>NC_047668.1:47152839-47860339 GCF_011762505.2 Arvicanthis niloticus | reverse complement strand
GTGCCCTCCACCCTGTAGCTGTTCAAAGCCTCTGTATCATAACAGTAGGAGAGATTCCAAGCCAGAATAACCCAAAATGAGCTGTGGGATTAAGGGAAAGAAGATAACATGAAGACTTTTAAGATATTGGAGTGGTTTGTTTATAACTAAAAGAATATATTTTGATACTTGAAAGTAAATGTTATGAAATAAAACTAGGATCCATACAGTACTGGATGGGAAATGTCCCAGGTCTAAATGTCTTTGGGAAAGTTATTCTCAGAAACCTACCTAGTCTTATGGGACTTCTGGTGAGGAACATTGAATTGGAGGTGCCAAGAATAGCCATTTTACATAGTGGGAAGTGAAGTAACAGAATTCATGATAACCTGGGTAACAGGAAACAGCACACAATAAACTAGAATGTCTATACTGTATGAAGAATACCTTCTGGCCATGCCTGGTTCCTGTAATAAGATGTGAGAGCAACAAGATAAGGACAAGCAATGACATCCTAGGGACCAAACTTGTGTCTCATTCCTGTATGCCAGATGTTGACTGCTTTTCAAATTCAGAAAAAGTCTTCAGTGCAAAAACCAATCCCACATTGTCAGGCCTACTCAAAAGGAACAAAATCTGGCCTCAGGGCCCCCAGAGGCCTAAGCTATTGTAAGCTCTGTAAGTTAGCTGTTAATAAAATGACACCTTAGATTCAACTTGGAAAAAAAAAAGTTAAAGGTAAGACAGTGCAATTCTCTTGTTATGGCATCAGGAAGATTTAAGGTGGCTGTTCAGACCTTTGCAGACAAACTGCTTTTTCTAAGGGTTTCTTGGGTCTTTACCTTTAAACAGCAAGACTCTTAATACTATTAAGCATTCCATACTAGCTTTACAGCAAACCTCTTCCAAGACCATGGAGTTTGTAAGTTGTTAAACGCACTAGGGCAGAAGTAGCTCAGCACTTAAAAGGACCCAAGTTCAGTTCCTGGCACCCTCATAACGGTTTACAACTGTCTTAACTCCAATTCCAGGGGATTCAACACCTAGCCTCTGTGTGCACCAGATATGCAGAGTGCGCATATACATCAAACACATGCAAAATGTACAGAATATTAAAAAGTATCTACTTAAAGTACAATTGTATCTACTTAAAGTCTTGGTACTTCTAAGACTTCACATGTAGATAATAGGCTGAAGTCCTCCATCAGGAAACTTATAAGACATACCTAGCTGCACTTCAGAGTTGGCACTGATTACACAAGCTGTGTGCTTTCTCTTCCCTACCTGTTGTGTTTATTACAATGGTTCTAAACCTAGATCACCATTTCACCCTGTGTGTGAGGGGAGATAAGGGAGATAATTATTCCATTGATACAGGGGACTTGGGCTCAAAAATGATACTCAGTGTGCTGCACCTGAGGAGTCAGGTGGTAAGACACTGGACCTCAGGCCTTAACCCAAAGCTATTAATGGCATGAAGCTCTTACAGATTCTTGGGAGTCTATTTTACATGGGATCTGGGATAGACTGCCAAGTTGTATTTTGAAGGTGATAGTTGTAACTGGCATTTGATACTTTGTGGGTTCCTTTTTTTCTTTCACCTTTCTCCACCCCTCTTCTTCCTTTTCAATCCAATGCCCTAATACAATATAGGAGAGAAAGGATAGAGGGAGGGAGGGATATATATATATTATATATATAATATAATATATATATACATATATATTATATATATAATATATATATACATATATATATTATATATATATAATATATATATATGTTGAGGTAGGAAATGGGGCAACAATATATTAGACTACTTCCTGCTTATTAGGGGCAGATTCCTTGGGCTGTCAGGATAGATATCTAATTTCTTCTCATCTGCACATGACTACTTGACAAACCACAACAAACTACAAACAATAGCATCCAACCACCAACCAGCCATACCAGCAACCCATGGGGTTTTAGTGTTTATCTATCCTCTGAAAAGTCCCCAGAATTCCAGATGTTACATACTCACAGAAACCATCTGTAGCTGGTGAAACCACACCCCTGCCAGAGCACTAGGCAAGTCATAGTCAGCTGCTACAGAAAGCAGCCTCACACCTGGGATTAAAGCAAAAACATATACCTATATTATTTCATGTTTTAAAAAGTATGCTGCATATTCTCCAAGAACTTTGTTCATTTAACAGAAGCTAGGATGTGGCTTTCTTGTAACCAGTAACTCCAGTGGGAGTGACACAGAATATATGGCAAAAATTCCTGCTTAACAGGACAGTTGTGTAGAAGCTAAGATTTCTGTAGTGTTAGCTGTTGCCCGGCTACTGTGTTTTAAAGAAGCACAAGCCAGTCTGTGAAGAGAAGTCTTGGGGTTCCCAGAGTGCCCTGGGGCCCGTTTCTACCACTTCCACTAAATAAGTGCAAGTGGCTGCATGGACTCCAAACTAGTGTCAGCCAGCTGAACATTTAAGACATGAGATGGTAAAATGCTTTTTTCATGTTAGTGTGTTTGGGGGTTGGTCTGTTATGGACTAATAGTAAGGAAACAACCTCCACTACCACCCATCCTTCACCTAATGTGACTCAGTCCTTCTGTGGGCTGCCTTCCCTTAGTTCATATACTATATTGTGTGGTAGGTTTTATTCTTTGTTTCTTACTCAGCATCTATGATAGCTGTCCATGGTGTACATACCCGTCTCCTCTCCATCAGGTGTATGGGATGCCATCCTGAGGCATTTTCTGTATTTTACTTACCTGGTCCTGTAATAGTAAACTGGTAGATAGGCTTTATTTTCTATACCACAAACAGCCATCACAGATGTCCTGTGACCTGTCCCCAGAGGTTCTTTCTGTGAATATTTGTTTTGGTTTGACTTTCTTTGGGGGGGGGGGTGCATGATGGGTAATACGACCAGGAATAGAAATGCTAACCCAGAGGACACACATGGCTTTTCTTCAGTTTTTACTGGGCCAGTCAGTCTACACTAATCATGTAAAGGAGAACTAAATAGCAAATCGGATTTTTGTTCACACAGAGTCTACATTTTACTTATAAAAAAGAACACATGGGTCTGTGGAAGATTTTAATTTCCTAAATTCCTCATATCTTTTAGTTTTTTTCACCCTGATCCTTCTGGGTGGTCTTCAAATGTCACCACCATACTGGTAAAAAAAAAAAAAAAAAAAAAAAAAAAAAAAAAAAAAAAAACAAAAACAAAAAAAAACCCACCATATCCTACCCCTATTCCTTACTCTTATCTTGCTGTGTTTTTCTTCGGTTTCTTGGAGTTTGACATTCATGAGCATGTATAGTCTGTCTACACACACACACACACACACACACACACACACACACACACACACACACAGTGTTGGGTGCATAGTAGGCAGTCAGCAAAGATTTGTCATGAATGGTTTGCCAGAGCCTCTTGTAACCAACCAGGTGGCTCTCCCGGTTTACCTGTGCTACTCCCACTGAGAGAAAACTTGGGAGGTGCAGAATCTCAGACTTTCTCTGCCATGCTTCCTCACCACACACAGGGTATAAGGGTGCAAGGGTTTCTCTTCACTCATGTAGGTGTCCTCTCGGGGCAGAGTCTAGGTACCTGGGTGTCCTATGAGTAAATAGTAAGCTTGGCTTAGTCACAATTACTTGTGGGATGAATTGGGTGGATAGAATCACTCTATCGTGACCAGTGTCATTTAGTAGTCCTAAAGCAAAGAAAAAAGGTTATGGGGGAAAGATGCACTGCATTGAAAGTGCTCTGGACCAAGGAAAAAATGCTACAGTGTTTGATACAAGTAAGCATGGGCTCTAAACAAGTTAATTAAAAGGAATTTGCCCATACGTGGCTTGTTTGCTTTGGTTTTGTGGTCACAGCGGCTGCCCCTGAAAGGCTTAATAGCTAGTGTGCAGTGCAAACCTTGAGCAATCCATCAGAAGAAACACAAGTAGACTGTACTGTGTGAAGAAGCTGAACATCTCCAGGCATGGTCTGAAAATGCCAACCCGATTTAGAGTTCTGGGTGACATTTTTCCCCTCAAGGTCAGAAGGGTCAGTTTTGTTCCATCACACACACACAAAAAAGTAGCATGCTTTTTACTTTGAACATAATCTTTGAGGACCCTACTCACCTACTAAATGCACCTCCTCAGAGTTGTATGGAACATAACACATTGTTGGCACCAAAGTCACACTGAGATAAAGTTTATTATCACATAATGAGCATTGTTTTCCAGAATGAGCAAATCTCCTGTTTTCTTTAAATGTTACATGCCATATTTAATTAGCCCTCTTTGGGGGAGGGGCTGGATGAGAAGTTGGAAAGTGATTTTTTCCCCCCTTTCAGTTATTCTGAAAATTCCAGAGATGTATGTTAAGGGTAGATTTAGTAAGTCATGGCTAGCTGACTACTATTATGAACATTGAGCTGAAAATTGTAAATTAATAATTAGGGAACTAAATTAAATATTAGAAATTTATTTGGGACATCTATTGCCACCTTTCTGGAAGCCTTTGAAACATCAAACAGAAATCAGTACATTCCCATTATTATGTTTTTACTTTCAATAAATAATACCTTTGTGTCTATAGATATATAGATAGTTATACTTAATGAATAGTTGAGCAGGATTTTAAAGTTGTATACTGCATTCATCCAAAACAGCTCTTTCCAGATTGAGAGGTTACAAATGAGGTAAGAATTAAGGCAAACCCAAAAGGCATGCAAATGTAGTACATTTATATTCACTGATAATACAAGCTGTGTGTGGGCCAGACAGGGAGCCAAGGGCCCCTCCTGTGTGTCTGTCCAGTACTATTTTACAGGAGAATGGTGACGCAGCCCATAATAAGTTACATTACCGTGGGGGTCTCAGTGCTACTAATATTATATAATCAAGGAGACACAAGCATTAGCAAAACATGTACAAGAAATCATAGAATTCTTCGCAGCACGCTTCTGCCCAGGCTTTGGAGGAAGATGTGTTTTAATGAAATGATATTACACATATCACATTGTGGCAGGTTGTCGGGTTGGTTTTATAATATATGCTTTTAAAATTCATTAGCAAATGACATTCTCATGCACACAAGTGTTTCAAACACAAGAAGCAAGTCCATTTATAGGTAGTCCAAGCAATTGTGGTGTGTGTGTGTGTGTGTGTGTGTGTGTGTGTGTGTGTGTGTGTGTGTGTATAGCTGCAGACCGAATGGAACATCAAGACTTCTGTGCAGTCCATAGCATTGACATCAGCTCATTTCTGAATGTCGCACTGCAGAAGTAAGACAATGGAAGGGTCGCTTTTTGCAGCTTCTTTGAATTCATCCAGTGTAATCTGGTCATCTTTGTTCTTATCCATCTTGCTGAAAATCTTGTCCACTCGCTGTTCGGGCGTGAGGCCATCCTCATTCATCTTCATCATGATCACAGTGCCCACCATCTTATAGATAGCCTTGGGAAAAAGAACATGGTAGACGGCATTACAAAAAATCCAGGAAGCCAGAGAGTTTGCTCTCCCTGTCTCCCTTCACCTAATTAGATCCTGTTTATCCTCCCTAACTTAGTTTCCCTTTCCCCTAAGAAGTTCACTTCCCATGTTCTAAGTTCCCATGGCAACTGGTACTTCTTTCCCTGGTGGAATATAATACACACTTTATTACTGTGTTAGCTAGTTTCTGTCAACTTGACATAAGCTAGAGTTATTTGAAAAGAGGAACAGCAGTTGAGGAAATACCTCCATCAGATTATTTGTATGATTTTTTAAAAATTATTAATATTGATGGGTTGTTGGTAGAGGAAGAACAAAAGAAGAGAAGCTGAAACTATGAGTGCATACGTTTTATAATCACAAACTAGTAATCCTTTGTTTACTCATCTTCATAAGATGAAGAGGTGCTTGTGGTGGTTTGAACATATGGTTCAGGAAGTGGTACTATTGGGCCATGTGGCCTTGTTGGAGTAGGTGTGGCCTTGTTGGAGTAGGTGTGGCCTTGTTGGAGTGGGTGTGGCCTGTTGGAGTGGGTGTGGCCTTGTTGGAGTGGGTGTGGCCTTGTTGGAGGAAGTGTGACATTATGGGGGTGGGCTTTGAGAACCTTTTTCTAGCCAGGTGGGAGACAATCTTCTCCAGTTTGCCTTTGGAACAAGATGTAGGACTCTTAGCTCCTCCAGCACCATGCCTGACTGAATGCTACCATGCTTCCCGCCACGATGATAATGGACTGAACCTCTGAAAGTGTAAGCCAGCCTCAATTAAATGTAATTTAATTAATGGGATAATTAAATTACAGGAGGCAGTGTCAGCTCAACCCTGGGCAGGTAATTTCTGGGTGGTATAAGAAAGCAGGCTGAGTAAGCCATGAGGACCAAGCCAGTAAGCAGCACTCCTGAGTAGCTCCCAGTCAGTGCAGACCTCCCTTTCTGCTCGGGTTGAGTTTCTGCCTTGACTTTCCTTAACAATGGACTACTACCTGGATGTGTAAGATGAAGTAGAACATTTTTCCCCAAGTTGCTAAGGGTTATGATATTTCATCACAGCAATAGAAACCCTAATGAAGACAATTACTGCAATTGCATTGCCTTCCTCACCAGAGAGTACATGCCATGGAACTAGAAATTCCATGCTTTTCTCACTTCTTCAGAGCTTAGTACTGCTATGCTTGTTGAATGATAAAGCTTCAACAAATATTAGCCAAAATAAACGAATCCACTACATTTGTTGGGTTGAGGGCTATGGAGTGGGGAGGCAGTAGGAAAAGAACCAAGAAGGTTGTGGATGAAGAATACAACTCTAGAGAGGGATGCAGAAGGCAGACCATAATGTTCCTTTTTAGAGGGGATGAGGAATTTAGTGTATTCCAGTGGAATTCTTAAGTGGTTTTCAATGAGAGTAATATAACCAGCTATGTGTAATTCTTGAGGCTTATTAGATGGAGAAGCTTTGGAAGGGATTACCAGGCTTCTAAGTAGAGGAAATAGAAAGGTCAGTGGTAAATGAAGGGTCGGGGATTAGGAAGATGATCAGGAAAGGACATGACATATGTCATTTTAGATGATCTAAGCTGTGGATGGGGATGACAGTCAATACACACTAGCTTCGGGAATTTGGGAACAAATGAAATGATCCCAATTGACAAGGGACTCACAATTTGTTGTGATAGGGAGAACATTAAAACTGAGCTTGCAAAGAAGTTCGTCCAGAAAGACCTGAAGGTTAACATGAGGGAATGATCAGAGCCAGAAAAGTTCCCCAGCTCAACTGATCACCCATTGTTAATTCTCAATATATGAGCTTCCTTGATAGACACACTCTTGTGAATAGTGCTTTAGAATGGTAAGTGCTCATTGCTGCAAACAATTTTCATGAGAACGTGCAGAGCAAGATTTATAGCCTCCAAGTGGGCACAGGACAAGTGCTCTCAAATTAGTAAGTAGGGCGACACATCTACGGACAGCACATCAGCAATGAAAAGGAATGGGCTACAATAAAAGTTTCAACTGGGTAAACCTCTAGAAGTAAAACAATACACCACCACTGCCAGACACAAGACACCACCGCCAGACACACATAGTTTCATTTATGCCCAATGTCAGTGCCATAGAGACAAAGAGTGGCACTTGACTGAGTCTCAGTTGACAGGAGGTACAGGGATATGAGGAGTCTTAGTAAGAAATAACAATATTTCAGAATTGCATTATAGTGAGTGCTACCACCCTCCCAGCAAATCATTAAATTGTATGGTTTAAATGGGTGAATTTATGACCTGCAAATTGCAACTCAATGCAGTTGTTTTAAACATGCCTCTTAAGAAAGGTAGCCTACTAGAGAGTGCCTTAATTATCAAGTTAAAATTTCCATTGAGATGAAATATTTTGGCATGTTCAAAATTGCAACTAAGTTGTATTCATCTATAGTGGGAAAAACGAAAACAAAACAAGGCGCCATTTGCTTGTAACTGTGCTCCTCCTCTGTCCTTTAAACGATGAAATCAAAAGGTTTCTCATGAGACAAAAGACATGAAGCAGCCAGTAAGGCAAGTGTCCTACTAATGAAGTCAGGGTAATAACAAATGTAAACACTAGAGACACATGTGGGAACCTTAGCAGCAAGTCTGATATGGCAAGGCTGCAATCTCATTAACTGTATTCGAGAATATGACACCTGAGAAAGTAAAGATCTAATAAGTCCTACACTCTATGTCAATACAAATCAGAGAGGGTATGCCAGACTTCAAACTAAATCTCAACATGTTGTACTGGCTGGTTTTGTGTGTCAACTTGACACAAGTTAAAGTTATCACAGAGAAAGGAGCCTTCCTTGAGGAAATACCTCCATGAGATCCAGTTGTAAGACCTTTTTTTCAATTAGTAATCAAGGGGAAGGGCCCAACCCATTGTAGGTAGTGCCATCCCCAGGGTTAATAGTCTTGGGTTCTATAAGAAAGCAAGCTGAGCGATCCAGGGGAAGTAAGCCAGTAAGCAGCATTGCTCCGTAGCTTCTGCATCCACTCCTGCCTCCGAGTTCCTGCCCTGTGTGAGTTCCAGTCCTGATTTCCTTTAGTGATGAACAGCAGTGTGGAAGTACAAGCTTCAGAAACCCTTTCCTCACCAACTTGCTTCTTGGTCATGATGCTTTGTGCAGGAATAGAAACCTTGACTAAGACACATATCCACAGAAAAGCTTGCAGAATCCCTCTACATCATGTGTCCCAAAAGCATTCCCAGCATGCATCAGCAAGTTTTCCATGAACCTCCCTGTGGACAGGATATGCTCTTGCATGAGGAAATAAGTGAATGTTCAGTTTGTCTCCCTGTGTGGGCCTGTCCACCCTGTGCTTATCACTCTATTAGGTACCCTTTTCCTTAATGGGCTTTTGAGGCCATCTGTAACCTCTTCCCTCCTACAGTCATACCATTATCAGCACCCATATCAATTATTTGTCCTTCTCCATTTACCTCTCTGGGCACTGCCCCTTAGATCAGTGGATTCCTCAAGATCAGCACTTGTTTCTTTTTCTATCAGTCTTCCTGCTACATCACAGGAAGCTATCTATGGTGGTTTGAATAAGAATGGCCCCCACTTGTGCATATATTTGAATGTTTGGTCTCCAGTTGTAAGACTGTTTGGGAAGGATTAGGAGGTATGACCTTGCACCCAAGATGTAATTCACAGACCACATGAAGCTCAAGAAGAAGAAAGACCAAAGTGTGGATGCTTCGGTCCTTCTTAGAAGGGGGAACAAAATCCTCACTGGAGGAAATATGGAGACAAAGTGTAGAGCAGAGACTGAAAGAAAGGCCATCCAGAAACTGCCCCACCTGGGGATCCATCCCATATACAGATGCCAAACCCAGACACTATTGCGGATGCCAAAAAGTGCATGTCAGAGCCTGACAAATACAAGGCAGATGCTCACAGCCAACCAACCATTGGACTAAGCATGGGGTCTCCAAAGGAGGAGTTAGAGAAAGGACTGAAGGAGCAGAAGGAGTTTGCAACCCCATAGGAAGAACAACAATATCAACCAACCAGATCTCCCCCAGCTCCCAGGGACTAAACCACTAACCAAAGAGTACATATGAAGGGACCCATGGCTCCAGCTGCATATGTAGCAGAGGATGGCTTTATTGGGCATCAATGGGAGGAACGGGCCTTGGTCCTGTGAAGGCTGGATGCCCCAGTGTAGGAGAATGCTAGGGTGGGGAGGCAGGAGTTGGGGGTACCCTCATAGAAGCAGGGGAAGAAGGGATGGGATAGGGGGTTCCTGAGCAGGGGAAACCGGGAAAGGGGATAACATTTGAAATGTAATAATAAAGAAAATATTCAATAAAATAAATATAAAAAAAAAAGAAAAAGAAAAAGGTGTGTTACTGGGGACAGGCTTTGAGGTTTCAAGTCAGTCACATCCTTTCACTTCCCTTCCCTCTGACTCATCTGTAGATCAGGTGTAAGCTCTCAGCTACTGTTTCACCACCAGGCCCACCTGCTTACTGTTTTGCTTCCAGCCATGATGGTCATGGAATTGGAACTGTAATAAAGCCTTCAATTAAGTGCTTCATCTATACGTTGCCTTGGTAATGGTGTCTTTTCACATCAATATTAACCCTAAGACATTAGCCCTTACAGAATAGGCAGCTAGCTGGAGGTTACCTGAGCTCAGAGCAAGGTGGGAAGTCAGGTGAAGTGGAGTAAGAAGTCAAACTGACCAAGGTGAGACAGTTTTGACCTGAGTATTAGACGATATGGTTGGGCACACAGCTCTGAGACACAGTGTGAGCAGAAAGAATAGAATTAAGACAATATAGAAAGACAGAAAATTAAGGGGACACAGGAGGAGGGAGGAACTGTTAACATTGGGATCTAGGCTGCATTTCTTGTATACTGAGAGTTTAAAATGTTGACATGATTGAAGAAAAAAGCACCTCAAAAAAAAGAAAAACAAACAAACAAATCGAAAATGAACCAACAGAAAAACACAAACCACTGTGAGGATTATCTAAAGTTGTAATAGGCCTTTTTAATTTCTTTCTTGAGACAGGGTCTGACTAATGTATTACATGCTTCCTTTGAGCTCTCATTGTATCCCAGCTGGATCATAAATTCCTCCTGCCCCAGCCTCTTGAATATGGGGATTGTAGGCATGCGCCACCTCATGTCCTCTTCACAGAGAGATTGCAGATGAATGTTAAAACAGCTAATGAACCATGCTCAAGCCCAAAATGTATGAGACCCCTGAGCTTCACCTTGTCACCCCTCCTCTCTCATCTTTAAACTTGAACAGTTAATTTCATAAACCACCTCACACCTCCATTTTAAAAGGAGATTCTTTAAAATAGGCGAGATTACTAAACCAACTAATGGATTTTTCTTTTGCTTAGTTCTTTTTTCTTAAATTACTTGTTTTATGAATGGTGTTCCTCCTGCATATGTATCTGTGTACCACATGTGTTCCCAGTACCTACAGTTGCTAAAAGAAGGAATCAGATTTCCAGGAACTGGAGTAACAAACAGTTGTGATTTGCCGTGTGCATGCTGGGAATTGAACCTGGGTCCTTTGCGAGAGCAGCGAGAGCTCTTAACTATTGAACAGTCTCTGCAGACCCCTTGTTTAATTCTCAAAGCTTACCTACTCTTTAAACATTAATATACTTGAACCCGGTAATAAATCACACCCTTTAAACAGTAAAACTTCAAAAAGCGCAAAAATCCCAAACCCTTTCAGTACCTGTGCTCAACATTTAAAGTATACACTACCTTCTTGTCTTTCCTTAAGAAACCCAACTTTGTTTCATACTGGCTGGTCCTGAAATTTGGTTTGTGGTGGCTTCTTCTGAATGGAGATCCCTTAGTGGAAATACCCCTAGCTCATTGGATGTGCAAAGATGAGGAGTTAGAGACGATCAGATAGGCTGAAGCTGTAGATATAGACAGGCAGATCTCAGTGGGATCCTCTGCAGAGATCTACAGATCTGTGCTTAGAGGCACAGGACACCCTTTCTGGAAAGGTTTTAGGTAGATGGAATGAATAGCTGATGAAGGATAGGATTGACATGATGGGAATATTATACATGGTAAGAGCAGCTGCCTTCTCTATGAGCATGGTGGCTAGAGACAAGAATGTATACACTGGCAAAGGTGGTAAGGACCCAAACCTGGCAGAACAATAAAGATGGTGATGGGTATGGGGATATGGCTGGTTAGGTGGAAAGGGCTGAGACCTGAATCTTTTCAGGAGACCATGTCTAGGGAGACAACAAACTGGAAATCAGAAAGCAATACTAAGCACTTGCCATGAAAGAGGAATTAGTTAGGTACTTCACAGCCTTGTTCATCCATACACTTGGGAGCTACTGTTTATTCTTATTTTTCTGGGAACACTGAAGCAGGGCCAGGGTCTGATTTTTGAACTTACCCCTATGGACAAATGTCTTCTCAAAAATCATGTGTTGAGATCTTCACATTCAGGGTGACAGTCTTAGGAGGGAAGGCCTTTGGGAAGTATGGTGATTTGAATGAGAATGGCCCCATGTCTTCAAGGAAGAGCTGAGTACAGAGAATGGAACCCATCCAAGAGAAAGAAGTGTGTTGCAGGCAGCAAGGCTGCAAAGATGGAGCCACCTCAACCATTTGACATCAGGCATGGGGCTACAGGATTTGGGGTTTCTTCTGTTGGGTTTCAGTCTTGCTATGGCTCAGGATTTTCTCACTATTCCCCATTTCTTTCCTTTTGGAATGAGAATGTGGCTTCTGTGCCATTGTATGTTGGAAGTAATTTGCCTTTTGGTTTTATAGGAGGTTACAATTAAGAGCCTGCCTTGAGTCTTAGAGGAGGCTTTGGGCTTTTAAACTATGTTTAGTCTGTGATAGACTATGAGGACATTGGAAGTTGGATTAAATGCATTTTTCCTTATGATTATGGCTTCAAGCCTATGAGGCCAAGGGTTTGGAATGTGGTGGTTTGAATAAGAATTACCTCCCATAAGCTCATGTTTGAATATTGGCTCCTAGTTGGTGGAAATATTTAGGAAGGATCAGGAGATGTGGTTTTGTCAGAGGAGGTGTGCCACTGGGGGCAGGCTTTGAGGTTTCAAAGGCCAACAACATTTCCAGTTAGCTTGCTCTGCCTGGTCCTTATTGGTCTAGAAGTATGGTCTCAGCTACTGCTGCAGCGTTGTCATCCCCGCCTGCTGTCATGTTCTCTGCCATGACTGTCATGGACTTGAACTCTCTGAAACTATCATTCTGGAACCATGAGCCTCAAGTTAAATTTCTCCTTCTATAAGTCACCTTGGTCATGGTACCTCATCACAGAAATAGGAAAGTAACTAAGACAGGAAGAAACTAGGTCGTAAGAGCAGTGTCATCATGAATAATCAGGGTTCTTATAAAAGACGCCCCAGTGAGGCACTTATCACTTCCATCACTTGAGACCATAGTAAGAAGACTTTATAGATCAGGAAATAAGCCCTCACTAGACACAGAATCTGCCAGAGACTTGGTCTTAGATGTTCAGCCTCTAGACTTATGAAGACTATATTTCTGTTGTTTGTAAGTCACCTAGTCTATGGTATTTTGTTGCAGCAGCCTCCCCTGTCAATCAACCCCAGCCACAATGCACTACCTGCCTTCCACCATAGACTAGGGAACTGGAGGATCCTTTTAGACTTTCTAATGGCAGTGCAGGATTGGCATTTTCCCCCTTTCAGCAACTGGAGGAAGCGGCAGTATTAGCAGAGAGTGGAGTTAGCCAGAATTATGGCTAAGAAGACCAGAGGCGGGGGGGCGGGGGGGAGATGAGCAGAGAACTCCAGGAATCTGCTTACAGCTCTGCTAGGATGCACATAGAGAATGAAATCAAGGGAGGAGTTCTTAAACAATGACACTGACAAGGCTGGGAACATTCTAGTTTCCACCAGCTGAAGTAGAGGGAACTTGCTGAATGCCTGGAACATTCAGGAGCAGGACTACTGCCCATCTTTCTTGGAAGGCAAATCTTGTTGTTAGACTCTTCTATATTGACTATCTCTGCATCTTTCATCCAACCCTGTGGCTAATTCACCAACAGCTTCTAGCTTTCTGGATCTAATCAACTCTTAAAGATGCATCCATGCTCTTGAGGGTCTTTGGTTGAAGAATACTGACAGACTTTTCTAGACTGCATGTTCCTTCTCCCTTGAAAGTTTCTGCACTTTCTAACTCTGTTTTTGCCTTTGCACTTTGATCCATTGGTCATTGATTATTATCATCATCATCATCATCATGCTTGTGTGTATGTATAAGTGCACATACACATGTATGTTTTAAAGTAGAGATATGAAGATAACTTTTGGTGTTATTCCTAGGAACATCATTCATTTACACTTTTGAGACAAGAGTCTCTAATTGACTTTGCGCACATCAGTTAGGCTAGGCTGCCTGGCCATTGAGCCCCAGGCACCTTTCTGTCTCCATCTCCACAGCACCAAATCAGGTTATAAATTACACGTTTTAAACAACGAAACTTCAAAAAAGTACAAATCCCAAATATAGCTATTGCTAAGATATTTAAGTGCATCTCTCTTTTGATACCCGTGCCCAACATTTAAAGTAGACACTGCCTCCTTGTCTTTCCTTAAGAAACCCAACTTTGTTTCATACTGGCTGGTCCTGAAATTTTATCTGTGGTGGCTGCTTCTGAGTTGTGATTCTTTAGTGGGAATACCCCCAGCCTATTGAATGTGCAAAGATGAGGAGTTAGAGACGATCACACAGGCTGAAGCTGGGGGTGTAGACAGCCAGGTCTCAGTGGGATCCTCTGAAGAGATCTACACATCTGTGCCTAGAGGCACAGGACACCATTTCTGGAAAGGGTTTAGTGTGCACCACCAAGTTTAGCATTTTTACATGGGTGCTAGTGATGGAACTTGGGTTCCCATGCGTGTAAGGCAAGCTACAGCATCCCAGCCCTGACGTCATTCCCAATCTGCTTTATGACTCATCTTCACGGTGTTTTTTTCTAAACATTTCCATGCCTTAGGGCTCAGTCTTCTGAAAATGCCCCTTTCTACTTAAACTCAACATTGATTCTATGCCTTTGTTCATTTAAATGCATGAGTATCCTCAATAAATACCTGAGGTCATTAATAGAGATAGACTTTAGAATGGGCTCTGAGGTCAATAGGAAAACTAACTCTGAAGCAAACTCCCTCCCTAATCAAGCCTTAGGGAGACCACACTAATCCACATTCAATATTTTCATTTGTTTTTCAAACCAGCTCTCAACACCCTGAATAAAAAACACTACCATACAAGTAATAAATATCATGTCTCATTCATCAAGTCCAGAAGTCAGTAGAAAATTATTAAACATGTAAAAAAACAAGGTCCTCTGCCCCGACCCGATGAGAAATCCATCCACAAAACCTTGTGTGAGAATGCACAGAATTGGGCCGGAGAGTTGGCTCAGCCATTAAAGGCTAGGCTCACAACCAAAATGATCAGGGGATGCCAAGGGTTTAAGGGAGAAAGGATGAGTTAGAAAAGAGAAGAAAGAGGAACACCCTGTGGCTGAGAAAGAGAAGCTTCGGCCATTGTCCAGGTAGGCCTGGTGTGACCCCAGGAGACCTTAGTGCTCCTGTGGCTTATCTGGACCTCATAGTCAGACCTGATGCTCTCTAGTCAGATACGGTCAGTTTCATAGAAAACTTGTGGCCAGGGCGGATCATGTAAAGACAGTCTGTAAATCATGTCTGAACAAGACAGCACATTTTCTAAACTGCAGGAAGCGACACATCCCTAACACCCTCTAAGATAGAGGTTCTCAACCTGTGGGCTGAGGGTGGTTGAAGTTGAGGGACCCTGGAGGGTCCCAAAACAGATACTCTGTGTATCCGATATTCGTATTATGATTTTTAACAGTTGCAAAATTACAGTTATAATGTAGCAATAAAAAGAATTTCATGGTTGAAATTACCATAACACGAGAAACTGTATTAAAAGGTTGTGGCAATTAGGAAGGTTGAGAACCACTGTCTTAAGATGAATTATTGCCACTTTTGTTTAGCAGCCATAGCTTTATCCTTAGTACGGTTGATCTTTTTAAAAAGTGGGATTTGTCGAGGAACTGAATCATAGAGGCTTCTCCCTTCTCCACTGTTTGACAGTACCCAGTCCAGAGTGACCCCTGCTTCCCTGTGCCCTTTCCAAATCACTCTACCAAATCTCCCACTCTATGAGGACTGAGAACCTAGGTGATGGTTAGCATTCATTGCAAATTTGGAAGGATGTAGATTCATCTAGGAGGCAAGTCTCTGGTGCATCCGTGAGGGAATTTCTAGTAGAGGCTAATTTGAGGTGCAAAGATCCACCTTAGCTGTGGGTGGCACCTTCCCCTAGGATGGGATTCTGCACCAAATCAAACGAGAAGGCAACCTGAGAGCCAGTTCTCATCTCTTTGCTTCAGTACTGGCTGCGATGCAACTAGCTGCTTTAAGCTCTTGCCTCCCACCTTCCATTCCTTGAGGGATTGTAACAAACTCTGAGCCAAAGTAAACCTTTCCTCCCTTAAGATGTTTTTGGCAGGTGCTTCGTCACAACAGTGGAAAACGTAGCTGTGCTGGCTAATTTATGTCACCTTCACACAGGCTGGAGTCATCTGAAGGAGGGAACCTCCAGTGAGAAGACGCCTCTGTAAGATCCAGCTGTAGGGCATTTTCTTAATTAGTGATTGATGGGGAGGGCCCAGCCATGTGGTTTGGTCCTGGGTTCTATAAGAAAGTGGACTGAGCAAGCCATGAGGAGCAAGTCAGTAAGCAGCATCCCTCCATGGTCTCTACATCAGCTCTTGCTACCAGATTCCAGTCCTGTTTTGAGTTCCGGTCCTGACTTCTTTTGATGATGGTTTACAGATGTGGAAGTGTAAGTCAAATTAACCCTTCCCTTCCTGAGTTCCGTTGGTCATGGTGTTTCATCACAGCAATGGTAACCCTAACCAGTAGCCAGTGTAGCTCCTTTCTGAGTTTACCTTGATTAATAATCAGTGTGACTCGTGCAACAGCAGGTATGTTTTCGGTGGTCTTTGGCTGAAGGGCATTAACAACAATTTGAGAAAAAGTTTAGAGGATAATGGGATTGGTTGTTAGAGGGGGAAATGTGGCAAGAGGCTGAAAGAGAAGAAACTTGGAAAAACCCACTGGGAAGGAAGCTCACTTCGAGCTTGGAGAGAGCCAAGCTGCATGTGAAAAGGAACAAGGGGTTGAATTGGAGAGAGATGAGAAAATAAAGCCCTGCCCTTAGAAATTTTAAGGTGTAGCTAGCCTTGTAAATAAGCCACCACAAACAGAGAACTAAGGCACTATTAGGTAGGCCCCTTGGAGAGCACCTGTAGGCACTGAAGACACAGCAGGAAAAGACAGAGGAGGATAAGGATCTACACATGCCAAGAAAGAGGGTGGGTGATAAAAGCACACAACTTCAGAGGTAGGCAGAGTAGGCTGGTGGGGTGGGTTAGGGGAAGGACTACTGACTGCCTAGGGAGGGGAGTGAAGGAGAGTGGTGGAATGATGGGAGTTCCTTGGGCTGCTGTCTTCCTTTGTTTCAGCTCCATATTGTCCATGATAAGTAGCGTATTTCTCTCCCTGGGCCTTAGTGGTTACTACAGGGATAGGTGAGCACACCAAGACCTTCTAATTTAACTAAATATATCAATACATCCATCAATTCTGGGTGCCTGTTAGGTTCCAGGTACTGATTCAGGTTCTGGGATACAGCATCAAGCATGCAGAATCCTTATCTGAATAGGACCTGTCTTCTGTTATACAGTATATACAAAGGGTGAGCTGGGGCAGTGTTAAATGCTACAAAATGACCCTTCCTGGTCAGGCCAGACCGTGTTGGGATACAGTAGGTGCATTTGGGTTGGGTTACTGGGAGAAAGGCTTGGTGGGAGGTAAGATGTGAATAGAGTCAGTGATA
Source organism: Arvicanthis niloticus (assembly GCF_011762505.2). Classification (NCBI taxonomy): domain Eukaryota; kingdom Metazoa; phylum Chordata; class Mammalia; order Rodentia; family Muridae; genus Arvicanthis; species Arvicanthis niloticus. Next base: position 47,842,901 of record NC_047668.1, on the reverse strand, counting down.
TGAGGGAGGAGCCTACGTTAGAAGGTGCATCCTGGACTCAAAGAGGAGGAGGGGAGAGGAAGAGGGACAGGGAGAGGGACAGGGGGAGGGACAGGGGGAGGGACAGGGGGAGGGACAGGGACAGGAACAGGGGTAGAGGGGTAGAGGGGTAGGGGGGGAGGGGGAGAGGGGGAGGGGGAGAGGGGGAGAGGGGGCATTGTGAGAACTCCAAGGGGGCGTATCCAGGAGGCAGCACAAGAAGAAATGGTGATTGATGACCTCACCAGAGCAGTAGGCAGAGGAATCATGGGTTTTTACCAACACAACTAGAAAAGATCTCTGGATTCCATTGAATCCTATAGGGGTCGGGTGAGGGGGGCCCCACAGCTGCTGGCTGCGCTGGGCTCTGATCCAGTTCAAAACGGTTTAAGGAAGGTATTGCCATGTTCAGCAGGGCCCAAATGAGAACTAGAGAGGCTGACTTGGTAATAAATACCCTTCGCTCCCAGAAAGCTCTTTGTTGTTGTTGTTGTTGAAGGTCTTGTACTGAGTAAATGGCTAAAACGCCAGTTTTATGTTACTGGAATGCCCTACTTTTGCCTCTGTGACTGCCCTGCCCTGCCCTACAGTGGGGACATGGTGGGAGAAACCAAAGCTTGGTGTGTAACTAGCAAGGCTTGCAGAGAGTGAGAGGTATAGCTGTCTAGATGGCGTCCGTGGGTCTTCCCTGTATCCCCTCTGAAGACCCACCTCGATAATCTCCAGCATCTCCACCCGGGTGATCTTGCCGTCACCGTCCAGATCGTACATGTTGAAAGCCCAGTTCAGTTTCTGCTCAAAGCTGCCTCTGGAGGTGATGGACAGGGCACAGATGAACTCTCGGAAGTCGATGGTGCCGTCACCGTTCTTGTCGAAGGTGCGGAAGGCGTGCTGTGCGAACTTGGAGGCATCTCCATAGGGGAAGAACTGCAAAGAAGACACAAGTCACGGGTCAGGAGCGGGAGGAAGTACAGGTGCAGAGAGGCCCCAGGGTAGAGTTAGCATCATGAACAGGCAGAGGCTCCCACCATGCCGATTACAGTGGATCCTGGCTACGGAGCATGGTTGGAGATTGTGTGGGCCTTATCTGTCAGCAGAATGCATTGCACCAGTGATGAGCAAGGGAAGGGAGACAGAAGGGAGGCCTTCTCTCATTCTCCTTGAGCACAGGTATAGACTATTTCCTGTGGAGGCATGTGGATTGATGAGGCCCCAGTCATTCAACACCTTGTTTTTCTGTCTCCCCTTTAGTCACCTCCAGGGCAGGACAGAGGCAGGTAGCAGGCCACATAGGGTGACACAACATTTTGTAGGTTCCTTTAGGGTCACCACACCACAGGATGCAGGGACCAGTTTTCTGCCTTTGTCTCTGGTGCCATGACACAGTGTGTCACCTCCCTGGGTGAGATTCCAGTTTTTTTTGTTTTTTTTTTTTTGTTTTTTTTTTTTTTTTTTAAAATACAGGGACTTTTCCTTTGCAGAGCAGACATTTAAAAAGCCATTATAAATAGAACATGACTCGGCTTATTGTGAGAGACATAAAGAGCTTTCTTCACAGAACCAGCAGGCAACAGGCTGTGTGGGTGACAGAATGGACACAAGGAGCAGAGGAGAGGACATCTATGATAGGGCTGGGAGACGTTGAGCGCCAGTTCACAGTGGTCCCGGTGCCCCCAAGACAGATGCCAGGTGTCCCATAAACAGCAGGCAGTTCTGAGCACTGACAACCACATGCATCTCAAGACCCAAAACAGAAATAAAACCAAACAGCACTGTCCAGGTCATGCATGGAAGGTCTGTTGGCATTCTGGATGAATATATTGTAAATATACATTTGGCTGAGCATCAGGGTTGGTCTCTTCTGTTCCTGCCCTAGGTTTTGCTTGATTGGAAGAACCATGTGTGCGGCCACTACTTGGATGGCCTCCAGTGTGCCCTCTTTAGCTTGTCTGTCCCCTTGGCCTCACTGCTACTGGGGCCATGGATACAATTGTATCCTTCTGGGCTAGGTTCTCCTCCACCCTACCCACCTACTTCTTCCTGTACCCAGAAGCACACTGGAAAGTAGATGAGCTTCCTCCAGGTCCATCAGGGAAAGGCACTTGCTGTTTAATGCAAGTTTGATCCCAGGAGCTCAGGTAAAGGGAGGAGAGAGAACTGATTCCCAGAAGTTGTCCTCTGACCACCACCTACATGCTACAGCACCTGTGTGTCCACACTCATGTACACATCATATATCACCTGCAGGCACACGTAGATTAATAATAAGATATTTTTTTAAAGTGGTAAAAGAAAATTTGCCATAGAAATAAAATAGGCCTTTTCATACCAGAATTCTATGTGTATGACCTACACAGAATTATAAGGGCGGGAGAGGCCACTACAGACTGTGTTTAGTACTGTGGTTCTCAACTTGTGGGTTGAGACCCTTTTGGGGAAGGTTGTACAACAACCCTTTCACAGGGGTTGCCTAAGACCAAAGGAAAACAGATATTTATGTTATGATTCGTAACAGGAGCAAAATTACAGTTATAAAGTAGCAACAAAAACAATTTTATGGTTAGGATCACCATAACATGAGGAACTGTATTAAAGGGTCACAGCTGGGGGCTGGAGGATGGCTCAGCTGTTAAGAGCACTGGCTGTTCTTTCAGAGGACGAGGGTTCAATTCCCAGAACTCACATAGCAGCTCACAACTGTCAGTAACTCCAGTTCCAGAGTCTCTGACATCCTCACACAGACATATAGGTAGGAAAACACCAATGAACATGAAATTAAAAAAGAAAAAATTAAAGGGACATGGCATTAGGAAGGTTGAGGACCACTGGGTTTAGTAGCTGTCACTTCTCTACACTGTTCTTATTTCTGTCATTGTGTAGCAGAAAATCACCCCAACATTTAGTGGCTTAAAAGAAGGGCAATTGTTTCATTTTTCATATCTCAGAGGACACAAACTTCAAAGCTACTTACTGTTTTCACCATTCTTCTTCTTCCCTCAATTTCTTTTGAGACAGGGTCTTACTTCTGCAACTCTCCTGACCTGGTACTCACTATATAGACCAGGCTGGCCTTGAACCCACCTGCTCCTGCCTCTCAAGATCTGGGTTTACAGACATGTGCCACTACACCCAGCGTCAACCTTACCTTTATGTGGTCCTGAGGGCCAGCATTGCCCTTTGTTTCCTTGCTCCCTAACTGTATCCTGTTTCTCAGAACCTCCCCTTATTAGTACTCAAACAGAATTCCAAGGTTTCTTCTTTGAGTATCATCCTGGATGTTAGAGATGCAGAAACCAACAGCTTGAAGTCCTTGTGTGCCTGGACCATGTAGTTGTTACAGAAATCATTTGGAGTCTGTCATGATTTTTTTTTTTTTAACTGCTAAGAGCTGGAACATGGGGTGAACAGAGCTCAGGAGACCTCGAGGAGGGGTTCTTCAGGGAAGTACTTACTTCCTTGTGACCTGCTCAGCAGGATTCTCACTCTGATTCGTCTCCCTTCTAGCTACTGAGGGACTTGAACATGAGGTCTGGATGACGGGTTCTGCGTGTGGGAAGGAGGAAATTCATACCTGACACATTCTAACGTGCATGCTTGCTCTCTGTGGGTCATGGGCACCAGTGGAGGTTGTCCCTTTATAGGTGTGCTGCTCTACTTGTAGGTTGGGCTGGTGCTTGAGATCTGGCCCCGGAATGAAGCAGAGCCAACCCTTCTAAGAATTCCCCGGGGTTCTCTGCTGCTCAGGGTGGTTTATCCAGCAGCCTTTATGCAGTCACCAGAGAGCACTGGGCACTTTTCTTTTCCCCTTCATTTCTGCAGGGTGATATTTCCACTTCCTTATGTCTCTGAGCATACTTTTAAGTTAAGGGATAGCTGACAGCTTTATCTAAAAATAGCCGGGCACTGTAGGTCAGTATATTAAAAATTAATTTAGAACTGGAAATTCTTGAGAGGAAAAAAAATCGATCACAGATTTTGGACTATAAAAGTTACATGTGCCTTGAAGAAGGTCTATTTACTGACTCTGGCAGCCCATGTGTTTTGCTGTGGAAGTGCTGACTTGAGAACTGTCGAGTGTCTGGAGCGACCGTTTCCTCTGAAACCTCCAGTCACGTTCTAAGCTTTTCTTATCAGAGGATGTCTCTCCTTTTGATGGCTTGGTCTAACCCCAGACGGATCATTATGGAAAAATGGAACCACAGTTTATTCAGTCTTTTCAAGAAGAGAGCAGGAGCTTGAACCCTAACCTATTTCTCTCAGTGAATAACAGGGGCTGAGCATATATATATATATTTTCATCTTAATAATACTCTTGATTTCTTCCCACTTCCATATATATTACTTCAACTTCTCTATTAAAGTATTGATATTGAAGTAATTTTCATTGACTGAATTTTTTGTTACTATTTTAAAATAGGGTTCCCCTGTAGCCTAGGCTGGCCTTGGACACTTAATCTGTCTGCCTGTTTCCATCTCTTAAGTGCTAGGATTTTGGGCATGCACCACACACTGGCTTTTGAAACGAACAATGAAATTATACCTATATGTCTATATAGGGTACGACTGTTACCTCATTTAACCTTTATAGTAAAGCATGATATTATCAATTTTATTTTAGATCTGGGTAGAGGTGGTACACTCAGGAGGCAGAGGCAGACAGATATCTATGTGTTTGAGACCTTCCTGGCCTACAGTCAGAGTCCCAGGACAGCCAAGGCTACACAAAGAAATCTTTTATTATTATGATTATTTTTCTTTTTTCCCTTTTTAAAAATTGGATATTATATTTACATTTCAAATTTTATCCCCTTACCCCATTCCCCCCACCACCCAGGAACCCCTTATCCCATCCTCCCTCCTCCTGCTTCTATGAGGGTACACAAAGAAATCTTGTCTCAACCCCTCTTGCCTCATTTATTTATTTATTTATTTATTTATGGATAAGTGGTCAAAGCTTGAAATAGTTTGTACAATATCTAGGATGTAAGAAGCAGAATTTGAACTGAGATCCACCAAGGCACTTCTACCACACCTTGTGATTCTCGTAATCAGGAGTTGGCTGAGGAAATAAACATGAAATCCACGTTTGTTCAAGTGTTATATAATTCCTAGCTTCCATCATTCCCAAAGCCTGGAATGCTCTGCTGTGTTTGTCGCCACCTGCTGGCAATATGTGTGTGCTTCAGAGAAACGCTGAAATGAAACCCAGGATTGTTTTTAAGACTGATTCATTCTTTAATTTTAAAAAAACATTCTATGAGCAGCTACTATGTATCAACCTTGTATTAACTGTTGGCAACACAAATGGAAACAAACAAAGAATTATATAGCACTGTAATCTCAAGTGACATACATCTACCAAGAAGGCCTAATCCTTTCCAAAACCAGTTCCACCAAGTAGGGACCAAGTATCCAAATATTAACCTATTGGGGCCATTCTCATTCAAGTTACCATAAACTCCTCCACTATCATTAATGCTACTGGTCCAGCACCAGGCCTATCTGCCAAGTGCTGTGCATCCCACCCCCTCCACCTCATCCCCCCCACCTCACCCCATCACAATAGTCATGGGCTCACCCTCTGAAAAAACTCTTTCTTCTATAAGCTGCCTTGGTCATGGTATCTCATCACAGCAATAGAAAAGTAACTAAAAGAAGATATTAATTAAGCTACTTCATAAATAAGTACAAAAATACAATTTGTATATAAGTTCACACATGAGAGCAGTAAACACAAAATTATGAGTTTTAAACTTTAGGGAAATAAACAGTCACTTCCTTTCACCTTACAACCAAGTTTAACCATCCTTTGATTTTCTGCACAGCCTAGAGTTTCAGGATCACACAAATCTCCGCTGTACCTGACAGAAGTCCACAGCCCTACCCCAGGGAGACTAATATTCAGGAGAAGAGAACCGACCCTAAAAAATGCCTGTGGTCTTTGCTTCTCTCTCTGGTAAAAACAGGAGTCTTTGCAGAATCGATTAGCTCTACAGCAGAAGCTTTTTCTGAGACAGGGGGTTGTCCCTGCATTTCTTTGCAGCATTTACCCAGCAGTGAAGACTGAAAGGTTCATTACCTCTAAGAAGGGCTGAGGCCCCCAGCCTTTCTGTGCCTAACGTAAGTAAGTCATGTCACCAGCCTGTCTTTCTCCAGACCACCAGAGTGAGCACAGAAATGGTCTCAGAGCACTAAGCCTTCCACACAGTCTGATGTCTCTCACTCAGTTTTCCCCTGCATCCAGTTGCTGATGGAATATGTCTCACTTATCTGGAAGTTGTGTGAAATTTAGAGAGCATGGTGGAGTGTGTTTGTGTGTGTGTGTATATCTCCTCATCTGGCAAGATGCCCATGTGCTCTTCCTGCTTCTCTGTAATGAGACATGTCAGTACCCCCTTAAATCCCTCAGATGACCTGAAATGGGCGCTGCACAATCCAGACGGAGGCCTGGACCTGCCCCAGCCTACTGTGATGGCTGATGTGTTGTGCCAGGAGCATGTGACACCAAGGGCATTGCAGGGCTCAGCCAGCTCCCCAGCTCCTAGCTGAAGACGAACATACAGCCCTCAGACCACAGAACTGGATTCTGTAAGTTAGTCAGCCTGGAGCAGAGGTCAAGAAGGAACCAAAGAGAAGAGACCTCTGGGTGGTTGTGCTGCACAGTGCCATGGAAGAGGCTTGCACTCCACTCAACCACAGGGCTCAGTTTTTACTAAGATGACCTCCCACTGTCCATTCTGTTCTGTGAACTCAGATCTTCGGCAGGACATGGTGAGCAGTGCCTGCAGTGCCTGCCACTGTGCTGTATCCCAGCTTCTTCTTCTTCTTGAACATCCATACACCTATGAACACAGGCATAGTAATGGCTTCTATTGAGTAGTTTTAGGTCAACTTGACACATGCTAATTGAGAATCTCAATTAAGAAAATGCCTCCATGAATTTGGGAGCTCACTCTGTACACCAGGCTGGCCTCCAACTCATAGAAACCAGCCTGCTTCTGCCTCTCAAGTACTAGGATTAAAGGTATATCCTGGGACATTTTCTTAGTGATTGAAGGATGAGGGCCCAGATTATTGTGGGTGGTTCCATCCCTGGGCTGGTGGTCCTGGGTTCTGTAAGAAAGCAGGCTGAGCAAGCTATGAGAAACAAGCCAGGAAGTATCATCTCTTCATAGCCTCTGCATCTGCTCCTGCCCCCAGGTTCTTGCCCTGTTTCAGTTCCTGTCCTGACATCCTTTGGTAATGGACAGAAGATGTGAAAGTATAAGCCAAATCCTTTCTTCCCCAAGCTGCTCAGTCACTGTGCTTCATCACAGTAATAGTAATCTTAACTAAGAGGAGTTGGTACCAGGATAGTGCGTCTTGGCTGAGACAGACCTTACCATGTTGTTTTGCATAGGATTGTGGAAGGACTTTAGGATTTTGAGCTAGAAAAGCCATGCAGTGTTGAGATCCCAGTGAGCTGTTTTGTAGGAACTTGGAAGATAAGAATGCTGAGGGCGAGGCCGATGATGCAGGCCTGGCCTGTGAAGTTTACCAGGGAAGTTTAAAGACTATCGGGGCCATTGGTTATTTTGAATTAAGACTCCGTAGTTCTGGTCAGCTGGAGCTGAAGGACTGGCTGTGATTAACAAGACACCAGAACAACTGAAGTGAAACCTTTGCTTTCCTGGGATACTCGATGCTGGTCATCTGGAGCTGAGAAATTAGTGATGGTTAAAAGGAGACCAGCGTCACTGAGGTGAAATCTTCTGGAAAGTGTTTCCTGGGGGTCAGCACATAGAAGCTGTGTTCTCCACATGGCTAAGTGCTTGCAGTTGAATTTGGGAGTGTAAGCACCCAGGTGGTGCTGATTTTGAAGGCATGACGGGATTATGGAGAACAGCTGAGGCTTGGCACTGTGTGGCAGGATGGGAATCCCTGAAGAGAGTCCAGGAGAGGCTATTGGTGAAAGTTTAGCCCAGTTTCAGCAGATGACCCTAGCATTTTGAAGATGCCAGTACCGTGGGATGGCCACCAAGAACAATTTGAAGATGCCAGTACCATGGGATGGCCACCAAGAACAACAGTAGCTGTGGGGTGGAGCCAGAGAAGTGACTCAAGCCCTTTGGAGGAGCCCAAACGATCATGAGCAGATCCCAGATAGTAGCACATTTAATTATTTATACTGTTGGAGGTTTTGCTTTGTTCTTCCCTCTTAAAGTATGAAAATGTTTAACTTATTTTTGATTTTTACATGAGCCTCCACAGTTGAGAGATTTTGAACTTTTAAAAGAGATTTTTGGATTTTTCAAAGAGACTAGCTATCTTAAGGGAACTGAACTTTTAATATTTTTGAATTTGTAATGCCTGTGGGAATTTTAAAAAATTATTTACATTTTTAATTTGAGATCTTGGGGATGACTAAGAAAGAAAACGTTGTAGTTCAACAGTGACGTGTTTGTGTGTCAATTAACAAGGGGAACAACTGAAATGGCTAATTTTATGTCACCTTGACATAAAACACAAGCTAAAGTCATCTAAAAGGCAGAAACCTTAATTGAGAAAATGCCTCCACAAGATGGGGTTGTAGGCAAGCTTGGAGGGTATTTTCTTAATAAGTGCTTGATAGAAGAGGTCCCAGCCTATTGTGGGCGGTGCTATCCCTGAGCTGGTGGACCTGGGTTTTATAAGAAAGTAGGCTGAGGACTGAGGACGCCATGATGAGCAAGCCAGTAACCAGCACGCCTCCATGGCGTCTACATCAACTCCTGCTGCCAGGATTCTATTCTTTTTGAGTTCCTGCCCTGACTTTCTTCAGTGATGGACTATGGATGTAGAAATAGAAGACAAATAAGCTCTTTCCTGCTCAAATTGCTTTGGTCATGGTGTTTTACCACAGTGATGGTAACCCTAAGACACTGCCTCGGGAGTGAGGAGTCTTCTTTCTTCACCTTACAGATGTCATCTCTAGGTCTGAGTTCATGTCCCTCACCCTGCTGTGGTTAGCAGGATTCCTAAACCTGTGAATGAAGTGGGTTTAGACACACCTGTTTAGGCAAGTAGTTAGCCATGACTGACTCCGAGAGAGCCAGGCCCAAAGCAAATTCCTTTCCTTTGCTGGCTCAGTTACTTTTTAGGGATTGGTGGTGGCTGCTATTCTAGGTTGAGTGATTAGCATAAGTTCATACCAATAAGGTGTGTGAGGAAGTGTAGCTGGATCTATCGATATCTTCATCAAAGCTCTGGTTGTTCCAAGCTTTAAAGTCTATCAGCTAAAGCCCCTCCTCCTGCATCAGCCCTACAGATAGAACATGGACACCATCTTTCAGGATCTTTGCCTTGGCTATGTTGCACATCTGAGGCTCCTTCATGGGGCTCTTGTGTTCTCTTAGTCTGTTTCTTGCTTAGCCTGTTGGGCTTGCCTACTTCCTATGGGATTCCTCAGAGGTTAGGGCTATGCTCAATTCTTATGCGTGCTCTGGGAGCCATGGCTCTTGTGTCTGGCTGGTCAGCTTCTCCTGTGGCCCTTGGTAGTGGATATTAATGATAGTGTTTTTCCTGAAGCTTGTATAAGCCATGGCTAGTGCTGGAGTGTTTGGCAACCCTTTTGCTCCTGGGCAAGCAGGTGCTAGAATATGTTGCATTAACATTTTTTGGGAGATATGCACAAACATATATTTACCTCAGATAGGGGACTCATGACAAACCAAAGGAGGACTTACTAAAATTCATCTTGCTTATTAACAGAGCAGAGGCAAGGAGTTACTGAGTATGGATGACCCCTAAACAATCACATCACTGCAAAGTCTTACCCCATTGTGGATGATGATCTCAGAGAGGCTGCAGTGTGGAGTCCCATTTGCAGTTAACTTTCTATTTCCTGTATATCCTAACATCTTCTAAGATCACTTGCAGCTTAGGGGTAGAGAATAGGAATAAATGATGCTTGGCATCCCAGTTGTGGGTCATGTGACCACTCCCTTCCTTCCGTTATGGAGTATATACAGCTTCCTTACCATTACTGTAGACCTACTCATTGTGTACTCTTCTGGTTACTTCCATGACTGCCAGGTCCAGGGTGTCTTTACTCCAGAGAGGACAGGATTGTTATGTGATGCCTGGAAGGAGAAATCATATCCTAACAGACCTCAGTGTATATATGTATATATATATGGAGGGAGAAGCCATGTCATAACAGATCTCAGTGGACATCCCTTGACAAGTCCTTGAGGCTAACCAGGTTTTTAGTTTTGGCCACCAGCTTTTCAATTGAGGTCTAACCCAGGACATGACTTCAATGCCTTAGCCACTCTGTTAAGTCCATTGACATGGGACACTCTCACCTCTCTCCTGCACATTCACTCTCAGGTCTCTAGTCTGTTCTCCCCATAACTCCTGAGGACACAAGAATCCTATTAGGTCTCCAACTACTGTCTGAATCTTTATGTCCAGTTTCTGGCCCTTTTCCTGGGACTTCTGTTATTTCTTGAGGCTCTTACTGTGCTCTCTGGCTGAAGCCCTGCTCTCTCTCTCTCTCTCTCTCTCTCTCTCTCTCTCTCTCTCTCTCTCTCTCTCTTTCTCTCTCTGTGTGTATGTGTGTGCTCTGTCCACCCACCCCATGCTCAGTTTTCAGCTCTTGGTCAGATCAACCTGCCGCAGTCACTCCGTGCAGTCCAGTTGTTGGTGACAGTTACCATCGACGTGAAATGCCCATAGGGCTGCTGACTTATGTCCTCTGTGAGCTAAATAGAGCAGTTAATGATTTTTGCTACTGCTTTAATCTCTGGTGTCTGGTACTAGGCCAGGCACACCATAGGTGTTCAATGAGTAAGAATCAGTATAGCAAGTTAGCTCAGACAGGTGGCACCACTCGCAGCCTTACACAAAGGGCAGTACAAGGAAAGAAGTGTGTTCCTAAGGCTCTGAAGTTGGCTGTGCTGAGGAAGGCTTACCAGTTGCCTCCAGCCTCATTGTCATGACTACTTTAGTTGATGATTCATGGGAAGATGAATCATCCCAGAACAGCATGAGTGGTCTATCACATGGGAGAGAGAGAGAGAGAGAGAGAGAGAGAGAGAGAGAGAGAGAGAGAGAGAGAGTGTGTTAATGTGTTTATTCAATAGACACTTACAGGAGCCTGTTCGGATCTGGATCTAAGATGAGCTTGCACTGTTAGGAGGGAAGCCTTGCTGGAATCTATGAAGGAGAAGCTGTGGGGTCTGACATCCTGTGGAGGCAACTAAGCAGGGGTAGATGCAATCATGGCACATCCCAAACACCCGAGCTTCCAGGAAGGTGATTGGGGGTGGGGTGGCAATCGCCCTTCTCCACCCCAGAGGGCCACTCAGGTCTCAGAGCTGCTATGTCTCCTTGTTCTTTGTAACAACATACACTGTTTCCTAATCATGCCTCTCTGGCATTGTGGTGTTTATTGCACTGTAATCTGCTTTTTTACTGTTCTTGCAAATGGCATTGGATTTTTAGAAGAAAACTGATCTTGAAGTAAGTTTCTCAAGAAGAGAGTTTGGTTCTTGTCTAAGAGGACACATTAGGATACGTGGCCTAAGTGGGATGTAGAAGCTCCTCAGAGGCTGGTTGGTGGCAAACTCAGACATATTCATTTCCAGGTTTCATTTCCTTTAGGATTCGTACCACGGGAAAAGCAAAATCACCTTAAGACTAAGGAAAGTTTGTATTTTGTTCTTTATTGTATCCTCCCTTCCTCTCAGAGTTGGGTCCAGCACATTATGTAGGTGTTTTCTACATATCTGTTGTAAGGATGCATCGTGTTGTAGAAGAAAGGATGTAGGTTTGAAGTGACAGGGTATCAAGGTGTGGCTTACCTCTAAGACTCCTGTTACCCTGGATGTAAAGGGAGGGATACATCAGAGAAGCTTCAGGATTCCTTTCAGTTATAAGCTTTAAATTTATTTTTCTGATTCTGAGTAAAATATAAAATAAACAGGTAGAGAAACAGACAGACAGACAGTGGGTGTAGTAGTATGTGCCTACAATTCCAGAACTCAAGAAACCGAGGCAGGTTGATTGAAAGTTTGAAAGCACATACATTCAATGGATTGCTGTGTCCACCTTTATATCTCTGCTTCTCTCTGCTGCTATCTTATCTCACTGTCCCTTTTGGAAGTGTTAGAGATCCTGAAGTGTACTGTTGGCTATATGAACCAAATCAATTCTCTTTCCTCCCATTCAATACACAATTTTCAGTGTAAATTGGGTCACTAGCATCTTGATTAGGGAAAGGGGACTTCTCCAGTCCTTTGCTTGATGATAATCATGAGTTACCAACTTTTTCTTATTTGTTACAAAAAATAGGAGGTCAATAATAAATCACAGCCTGGGAATTGTCATGCATTTCCATTTAGAGCCAATGTGGTGTATTAGAAAGAAGGCTTTTTTTTTGTTGTTGCTCTTAAAGCGAATTGATTTTGAAATTAGGCTGTAGGTGAGCATCCTTGAAGGTGCTGGTGGAAGCATGGCTGTCACAGGAAGAGACAGAATGCAGCTACTCACCCGGCTTTCACTTACATTGTTCTTCTCAAGTGGACAACATGGCAGATTTTACCTGATTATTTGTTTTCTCCCTGACTTCTCCAGAACAAGCGGTCTCCTTACAATCAGTTCATCTCCTCCCATACTCAACTCATTTCACAGCATCTCAGGGACACTGATGAAAGTGCCCAGGCTGGCTACCTCTCAGAATCCTACACATTTGGTCACCAATGTAATACAAGGGGACAGATGACAGCAGTGACGACTCTTGGTAAGGATGTTCCAGTGGTGAAAGATGAATGATTGTGACAAATGAATGTATTCAGTCCTGATGCAAGAATCTACCCACACCCTCTGTTGTCTGAAGGAGAGGATTTACCTACCAACTCTAACATGCTCTTTTAAACTTCACCAACTATGACTGCCCTGTCTTCAACTTTCAGATTATACAAGTTCCACCATAGTCGCACCCCTGCTAACACAGGTGTAGAATGAAGTTTGCTAACAGAAGGAAAGACAAAGAAATCCTGACATGTAAAGAACTGAGAGTTGGGGACTGGGAAGACAGCTCAGTTGATAAAGTGATTGCCGCGTCAGCTTAAGGACCTGAGTTTGAAATTCAGGACCTAATATAAAAAAGTAGGCTAGGTGTTATGTGTCAAGTGAAGCATGGTGAAAGTGAAGACAGGTGGACCCCTGGGGCCCACTGGCTAGCTAGCTTAGACTAGTTGGTGAGCTTCAGGCCAAGTAAAAAGAACCTGTCTCAAAAGCAGAAAATAAACACTCTACAGATCCCCAGCAAAACAAATAAACTAGAAAATCAAAGTGCAAAGCACCTCAGTAATGACACTGGAGACTGATCTCTGGTTTCTTCATACATGTGTAGCCATGGGCACTCCCCATATATGTGCATTTCCACACATGAGCATATGCATGAACACACACACACACATACACACACACACACACACACACACACACACACACACACACACACACACACACACATTATAGGTAGGATGCCATGGTAGTAGGTACAAGCTTTGGGGACCAGACCAGAGATTTGGGATTGGATCTCACTTGTGTAGTTTACTAGATGTAGGACTTTGAGCAAATGGTTTGCAATGACTTCCAAAGCCTTAGTTAATTAATAAGAACAAGAGGTTAAGTTGAGAGTGAACTGGATGCTGGGCTGGCTGATTCAAGGGTACATACATTGAGTTGGAATGACTGGGTTTGGTACTGGTCTTTTCACTTGCAAAGAGCAGGTGGACTGACCAGATAATGGTATGCTGACTCCTGCATGGTGTTTGCTTGATGACAAGCCAGCAAATGAAATGAAATGTTGATGTTCTTATTATTACTTTATGTCTGAGCAAGGCTGTGCTCCATACATGTGCCAAGAATATGAAGAACTTGGGGAAAAAAACCAACACAGGTGGTGATGTTTTATTCATTCATTTACCCATCTTCCTTCTTCTTGTTCTTGTTCTTTTTGTTCTTTTTCTTTTCCTCTTTTTTCTTTTCCTCTTTTTTCTCCTTCTCTTCCCTCCCTCCCTCCCTTCTCTCTCTTTCTCTCTCTTCCTTTCTTTCTTCCTTTCTTTCTCTCTCTCTTTCTTTCTTTCTTTCTTTCTTTCTTTCTTTCTTTCTTTCTTTCTTTCTTCCCTCCTTCCTTCCTTCCTTTCTTTCTCTTTCTTCCTTTCCTCCTTTCTTCCTTCCTTCCTTTCTTCCTTCCTTCCTTCCTTCCTTTCTTTCTTTCTTCCTTCCTTCCTTCCTTCCTTCCTTCCTTCCTTCCTTCCTTCCTTTCTTCCTTTCTTTCTCTCTCTCTCTCTCCCTTCCTTCCTTTCTTTCTTTCTTTCTTTCTTTCTTTCTTTCTTTCTTTCTTTCTTTCTTTCTCCATCTTCTTCTTTCTTCTTCCATCTTCCTTTTCCTCCCCCTGCTACACTTTTAAAACTAAGTCCCATGGCTTCTAACCTGACTTGTAGCTGAGGATGACCTTGTACTTCCAATCTTTTTACCTTTAGTTCCTCGGTACTGGGGTTATAGGTATGGGCTTCCAGGTCCCATTTATGTAGCAGTGGATATTGAACAGAGCTACACCCCAGCCCTGTTTCATTCTTTTGTGGAGAAAACATATGAATGAAGAACCAATAATAATCATTCTCTGTGTTTCCATTATGGGCTAGGTTTTGGCTAGATGCTTAAATGTTTGCAGAAAAGCATTAAAAATGTCTCAGTCTCATGTGGCTGAGAAGGCAAGTGTAGGGTCACAAACTTAGTAACACAAGGAAGGGCAAAGGTGACCTCAGATACTCAGTACTAGGGCTATGGGTGTTCCCTGGCAGTATGTGTTGTGCAAATGCTGGCCCATCTATGTTTACAGTCAAACCCATGTAGACTCAGGTCATCCAGATAAACATCTGGTTAGCATCAGTGATCCAGCTGAGGCAAGTGATGTAACCAACAGGAAAAACTCTGGGGAGTTTAGGTTTTCGTTTTTTCCCAAATAGCTTGAGCAACATATTCCTTCCTGCCACCAGTTTCTAAGAGACCAGCAAGTGCAGATATTCTCAGAGGAATACCAGGAAATCCCCAGGTTTCTTTTTATATGGGTCTAGAGCTAGATTCAGAGGCTAGGCTTAGGAGGAAGTCTTGTTTGAAATTACCAGATCTTGAGTGGGATGAAGGGAATGTGGGGAATGGGGAAGGGCTTTTTTTGGGGGAGGGGAACCAACCCATGCAGTTTTTAGAATTCATGTGCACAAATACAAGGAACTGGATCCCATCATGTAGGTTGGTTGTACCAGAACCTTGGAGACCTTGCTACCTACTGAGGCAAATCTATGAGAGATCTGAGTACCCTCAGAATATGTTCTAGGAAGGTCCTTCCCTCTGTGTCACTTTCCTTCTTAATTCCTTGCTCTTTGCCTGATCGTTCCCCAAGGAATAATGTTAGAAAAGTTCTGTCAATGCTTAACTCAATGGTACAGAAGCACCAAATGGGGATTAGCTGTTGGTGCATGGGGAGTCTCTGAGTGTGTGCCAGGGGCAGTGTGGCAAGGCTCCTTTCACACCCAGGGACAAAGGGCAGATGATCACTCTGGTCGGCAGGTGGATTCTTGTGCCAGATGTGGAACTTTCTCTGCTTTCAAACATCCTGTGGGGATGTGAAGCACGCCTAGTGGACAGGAGGCAGAGTCCTTGTCCCTTCTGGGTCACATATTGACCAACAACTTGGCAAAGGGGTAAGCTGTCTGTGCTTGCTTATTCTTATACAGAAAAGGGAATTTACTCTCTGTCAGCTTTAGCACTTCCACTAAACCCTGGAATGCTAAATCTGAACAACTTTTGATATTGTTTTTGACAAGAAGCACTGATTTAATTATACTTCATAGCACTATATGCCAGGCATGTTTCCAACATTTACTTATGCATATGATCCTCTGTCAACCTGGTGGTCTAGGTACCACTGCTATCTCATTACACAGGTAAGTAAATAGAAGTACGAGGCCAGTGTTTCTCAGCCTGTGGGTCAAGACCCTTTTGGGTATAGAATGATCCTTTAATAGAAGTCATCTAAGACCATCAGAAATATCAGATATTTACATTAGGATTCATAACAGTAGCAAAATTAATTATGAAGCAGCAATAAAATAATCTTATGTTTGGGGCACCAACCACAATATGAGGAACTGTATTAAAGGGTCATAGCATTAGGAAGTTTGAGAACGACTGGATTACTCTATTATGTATCTTGTCTATGGTCACATACCTAGTTAGTTGCAGGATCTTGAATTCAGGCAATTTGGACCTAGAGCTAGACATTTCACATCTCTCATCAAACTAAAATGGAAATACAGATGTGAACAAGTGCAAATTCTCCATTCTGTCATTACGGGGGGAGGGGAGGCATCTGCATCCATCTTAGTGAGACCTTAGGCAGCAGGGGGCTCAGCAGTGCTTAGAAATCTGAGATTAGTCAAAATATTCAGACATGATTTAGTGCCTGTGGCCTCTGGCAAAAACCCAGGGCTCTTGACTTACTTGTTCAAGAACATCCAGGTATGTGTGTGCACATGTGTGTACATGCTTGTGTATACATGTACTTATGTGTCTATACAGGTATGTGTACATGCTTATGTAATACATGTATATATGTGTATACATATATGTGTATATGCTTGTGTGTATTATATAAGTATTTGTGTATTTGCATGCATATGTGTATGTACCTGTATGTGTGAGTGAATGTATGTGTTTATTGTGAATATGTGTCTATTGTGTGAAAATGTGTGTGCGCAAGTGTGCGTGTTTATATGAATGCCTTTATAGTTTGAGAATGTGTGTGTGCATGTATGTGCCTATACTGAATGTATGTATGTGTGTATGTGTTCATAGGGAGTGTTATGTGGGCCACACCTAAGGAAGTAATGCATCTATTGAAGGACACAACAGAGGTCTCTGCCTGTGGTTAGAGTTTGGATCATACGCTATGCCAGACACCTGTTGCAGTGGGTACAGTAAAAACACACCATGACCTGCTCTAACCGACCTGAGCAGAGCTGGACTTCTTAAACTACCCTGAACAAGCTCATCTCTTGGAGTTTTGGGGAAAAAAGAAAACTCTCACTGGGACCAGTTTGGAAGGGATCTGGGTTCTGCATATTGATGACATCACAGGGACTGCCTCCTCTCATCCCACTGGGGGTCTGATGATTTCTCTGGGGTCTTCAGGGTCTGAAGCAGGAAACGTAGACTTACTGGACAGTCAGGGAGGCATCTTAGAAGCGGCAAATGATGAATGTGGCTGAGGTTGGTAGGCACCTTACTGGGCATATAGAGCAGGCAGTGTTGGAACTGACGTCCAGCCTATAGCTGCCTAGTGACTCAGTTGAGCCTGCTTGGAGGGGAACAGGTTGGAGACTGATGCTGGGGGCTGGGAGAGGCCTGAGGAGTCTCCCTGCCACCCGTCCTTGTTTATTGTTGGATGTCCTGACTCCCAGCAGGGAGGCTCTCCTCTCACAGTTCCATATTTATCTCTGAGTCTACAGGGAAAGCAGAGAGCTGCCTCCCACAGCCTCCTAGGACTCCCTCCAGCAGGCTCATGAATAAAGATGCCCTCCTTGGAGAGATCTCCAAGTTTTCCCTCAGGGGAGGGAGAGCAGGGGCAGTGGTACTTGAGAGTGGGACTCAGGCCAATGGTGGTGAGGGGCTGAGTCTGGTGTCAGGGGCAGAGTGGGGATGCTACCTAAGTCAGCGGAATCATTTCTTCACTTGATGCCTCAGTTTCTCTGCCTACAGACCAAGAAAAGGAGCAGAATGCCCGAGGGGCTCCCTTCCAGGTGCAGCTTTACAGCGATTGACTCAGAAAGGAAGAAAATATTTTCTAATTTCCAAAGCACACTCCAGATACAGGGCAGACCATGAGTATCTCCGGAAAAGTACAAGCGAATACGGTTTTAAAAATGTATTCGTTTTAACCCATCATATTCAAAAGCCATCATACGAGTATCATGTTAACACTGAATCAACATGAACGCTGTTAATGAGATGCTCTTTTTGGAGGGTGGGGTGGGGAATGGGAGGGTCTTTGAAATCACAGCACTCAGCTCCTCCTATCCGAATTCCAAGTGTTCAATGGCCTCATGAGGTTTTCCACTATCAACTACTGTCTAAGCTTTTAAGCAGCTTTAACAATACCAAGGGATGTGTCTAGAAACATAGGCTATGATAACATACATGGACTCCAGAATTATGTACCTGTCACAACACAGGCATTGGTGGAAATTAGGAAAGCTGTGGGCCTGTGAGAACAGGCTGAAGCACCCTGCCCTCCATGCCAGAAGGCCACAGAGCTTCTAGTTTAGTGATAGGCAGGGAGTCAGGGCCTTCTGCACATGTGTGAGTCTTGGTGGAAGCCGTGCTTTTCACATGCTATGCAGAAGAGAATGGTTCCTCAAGGGCACGTCCCACAGCTCAGTCTCACGCTCTCAACATACCGGCTGTTCACTCACCATTCCTCATAGAAAGCATGTGAGACCTTTGTACCAGAGTAACACCTTCCGTTTCCCTAAAAATCTGCTTCTTGTTTCCTCTTTCTCAGTTACCGTGCATCAGAGATGCTGCAGAAATTACCCTGGCTTTATGTAACATTCCCGAAATGTTTGTTACTTCAGCAAATCCCGACTCTGTTCCCTAGAGATTCATCAGCATTTTCTCTTGCTCCAAGAAGCAACAAGGCCTCGCTGTTGTCTTAGAGTGAGCTGTAGGGGTCAAGTCAAACCCCAGGGTGCATTTCTGAAGTGTGTCTTTGAGCAGAGCTCTGTGTTTCTGAGGCTCAGTTTTGTGTGTGTGTGTGTGTGTGTGTGTGTGTGTGTGTGTGTGTGTGTGTGTAAAGATGTCTGTCTGTTCCCTACGGTGCTTGGGAGAGTTGATGCAATAGCTTATGTAAAGCATTTGTAAGATGCCAAGCGCAAAGAAGATGCTAAAAAAAGCGATCCATTCCCAGTCCTCCTGCTGTTGTCATGTGGATACTGCGTCGTAGAGTCTATCTCATAATTTGTAATGTCTCCGAAGACTAGATATATTCAGCCTAGAAAGGACATCATTGACTTCACGTTTACTGACACACATCATTTTAACTCCTTTTGTCTGGTTCCTACAACAGACCTAAAAGGTGGAGCTTGTAGATGAGGAAACAGCACAGGGAGGCAACGTTTCTTCATAAAGGTTACACAGTAAATGGTAGAGCTGACCTGCAACTGTATGAAGGCCAACTGCAGAGCCCTCTTGTGGCACAGATGAAGGGATTTCTGACCTCAAGCTCTGAGATTGTGCAGGACAGGGACCCAAACCCAGATTTCAAACAGAATCCCATCGTAGATATTTACAGATTTCCATTTGCCCATTACTTGTTCCCGGTTCTGCTTTTGGCTGTCCTGCTGCCCGGGGCTTTCTTTGGGCAGGAATGTTGAGTGTGTCATTCCCAGAAGACCTCTGACACTTCTGGTTCAACACCAGAGCTCGGACTCTACCAACTTTCTTTTGAGGACTATCCATTCCTACCCTGAAGCCCAGATGTCTCCTTAGGACCCTACCAGGGCCAAGCCCTGTGACTGTAGCAACTGGAGTCCAAAGGCTTTTAAAGTAGTAGAGTTCTCTGAGATCTGTGGAAGGATGCTCTCGTGGTGACAAAAGTAGGTCCTCTTGCACCCAGAGGGGCGTGTGTGTTTGTGTGCATGCGTGCCTGTGCGCATGAGTACCTATGTGTGAGTGTGTATACGTGTGTGCGTGATTGTGTGTGTGTGTGTGTCTGTGTGTTGTAGAACTGGGCTGAGTTTGGGCTTCCTTCTATTCAGATCCAGCAGTCAGCCTGAGCCCACCACTTGGGGGCAGCACTGTTTCTTTGCTTAGAAACAGGCATTCTTGAAGCTGGACTCTTGGTAAGACTGTAGGAGGCTATGCAGGTCAGAGGGGTTCTATGAAGAAAGGTGAGTGAACAGCACTGGATATATAGAGGGCACGAGGTTGAGCTGTAGACTATGCCCTTGAGGTAACCAATCTTTATACACAGTGCTCACAATCCTGGCTACCAATACTTATCCTTTCCCCTTCCCTACTACCTAAAAATCTTCTTGCTTTATTGGCTCAGAGAAATGGTGGTGCCGGGAGGTGAATACAGTGAGTGAAGCCTTGGCTTCATTTATGCCTATGTTGCCTTTCTGGATGGTATGCTGAAAGGACTCTAAATCAACAGTCTGGAGAGGAAGGAGACACATAGCGGCTTCTTCCTCTGAGGACTGCAGGGTAGTATGCCTCTGCTCTGGCCAAGACACTACACCTGATTTGTGGAGCCTTGCACAAAATAAAAACAGGAAGCCTCTTTGGTTTAAATGTTCTGAAGAATTTCAAGATGGGGATAGTATGATTCTAGTCCAAATGGGAATGGCTTTGGCGCATAGAATCCTGTGCGGCCATCTAGACTTCTAGTCTCTAGCAAAGGCCTGGGAAACCAGCACAGAGCCTAGCCTTCATCAGACCCATGACCTCAGAATGAGCTAGAGTGCATGCGAATTTGAATTTGAACTTATTTCCTGCAAGCTCTTGAGTGTCCTCATCACCTACACCATAGAAGGTATCACTTTGCTGGTCTAATTCCACAAGGGCTTTTGAGCTTGGGCCTTGAGAACTTTTCCAGTTTCATTGTGTATCCAGTATCAGGCACTTTAATCCTATACTGATTATAAGGACTCTTTCTGGGTTCTGCCCACACTCCTCCTGCTGGGTACCTCGCCACTCCCACTCCTTGATGGCTCCCACTGGTCCTTTGTATCTCTCCTCAAAGGGAACTTCAGAGCTTCTTCCCAGGTGTTTTCCTTTCAGTCTCAACCCTGTAGCATTTCCACTCTGTGTTGAACCAGTGATGTCCTCTCTGATGGATGACGACATCCTGCATCCACCATGGCAATGTACCACCTCTACAGCTTTGTACAATGCCCTTCAGAGAATGTTCAACCTGACTTACTTATGGATCCTGGGTGCTTTAGAGCACAGAGCCCTGAATTAACATTTCCTGACTGACTCAATAGCTGAAGGTGGCCTTTTCCCCAGCTCCATCACAGTTCTTTTCTTAGTTTCACTATTAAATTGAACCGAGAGGTATTTTTAAGGCCAATTCCAACATTTCCTTTCTTCATAGTTCTTTCTGAAGGATGGTTTTCTGAAGGACATGTGTGGCATATGCTTTTAAAAACACATGTAAGCTTCTTCAGTGCAGCTGGTATTTTCTCCTGACTATAAAGACAAAACACATTTATGAAAACAAAATTCGAACCACAGCAACTAAGGGATAATTATCCAAGGCCCTATCACTGACAGGCATCCACCATTCACAGTGAATATTTTCTAGTACTTGTTCATTGATTTGATAATTACTTATTGAACACTGATACTGTTTCAGGCCTCAGGAACTGAGCAGTGAGTCACACCAAAAGAAAAAGCTGTACACGCACTCTACTCAACGTTTGTGTGTGTATGTACGACTTGCTGCCAGTTCCCAGCAATCTGCCTACGTGTGTAAAGTGTAGTTACTCTTATAACTGCAAGTTCTCACTTCCTGATATGTTGTTTAAGTCTTCATGTCACTGTTTTTTTTTTTTTAGAGTTAATTTACTTATTTTATGTAGATGCGTGCTCTATCTGCATGTACATCTACATGTCAGAAGAGGCATCAGATGCCAGTATAGATGGTTGTGAGCCACCATGTGCTTAATGGGAATTGAACTCAGGACCTCTGGGAAAGCAGACAGTACTCTTAACCACTGAGCTATCTCTCCAGCCTCATATATTATTGGTTTTAATTTTTCCCCAATTGGTTAATATTACTGTGAATACATGTTAAATAATTTACTTAATAAAATATAAATTAATTAATTAATTACTTTTCAATGTAGTGCCCAGTGCCTTATGCATTGTTGGCAAGTCTCAAGTAATGGTTGAAAACATCATTGTCACAAAAGCTTGGCAAAATAATTTCATTTATAAAATCGATCTGGTTAGCATTCTCCCTAATCTTGCTTTTTGATTGGACAAGAATGATGCTACCTCAGAATAAAAGCACTGTCATATTTCTCTGACTTCTATTGAGGTTGAATGTCTTTTGTATGTTTTTTGGGAAACCATCAGCAACTTTCTTTGTTTTTCTGTACAAAAGTTTAGAATCAGGTGCATCCAATTTGGTGCCCTTGTAACACACATGGCCCAGGTTATCTACAAGCACAAAACCCAACAGATACATTTGGAGATGATGTCATACCAGTGTCAGAAATTTGGACCCCCGTGGCAAATGCATCAGTGTTTTTCTAGATGACTCTTGGTTTTGATGTCATACTTTGTTGTTGTTTATAAATTATTTCTTAAAGTCATGTGCATGTGTGCATGTCTATGTCCGAGCATATGTATGTGACCATTGCAGGCTAGATGCTGTGGGATCCCCCAGAGCTAGACTTCAGGTAGTTGTGAGCCATGAAATATAGATGTGGGGAGTTGGATCTCCGGTCCCCTGTATGTGTTCTTAACTTCTGAATTGTCTTCTCACCCTGAGACTCAGCATAATGTTTTATATTTTTTTCTAATTTCTGCTCCCCTTTCTGTCCATCAGTCTTTAAAAGTCACATTTATTCATGCTTCAAACGGTTGGACCACTGTTACATGACTTCATGGAGTCAGTTTCCTCTAATTGTCTTGATCCATCATTTTATCCTGTACATTGAAACCTATTTTTGAACTAGTTCATCTCTCTTTATCAGCCTATTCCCCTGTCAATACTATAGTATTTTAATTTTCACAAGCTTTTTTATTTTACCACACGGAAGATACCTTTATTCCTCTTCTTTTTGATCATTACTAAAAAATATTCTTTCAGAGGAACCTGAAAATAATTATGTCAATGAGTAAATCAACAAAACTAAGCAGAGACTGTGAGGTACGATTGCTTTGAGCTGCTCTGGTCACTGAGGAGGATGCTAACATCTTTATAACAGTGCTCTTCCTGTCTAAGAACAAGGGGGATTGTAGGTTGATTTATGTCTTCCCAATTGACTAGGTTCTGAGGTATCCACAGCTTTCTCCTTTCTCATGGGGTTGCAAACTTCAAGTTCTACAAAGGAGATGCTGAATCTTCAGAGTGGCTCAAGAGGACATTCTAGGGTAGAAGCCACTGCAATTGTGAACCACTTCCAGGTGAGTCAAGCCTGCGGGATTCAGAAGGGCCCTATAGAGAAAGAGAACTGAGAAATAGATAGCTCCTTCTGGAGCAATAGCTGTGGTCTAAAATTTGTCAGAGCAGCTGAGAAGGCATTGTTCAGAGTGAACAGTTGCTGACCCACTTTACCTTCTAGGACAATGGTTCTCGACCTTCTTAATGCTGCAACCCTTTAATACAGTTCCTCATGTTGCAGGGATTCTCTAACCATAATAATTTTGTTGCTACTTCATAACTGTAAGTTTGCTACTTTTATGTGTCATAACAAATATCTATGTTTTCTTATGGTTTAGATGACCCCTGTGAAAGGGTTGTTCGGCCCCAAAAGGGTCGTGACCCACAGGTCAAGAACCACTGCTCTAAGTAAGTGCATCATGGAGGCCTCTCATTGCACCTTATTGTTAAGTCTGTGGGTAAAGAACATCACCCTGTATCATGGGAAGGGTGCAAAGGACTTGGTGTCTCAATAAGGTCTCATCACTAGTACTTGAGATCTACTTTTTAAGACTTTCAACAGAACCACTCTGGGCTGCTTCTGACTGAATTAGGCCCCAGAAACCTCCATCTGAGTGTGAGTGAAGATGCAAGGTGCAGCTGCTGCACTAAAGGGCAAAGCCATCTCTGGAGACTTATGCCAGACAGTCTGAAGCAGGGTCAGGTGGGGAGAGGCCCAGGGAAGATGCGGCAATAACATGTGATTTGGGCTGATACCAAGCTTCCAGAAGTTTACCTGGCTCTAATCCCTGCCTTAAAGACTGGCATTCTTTTGTCTGGCTGAAAGAAGGAGTTATGAAATTGAGACAAGGAAAGAGCTGAGGTTCAGTGACTTCAGGCACTGGAGATCAAAGCAGGCTGGGTGAGGTAGAGACTGAGGATGTCAGGAGGCACATTGCTTATCTGAATGTGGACCGCAGAGAAGGCTGGTCTCTGAGCTCTGCTGAGTTGCTGGAAGAGATTTCCTATTAGTCAGGAAACTAAGGTCCCCATTGCTTCCAGGATTCTGTTAGCTGGAACCATGGGCCTGTCTAAGCTCATTCCTTTAAACACCAGGGTGGTAGATGAGCAATTGAATCTCCTCACAGCTTGGGAGTAGGTGCCTACCAGAGAAGGCAGCGCTCTAAACTTTTCTACTGCCATTTTAAATGGCGGTAGATATGCCAACACATTACAACCTACTTAGGAACAGTCAGGTTACCATGATACCCCTTCTTCCAGGGATAGAGCTATACACCCACAACCCTACCTTATTTAATGTCCCTCAGGACACAGAATTCTCTAAAACACTGATCTCACCAAAGCTACTCTTTACCTTTGATAACCAATGTCTCTGGCCCTTCTTATATAGAGGAAACAACATAAATGAGGAGATGGTGCTTGAGAATGACATTGATGGACCTTCAACATAGGTTACCAATCTATTGTATGCCCTCTGCCCAGAACTGTGCATAGATTTTTTAATTATTTGCTTTCATCTGATTTTCCATGTTCACCGCTTTTCATACTAAGTCAACATAGGGCTTGTTGGATAGCCAGTATGTACTAGACCCAGATGAATCCAGAGAGTATAAGATGCAGCCACTGCTCTCAATAACTCACTGTTATGGCTCTTGTTTGCACAGGCTGGACTCTCTCTCTAGCACTGGGACTTTCTTAACCTTCTATTTGTGTTCTTCCTGTGGTGTTCATCCTATCCTGTCCTCCTTTATTTTATGGCTAAATGTCCATGTCTGCCTTGCTTACACTGGCGTAAATGATCAAGGAGAAGAAACTGTACCTCAAAGCTTGGAGCAGGACAGAGGATGCATGATTGGCTGACAGATGAGAGCAAGCTTGAGGCTTGTCTTCATGGAAATGTATTATACGTGTTTGTGGTGTTCCTGTCCGGATTCCGCTCACTCCCAGCAGTGATGTAGAAGCTGGTGGCCCTGGAGAGCATTTGGACTGTCAGAGCTTCAGTTTGTGCTCTGGCTCTAATGTTTTTTGGGATGCAATGTTGACATGAATATAAAGCTTCTGGGATGATGCAGGAACAACAGTGGGCATTAGATAAAATAGTGTTTTTTTTTTTATTTAATTTTTAATTTTTTTTTATTGCTACTAAAAGTCTTCCCAGGCCTGACTCTGTCTGGTGTCTCTGTAGCAGGCATATTGAAAGCAGTAGGTCCTGGCCAATAGTCAGAACAAGTTGGAAGTGAGGCTGACATTGAAATGTCATGATTCTTGACATGAATTATTCTATGGATGAACACAGGAGTCTTCTCAGTACCTCCTCTGACTCTCCTAGTGTGGGTTCTAGTCAGTGACAGGGAGATACCTACTCTGTCCTGAAGTTTTGGCAAGTGCTGAAAACTGGGAAAGCGCTAAGCACTTGCATTTTTAGTTGCAAAAAGTCACTGGTAATTGGGGTCAACCATATGCAGATGGAGTCCATGGAAAAATGCTAGCTCATCTTGGATGCTCAGTCCTGCATCCAGCCATTCTTTCCCTGGTCCACAGAGAAAGCCCATACTCTTCTCTCCAGCAAATAAGGCGTGATGAGTGGGAATGGGTGAATATCCCCCATAGTGGGCTCAAGTGCGGCTGCACAAGAACTGTAGGCCCCTACACAAAAGGAGAACTGGCTTTTGCTTCTTAGTTGGAGGTTCCATAGGCAGTTGCTTAGTGGCTGCTGCTGGGTTTCTGAATGAGGGAAGAGACACAGAGACACAGAACAGAGGAAGGTGCTGAGGAGGCAGTTCCCCATTTCTGCCAAGTTCTTATGTTTCTGGGCCCTAAATGTCCAGTTTGTAGATTCTGCTTGTACCCACTGGTCTGCAAGGTAGCCTACGCAGTAGCTAAAGGGGTGGGAGGTCAGAGCTCCCAGGAAGCAGCCAAGATTTTGAGGCACTGTTCCAGCATAAGCCTATTCCTTATTGACGGAGCTCATGGGAGATGAGATCAGACCTCAGGAGCCTAGAGAACTGGAAGAACAGCCATGGAAGAGACACCTCCTGGCTTGTTTCATTCAGTGACTAGCTTCCCGGGTTGCTCTCTTGTCTGCTCCGTTTCAGTGTGTAAAAGAGTTTGGTGTAGTAGTAAAGGAAGGAGGTGGGAACAAAGTGGATAAGTGACAGGTGCCACTCCCACTCCCTGCCTCTTCCTTGCAATCAGTCTAAGTGTGCTGGGGAGAGAAGGCACGCTGTGAATTGAAGATCTCTTTGAATGAGTAGGACCATAACCAGTAACTGAAAGTAACTGGGAATGTGGGGAGTCTCGTCAAGCAGGAAATACACAGGATGGGTATGTTCACACAGGATATGTTCACTATAGCACAGTTGCGGTGTGAAGTTATAAAGAAGAACAATCGTTTGCCCTAGGCATTTCACCCAGGCGATCTCATTTAACAGTGATACATTTGAGTATGGTTCATTGTAATTGTCATCTGTTGCTGCTACAATCTCAAGTTTGACTTGAATCAATACCAATTCTAAAGGAAAGAGAGTGACATGTTCTCTTGGGTGTCAGTCATGGTGTCACTTACCTGGTGGCTCCAGAAGAATCCAAGCCATTGCTTCTTACTTCTCAAGGCTTACTGCCATCCCTTCGCTTGTGGTCTTCATCTTCCATCTCAGAAGCCCGAGGTGGTTGGCTTAGTCCTTTCCTTGACACTTGACTTTCAAACCGTAACACAGCTGACATCTTTCAAGTATCTACTTTTGACTTCCAGGAATGTTGTTTCTCTTTGTTTATTCAAGTCCTTTTTATGTCTTCAATAACATTTTCTTCATATAACCCTACTCTTATTTCTGAAAGCTTACAACTTGACATCTTACTTCTGTTATAGGCTAGTGTTTTCTGGTTATTTACAGTATATAGGAGAGGCAAGGGTCTTTGTGTTTTCAGTGACTACATCTAGATATGTAAAATGAATCACTGCTAATCTATATTTTCCTGTTGATTCTCATGAATTTTTGATAGATATCTGAACTCAGTAATAAAAAATGTACTTCTTAAATTCTGGCACTAGTATTACTTTCCTATCATAATGCACCAGAAGAATCTCCATGACAAATAAAAGTAGTCAAAGGTCATGAGTATCCCTTCCTCAAACTGGGTTGAACAGATGTTTGTCTAAGGAAAATGGTAGCTATAGAGGTTTGGGGCAGCAAGGCTTCCTGAAACTACAGACTTTCCTTTGGCTACTAATTTTTCTTTTTAAGATGATTTTTATATAAATCTATTCAAATAACTATTTTAATATATTGATGCAATAATATTACAAAGTATAATTGTTCTAGTGCTAAACTGTCTTTGGACTCCTGACAAAATAGCTCACTTGATTGTGGGCGAGTGATTATTTTAATATGCATGAAATGTGGATGAGTAGGCTTCATTGACTTGTGTATCTACATTTTAGAGTAGAGGAGGTTTGTCAGAAGGACCAGAGAAGGCTGACTGCTTTGGGATGTCTCTGGGCTTGATATCTATGATGGATGACAGGAGAAGGGAGCCAAGCAAAGGGATGCAGCAGAACTAAGGAGACATACAAGGTTGTGGGGAAACCTTCAGTATTCAGAAGTGTTTTTTGTCATGGTGCATCAGGGTCTTCCCAGCTGCCCAGAAGAATTGAAACAAAAGGAGGAGGTTTTCTAGATACTGCTGTCTTTTACAAGACTTACTGGAGAGATTCCTGGCAAATGGAGAGATACTGGTGTGTGTGTGTGTGTGTGTGTGTGTGTGTGTGTGTGTGCATGTGTGTGTGTGTGCACATGAGTATGAATGTGTGTGTATACATGCACATGGATATTGTTTTAAGATGTCATGTCATCCTTCATAGAGTTCATTCCTGTCCAAAACAAAAAAATGGCCAAATTTCTCCTGACCTATCATTATGTAACACAAGTCTATTACAATTTTCTTACTTGCTTATTCTGTTCATTAGCACTTGATTATGCAAATATTCCCTTAAGGTTTTTATTATGCTTATATATGATAAATTTGAAATTGCTTCCCTTCAAAAACAATGCACCATTTAAATTACCCTTTCCTAGTGAGTTTAACCCACAGATTTTTTTTCTACTCATCTTCTCTTGAACATGTTAGGAGTTCCTCTGTAATTTTTTCCAATACAAAAATACACACACACACACACACACACACACACACACACACACACATACACACACACACACACACACATTTCATTTCTGAGGTTTAGAATCTTTGTAAGTTGTCCTGGCTAGTTTTATGCCAACTTGACTCAAGCTAGAATTCTTTGAAAGAAGGGAGTCTCAGTTGAGAAAATGCCTTGATAAGATCGGAAAAAGTAAGGCATTCTTTCAATTAGTAATTGATGGGGGAGGGCATAGTCCATTCTGGCTGGTGCCATCCCTGGGCTAGTGGTCCTGGGTTCTATAAGAGAGCAGACTGAGCAAGCCATGTGGAGCAAGCCAGTAAGCAGCACTCCTCCATGGCCTCTGCAAAGCTCCTGCCTCTAGAATCCTTCCCTGCTTGAGCTCCTGTCCTAAGTTTCTTCAAAAGAACAGTGCTGTGGAAGTGTAAGCTGAATAAACCTTTTCCTTCCTAACTAGCATTTTGGTCATGTTGTTTTGTAGAAGCAAAAGAAACCCTAACTAAGATATAAGTCATTAGATTGAAAAACAATAATGAGTGTGTTTGGGGTAGATATTTGGGACCATTTGTGTAGATCTCGTTGTGCCTTGTTCTAAGTTATTCCACATTGTATGGAAGAATTCTATTCATTAAGGCTGTGCCTGGCTCTGGGTGATGCCATTTTTTATAGAGCTACAGTTTACTCCATTTTGAATACAAATGAGGACACATAATGACCCTTCATTTTGTTTGTGTAAATAGAAAACCACCAATATGAGCTGTGAGGCACAGACTAATGAGTGACTGTTGTGGTTTGAATAAAAATGGCTCCCATAGGTCCATAAGAAGTAGCACTATTAGGAGGTGTGGTCTTGTTGGAGGTAGTGTGTCACTAGGGGTGGGCTTAGATCTCAGAAGCTCAAGCCAGGCTTAGTGGCTTACAGTTGCTTCCTGCTTCCTCTGGATTTAGATGTAGATCTTTCAGTTACCTCTGTAGCCACATGTCTACCTACATGCCACCATGCTTCCCACCATGATGATAATCGACTAAACCTCTGAACCAATTAAATGTTTTCCTTTAAAAGAGTTGCTAGGGGCATGGTCTCTTCACAGCAATAGAAATTGTAACTAATTCAGTGACTTATCCATGCAAATCAACAGTAATTTTCATCGCTTTCTGGAAGTGGATTTGGAAGACATGGCTATGAGCAAATCGAAACCAGTTTAAAAAAAAAAAAAAAAAAAAAAAAAAAAAGACCTGTGATTTACTGAATACATTAGGTCAACCAAAAATGTAGCACTAACCTGGACCACATAAAAGGCTGAACACCGAATGCTGGGTGACAGTGTTATGATCCAGAACATGTGTCATGGAATTGACAGGCAAGATGCTCCCACTTGTCCTTAGGGCCTGAGCTCAGCAACATTGGTTCTGAGCATGGAGCACTGTATTGACTCTGCTTGCCTCCGACAGTTATCAGGCTGGCTTTGTTATTATCTAACCATCTATTGCAACTCTCTGCATCTCCTCTGTATGTGCTCTCTGCCTCAGACTAAGCATGTTCTTAACTCCTTTTCAGCCATTCAGTCACCCCACATGTATCTGTGTGAAGTATAACATGCAACCCGAGAGCTCATATTAGTTTTTACAATTGGAATATAGCAATTTGCAGCTGCCAGTAGCCGTACTGGGAAGTGAAATGAGGATGACTTGTAAAATTTTGCAGCCAACAAAATTGATGTAACTTGCAAATTCATTATTCAGTAAATTCGGATAGGCAGAAAGGAGTTCACTGATGTCTCTGACCTAGTGTGCTCATACCCACCTGTTCTCTTCTTTCATGGTCAGTTGTTGCTTTAAAGTGCTGGGAGGGTTATCAGGCAACATAGTTGAAAGCATTCATATATATACACACAGAGCCATTCCTACCCCTGCCTCCCTGAACTAGGCTCACTGGAACAATTCAGTTAACCTTTCACAGTCAACGCTGTCATGTGAAATTATCATCCTAATAGAGCACAAGTAAGAATTACATCAAATAAACAATAGGTATAGAAACCTTGTAGAGCACTTATTTCTTATTAGGTACTCAATGTGTAGGGAGTACTATTGTTACTCTTACAATAGCAGGTTGTTAAGGGATCCTATTCACAGAACTTGAGTGTAATATACAGAATAAGGCTCTTTCCACAAAGGTGTAAATGTCTTAATCACTGAAATCAGTGATGCTGCTGCATTACATACTGCAAAAGGGATACTACAGGAGAGAGTAAATACAGGAGCCAGAATAGGAAAAGGATTTTTGGATGGTCCAACTGGAGCCAGGATAAAATCAGGGGATGTTAACTGAGCCCAAGAGGTAAAAACAGCCAGAGAGCTGAGACAGCTACACTGCTAGAATTTTAAGGGACAGTGAAGTAAGGAGCCTATGGAAAGCAGAAAAGGCATAGAAACGGGCTAAGAGAACAGACCATGGCCTGTATGATCAGAATGACCATGCCTCTGCTGCCAGCCTTAGGAAATAAAGTTCAGACTTCTGACCCCCAAAATTAGAGTGACTTCATTTTGACTTAAACTGGTCAGAATGTAGACACTTGTTACAGCATCAGGAAAAAAGTGATCATCACATCCCTGGACAAGGCAGGAATGATCACCAAACTCCTCTGGTCACCAGGTGTAGTGATGACAGCTGGTTCCCTCAATTTTCCCTCATCAGTATCCTCATATTCTTTTTCTAGATCAAAGTTACACTCTGAATCTGGGGAGGTGTTGCTATTGGCTGAAATGTTTTGAAATGAACCTTGATTATTTTTTCTTGGGCAAAGAGATACTAAAGTATATGTGTATGTGTATATATGTAAGTGTTTGCATGCACGTGTGTATGTAGATATGGGCAGCCTGATGCAAAAAAAAAAAAAAATGACACGTAATAGGAGCAATAATTCAGCCATATTCAACTCCAGAATGCCAAACCTGCTAAGCTGAGGATAAATGGTGGTTGCCATGGAAACAGCATCTTTGATCCTGCTTGCTACCTTCTCTGTGCAGCTCACTGCTGTGCATGCCATGCATTCACAACCCAGCATTTGGCAGCACAGCACAGCACAGCACGGCAGGGTCCTGTACACTAAAGGATGATGAATCTTGCTATTTAAACTCTTTCTGAATTAACTGCATAGATGGCAAAAACCAGGAAATAGGCTTGGCAAAAGGGTAGGAGACCCCAAGGAACAATGGATAGAGCCTTGAACTCGGAATATCTTGTTAAGATTTGTTACCTCCCTTTTATGTGGTAGACAGGGATGTAGTCAGAATGACCCAAAAGCCTATCTTAGGTGTAAGATGAACTTTATGAGAATGTCAGCTTAAACTAGAGGAGGGCAGAGCTGAAGAGTGGCCCCATTAATAGCAATTCCTTAGTATTCCCGAGGGCCAGCTCTTTTTATTGTAGATCAAGCCTAAGGAATAGCTGGTGTCAAAGAAGGCCCTATCCTTTGTATAAGCACATTCATACTAAGGTGAATGGGTGAATAGAGTGGGTGGTGAACCTAGCCTGGAGGTCTGTCCAATGGAGGGCTCATGGCTGTTCCACTCCCAGGGCCTTTAGGAACCAAGTCACAGCTCTGAAACTCACCACTGAACAGCAGGGACTTTAGAGTCCAGATAGAACAATGGAGAAGAAACTTCTCAATCCATCTATGAGTAAGTTAACTTTTCTAGAGTGCTCAACTAGTCCCCTTTCATGAGCTATGGAAAATAGGGAAGTTGGACACATGCATACAAGTCACTGCAGTGCAGGGTCTATATTGAACTATGTTGACCATGCTTGGTTGTATAGAAAATGTGTTCACATCCCCCACACCTATCATCTCATATCATGTTGACTGCCCATCTACAATAGGGTATTTAGAAAAGTACCTTGTTGCAGAGAGGGCCCAGGAGGTGGCCGTGATGAGGAGCTGAGGCTACAACATGCGTCTCATGGGAGTCACCAGCTAAGGCTCATTTCTTAAATATGAGAGCCCAGTAGGAATCACGGGGGTAGCAGTGGTGCTGACCCAGAGTCAGGAAGCCACATGCAGCTTGCTAGACCTTGATCCTGTGTGATGCTCACAGTATGTGAGTGCTTGTACCCTTATGTGACCACTCCAGGGAGAATGCCACAGGCCAAGAGAACAGCTTGAGCTCAAGGCTAGGGGTATGACATTGAAGAACATAAGATGATTACAGCTTGACTGCTGTGAGAAAGATCCTTACATTCTTTGACAGGCAGAGCTCATCACTTGTCTACTTTTGTGATTTTTTTTTTCCTTATTGGAAAAATTGTGCTTTTGGTGGTTTTACTTAAACTCACTGCAAATATCCAGTTCCTTGTTCTTACTGTGCCCCCTCTTTATATGTATGCCTTAACCAACCAACCAACCAAACCAAACCAATCTGATTCAAAGGTCTGGTCTGTTTCACCCAAAAGCAAGTTTGCATTTTGCATGGCTACCCAGTCATCAGCATCTTATTTTCAGGCCATTCAGTGCAAATGTCTGAATTCCTTGGGCAAGGCTCACTGCTAAGTGAGAGCCTCCAGCTGCTTCCTGGTAACCTGCTAAGGGGAACTGTGCCCTGGCTGTAATCCTAGGGGATAAATGCTTCCTCTGGGCTTGGTCAAAGTGGAATGATCAACTGGCCTGAATTTGGATCAATTGGCCTGAGTTTAAAGAAAAAGGACAGAGAATCATCAGAGAGATAATGGCCCAGCATGGTCACCTGGAGCTCCTTGGGCTGCTTTTTTTTTTTTTTTTTTTTTTTTTTTTGCCACCTGTGAGGCAAAGGCAGAGGCGCTTCCAAAGCCTCTGGAAAAATAATAACTGGCAAAGCTCACATGGAGTAGTAATTATACTGTCATAGGCACTTCCTGGTGCTAAGGGCCAGGCAGATCTGCCAACAGGACTCATCTTGAATATGCAATTTGCTGAACATTGCTAAGCCAATGTTTTCCCCAACCAGGAAGTCTGACAACAGGACAATGTGACTTTTGTCAATGCCTGGCCTAAGAACTGTGTTGACACAATTGCTGTGCTGGTGAGATAGGCTGCAAGCTCATCTCATGCGGTCATTGGCAGTTACGTAAGGGTTCTCTATGGAACTCTGTTCCAGTTCAGAGCCCAGCTGGAGTTATCACTTCTCCAGGACACCATTCGAACCAGCCCTCACCTCACTTTCTATCTTCTAGGAATTTCCTTTTCAAGCACTCTGAATACATTCCCTCATAGATTTAACTATTTATACACCTTCCCCTGAACTCAGGTATGGTTGGGACCTGGTGGTGGGGGCATGAAGATTGATATCTAATTTCTCTTTTCTTCTCTTCTTCTCTTCTTCTCTTCTTCTTCTCTTCTCTTCTCTTCTCTTCTCTTCTCTTCTCTTCTCTTCTCTTCTCTTTTCTCTTCTCTTCTCTTTTCTCTTTTCTCTTCTCTCCTCTCTTTCCCCTCCCCTCCTCTTCTTTCTCCTTTCCTCTTCCTCCCTGCCTCTCTTTTCCTTCTCCTCCTCTCTTCCCTCTTTCCTTCCATAACCTCCTCCCTTTCCTTCTTCTTTGATGGATTTCATATACCCCAAGCTGTTCTTGAATTTATATAGCTAGAGCTTACCTCAAATTCCTTATCCTCCTGCCTCCACCTCTCAAGTTTTGGGATTTCAGGCATGCCCCACTTCACTCTTTAGTATCTAAATTTCAATTGACCTTTAAATGTCATAACCATTTAAATTGCAAAAGCTAATCATTTTTATTGGATGAGTAAACGAATACCTGAGAGGAAAGGGATGTATGTATACTTTGCTTATGAGCAACAGAGTGAACAGTGAGAAGATATGTAGAGGAGCTGTAGAGAAATCCAGTTGCCCAACTTGGTGATGAATGAAGCATCTTTGTGTATATGGCACCAGCTGCCACTTGGACAGGAAATCAGGGAGTTGTGATGAGTGAAGCAGGTTTACTGTGAAGGGGACAATGGATTGATTAGCCAAGAAAGTCCTTCAAGTTTATGTAGCCCCACCAACTGTTATAGTGAGAAAATGGGTCAAACAGGAGAAGTGTTTGCCCTGAGGTCTGATAGGCATCTGTTGTAGGGCTGAGATTGGAGCCCAAATGTCAAGCCCAGAATCCATACAGCTGCCCAGTTATGTTCTGAATACCATCCTATAGCCATCATCTGAACTTGGTCCTAATGACCTCATGGATGTAAGTTTTCCAAGAATATCACTAGCTTTTTAAGCTGGTTTCTCTCTTTTCTGTAGTTCCTCCTTTCTACCTGTTAGTAGGTCTGTCTGTTAAGACTCTCACTACAGGGCTCTGAGGGTGAGGTAGTAACTGTTATTCCCATGACTTAGGTAAAGAAACCAAGACTCTAAGCATTTATGCCACTTGCTTAAGGACATGCAATAAGTCAGAGCTGGGGAATCCAGAGTTGGAGCTTGTACCCAGCTTAGCCATTCGACTGTGACTTCACACATGTCACTCTCTGGTCCTGTGCTTCAGGGACTTGTGTGCAAAATGCTGAGCAAAACAGCACTTACAGTCCAAGCCTATCACACAAATGCAGTAAATAACATAGGCAATAGGCACCCAATCACTCTTGGCCACAGTAAATGCTTCATGGGTGCTTCTAGTCTTTTAGCTCTTGGGACTCAATTCTGCGTCCCAGGATCTTGTCTGTTTCTCTCAGAATGACTGACTACCTGACATAGTGGGGATTCAAGATGCCCCCTTTGTTTTTCTTTCTTTAAAAAAAAGTTATTTTATTATTTATTTATGTCTGATTCTCTCTCTCTCTCTCTCTCTCTCTCTCTCTCTCTCTCTCTCTCTCTCTGTGTGTGTGTGTGTGTACAGGGAGGTAAGCCGAGGGTATTTGAATCTCTTGGACCTTGAATTACAGGTTGTGAGTCAATCAGATGTGCATGCTTGCAGGAGCAGGAGGCTCTCCCAGCAGCTGAAGCATAATCTTCATTTTCTCTCTGTCTTTCTGCAATAATCTTAGTGCTTTATGGAACAGAACTTTCAGCAGTCTTGAGAACAGAAATCAGCTCTGGTACCCCAGGATCAAAGCAAGTAGAGTTCAGGGCCTCCAAGTGCAGCCTCTGCCTGGCTGAGGTTCAGAGGGGGTTCCTTGGCAACATGCAGTGGAAGGCAGCATCACAGGCTTCCAGCCCCATGTCACTCACACATCCTCATCTAACGTCACCTTCTCTGCCCTCAGCAGGGCTGTTATGATAAAGGGCTGACTAATGGGCAGGAAGGGGACGTCTTGCCAATGTGCTTGTTTCCATTAGATTACAGCTGTATTTTTAGAGTGCCTGAGAAATAGCTAGAATCTTGCCTTGGAAGATGATTTTGTGTTCTGGGCCTAGGAAGAAATAAATCTTACTGAAGAAAACAAAATGAGAAAGATTGCAAATTATTCTTGATGTCCAAAATCCCTTTTCTTTCTTTTTTTTTTTTTTTTTCAATGTTACCTGCTGCACTGTGTTACCTTGAGGCTAAATAATTTTTTCTGAGATGCCTTCCCAGAGTCCAGGTGTTATTCATTTTCATAGCATCTTGAGCTTCATTTAACCACACTGTGTCAACAGTGACAATTTGTTCCATGCCTTCCTGTGTGTGTGTGTGTTTTCATTCTCATGGGTGCACATAGGCATGCTTATGCAGGTGGGGTCTGGAGGTCAACTTTCATGTTGTTCCTCAGAAGGTACCCCCTTTGTTTTTTGATGAGATTTTTCATTGTCCTGGAGCTCACCAAGTAGAATAGGTTGTCTGGTCAGTGTATCCCAGGGACCCCTTTGTTTCTGCCTCTATAGCATTGGGATTTATGGCTGTGTCACTACCCCCAGCTTCAAAATGTTTATTTATTCTTTGAGAATCTCCTCCACGCATGCAACATGTTTCGAACGTATACATCTTTATACCCTCCTATATTTTCCAGAATCCTCCCTTCAGAAGTCAGACATTTATGTTTTCTTTATGAATGTATTCATTCACCAAATCTACTTAGTGATGTTTGTGTACACATGGGTGTAGAGCTAACTCACCATTAAAGCATGGATGCTAATGCCCAGCTTTCTTATGTGGATTCTGGGAGCTGAGCTTAGGGCCTCGGGTTTGGGTGTCAGCTATCTTTAACAATTAAGCTAGACATCTCTGTCTCTTGGCCTCTTTCAAATTCACTGAGCTTTTGAGGGCAGCGGTCAGGTCTCAATTGCTGACTACATTTAGGGTCCCCAGCTTCTAACTCAGGGCTTTCCTTTAGTAGGTGCTCAGCAAATGTTTAATGGCTGAAGGGATACAAAAGTGGTTGAATGGATATATACCCGAAATATAAAGACCAAACAGTTACTTTGTATCAGTAAATCTTACTACAAGTGATATCACAGGTGCAAACACCTGTGTCTCAGCAGCTATCACCCATAGGTTGGCATTTGGGTCTTAGCCCATGCCTCATTTGCCTAATGCTACTCCATGCCTCTGTAATATGGGATATTCACATTATAAAGATAAGTAAGTTCCCTAGACACCAAATTAAGGAAACACCAGTCTAGGCAGCATACCATGTGGGACTCCTGAGGAGGGATTAGGCTTAGGAGCAGGTGATAGGAATGAGAATAGGATACTGATATCCTCTAGGTCAAATTAGAGAGAGTAGTTTCTCTTATTTTTAGAGTGTGCTCTTCTTCCTGTAGTATATAGCCTGAACAATAAGTGGGATTTCTTTGCGTAATACTTTATTTGCATGACTTTCCTATCAGGTTCCAACAAAGCCAAGGAAACTGTCATGTCCCACCAGAGCAACAGAGAAAGGTAAATCTGAGACACACCCAGGGAGTCTATTCATGTTTATCAGGACTTCTAACCCACACACAAGGAAGCTCAAATAACCAATTAGCTTCCTTTTCCTTTTTCTTTCTACCCACTCACATACTCACATTGTCACACTAGTAAGCCACTGAAGTTCTGTGAATCATACCAGGTTGCAGAGTGTATACATGGGAGTGGAAGACTGGGGAGAAAAGGAGAGAGGCCCCAGTAACCAGAGAGCAGAGCTGCCTACCAGTTTAGACTTCTGCATGACTGAAAAAGCATTTCTAGTCATGTTGAAGTCAGAGGAATCTGTCATGTTTAACAGGTCCTAAATTAGGCACCCACATAGTGGAATTGAGTCTTTATGTATGGAAGTGTGCAATGCATACTTATAGAATCATTTGCACACTCTCAGCAAGTTCTTTCTATCTCTTGCATGAATTCAATTGTGATTTGGTCTTTCTTAGGTCATGCACCCACTTGATAATAAATATATGTTCATATATACATTTATAATATAGAGTAATAGGAAATATAGAATGTCTTTATAACAAAACGTTTTTGTTTTTCTTCTTTTTAAAAATGATTTATTTATTTTATGTATGTGAGTACACTGTTGCTGTCTTCAGACACCAGAAGACAGAATCAAATCTTGTTACAGATGGTTGTGAGCCACCATGTGGTTGCTGGGAATTGAACTCAGGACCTTTGGAAGAGTAGTCAGTACTCTTTAACCACTGAGCCATCTCTCCAGTCCCTACAACATCTTTAAAATGTTCAAAAATAAATTGAGGGTGATGCTTAGGGAAGTGGTTGTGCGTGCATGATACATCATTACAATTCTGTTAATCAGAGTCCTGTCATAGAGAGATTGTCAATCTGGCTTTGAGGACTTTTATATTGAGATGGTAGATGTGGTGTCCAGTGGCATCCCTTTAAAAAAGTAACTATTATGTCTTTATCTCAGAAGCTGAGCAGACAATAGCCCCAGTGCTCTTCACCCCTGAGGACAGGACTTAACTCTTCCCAATTGGTCTGGTATTATGTAATCTCTTTCAAAGCCAGCCAAAGCTTCATCCAGCCAGTTACCCTGGCAACCCAGCTGTGTCATCTTGAAAGATGTCTCCGGGCACTGGCTTCTGAATTTGCCAGAGACTTGATTCAGGCTGAGTCGTGAAAGCCACAACATATTAACTACAACACGATGTCATCATTGATTGTGCTCCTGGTAGACATGTCACAATGGTTAAAAAAATAAAAAACATGGACAAAAATAGGCCCTGGCCTGACTATGTGGTGGAATTTACTCACAATGCAGGCAAAGCTATCTATTTTGGGAGAGAATCTATGTCGTGTATGGTTTCCTTTGCCTTTCTTCTACAAGAAAAAAGCCTTTCAGTCTTTGCATTTTTCCTTGAAAATCTCATTACCAACTAAAATGTAAGCAGCCTAATTTTCATCAGCCATCCCTTTCATATTGAGGGTTTTTAGTTTTAAAGTTTATCCTTTCATTTCCTTCTTGGGAAAATAATATTTAAGAAAGTTTTTTGATGTGAAATTGTCTAATGTATTCATAGGAAATCAGCTTGTCACTTGACTGAGAGAATGGGACATTATGTTTTCCTGCCTTCTTGCCCTGCATTCTATTTATTTAAACATTCTATATAGAATGCGCCGCTCTGAGCCTGTGGAGGAGTTTACTTTAACCTATATGCTTTGAGATGCTTTTATTCCTTTCACTTAGTCTTTGAATTGAATTTTAGTTAAGTTACAAACAGTTTCTTTTACTCATTCATTAATTCATCTCCTCAGCTAATTAACTTCATTATGGGACACTAGAGGATCAGTCATGAATAAGCTGTGGGCGCTGCTCTCCCAGGTGATTGGAAAGGGAAAGAGTCACGATATTAACTGATCCATGCTACAAGAATCATCTGTCTAGCAGAGATCCAGTGACAGGTTTATGCAATTTTAGAATCTAGGCATTGAAGGGAAATTCATAAGGGAAGAAACGTAGGCTCATTTCTCTGCTCCCCCTCTCACCACTCTCCCCAACTTCTCTCTTCAGCCACCCAAACTTCTCTCTCTTATCTTCAACACTATCTTCATTCCCATCTACATTGCTAAGAGTTGTGTTCCTTTCTATATCTTTAGGACAAAGCAGGAAATTGAAAAACCCTTTCACATAGTCACACTTATTCTTTGCAGGTATGGGCAGGGATTTCTCATTTATCTCAACAGACCAAGAACCTAGAATTTTAAGAGCCTTGTAACTCTCTAACTCCATAGCTTACCAGCAGCTGATTCTTGCCTAGGCACCAGGTCTCCTTGACTTCCACCCCACATTTGGGTGTTTTTTCCTTCAAGGAGTATCAGACCCTGTTAAGATTGACCTCATCTGTGTATTTTGTTGGGGAGTTGGGTTGGTGTTTCTCCTCAGTCAATATGACATTGTCTATCATAGTAGCACAGAGACAGTGAGGTTTCATCTCTCCTGGCCCACAACTCCAGATACTAAACAGATTCCTTGTCAACTGCACTAGTGTAGCCTCTGCTCTCAGTCCCCTCCCACTTATATAAGAGCCGTGATGGCTGGACCAGAGTAGGTATAGGGTGTTGTGGTAGGCCTTTACACATGCACTGAAAGCCAAGATGGCCTCCTAACATTGGAAAAGGAACAGTTGCCACTTGAAGCTGAACAAAGAGGAAGATGTACATAATGAGGATAGGGTCTTCTCTCATGATCTCACTACATCCCAGCCACAAAGAGAAGCGTTATTAGCACTTACTGAATACTTGAATGGTAGGTGCTTGTAACATGGGTATCACATTTAGTTATTTTGGTTGTTGCTATGCTAAAACACTCAGAAGAAGCAAACTTAAGAGGAGATGGATTTATTCTGGACCACAATTTGAGAGGATATAGTTCATAATGAAGGTGGATGGCTCTGTGGGGTCAGAAAACCTAAGGCTGATTCTTGGTGGCTAAATAGAAAGGAAAGAGACTGATCTTGTGTAAAGATTCTACAGACTTCCAAAACAGTGCCACCAGCTGGGCACTAGGTGTTTAAACATATGAGCCCGTGGGAGACACTTTGTAGTCAAGCTATAACCGATGTGAAGAATCCTTTAAAGCTGTGGGATCTGAAGATGAAGGAAGTGAAGGATTTGCTCAAGAACTTCCTGCTCTTTGGGGGCAGCACCTGGGTTTATACAGTGGGCTTCTATCTAGGGCCGCACTCTCTCATGTACCCATGTGCTGTTACCCAGCACAGGATCAGAGTGGCTGTTTGTGCCTTTCACGAAGAGATCCAAAGCTCAGTGACAATGTGTGTAACTTCACCTTGTAGCTTTGTGGCCCTTAGTGATGGGAAACATATGTGGGGAAACGAAAAAAGGACAGCATTCATCTTGTTCTTATCTCTGAATACATGGTGGACATCACTGATAGGACAGCCCATTTGTCTTTGCTTTCCACCTACAACACACTGACCTTTCTTCACCTTGAAGAAAAAGGTAACATCAGGGTCTGACTCACAGAGGAAACCCATTTAGCCATTATGGGAGCATCTGTGTTGTCATTTTTAAATGTTTACTTAAAAACTAGTAAATACACATCTTTTTCGGCAAGTCTTCATGAACTCTGTATGGACTAAAGGCTCAAGACAGGATCATTCCTTAAGCAAGAGGTGCCACAGAGCAGGCATCTCTGGCAATTGAGCTTCAATGATGAAGCAGCCCTGTGGCTCTGAACAGCTGACAGGAAATTCTAATGTGCTCTGGCCAGGGTCCTACCTTTCCAAGGTTGGGTTCTTACCCCTCTCTGCTCTTCCTGCTCACCACCAACCCTGAAAATGAGTAGTCCCTGTCTCTCCTGTTTATATCTTTACTAAGTCTCAACCATAGCTCCTACCACGCCACCTCTTAGAGAGCTGTGCCAGACTCTCTTACCTGTTGACTATCTTCTCTTCCTTTGAGTCCCCAAAGCTCTGACTCTCCCACAGATTTATTTAGTCTTTCATGCCCCTTTATGGTATGGGGTGTTCATGCTGACCCTCCATTGTTGAGGTTAGAAACATACATACAAGATACAGACAAGTACTTGATGAAAAACTTGGTCATGCCTGTCACCAGCCATTTACAGGAGGGCACAACATGAGTTCCTGAGGCTTTCTCTTTGTGGCACTAGGAACATGGGAAGGAGAGAAAGTAACTTGTTGATACTGTTTATTTTGTGGTTCTAAAAGAAGACAATGATAGACCACCAGCAGTTGTCTTCCTCTTCACATCCTGGAAAGGGATGTGTGTCTGCCTTCTAGTGTTCATCTGGAGGCTATGTGTACAACATTTAGTATTTAGGCATTTTGTGCTATTAATGACCTCTATGATCTAAACTCACTCATCTTTCACCCTGAGACCTCTTAAGTTATCTGACATTTTAGACAACCATCAAAAGCCATCTTGTTCTTTCCCTCATTAACCCCATGTCTTCATGCTTGATATGGGCTTAATAATTGTGTTCCCAAAGTCATATGTTGAAATTCTGTACTTGATGGTGATGATATTATATTGTGATTAGGTCATAGGAATAAGGTTCTTACGAATGGGTTTATAGTCTTACAGAAAATGCCTTACAGAGAATTTAGGGAGACGTTTGTAAAGTGTCATGCAAGTATAAGTACTTGAGTTTGGGTCCTCAGAAGCCACATAAAGCTGGATGTGGTAGTGTGTAAACTACAATCCTGGTCCCTAACGTGAGATGGGAGATGGACACAGAAGAATCCCCAGAAATTTGTCATCAACTAACTCAGTATATATAGTGGTGAGCAATAGAGTTCCTTGTCTCAAATATAGCAAACAGCAAGACTGAGATGGAAGTTGTCCTTTGACCTCTACATGCGAGCTGTAGCATGTGCATCCCCTACCCCCCCGCCACCACACCACACACAAGAGCACATTTGTTCCTTCCACTTCATAAGGGAAAAGAGAAAAAGAGAAGAAGCACTATTTATGAATCAGAAAACAAGACCTTCCATGCCACTACATTTTCCAGTGACAAGAGCTATGAAAAATAAACTTTTATTGTTTATAAACTACTCAGAGGTGTTTTGTCATAGCATCTCCCATGGACTAAGCACCTGCCCTTGTGGAAATTTTCATGTTAATATTCCTATTAGAATCCCATTATTGAGGCAGCGAACTCTACTTTTGATTTCAAGATATAATGAGATTGACCAAACTCTATCTAGAAACTTCTTAGACCAGACAATTGGTACTTGTCTTGTGTAAGCAAATTTTCTATCTCTGTTTTAGCTATTTATATAGACTGTTACATTTTTCTCTAGGCTGGAAAGCTTACAGAACCATAGATGCCTGACCCTAAGTCTTTTCTGCCCCAAAGCTCTTCATATGTTGTAGATTTGTTATGGACAACACTGGTAATTGTTTTCTGAAAATGACTGACACATTTCTGTCCTCAGAGGATTTTCCCTAAATTAGAGATAATGAGATTCTTGGACAATTTAGGCTTATTTTATAACCGACTTCTCCCCTCCTTTCCACAGTGAAAATAGGCCTGAGTTTGATCTGTGTGCATCCAGGGCAGGGTCCAAGTTATAGTAACATGAACACAGATATAAGACGACTGCCACAAATTTCACAATGACCCTCAGAGAAGAATGAGAAAAGTGGCCAAAGGCCAAGAACCATTTTAAGTGGAGAAAAAAAGAGAGAGAAGGAGAGTCATTA
Organism: Arvicanthis niloticus; assembly: GCF_011762505.2. Taxonomy (NCBI): domain Eukaryota; kingdom Metazoa; phylum Chordata; class Mammalia; order Rodentia; family Muridae; genus Arvicanthis; species Arvicanthis niloticus. The sequence continues at coordinate 47,799,947 of NC_047668.1, read as the reverse complement.
GGGAGATCAGGTGCTTTCTTCTATCAGGAGCACACTGGGCATTTCACAAGTGAGTACAGGTTCTTGAGTAGGTGGTCCATTGTATCAAAGACCCATGGTTACTCTGAGCCCATTGTGTGCAATACAATTTCATAACTTCAAAGGGTCAGAAAATTCAGTGAAGCAAAGCACCCTTACACTGGCAGATTAATATATTAATTTGCATGTTCAACTACATCCTCCCAAAAGAAACTGGCTATTTATTCTTCTCTGGGTCTATTTTCAATAAGCTGCTTTGGACAACTGGCCGCAAATAACTAAGCAGAGAGCAGGTCTATCTGGCTTCACACTGTCACTATCAGATACATCCTTTTGGGTATTAATTGGTGTAGTGGATCTACCTTGCATATCCCTGTCCCGTTCACACACATCCTGGTGCCTATTTGTAAAATGGAGGTAAATGTGGACTTGGGGACTTGCCCTGGCTCGGTTTGATCTTTAGCTGAAGACAGAGAAGTTGAGGTATGGTGTAAAAGCATTCCTTTAGGATGTGATGGTGGCAGAATTATCAATAGCCCTCTAAATACACCAACCTTATCATGGGAAAGCCAAATCCCAGGGTGGAGAAGCCACACAAAGTGATTTCACACCCCTGAGACAGGAGAAGGTTATCACATGGACCTCTCTAGGGGTGAGTGCTATCTCTAATTCGAGCCACACTGGTAGCTCATTATTCTCCGGATTTCACAGCAATGAAATGCAATCGGAGTCTCACACAGAACTGCATCTTCCCAGACTCTCTCCTCATTGTCTTTTCTTTGAGATTTAAGACCTAGTTCTTGTTTTCCACATTAATTCAAGTTGAAGTGCAGCCTCACTCATGTTGGCAAACATTCCAAATGTAAATGTATTCCAAGCTTCTCACTAAGAGTTAAAACATCCTCACTGCCCAGTCGAGATGACATTATGTCTTATGTAACAACAGTTTCCTTAAGGGATTAAAACACATCTGTGTATAGGTCTGTCCAACAATATTTTAATAAGCTCTATTCTTAGTTACTTCTGATTAAGAAGCAGATTCTTACTCCTTGAAAATTGATCATCCCCCATTTTATTTTGAGCCAAAACTTATATTATCAAAACCGATTTGAGAAATATTGGTTGATACTAGGAGGCTGGGTCAGACATCTGACATTGACTTTTAGACTCCACATACATATGTTTGTGTGGCACATCTGTGTGCACACACTTACATGAACACATTCATGCATCTCTCAGACAAACCACCCATACATACACACATATATACTCTGTCTCCCATAAGATGAAAGTCATCTGTGGCTTCTTTTAATAAAATATCTCCTGAAGAAGCAAGGTCGTGGTGTCTCCCCAGTTGTACTGACAAAGAGCTGCCTCTCAAGGAAACAACTCATTCTAGATCTTGAATAAATCAAGGACAGTTTATTCACTGATACAGAAATGCACATGTGTTGCGCGCACACACACACACATGCACACACACACACACACACACTCACACTCACACATACATACACACATGCAAACAGATATGTTGAACAAAGTGAAGATTAGAAATTACATTCTTGGGCTCAGTGGTTAAGAGCACTGACTGCTCTTCCTAGAGGTCCTGAGTTCAATTCCCAGCAACCACACGGTGGCTCACAACCATCTGTAATGGGATCTGATGCCCTCTTCTGGGGGTATCTGAAGACAGCTACAGTGTACTCACATACATAAAGTAGATAAGTAAAATTTTTTTTAAAAAGCCTTTACAAAAAGAAACTATATTCCCTCTCTGTGCATGCATGCGTTTGTGTTCATGATGTATGTGTGTAGTGCATACACTCATGTGCAGTGTACAAGGAGACTAGACGAGGATAACGACTGTGTCCTGCTTTATTACTCTCAGCCTTATTCCCTTGAGACAGGGTCTCTTACTGAATCTGGAAGTAGGCTAGTGGACTGCGAGTCTTAGGGAGGATCCTCATGTCTCTGTTCCCCTACCTCAGTTCTGGGGTTACAGGCACACATAACAACCACAATTGGCTTTTAAACTCATGGTTTGGAGACTTGAACTGAGGTCTTCAAACTTTCTCTCAGGTTCTCTCACTTGCTGAGCCACTTTCTCAACCCAGAAACCCCAATCTCTATTCTTATTTGCATACTATTGAAGTTAATTTGAAAGTCTAGTTTAAGAGAGGGTCTTTCTTTCTTTCTTTCTTTCTTTCTTTCTTTCTTTCTTTCTTTCTTTCGTCTCTCTCTCTCTCTCTCTCTCTCTCTCTCTCTCTCTCTCTCTCTCTCTTTCTTTGTCTTAGTCACAATTAGTAGTCAATAACTAGTGCCAAGGAACATCAAAGTTCTGTCAGTCATTAAAACCATCTTTTGTGACGTGTGAAATTTCTTGGGCTACTCCAATGAAAGCTGTGCTAAGAGAGATATATACACTGTTCCTTACTGGTAATAGAATCTCCAAAGTCTACCAAAGGATAGCTCTTGCTTAATATCTAGACATGCTCTCAATTTGTTAGCCATGAATTTTCTCCACTGTACCTACCTGAGGTTAGCAACTCTGAGGTATGAACCCATGCTGTTAGTATTCTGTCTAAACTCCACCTCCACAGTTACCTGGCAGCAGCCAGGTGTGCTCCTCCCCACAGTTACCTGGCAACAGCCAGGTAGACCTGGCCCACTATAAAAGGGGCTGCTTGCCCCCTCCCCCTCTTTCTCTTAATCTCTTCCTCTCCTACTCTTACCCTCTTACTCTCTTGCCTCTCTGTCGCCCTGCCCCCCCACATTCCTCTCTCTACATGGTCATGGCCAGCATCTACTTCTCTACTCCTCTGCTTCTCTCTCTCTCTCTCTCTCTCTCTCTCTCTCTCTCTCTCTCTCTGCCTCTACTACCCTCCTAGCTCCCCTCCCCATGCCCTCAATAAACTCTATTCTATACTACACCCATGTGTCACTGGTCCCTCACGGGAAGAGATGCCTCTACATAAGCCCGCTGAGACACCCCCTTCCCTATACCTCTCCACACACCCACAGAACATACTCTCTTTATCTCGTTATCTTTTTATAAATACTTCACATGCACCTACTGATTACACAGTCAACCCAAGAGACCAGTGTTGACATTTAAGAGCCACTGATACAGGTCAACATCTAGGTTTATATAGATGCTGTGGTTTATAACTTGATGAAGTCACTTGTCCTGAGTTAGCCAGCAACCAGACAAGACCAAGTCCCTAGAACAAAGGTTAATACACGCAATCCTATATTTATTATATATTATGTAAACTTTCAGAAAGAATGCCTTGCATTCCAGAAGGTAGACTGTAAAAAGCATAAGAGCAAAAATTGAAAGTAGAATCCTAAATCTGTGTAGAAACCCATAGGATACTTTCTGAATATATTATTAACTTGAATGTATTTGTTATTTTATTAAAATATATTTATTACAAAATACTTCGGTACTTCTATCTCAATAACTTTATCTTTTCATTATGTATATATGTGTGTGTTCATGTAGTGTGTGGATGGGTGGTGTATGTATATGAATGGGGGTGTGTGTCTATTCCAAAATGGAGACATACTTGGAGGCCAAATGTTTAGTGTCCTACCTTGTTGCTTTCCATTTTCCCTTGACAAAGGGTCTCTCTGAATCTGCATCAAGGCTGTCAACCAGCAAGCTCTACAATGCTAGGGTTCCAGGCATGTATTCATAAGCCTCTTGCTTTTTATGTGGTTTTGGAGTCTTTGTATCAGGCCCTTATACTTGTACATCAAGCACTTATACCTACTGAATCATCAGGCCAGGCCATGTAACATTTACTTTTGTTTTAATATCTGATACTGGGTAATCCTGTCAATAGCATTTTCAGGAATAGACTTGTTTTTCAATGCTTTTAGCCCAGAGGGTTGTTCAAACTTTTGACATATGAATGATGTTTTCTACAAATGTACTGAGCCAAATTTATTCATAGCTATTCCAGGACACACGTAACCCATGGCTACAGGTTGGATATGCCTGGCCTAGAGAAGTTTTACCGAACCCCACTGATATATTTTGCTGCAAATTAAGATGATTTTACAAAGTGAAAATAAGCTTACTTTCCAGCTCTTCCGGGCTTGGAGCTTCCTGAAGACAAAGCATATCTCCACAGCACTGACTCCACCCAAAGCAGAAAGGAAACAGTTCATGAACAAGTGAGTGAGCCAGGCAAAGAAACTACTCATCGATGGGGAAGCTGGGAGGACATTTTCTAACACCAAATTACAGATGCTCTTTAGGAAATGACCCATTGGAACGACATGGAATGATTTGGCAGGCACTCTTTTGTTGTATGTGAATGCATTTTATTTAAAATTCAAACTGTTGAATAACTGATGATCAAATTGGGCTCGGGGGCACTGCCATCCTTTGCCTCGCCAACATCTAACACTCCTTTGAGAAGAGAGCTTGGGACAGCGACATAAGCTGAGGCTCAGGAGACCTGGACTGGAGCCTAGCCAAATGTTTAGGTCTTCAGTGGTCTCTGGGAAATGGCAGACTGTAGGAAATGAGCACGTGACTCTCCTTTTTGGAGCAGGGTGCAAAGGTTAGGATACTAAGGAGTTGGTGGGGGACAGATTTAAAAAACATACTCAGTGGCCTCTGAGATAGTTTAGTGAGTTAAGGGCCTTGCTATGTAAATCTGATGACTTGCGTTTGGTTCCCTGAATACACATAAAGGAGGAAAGAAATGACGCCATATATGTACATCTTTCTCTCTCACTCCCTCTCCCCGACTCACTCTCACACACACAAACACATATACACAAACACACACATACACTACACACACACACACACACACACACACACACACACACACACTTATCCTCACACACACTCACATATCCCCATTCACTTTAGCACCTGGCTATCATAAAGGCTTTGTTCCTTGGAGGGCACAGTGCTCAGCTTGTGGGAATCTGTGGTGGAAGTGGAGATGGCTGAGGCTGTGTCCTGAGATTGCCCTCTCCCATTTCTGGAATACATAGTGGATATCATTTGATTAAAACTTGCTTCTCTGTTGAACCTTCCTAAAGCCTTCTTCTATATATCTTCCTGTACTGCCATCAAACTTGGCACATGAGCTAAAACCTGCTTCAGTCTTGGTTCTCTGAGAATAAGAGTAGATTGCTCATGATGCAAACACAATTTATGGTGAGCTCTAAATAACGCTCACCTTCTTTATCTTTGGGACTCCAAGTGAGGTGACAAGGCTTGTTATTTTCACCTATAAATAAGGAAAACAGATCCAGAGAGGCAGAGAATTCTCATGTGTAGCCCAGCTGAGATTGAACTGCACATTTGTTAATCTCTAGATACCAAAACTATTTTAGCTAATCCTGTACTACTTGTGTAATTCACCTTGAGACAACCCAAATGTATCCTGAAGTCAAATTTCAAATGTGTATCAACATCTGTTTAGGGCTCTTTGCAGGACTGTGCTGCTATGGTCTTCATGACTTTGGAATTGACCTGACTGGAGCAGACACATGTATGGAAAAGCTGGGATCAGCAGGGCTGTTTGCTCTGATGGAAGCACAGAAACCCAGAGAAATCTATCTATCTATCTATCTATCTATCTATCTATCTATCTATCTATCTATCTATCTCTCTCTCTCTCTATCTGAAGGATGAGGCGAGTTAGCTAATCTTAGTAGTCTCTGTAGGGAACAGGCTCAGGCTGCAGCCATCCAGAAAGAAGAAGCTGTGGTTGATATTTTCTCCACACACTGTCAATATCTATATTCAGACAAGGATGGGGCCTTGCCATTCACATGAGTGCAAGGTAGAAGGGTCCTTGAAATGGCTGCTCATGCCAACAATACATATTCACCCAGGAGTCTGTCTATTCTCCACTTTCTACTACGTTTGTTCCTTAGTTTTGATATCACAGTGGCAAAGCAGACTAGGAATAGCTTTAATCTCATGAAGACAAGGACCCAGGGATCCTGGGAGAGGGCACTTCCTCCCTTAGACGGTGGCTTGCTTATCTCGACAGTTTACTTTTGAAAATTGCAGCAGCTTCCTTGAAAATGGATTAAAGTGGCAAACTATCTGAATTTTGTAATCTTGGCTTGACAATCAAAATGATTATTGGAATGTGGAAATTCTTATGGGCAGAAAATCAGGTACTTGGTTCTTATTGATAAAATATGGTTCTTTTCAGTGCTGGGATCAGGGAGGATATGACATCATTTGCTACAACTTTTGTGGCCAGAGACACAGGAAGTTCTGGGTGTGCACGGAGCCAGGTGCCCTTTCATTAGTTGCAGAAGGCTAAGAATTTACATGTGTCAACAGCAAAGAAACTCGGACTATACTAATTTTTTAGGGCCACCAAAATGTAGTACTAAATACTGTTTGGATTAAACAATAGAAATATGCTGTTCTATATGGTTCTGGAAGCTACAAATCCTCAACACGGCATGGACAGGGCTGGTTTCTTCTGTGGTCTCTCTCTGTGACTTCTAGATGGTCTTTTCAAGGTCTTCTCTCCATGTGCCCTGTGTGCAGGTATCTTAGGGTTTTCCTGCTGTGAATAGACACTATGACCAAGGCAACTTTTATAAGGACAGCATTTAATTGTGGTTGGCTTACAGGTTCAGAGGTTCAGTCCATCATCATCAAGGCAGGGTCATGGCAGTGTCTAGGCAGGCATGGTGCCAGAGAAGCTGAGAGTTCTACATCTTTATCTGATGGCCACTAAGATGAAGACTGACTCCCATGTGACTAGGATGTGGTCTCAAAGCCCACATGCTCATTGACATTCTTCCTCCAACAAGGCCACAACTCCCAATAGTGCCAAACCCTGGGTCAAGCTTACTCAAACCACCACACCACGTTTTCTTTTTTTATAAGAATTCCAGTCACGGTGGGTGGGTGGGTGGGGTCTGTTCACTCTATTTACCTTGCTTTAAGTTAATCAGCTCTTCAAAGCCCCTATACCTGAGTAAAGCCACATTCATAGGCAGTAAGGAATAAGATGTCTGTGTACTAGTAGAGAGGAGACAGAGGACAGCTTATAAGAGGTTTTCAAAAATCCATTACCTAACGAATATTTTGTCTTCTAAGGTTAAGAGCAAAGTATTCAACCTCTCACTCTACTAATTACTTTGTTCTGTTGATAGTTCACTTTGAAATTAGCATCTCTCCTATCCATTCTTGTCCCATCACCAAGCATCAATGCTAATTGTTCTGGAACAGTGGTTATTTGTGCCTTCTGTATTAGCACAGGAAATCCTGCTGGGCAAGGGCAAATGTCCTGAAGTTGTTTGGAGATGGTTTCATCACAGGGCTTCCCAAGAAGGAACTATGTAGCCAGCAACAATAGTTCTCAAAGCTTCTCTGTGGCAGGCTGCCTGCTCACCACTGGCTTTATGATGATTGCAATGTTGTGACTATGGTCTAAATTTCTAAATAATAAAACCTGTGTCAAACTGGGAGGCACCATGTCTAGATCTGTGTTACAAAGCTCACTCTTGTAGATGAGTGGGAGTGGGTTGCTGATACAGGGCAACACCACACACAGGCACACATGCAAGGATGTAAATTACTACATCAGGACAGTGAGATGCCCTCATGTATTCTCTTTATATACAACTCCACAGAGATGGCAAGAGACAAGGTCAGGTAACTTCTCTTAACTGCTTTAAGGACTTGCTTTCCTCTCAGAGGTGTGAGCTATCTTTCCCTGAGATTTATCCTGTAGTGTATTCTGTCCACAGTACTTTAGGACTCTCATTGGGAAGCCCTACTGGGTAGGGTAGGCAATGTTTGTTTGTTTGTTTGTTTGTTTATAGTGTATATAGTACAGATGTGTTCGTGCCTACATATGAGTGTGTGTGAGTGTGTAGGCTAGGGGTCAAGATCAGGTGTCTTCTTCAATTTCAATTACTCTTAATATTCTCTGAGGCATTGTTTCTCACAGAACCTGAAGCTTGCAGATTTCACTATGCTGGCCATCCAATGAGTTCCAGAGAGTCCCTCTACCCACTTCCAACAGCACCAAGTATCCCCAACCTTTAACACCTATCCTGCTTTTGCCTTTCACAATGCTGCAAAATTTGCCTTGTTTTTCTAAACCTCTGCTTTTTCTTTTCTTTCTTTTCTTTCTTTTCTTTTTTTTTTTTTTAAATTTGAAGCTCAAAAAAGCTTTTGTTGTGAGGGTGACGGTGAGGGTCATGGCTCCTGGCCTAGCAGATGAGTATTTCCCATTATTTAGCCCCTCTCTTAATCTTCATCATAGTTGTCTTTAGAGCAACTGAGGTGATGTCTGAAATGGCAAACAGCTGAGGGAGCAATAGAGGCTATACAGAGATGAGAGGCTACAGTGGGCTTTGTCCCATGAGAGACTGAAGTGGGCTTTGCCCCGCCAGAGGTTGCAGTTAGCTTTGTTCCACCAGAAGCTTTAGTAATCTTTGTTCTGTCAGTGAGTTCCAGGACAGCTCTGCTTTTGACTACACCAGGAAGAACTATTTGAAGGACCCATTCTCCAGGATTTTGAGTCTAGTCTTGGTGAACACTGTCACTCTTCTGAAGTACTTAAAAAAAGTCATTTCTCATCATGTCCCTCCCGCCCCCCCAGGCCTCTTACACAACCCTCAGCCTTCCCTTCCTCACCCATCGGAGCTGCCTTCTCTGACTGTACATGGCATAGTTCTTCCATAATTCTCCTTTGATCTTTGTCCTTGGATGACTCTGAGAGAACTGTCTGCTTTCTGCCTATTTGATACAAGAACAGAGTCCGTATTCAAGTCTCACTGTTAAGTGTTGAGGCTAGAGGCTCCCCAGAATATCCAGAGCTTAGAAAGTCTTGTGTCACTTTTCTGAAGCAAAGCCACTGGGTATGATTGGGTTTGAGAGTTGGGGGTTGAAGTGGGAATGGGAGTGTCAGGTGATCCTGATCCACATGCTTCTGTGTGTCATAAAACACAGAGGTATGTGCAAGGCTTACACAGCTGAGCTTGAGGCTGAGGCTTTTGTAGCATATGAATGATACAGTGTGTTTCCTGCTTCTTCAAAGACAAAAGCCCCTTGGTTTTAGACAAGTACCAGCACCCCAAGCTCTCTTAATCATGACCTTCAGTGATATGAAGGTGACTTTGACACAGCTCATTTGTCTTTGCTTTCCTTCATGCTGACAGAAAAAGTTTCCAAGCACAGGGTAATTCTAGATGAAAAAATGGCAAAATATGAGTCTGAAAGTGGAAGGGAATCACTGGATGACCTAGGAAGTACATCTGTCCTACTTCTGTTCAGAATTAATCTATATCAATTAAATGGTGGGTATGTCTTCTGAAATTTCTACACAAAATGCTAATGACTAGTTATTTAGATCCTTTTAGGAATGCCTTAGTGATCCCATCATAAATGTGTGTGTATATTATATATAATACATATGATATATATATATATATATATATATATATATATATATATATACATACATTTGTATCTATCTATCATCTATCTATCTTTATATGTGCACATATGTAGGTAAACACACATATTTGTGTGTGTGTGTTTATTTCTTGCCTTTTATTGCCAACTTGATATCACCAAGATTCACCTGGGAAGATAGACTCCCATTGGATGGTTTGCCCAAATCAGATTGGCCTGTGGCCATATCTGTGGGGAATTGTTTTAATTGTTGATTGATGTAGAAGGGCCTAGATCACTGTGGGTGTTACTACTCCTGGCCAGTAGTCCTAGGTTATATAAGAAAGTTGGTTGAGCATGAGCCAGAAGGAGCAAGCATGTAAGCAGTGTTTCTCCACAGTTTCAGCTTCAGTTCCTGCTCTGACTTCCCTCAATGAAACTGTGACTTAGCCAAATAAATCCTTTAGTCAGAGTGTTTATCATAGTAATAGAAAAAGTAGCCCTTGCTCTGTGTGTGTATATGTGTGTGTACACCACAGCACACATGTGGAGGTGAGAGGATGGTTTGTGTGACTTGGGTTTCCTTCTCAACACTTTATCATGTAGATTTTTGGGATCAAACTCAGGTAGCCAAGCTTGGTGACAAGTGTCTTCACTAGCTAACCTGTCTCATAGACTCCTTATAGTGATCTTATAACATGTACATGTGTATTGCATAATATATGTTCCTTTCTACATATACTTGAGGATACGATATTTTATACATTTTTCGGTTTCTTACATGCACACAATTGATCAGCCATCACTTGGAATGCCTGGCAGTCATTAGTAGTCCATGCAATATCTGTTTGTTAATTTAGTTTGGTAGCTGGTCAGCCTTTAATTCAATGAACAACCACACACTCACCATCCTAAAACATAGCCAAAACTTTAACACAATCTGTATCTTGCCACACAGCCATATCCCCATCTCCTCCCTTGCTTCTTCCTCTCTTCATTCTGTACTCCTTCACTTCCTGTTTTCTATCACGCCCCCTTCACCCCCACTTACATGTAGTGCTGCAAAGCTCATTTTAATTTTATTCCTGTCTAGTGTAGAATCCTTGAACTCACTTTTGCACTTGTGCTTTAGCATTGCTGGAGTTCAGCTAGCTCGACGGTTGTACATTTCATTGTGTAAATATGTCACAGTTCACTCTCCATGTTCCTATGGTGACTTCCAGTTTTGTTGCTGTGTACAGAGCAGCTTTGAGCATGCCCCTTCTTGAACATGTGTAACAGTGGAAGTGCTGGATCAGAGACTTTGGTAAATGTCTATCCTCGGAGCTAAAGATCCTCAAAGCTCTATACAAACCTCCCACGCATGGACACGCACCTGGATAGTTCACATAGCTCACCCTGACATTTGTTATAATAAAATAATAAAAAGCGACATTTTCTACTTGGTATTTCAGTCAGAAAAGGTTAAAACAAAAAAAATTGCATCTCTTCTGCCAGTGTAACATTATGTAAGTGTCCACAAGATGGAATGCCCTAGATTATGCCAGAACCACAGTAATTCACAAACTCAGGCAAACTAGAATGATGCCGCTGCAGCAGGAATGATACTTTGATGATAGCCAATATCCTGGAAAAGATTAGCTTCTAAGCAGTATAAAATAAGAAATTCATGTGATAGACGTTGATAACTCAATATATGTAACATCCTCTGATTTTAAACGAGCTGTGTTGGGACTCTAAGTCCTTACCTGTAGACAGGAGAATATCTTTCTTAGTGAAAGATCACTCATAAGTACATTCTCTTTAATGGAAAGAAAAAAAAAGATATGTGTCCTTCACGTATTTCTTTATGCAAGTGTGATCCACAGACAATATTTCTGAGACTTTTATGGCTCTTTCAGCAGGTACTCTCAGCATCTAAAGTCATAATTGGTATTTTAGCAATTATTTTTTTTCTTGTCCAGAATTTGCTTCACTTATCTCTAGAAACACATGCATTCATGCACCTTCACCTTTGCATCAAAACAGCCGTAGAACAGAAAGCCACCGGAGTTGTCACTAACCAGCTAGAGCTCATTTGGAATAAGAAACAGTTGGCTCACATACCTTCACATAGAGCTGCTGGAACTCCTCGAGGTTCAGCCTCCCGCTTGGGCAGTCCTTGAGGAACCCCTTGTACCACTGCTTGAGCTCATGTTCATTGAACTCGGTGCTCTTCACCAGGTCTTCCATGACTTCTGGGGCCAGTTTGCTATTCTGTTTCCCCATTTTGCCTGCAGAAAACCACATTGAAGAAGTTAGCACCATGCCTGTGAGGGTCTTTCCCTAAGTTGGCTACTGCTGTGAATTACAGTTCATTATGCCTACACACTTGATACCTACACACCTAATTCTACATTGGTTTTGCAGGGGTATTGGGGGATATATGAACAAGAACCATGGGAGGACCTTGTAACCAAATGTTTAAGAAGGGATTTGGAAATCCTGATCATCTATCATAGATGTCTTGGTTGGACAAACTCCAAAGACCTGGACTTTTTAGGGGGAGGGGAATAAAAGTGGTCCATTTTGATTAGTCACATTAATTCTAATTCATCTTATTTCTAGACATACCTTACAAGACTTCAGCATTGGTTCATTCTAAAGATTGGTTAGTGAATTTCTATTGACTAAACTTCATCCTGTCAATTTTAATCATTCAAAGTTAAAATAATAGTGCGTAAAGTCATGTCTCCTACATGAGTCTTATGTTTGTGTATTCAAGAATAGGGGGTACAGGTCAGGTTCAGAATCTCTGGATTGTCACCTTGATTTGTAATTAACTAGGCATGCTAGTTACAGAAATATTAACTACTGTCATCTCTCAATTTCGTCATAAAAGAAATCGGCAGATATAAATAAAAATCCAGCTGTATTGTGATCCAACCAAGAAATAAATAGCTAGGCAAAGCTTAAGAAGAATAACTTGAAATTAAAATAGTTGTATTTTTGCTAGATCATGAATCTTGACAAATCCTTTTAAATGTTATTTTATAAGAATAAAATAATTAGAAAGTGGCCAACAAGCCACAATGTGACTGAAAATTTCATGAAAAAATGAGGTCATGTCAGAAGGAGAAAAATAGCAGATCTTTAAGAACGAGTGAGCAGAGCAATTTAGGTTTTAAAGAATATGCTCAAATGGACCAGTTATTATTCTATGCACTCTGAGCGGGTCTATACTTGCAACAGCCCTGAGGGGAAAATGTCATCTCATATTTTACTGTTGTAATTATTTTAACCTTGTCCTAAAGCAGATTGCACAGCCTTCATCAGGAACCCGCCCTGACACCGAGTAGGTCTTTCACCTTGGCACTGTCTCAGAAGCATGAGACGATACACAGGATGCTTTAGGATGAGCAGTTATTTTCCAAGCACCTACGTTTGATAAAGGGGCTCTGGGATGAGCAACTTCATCCTCTATCGTGAAGCCTCTTTACTTACATTGGCTCTGAATTTCACTTTTAAGTCTCCTATTAGTGAGCATCTCTTAATTATAAGTTACTGTGGGACTCCACAGCTGGATGTGGAAATCAAGTGGGTACTCAGGTGTGAGATTTAATTAATCTGGGTAAGAAAACTGTAATTCACTGTGAGCCTCCTAATCAAAAGATGCGGGATGAGAGCTTTTAGTCCATGATTTTGTTCTTTTTGGTAGAGAGGCACCAGCCATCAATACTGAGTAGAATCCCACCTCACGATAGTAACTACTGAGGATATAATATTGGCTTGGAGAAGGCCTTACATGGAGCATTTCGCACACTGCAACAAGGACGAGGACAGCTCCCTGAGACTCAGAACTCTGGGCTAACTTCTACAGAGTCACACACCTAAGGTAATGCAGAGCTGGGGTTGGAAACTGGATTTACCAGATTAGACTTCATCAGCAGAGTTACACAAGGGTTGGGAATGCCTCCAGGAACAGAAGAGGAGGAGCAAAAGTAGGAGGGTCAGAGAGACAGAGAGCTCTAAATCACTTTTAAAAAAGGAAAAAAAAAAAGAGATGGGTCATGTTGCTGGGTTGGCTTACTTGTTAGAGAAAGATTTATCAAAATCACACCCTGTAGATATGTATTACTTAATAATTAGAAATAGGTTAAAAGTTATGAAAAAAGCCACACCCCAAATACCTTTAGATATTCAACAATGCATCAGTTTAAGAGAATTTGGATTCTCCATGGATCATTTGTGATACCTGAAGCTGTTCATACTGGCTCGCAAAGGATGAATGTCTCTCTCACATACAAGAGGCATTGTTAGGGCTCTGAGTCATGATTCTGGAGGATCAAGTGCATACCTTCATGCCTTTTGGTTACAGACACTGTCAAAGCTATTGCTCAGGTGTGCCCAGAGTGGGTGGATCATGCACAAAGTCTTGTTATGGCCTGCTCCCGTGATTGCGCCAGTATCCACCTCCCAAACCCAACAGCCCAAGCCCCACTAGGCTCTATCACTTCCTCAATCCCGCCCCCCACATTCTATTCTAACCCCCTGCAGTGCACAGCCGCATGAATAAAGCCACTAACATTACCTGGATCTGCTACCTCAAACTTCAGCACTGTCCCCCTTGTCTCCAGCACACAGCCCATCTCCCATCATGGCACATGCTCTGCTGCTTGCTAAGTAGCTTCACTTCCTTCCAGTCTGTCTTTTCACTCTATATTGTTACAATAATGGATGGTTACAGGTTTCAGAGATAGCACAGAGTAGCACAGAGTAGCACAGAGTAGCACAGAGTTGCACAGACTTGCAGGTTCTCTAGGATGATGCCCTGCTTTGTCTTCTTGTCAAGTTCCTTCCTTTTCTTTTAATTGACCTCAGCTCACATCCTATCACTTCTGGGAGACCTTCATGGTGGAGGGACTGTCCACCCTAGGGCACTGCTTTCTTGGTAAAGCTTCCATGATCTTTATTTTCTTACTGGATTTTTTTCTTTTAGCAGTTTTTCCTTCCTTCCTTCCATCCTTCCTTCCTAACTTCCTTTCTCCCCTTTCTCCCTCCCTCCCTTCCTTCCTTCCTTCCTTCCTTCCTTCCTTCCTTCCTTCCTTCCTTCCTTCCTGTCTTCCTCCTTTTCTTCCCTCCTTCCTTTCCTTTCTTTTTGAAAGAAATAGAGAGACACAGAGACAGGGAGAGACACAGAGACAGAGAGAGACATGGCAGGTGTGTGTATGGTGGATGACTATCTTTTTGTCCTTGGTAATTTCTGTTAGATGTTCCACAGGCACATTTTGAGGGAGTGAGCAGTAAGGAGGACATACATATTTTATATGCATTTTCTCAGGAAAATCAGTCTCATTATCTCTATGTGAAGAGAGTTGATAGATTTATAAGTCTGAGATACAGTCCAGAGATGGCAGAAATGTTTTGCTTAACTGTGTGGAAAATAGCCTGCCCTGATAAAGACAGGTTACCTGTCTTTCTTCATCCTTTAATTTTGAATAACATAAAGGCACAGTCTATGTCTTTCATCTCAGTATCCTTGGTGGCTGGCATAAAGATGACGTGTAGCAATGTTTTTAAATTAATGGGCATGCACACTTCCAACTCATAGGCCTTTCATTCTGGTCTACAGTGATATGAGCCAAGTAATCTTTCTTATTATGGAACCAGAATGGCAGAAAAGGTAAAGTGATGGCAAGACTTTCAGTATTTCCAAGTAGAGTTCCCATAATGTGCAGGGAGGAGAGGCATGCTACTTCTGTCTCCAGCTTACTCTGTGATCTTGGGAGAATCCACCTTCCCTCACACTCATTTTCTCCACTTACAAAGGGAACAAGTTGGGTCAAGTGATCTTTGACGCTCTTCTAGCTCCACCATTGTCTGGTTGGCTGCACACATTTTCTAAATATGAATCACAGACACTCCAGATTGGCTTTTGTCAGCACTTGTCCATGCTGTATTTCTACCTGAGAATCCATCAGCACTGGAGCATTTTTATTTTACAAGAAGGGAGGGGACAGCAAATGTGTTTTATTTTTAAGCTGGTATTCCAGGCAATAAAGGAAAATGCAGCCCCACCCAAGACCAAATGAACTTCTTGATGCCTGAGATGCAGAAGATAGAAGCTCAAGACTGAATACAAAAGGAATAGATAGAGGTTCATGGTGGGCACAAGAACTCAGCGAAGATGGAACCCTTGAACAGAAAGCCTAGTTAGTTGCAAATGGTACTTAGAATAGATGGAGGCTTGTATACTATCTTCTTGTGCAAAAGACTTTTGGGTAGCAGAGTTCACCCTTATACAAATGCTGTCAGAAGGAGATTATCAAAATATCCATTTTATTACTAGTGCTTCAAAGATCAGAGAGACAAGGTGATTTGCCGTTGCTTAATTAGTAAGAAAAGGGTTGGTAAGGCATGATCATAGACCTCTCAGACACTTGGCTTAATGATACAGGCCATCATCTTCTCTTGCCTGGAGGCTTCAACTATCTCAATTGGTTGTCCTGCCATAAGGTTTGTTTATTTCCTGTCCACAACCTATCCTGTTCAGTAGCAGATTCTAGAGTATGATGAATAGACAGGGTCACTGGCAACATCCAGGGAGCTCCTGTAAGAAAGAAAGCCTTCTCCCATACCCACGGCCCCTTCAGCATAATGGTATGTGGTTTGTGTGTGTGTGTGTGTGTGTGTGTGTGTGTGTGTGTGTGTGTGTTATGCAGCTTCCCAGTACATCCCAGGGCCGGCTGAGTTGCAATAGGCACACAGAGCCACAAAGCCAGCTCCTCCCAGGTAATCTGGCAATCATCCTGGTTGGGTCTTAATAAGATTCATCCATAAAGCCTTGGTGGCTGAGATGGAGCAGCCAAGCCACATGTGCAGACACACAGCAGCATAAGTACAATGGGAAACAGGCTTGGACACCAGCCCAGCCTAGCCAAAGGAAGGGCTTTGGGACCCAGGCCTCAAACCTCTGGAACGCACACAAAGCACAGTGGGGTGGAAAACAGCTTGGATGGGAGCCAGGCTAGTTCTAGGGTCGAATTACCAGCTCAGCCTCAGACAAATTAGCTCTTAGCTCCAGCTCTTGGCTTCTTGTCTGTGCATGGAGATAACTGGAAGAAGCTGGTCTTGCTCATGTGTCAGTTGCTTGCTGCTATGGCCCTTTGTTCCCTGTCACCTGTCTGTACCTCAGCGCGACTGCAAGGTTGTGTTTATTCCAGCGTTCTCCATAACACCATATGGAGCTTTTAGTCTTCCTTTTTTTCTTATTCTTAATATAGGTTTCCTGGCTATAATGATGGGAGGCATTATAAACAGAAGCAGACAGAAAACCCTCAGAGCAACTTAGTTTGGCAGGAATTCCTAAGCAAATGCTGCAGGAAAGGGTCTGCTCTGGGTATGGTGGGATATAAATGGGAAAAATGAATCTCACTCACCCTTGAAGGGCTCACACATACCTTAAATACAAAGCATGGCATAAAGATGGTCATAGCTGAAAGCTGTAGTGACAGAGAACAGACAGAGATAGAATCCCACCAGTCAGTCAACCTTATATGTGGCTAAGTCCCAGGTAAAAACTCCACTACACCTGCCCAAATACACGAATCACCCTGCCGCCTTTGTAGGACCCTTTCCCCTTAGAGAGAAGCCAGCTCTTGCAAGCCAGATAAGTACCACCATTAGTTCAACTGTGTCCTACCACTGCATGTCATGGAGAAATGAAAGCAGCCAGAGCAGGATACAGGGAGCTCAAACTCTCTCTGAATCTTCTCCGTTCCTCCTGATATCCCTAATATAGATTCTAGATACTTATACTGGGGACTGGCATACACTTAGGGACAAGAAGCCATGTAGTTAGGGAAGTCCGAAGCCTGAGAGAGAAGGCTCTACATGCTTCTGGTCCAAGTCTTCTGGTTTTAGACTAGAGGATTTGATACTCGGGAAAATGAGAGATTCTCTTAGATCACAGAGGCAGCTGGGGGCTGAACTGTGGTGAGAAGCCTGGGACACTGAGCCAGCTGGTGTCCCACCCCTGACCCTTGCAGTATGTTGTCTCTAAGCCAAAGGCTCAAAGGCTATAATAGCTAAGTATGTTTATCTCTGTGCAAAGAGGTTCAAACGATCCACGTTGTCATTCCGCGAGGGTCCTGCAAACAAATGATTGTGGGTCGCTACTTTCTAAAGAATGTTGAGAGGGCTGAGAACTAAGAGTCATAGTTGCCCAGAATATTGTATAGTGGTTTCCTTTTGAATAAAGGCAATTACTTGAGATCTTGATAATTTTCTCCATTTTTCCCCCCTTCCTCCAAGAGCCAAGTCCTCATAAACAGTATGTCTCAGGGGATAGCAAGGGTGTTGATGGCAGGCTGGCATTTCAGTGCTGTCTGGGAACCAAAGCAGCTTCAGGGAAGAGAAGTCCTTTCTCACAGTATTCTCTGATGCCATCGCCTCAAACCCGAAACCTCGTGGGATTACAGCTGAGGTTCTGGCCCACAAGCTTGAAATAGGCGGTGGGACTCAAGGCTCCATCCTCAGGGACTCAAGATAAAAAGCAAAAGTACGTATTTGATCTATAATGAATGAGAAGAAAAATACTTTGATGGCAGCAACAGTGGCGCTCTTAGGCCAAACGACAAGAGATCCGTTCAGGAAAGTGTAATGATTACATGAAGCTGAAAGTGAAAGTGGACCCCGGGGATCAATCATCCAACTGCTTTGTTTTCTAGCTGGAGACCTGGCGAGGTCAGGGCACTTGTGCCAGAGAACATAGGGAGTTAGTAACAGAGCCCAGTGATACCCTCACCAAGAGCCTTGAACATTGCTGCTGTGATCCTGGGGCACTGAGGTGAACTGCAGGCCCCTACAGAATTGGAAAGAGTCTGTACAAGTGCCCAGGGCATGAAGAGAAACCTCCCTGACTAGACATGTCTCACTCATTCTTTACTAAGTCTGAGCTGTCCCGATGTAGGATACAGACTGAAATCCTGAAGTGGTTCTGGGGCTTTGGAGGGATGACCTACTCTTGACTCCAGACTGGGAGCTGCCAGTCGACTTACTAGATTTCTCAGGAGAGCACACGAAGTCTCTTTAAAGGGCCGTAATGACAGACAGCTATGACAGTGCCATCTTCTTCCAATGTTTTAAAGACACTGGGTCTTAATGAGCTGAGAAGTATTACTCAAACCAAAGCCATGTTGATTCCTTGGTACTTGTCCAAAGCTTTGGAAAAGTTTCTTCTCATTTTGCCGTCTAAGTTGTCAAATTCTTTTTCTTTCTCTCAGGGCTAGATGGATGTCTTCCTTACATTCCACTGAACTGAGTATGAGGATGCAGGAAGTATGTGCTGGACACAGGCTCTGGTTAGAATAAAGCTTCTGATAAATGCAAGTAGGTGTTTTTTGATGTTACTTCAGTCAATGGGGCCTGGGAATCCTCCTTCTCAAATAGAAATGATAATATTTCATTGTGGCGCTGTTACTGGGTAAACAAGATGACATGTTAAGTTCTTCCCAAAACACCTTCCAAGAAGCAGGTGCTCAGCCACAATACCTATTATTAACCCCATCACTGACATAGCCACCAGGCTGATCTAGAATATAGAAAATTGGATGTTTCCAGATTTTGTACAAGAGGAGAAAACATCCAGGAATCACTCTAGATGGCCTCACCAAGTTTGCATGAGCAGAAGTACAGAAGTCTCAGGGCAGAGGAATACTAAGGTGCCTCTGTTGACTCTGCATCACAATTTGAGTAAAAAATGCCCCATAGGGTAATGTGTTTAAGCACTTACTCTCCTGCCAGTGGTGCTGTTTTGTGAGGTGGTGTGTTCTTAGGAACTATGGCCTGGTTAGCAGAAGCAGGTTGCTGGAAGCAAGTGTTGAAGGTGATATGGTTCTGGGCCAAACTGTTTCCTGATCTACTCATATGTAACAATCCCATAGACTCCTGTCACCATCAACCTACTTACCCCATCCAGCTACCATGCCTTCCTTACCATGATGGACTAATCACACCCTCTGACCTGTGAGCCAAAATATAACCTTCCTTCCTAAAGTTGTTTCTGTCATGTTTTCTATCACAGTAAATGTTCTGGTTAGTTTTAATTGCCATCTTACCATGTCCTATAATTGCCTGGGAAGAAAATATCAATATCAATGAATTTTCTAGATCATGTTGCTCTCACTCTCTCTCTCTGCCTCTCTCTTTCTCTCTTTCTCTCTGTCTCTCTGTCTCTGTCTCTCTCTCTCTGTCTCTCTGTCTCTGTCTCTGTCTCTCTCTCTCTCTCTCTCTCTGTTTGTGTGTGTGTGTGTGTGTGCCTGTGTGTCTGTGTTGGTGGAAGGGGGGTTGTCTTGATTGCTCAGTGATGTGGGAAGACTGAGCGTATTGTGGGCAACACCATTCCCTAGGCAAAGGCTTCTGAACAGTATGACAGGAGAAAGTTAGCTGAAAACAAACAAGTAAGCAAGGATACACATGTTTATGTTCTCTCTGCTCTTGTCTGTGGATGTGAAACTTTACATTCCTACCTTGACTTTTCTAAAACAATGGACTGCAACCTGGATTACAAGACAAATAAACCCTCTCTTCTCTAAATTGTTTTTTGTTAAGGTATTTAAAACAACAATAGAAATGAAACCAAGACAGTGACATAGATGTAACTAATACATCGGGTTTCCTTCAAATAAAAGTATTTTATATATGATTGGGCCTAGAGTCAGGAGTAGGTCATCCCTCCAAGGCCCCAGGGCCACTTATATATGAAAAGTCACTTGCAGATCCCACATCTCAGACGAAGCATCAACTGTTGAGCGAATGAGATTTCAACCCAGTTTTTGGCTCAGCTACTGAACAGACGTGCAAGTTGATTAATAGCTGGTGACCTTTCCTCTGGGACTGACTCAAACAGCCACCCACTTTTATGCAACCTGCACCTTATTTTCATTTCCCTGTGCATCCAACCATTCTATGTATTTCTGAGGAATGGCTTCTATGAAAGGAAATGGGCTGTCTTTGGCATTGTGAGAGCCTCACTTGGTTCTATGAGGTAACAGAGGAAACGCTTTCATTAATAATCACAGCCTTCTGTCCAACAGATTGTGTTTTGGGTTGTGCTGCCAAGACCCAGTGGGGAGGGACCATGGCCCTTATCTCAGAGCAGCAGGAAGCTACTGAGAGAGGAATAGGCCAAGACTGTCCCCTGTCACCAGCACATCCTCGACATGGTGTTGGGCTTTGAGCACTGTGGTTGCTATCCTCTCATTGTTTTTGGGTGAGCCTTGGTCCTATGGGAGGGGACAGTGACATGTTCACAAGCCTGCACAGTAGCTGTGTCTTAACCCCCTAATGTTCCAAATCTCAAGCTATTGGATATTCCCTTTTGAGAGACGTTGTACTTACCAGACTTTTGGGATGTTATCACTATAGCAGTTCTAAAAATGTACATTAATTCATACAATGAGGTTGCTTGTTTGTTTTAGTTTTCTTTTACAATTGTGTGTGTGTGTGTGTGTGATCTCAAGAATGTTGGATCTTCCTTCCTTCCTTCCTTTCTTTCTTTCTTTCTTTCTTTCTTTCTTTCTTTCTTTCTTTCTTTCTTTCGTTTTTTCGAGACAGGGTTTCTCTGTGTAGCCCTGGCTGTCCTGGAACTCACTCTGTAGACCAGGCTGGCCTCAAACTCAGAAATCTGCCTGCCTCTGCCTCCCAAGTGCTGGGATTAAAGGCATGTGCCACCACTGCCCAGCTTCTTTCTTTCTTTTTTGATTTTCTTTCTAATATGTGGGTTCTTGGTATTGAACTTAGGTTGTCAAGCTTGATCATAAACACATTTACATCTGAGCCATCTGTTTGACTATGAGCCCTGCACTCTGTAGGCTCAGTTGCCCTTGAACTTGTGGGTGATCCTTCTGCTTCTCATCTCTAAGAACTAGGGTTACAGGCATAAACCAGCATGTCTGGCTGTCTGGATCTTTAGTAGAGATAATTCTCAAATTCTCATGTGAAGAAAGCTTTCTGTAAGTAAAATGTTCTAGTGGGAAGAAATGTGGTGCTGAAATCAATCAATTAATCCCCCCTCATTTATTTGTTTTGAGACAGGGCATTATGTAGCCCAAGATGGCTTTGAACTTGCCACTTATAGTTTATGCAGAGCCAAGATT
This sequence comes from Arvicanthis niloticus, assembly GCF_011762505.2. NCBI lineage: Eukaryota > Metazoa > Chordata > Mammalia > Rodentia > Muridae > Arvicanthis > Arvicanthis niloticus. The sequence goes on along the minus strand of NC_047668.1, from coordinate 47,778,380 downwards.
AACACAAGTGTGTACCTGATGTCCTCAAAAGAAAAATCAGAGGACAAAAGACATCACAACAACCTAGTAAGCTGAGAAAACAGGTCACAAAGTGGTATGTGTAGTATCACCTTGCTCTACTTTATATACACACTTGCCTAGCTTACATACAAAGGAAGCTTAGGCACATTCTAATTTACATTAAAATTATAACAGTGGTTGTAACTGTTGGCCATACAATTGTGAGACTATAGCATGCATGGGCGTGTGTTCTGTTGGGCTGAGTTGTGGGTCCTGCATGTCTGCCGCCACAGGCAGCTGGAGCCGCAACTCAGGAGGCAGAAGCGTGGGAAGTTGACTGAGTTCACTCCATACGCACTAGGTGGATGTTGGGCTGTGAGAAGCGTCAGGACTCCACCCTGGCCTGGAGAGAACACAGTTTGAGACCCTGCATGGGCCGGAGCTTTTGGGTTGGAGATCTCCAGGCCAGGCGGCTGCCAGAGACCACCATGGGCTGGACTGATCCGCGGCCGGGAGTTGGGGGGATGGAGGGTGGGGATGAGACTCTTGGTCATGGCAACTCACTTGGCTGGGTCATGGCTGGCTTGGCCAGCATTCTTGAGTTGGCAGGCCTCCAAGGCTGGAACACAGAGAGGTCGGCTGGGAGATTAGGCAGTGGCTCAGTAGTTGAAGACCTTCCCCTCGGTTCCCCATGGTGGGCCCCAAAGATAAGAAGTAGTCCATGGTTTTAAAAGGTTTATTGTCGTGGCGAAAAGCTGTACCCCATGTTCTCAGGGCGGGCCTCAGGTTAAATACCTTTTGCAAGTAGGAAGAGGTTCTGGGAAGGAATGCTTAATTGCCTATGCCCTCTGGCCTTTAGGTATCTCATGAATATGGAGATGTCTTGAGGCTCTGTGGCCTGTAGTCATGCCCGCTATGTTTGGAGAGGCTAGTAGGGGCATTGTCCTAAGTGCCTGAAAGGCATGGATGGATGGAGATTTTCAGTTTCATGTCAGGAGCCTGGAGTCTGGGAGCATGGCAAAATGCATGCCATCCCTTGCAGGGAAACCTGCTGGGTCTCCAGCCATCTCTAGCCAGTGGTTCACCAGAAACCATGCTGCCCCTCACAGGCCACTGCCCTACATACAATGCTGGCATTTCACTCACTCCTGTATCTCTCTGGGTACGTACAACATTAACAGTCAGAAATGAAACAGGCTACGATCTCTGTTTCACCAGACACACAGCAGTTTTTGCAATATTGGGTTGAGAACTGTGCTGTTGTTTTCCTCAGTACTGCTCAGTTTTTAAAAATAATTCATGACATCACGTCAGGTTTCCCTGGTAGCCACATACCCTCTGTTCTGACACCATCAATGAGTTGAATGAAATGAATACAGTGTTACTTAAGAGAACCCAGGAAGGTTTCTCAACACCCCAGAGAAGGTGGGATAGTGAGAAATAATGTCCGAGGAAACGTCTACCTGACTGGACCAGGGACTGCCAGAGACTCAACTCTCAGAGGCTTTGTTTTGTCAACTCTGATTAACAATGTTTTCAGGCTGGCACCATGCTTAAAATTTTACATGTTTGCTATATGTAAGTGAGGAATAAGATTCTGAACACCACAGTAGAGGCCGAAGCACCACAAGATGCTGTTTAACAATTGAAATTCTAAAATAGAAAATTCAAAGGGAGGGACAGATGGACCTAAGTCCAGGTCTAGAGTTGCCTGTTAAAGTGCTGAAAGCATCTATTTGCAGGACAAAAGAGAGAACTTAGAAGGCCCTGAAAACCATTAAGTTCTCCAAGACAACATAATCTGCCCTTGTCCCAGGAAACACTGAGTGAGGATTTACCTGAAAGTGAAGCCCACCATTTAGGGGAACCCAGCCTGCAACTTTTGGCTTCAAAACCTGTAGATAATCTAAGGCAGCTGTTCTCAACCTGTGGGTTGTGACTCTTGTGGAGGCCGAACGATGCTCTCACAGGGTTTGCATATCAGATATGCTGCATATCAGATATTTACATTATGATTCATGACAGTAGCAAAATTACAGTTAGGAAGTAGCAATGAAAATAATTTTATGATTGGGGTTCACTACAACATGAAGAACGGTATTAAAGAGTCACAGCATTAGGAAGGTTGAGAATCATTGTTCTAAGGATATATTTTTTCTAGAGCCCCACCAAACCTTGTGGGTTGATCTATTATTCTATAGCTTTGAGGAGCTCGTACTTCTCTGAAGCACCAGGGCCATGGTTCAGACTTATACTTTGCTTCTCTGTTGCTGTGAAGCAACAGTGACTGAAGCCAACCAGTGCGAGGCAGGGGTTCAAGACTTATTGGGCTGACAATTCCATGTTGTAGTCCATCATAAAGGTAAGTCAGGCAAAGAATTCAAGAAGGAACCTAGAGGTAGAAACTGAAGGAGAGGCCATGAAGGGGTGCTGCTTACTGTCTTGCTCCCCATGGTTTTCTCACCCTGCTTTCTTATAGCACCCAGGACCACCAGTCCAGGGGTGGCATGTTCACAGTTGGCTGGGCCATTCTACATCAAACATTAATAAAGAAAATGCCCCCACAGACTTCCCCATAGGCCAATTTGGTGGAGGAAATTCCTCAGTTGAGGTTTCTTCTTTGCAGATGATCCTGGCCTGTGTCAAATTGACAAAACCCTAACCACCACATAGTCCTAACTTGTCAGGGTTTATTTGAACAACTATTACAAAAGCCTAGGTTTTCCCTGAACTTCAGCTTCCTCATGTCCAAAATTCTACTACAACACAAAACCTTCTGCCTTCCCTAGTGAGACACGTCATTGTAAGAACCCACCTGTGGATGCTGCTTACAAACGAGACAACTGTTTCTAGCACCTAACTGAGTATGTTTTTAAGGATATGTGAGATATATAGAAAAAATGAGCATTTTTAAACAGGGACAAAGGAAGGGAGTGAATTTCAAGCCCCCTAGCCTGAGGGAGTAAGACACCTGTTGCTGAGCAGCCAATAGAGGGTACAGAAAAAGGAAGCTGAAAAAAGAGGGAGGGATGCCGCATAGGAGAGACACACCCAAATGCTCTTTCTTAGAGCTTCAGTCATATTTCTCAAAGGCTGTGAGAGGGCTGCTGACCCTCTTTGATGTGTGGCCAGTTCTGAATTAGGCTCACCTTGTCCTTGATGAACCTTTGTGAAGTATCCAGCAAGGCTGGAACAAAGCATTTCATTATGGTACATGAGAAATATCTTGGCTGCAAGGGACAATGCCAAGGCTAGGAAGACTAAAATTAGACCTTCCGGTTCTGTTTGACTTGGCAGTCTTGTGTGCAGGCTGCTAATATGGCACCCTCCCTCCTAGCCTTGGGCCTTCTGAGAGCACAGGTAACAGGTGTTGAAGGAGATGAAATGCTGCTTCTTTTGATACCCCATGGGGATGACAAATGCTTCTGGGCCCATATCACTGTCACTTGGAACAGAACGTTAAGCAATACTTATTTTTTACAAAGCTAATTTTCAGACTAAGATAAAAATGCATTGTTTGTTTCTCATTAATCTAATGTCCTTCCATGTTGAAACCATTAGGGAGCCTCGAGACAACCATGGAGTATGTTTGAACCTTGCAGGTGTTTATCTGAGAATTTTCAATTTCACCCTGTGTAACCACTTTAGGATCCAGGGATTTGGTTATCCCTGCCACAGATCATGCTGTGGAGTAGCGTGCTCTTCTCAGAGGAGCCAGGCCTCGTGCCACATTGAGAAGGCACACCTGTTAGCTGGTGCTCCGGGGAAAGTTACCAAGTCTCTCTCCTCATATTCAATCAACATTAAGTTGTGCATATAAATAACTACTTTGAACTACAGAATGAAACACCGTATCTATATGACTTATGCAATAACAATAAGGACAGCAGTTTACAATGTTGAAGACATATGGTGTGCTCATGGATTGTTTTCTTCAATAGCACATGTATGTATAAGTATATTTTTATGTTTGTGTGTATGTATAGGTGTTCTGTCCAGTTTTATGTTAACTTGACAAAAGCTAGAGTCATTTCTCTTATGGACAAAAATGCCTCCCTAAGATTGTGCTATAGGCAAGCCTGTAGGGCATTTTCTTAATTATGATTGATGTGTATGTGGGGGAAAGGCATCCCATTGGACATGGTACTATCCCTGGGCTGGTGGTAAGAAAGAAGGCTGAGCAAGCCATGAGGAGCAAGCCGGTAAGCAGCACCTCTCCAAGGCCTCTGCATCAGCATCAGCATCAGCAACAGCATCAGCATCAGCATCAGCATCAGCATCAGCATCAGCATCAGCATCAACTCCTGCCTCAGGTTTCCACACTGTTTAGGTTCCTATCCTGACTTCCTTCAATGATGAACAGCAATATGGTAGTGTAAGCCTAATAAACCCTTTCCTCCCCAGGGAAGGTGTTTTATCACAATAGTTACTATAAAAATTAGTTAGAGTTACTAGTGTGACCCAAGTGTGTGTGTGTGTGTGTGTGTGTGTGTGTGTGTGTGCGCGCGCGCGCGTATGCATGTACCTATGCATGCAGTAGCCAGAGGATAAAGTTTGTTGTCTTCTTTAATCACCCTCTGTCTTATTGTTTGAGAAAGGTTCTTTCACTTAACCTGGAGCTCAGCAGGGATGCTAGGCTGGCTCTCCCATGAGCCCCAATGATCCTCCTGTTTCTGCTGCCTCAGCTCTGGGACTATAGGTAGATGGTCCATGCCATGTGGATGCTGGGGGTCTAAATTCAGGTCCCCATGCTTGTCTACCAAGCAATCTGTCCGTTGATCTCTCTCTTTGGCCCACCCTTCTGACAGTTTGATGAAGTAGATCCCACCATGTCTTTCATTTTTGGCCAGGAAATTCACCTCTGCCAGGTTACATAGTAATAATGGAAGCCCTGGAATCTGAACCTGTTAGGTAACAGTTACACTGTTGTACATGTTGCCTCAGTAAAGGAGGCAAGACATGACAGGTAGAATAGAAGCTGCCATTTCAGTGTAATACCTCACAGCTCTTCTTGCCTAGGTGCTATCCTTTCTATGATCCAGTCTCTTCATGTGAAATAAGCTTTAAAGGCACACAGCAACCCAGTCCCTTATCTCCCCGTTGCCTGCTTCCAGTCTTCAGTAGAGGGAGGGAGGGTTTGGGTACAAAATGCAAAAGCAGCAACTCAAAGGGTAAAGAGTGTTCGGTCTACAAAAGCAAAGAGTCTGCAGAGGAAATATGAGCTCCCCTCAAATAAATGCAGGACTTACTGGCACAAAAATAGTCATATAGATCAGCATAACAGGATGGAGAGGCTAGGAATAGACGCAGCTATGCATAATCACTTAATATAAGATGAAGGAAGCTTTTCAGATCGAGGAGGGAAGAAAACATATTTTGTATGTGACCTCATCATCCCTTGAGAGCAAATTTGATGAAAAAAAAAAAAAAGTAAGTTAACCACACTATATGTTCTATATTTAAAAATCATTAACATTTGGCATAAAATGTTGCAAGCTATAGCATTAAATTTTAATATGAAGGCAAGTCAAGAGAAACTATTAGAAACTGAAAATCTAGAGAAAATATTCACAGCTCTGTATTTGTACGCTTGTATATAAATATATACAAATCATTAAGGTAACCACCAACATCAGAAAAGAAATGAATGACTGAATGCGAATGGATAAATCTCAAGAGTAAACACAAATAGTACAAACTGGGAGAGCCATGACTTTTTTTCTTAAGGTCAGGATGGCTTTTCCTGACTTAAATGCAATAATAACAACTATAAGGCTAATAGACAAATGTGCATAAAACTTCAATGTTTCAGGAGTCTAAAAAAAAACCAGGTAAATATAAATAACAGTGTAGAGAAATACATGCAATATAAATGTCTTTTAAGGACTAAAGAAGCTTAAAAAGAAAGGAAGTGGGGACAACCTGGGCAAAGCACAGGAGCAGAATGTAAAGAAAAGATGAAATATCAATGGTAAATTTTCTCCTATAGAGAAATGTGGTTAAATTATGTGTTGTTCACTAGAAATGCCCAAAAATCATAAAGCATCACATTCATTTAGTCCAAGGTGGGAGTGGGGGAGATAGATAGATAGAGTTGTATGTACATGTGTATGCACATATGTGTATGTATGTTTGTTTGTGTGTATGCACATGGAGACCAGAGGTTGACATTGGGCATCTTCCTGTATTCTCTTCTTTGTTCTTGAGATGGAGTCTCTCACTGAACCTCAAGCTTGATGATCTGGCTAGGCATCCAGCGGTTTCAATTCACCATCTGGGCACTGGATTATAGAGATGTGGTGTTTTTGTGTGAAAGTTGGGATTTGAACTCAGGTCGTCATCCTTTCACAGCACTTTACCTATTGGGGCCACCTCACCGGGCTCTGGAGAAGGTAGCTTAAGGAAATAACCCAAGGAGGAAAAGTGATAGACAGGGATATGTTTGTTTCAACTTGATAATCGTAAAAGTGCTAGACTATAACCATTCCCCATTAGGGAAGTGGGTGGTAAATTACAGAATGCTATCTCAAGGAAATAAAAATATGAATGCAATGTTGGAACACTGAAAATTGCTTATGATATGCTAAGTGGAAAAAAGATAAATGCAAGATTAAAGTGCTCTGTAATTACCACGTATACACAAAGTAAAAATTGTTCCCCCCCACCTTTTTTTTTCTTGAGTATGAAGTATGTGCAGAAACCATGCTATGTATGAGAAGACAGAATGAGATAAAGTGTTTATTTCCTGTGCAAGCCAGTGATTCAACAAGGGAGAGACACATAATATGCAAAGTAATTAATTGCAAGTTACAAGAGAGAATCACAAATGCATTCTCATAACACAGAGGGCTCTGTGCTAACAAAAGAGTGTTAAATCCTTGTATAAAGCATCCTATAGGCTACCTTATTAACTTATATTTGAACAGAGAACCTGAAAGACTCTCTGGAAAATTCTAACAGATGTTCTCTCTTATAAAATTGAGAACCTTGAGCTGTGGAAAGAGTAAGCAAATAATTTTACATTAGACAGAGAACTGCACTTTGAACTCGGGCAGGTATTTTCAATTCAGACGCTTTTCATTATTTTCTAGCGTGCCTATAGAGAAGGAACCTCCAGAATACCCAGATGTAGGTGGTCCCATTTAAGCTAATGATAGATGGAAGTTGTTTTCTCATGGTTTGAGGGCTCAGTTCTTTTTCTCCCATTTCAGCCTGGGAGGTGACAACAGCAGCCCTGGAATTTCCTCCAGGAATCCTTTATTCCTTTAGTTGACCATATTGAGCTGTTTCACTTTTAGCACAAAAAGTTTATGGATTCATTGAGTGAAATAGTAGAGTGTTAAGGGTCTCTCCTTTCCCATGTCCAGCCCAAGGATCAGCTGTTGCAATAGGAGAACGGAATGGAATCAGGGAAGGTAAACAAACGAGGACACCAGGACACTCTTGTGGGACTTTTAATTACCAAGAGAACCCCAGGATAGTTCCTTGTTCTGCTTAGTGCATCCTTTAACAAAAACAGTTGTGCATGATATAATCATATTTTGGGCAGCAATGATGGTCCCAAATGATTATAATGGAGTTGAAATTTTCTAATGGTCTAGTGACATTACAGCCATCTAACGTACAAACCAGACATGGTGGTACATGCTTGAAGTCCTAGCTACATGGGAGGTAGATGAAGAAGGATTAGGAGTATAATGTTGTCCTTGGCTACAAAGGTAAGTTTGAGGCAAGCTTGGCTACATGAAATCCTCTCAACAAACCGAAAGAACAAAATCGCTTTTGCTAAGTGATCATGTTGTCAAATTGTCTTCTAAATATTCTGCTTATGCTCAGACTTGGGTGCTCTTGGCCTTAAAGAGACTTCTTTCTTTCCCCTCAATGGGTAGCTGTCAATGGAGAGATACATGACTGGTCAAAGTGCTAAGAATAAGAGACTTAGTGATCATCCCTAAAGGGGACATCTATATTTACCTCACCATTACTAAGGATCAGGCAACATCACAGAAGAGGAGGAAAGACTGTAAGAGCTAGAGGATGTAGAGTGCTGTGTAATGTTGTCGTCTGGATATGCCATAGATACCTCTCTCATAAACTCCCAGGAGCGGTGGTTACCTGTCAAATCAAACCAGCTAAAGTTCTGTCTGTGGAGTAGTGATCTCCAGGCCCTGCCCTTTACTGAGGAGCTATTGGCAATTGTTAGTGGCTGGGAAAGGGAGAATACCTTTTTTAAGGCTCTGGTGAATGGTAGATGTCCTGTGCTCCAGTGGGTGTTCTCCTTGCTCCCAACATATTGGCAATACTAACTGGACTTAGCGAAGACACACACACACACACACACACACACACACACACACACTCACTTACTACACACACATATATATATATTCATATATAAAAATATATATGAATATATATATATATATATTCACTCATCTATCTCATATTTACTCTTTTTCTTAATTGTTACCAAGTGGTCAGGTTGAGCCACTGACCTGTATCATGTCTGATTGTTTAACTGCATTCTAGGATTCTTGCCCAATGATGAAATTGCCTGAGGATAAATTTCTCAGCTTGTATTCCTTTCAATAAATGATGAATGATTATGCTCATAAAATTTTATGGTCTATATTTGGTTGCTCTATTGAAAGGACTAATGTTAATGTGCCCAAAGAGTTTCTAGCTAGAAAATTAGTTTAAATTTGAACAAGAAAAATGAAAACAAAAATAAGATGTGTGATTCAGTAAGAAAGTGGAGTTATAAGCATGCGGTGACAGTCTCCTCTAAAGCTGTGGTTCAGGAAACGTTGCTTCATGAAAGAACATGGTGGTTCATAAGAGGTCTTCATATGGCTAGGAGAACTGGAAGTTCTGGGTTTTGTACAATTGTTTATAAACAATGTAGGGGCAGAAGGAAATTTTAATCACTGAACTCTGATGACTTTTGTGTAGAAGTATATCTCTCATTTATACCTATTATCTTTTTTGATTATCTGCTGTCTATTTATTATCTATCAATTATCCATCTCTATTATCTCTCTGTTCATCTCTATCTATCTATCTATCTATCTATCTATCTATCTATCTATCTATCTACATCTATCTATTATCTATCTATCTATCTATCTATCATCATCATCTGTCATCTATCTATTTATCTATCATCTATCTATCATCTATCTATCTATCTATCTATCTATCTATCTATCTATCTATCTATCTATCTTTCCATCATCTATTGAACAAGAAGAGGACTAGGATAGGGTTGACCAACACTCTTTGAGTATGGATTATGTAGCTGGACACATTTCAAAAGCCCAAGTTAGGTAGAACAATGAGATACATGAGGAATCGGAAGAAAAAAATAAGTATTAACTCAAACCTGAGTTGACAGTTTTCTTGGTGTTCAAGTTAAGCTGATTGTCAGGATGGTATGTTGGCCTTTTGAGAACTGCATTCAGACATGTAGCAGTTCAAAGCAGAATCTTCTAATTCATTAACTGAGAGGGAATCTAAAAGATCCTGCTGTAGATCAGTTCTTTCCTTTTCCACATAGTGTAAAAAACAAGCTAGAGAGGAAGTAACTTTTTTAAAGCATTTAGAAAACAACTGTGGCAAATCTTGGTTCCCAATCCCGTGATCTTGTTAAATTCAGCTTTCCCCAGTCTATCAATGAGACAAGTAGGCTGCAGAAGAGACAAGTTTACTTATCTTGCAGAGTCATATCAGGTATCAGGCATGGAGGGTGTAGCTGGCAGGATGCAATATGACTAAATAATTTAGGGGAGAGTCATGAGCTTGCAACCTTAGTTAGGAATTTAGGAATCAGCAATGAGTCCTCATCCTTTGTGCCCTAATCAGTTAGAAATGTTGTTATTTCTAACAGTGAATCCACTCTATGTCCTCAATCCCCCCCTTTTCCCCCCATGAGACTCAGGTGGAGAGGCATGGGACATGAGCGGGATTCGAACACGCAGAGGCAGAGAGAGAGAGAGAGCAGAGGGCCCGCGCCTTCTGCAGGAGGCCGCCTTAGCCGCTGCGCCACCACCGGTTCGCTCCTCAATCCCTTTTACTCTACCTCATTTCTGACACAAAATATTTTGTGACTAGTACCTAATTAGTCTTCATTCTTCCTCTCTTGACATTGCTACCATGGCTATCTAACTAGAATGAACACCCAACCATTCTAGGCATTTGATGGATCTTTTGTGAGATCTTTAGGAGCTTCCCTGATGTCCATGAATTTTTAAGCATGGTGTCTGTTTTAGTTAGGGTTTTACTGCTGTGAGCAGAAACCATGACCAAGGCAACTCTCATAAGGACAACTTTTAATTGGAGCTGGCTTACAGGTTCAGAGGTTCAGTCCAGTATCATCAAGGTGGGAGTATGGCAGTATCCAGGCAGGCATGGCATAGGAAGACCTGAGAGTTCTACATCTTCATCTGAAGGCTGCTAGCAGAATGCTCACTTCCAGGCAGCTAGGACTAGGGTATTAAAGTCCATGCCACAGTGACACACCTACTCCAATAAGGCCATACCTCCTAATAGTGCCACTCCCTGGCCCAAGCATATATAAACCATCACAGTGTCTTTACTACCCCAAAATCTTACTCCCAGGCTATGTTTTCTTGTTATACTCCCAGTCTTGGCATGTTGAAAATCATATTAATATTTGATCATGTCTCTATTAACACAGTAGGAGCTTATTGAATAGACAAATAGGTGAAAGTAAGATTGAAGATATTTCTTTTTTAAACTGCAGCTAATTTTTCTTTTATTGAAAATAGATTTTTTTAAAAAAAGAAAACAGATTTTTCTTATATAATAAGTCCAGATTATAGATGCCCAACATCTACTCCTCCCGGTTTCTCCCTATTTTCCTTCTAATCTGGATTCATTTCCTGTCTTTCAGAAAAAAATAAAACAAAAACTAACACAGATGGTACAAAGCAAACAGAAGGAAAAGAGCCCAAGAAAAGGCACAAGAAACAGACATAGATGCAGAGACCCAGTTCTTTGCACACTCAGGACTCCCATAAAAAACACTAAACTGGAAGCCATAATATATACGCAAAGGAGCTACAGGATAGAAAGAAGGAAAGAGAAAAAAAATTCCTGACATGACATTATAAAACAGGGAAGCTCCAAAGATGTCGAGTTCTTCTTTTGTCATCTACTGCTGCGTGTGCAGACACTCTTAAGAGTGATTTGCTGCCCCAGTTATATTCTGGTAGAATACACTAAATTTTCATTTATAAATGGCTATAAATTGTTTCTGAGTTAGGGATAGGGGCATGTGTCCATTTTTCCTTTCAGCTTCAGGACCCCAAGTGGTAAAGACCCACATAGGCCCTGTGCACGCTGCCTCAGGCTCTGTGATGTGTGTGTTGCTCCTGTTGCGTTTAGAAGGCCTTGTTTCCTTGGTGTCCTCCATCCTCTCTGGGTCTTAAACTCTTTTTGAATTCTCTTCCACAGGTTTCCCTGAGCTTTGCCGGGAGGGATTTGATGGTCACATCTGTTTAGGGCTGAGTGTTCCATGGTTCCTCTCCCTCTCTCCCTCCTCCCTCCTCCCTCTCTCCCTCCTCCCTCCTCCCTCCTCCCTCCTCCCTCCTCCCTCCTCCCTCCTCCCTCCTCCCTCCTCCCTCCCCCTTCCCCTCCCCCTCCCTCTCCATATCCCTCTCCATCTCCCTCTCTCTCTCTGCACAATGCCTGGCTGTGGGTCTCTCTGTATCTGTTCCCATCTGGTGCAGGAGGAAGCTTCTCTGATGATAGCTGAGCACTTTGATCTGTTTCTCTGTCTTGAGTGGACATTTCTTAATTTTATAGATAGTTCAGTAATTCATCTTCTCTAGGTCTGCTCACCCCTCAGATGAGTACTATGTCTGTCTTGTTCACTAATGGATGTGCAGTGTTTAACAGTTGAAAAGACACGTTGATGGGTGGATGAATGAATAAACCATTGCAATAGAGATTTTGTGTATTTGTTACAGCTAGGTAGACGTATCAATCACCCACATTTGTGGGAATTCACAAAGGCTTCCACAAGAAACATCTTTGTGATGGATGAGTAGGGCTGTCAGGCAGAGAGTATAGTTACAACAAGGTGTATCATGGCATGCTCAGGCATGATCAGACAGAAAAAATACTACTGGAAATTTTCAGGAGGGCAGGATAACCCACTGGAAAGGGTCAATCGGAATAGCATTACGTCCCACTGTCTGTGTGACATTGATTAAGCCCCAGAAGCTCTCTTAGCTTTCACAATCTCATGCTAAAAGGAATTGCAAAGATGAAAAATAGGTGGATGAATACCAAATGATGAATGGCATAGAACAATCATCCTCCCACCCCTAGTCTGCCTTCTCTTCTTTTTAGTGTATATTACATTGTTTAGTGAAAGTATATTGGGCTGTTCCAACAACTATATAAATGCCCAAGCCTTTCCATTGAGTGCTCTCTGCAGACTCTAAGCTCCTATCCACACATCTCATCTAATCTCGTTGCATATGCCAGGAGTGAGTTGGCTCTAGCTCAGACTAAAATGGGAATTGGCTATGGAGCTAGAGGAAGCAACGTGATACTTATTCTCTGTCTTAGGGTTTCTATTGCTTCAATGAAACACCATGACCAAAAAACAAGTTGAGGAGAAAAGGGTTTATTTGGCTTACACTTCCATATTGCTTTCATCATTGAAGGGAATCAAGATGGGAATACAAACAGAGCAGGAACCTGGAGGCAGGAGCTGATGCAAAGATCATGGAGGAGTGCTGCTTACTGGCTTGCTTGCTGAGGCTTGCTCAGCCTACTTTTTATAGAATCTAGGATCACCAGCCCAGGGATGGTACTACTCACAACGGGCTGCTCACTCCCCATCAATCACTAATTTTAAAAAATGCTCTACAGACTTGCCTGCAACTGAATCTATTGAGGCATCTTCTCAACTGGGGTTCCTTCCTCTCAGATGACTCTAGTTTGTGTGTCAAGTTGACACGAGACTAGCTAACATATCCTCTACGGTTTTTATTAATTTACTTAACACCTAAAGTTCTTATTCATTTACCACCGATATCTTACTGCATTTCCACAGTGAGAGCTTGTTACCCCCAAAGCTTTGGAGAATGAAAGAATTACTACTACTTATACCAGCAAAACAGGCATTTTTCTCAGGACTATTCTAAGATAATCTGGGCATATTCATCTACCCTTCTTACCTCATCCCCTGTCATAGTTTCCCTGGATGACTATTCCTTAGTAATGCTAACCTTGAAACGGTCTCTGGCATGGAGAAATCATTCTCATATCGGGCCCTTTGCATGATCTTTTCTCTTGCTATAGAATTTATTTTTCCTGACAGCATGTATGGCTGGCTTGTCACCATTCAGGGCCATGCTTGCATGTCACTTCTTAGGTCTTTCTGACCACTTAAATGTGTCCTCCAACACACTGATAGGTTCCACGTACATTACCTGGATTTATGTTCTTGTATAGTACACAAAAGTAATATAAAGGACTATCTAAGCTTACTGAATATTTTTATTAACGTATATGATTATTATCTGTTTTGCTAGGGAGATTGAAGCCCTGGCCTATTTTGGTCATCTCTATTTAGGTCTAGATCAGTTTGTGCTACCAAACAGATTAAATGAGTGGCATGCATTTCTGTAATTTAAAGATACAATCTCCCTGTCTTCATAGCAACATTTGATAGTCACTACAGAAAGTGCGCATTTAATATCCAAGCAAGAGGATGTCTGTCAAATTGGTTGACAGAAAGATCAACTTCAAGTTCTCTTGACCAGTTTGCCTGCTCATGACTTAAAAGGGCTATGCACTGGGTTCCCGATTACTGTCAGATTCAAGGAGAAATGCAACAAATTTCTAAAACCAGATTAGATAAATTCTAAACCAGATTAGAAGTTAAGATGTTGTTTAGATAATTACGATTCATTGTCTTGGGTACCTGGAGAAAAAACTGGCTCAGGTAACAAAATGGAGTGGTCAGTTTGACTCAGTTCATTGTTAAAAGAAAGGCTCTTGATATTCTGGATATTTTCCCATTGTGAATCAATTCTTTCTCAGCAACATCAGACTGGTTTTGGAGAGAATTTTTAATCACCCAATTTTGAATAATGGAAAAAAATCACTGGCTCATTTTGAGTAAATTAGTTTTACCATTTTGGCAATTAATTAGCCTTTTGAAGACTTAGTTTTTATCATCCATAAAGTTGTGATAATACTGCCTCAGAGGAATTTTGTAAAATTAAAGGTAACATAAGAAATGAGCCAAACAGAGTGGCTAATGAAGGAGATGCTCACAACCTTTTCAGTTCGTCCCAGGAGACTGTGTCTGTATGTTACATTTGCATCTGTAAAGCAGCTTTAAGTTTCTAGAAATTTATAGGTACTCATTCTTATTAAAATTATGAATCCAGACACAGTCAACTCCTGTTATTACTGACTTTCACATTTGAAATTTCAACTATCCTAGTAAATTTTTGCCTTTAAAAAGCAGGGACTAAAATAATGTAAAAAGAATTGATGATTTCAAGATTTCATGGGATAATAGGTGCCTATAAGGAAAGTATATTTCATATAAATGTCGCTAATACATGATTGTTCAGAGAAATAAAATTAGGTTTTTACTTAACATCAATCAGAAAACAGATGAAAACCCAAACAAATAATACGGACAAATTGTGATTAAGAGATTGATAAATGTAACTACCTCAAAATGTAAAACTTTGTTCTTAAGACAAAAGCAAGCATGAATGAGGGTAAACAGATGGGAGCTAAGAGAACTTTTCTGCAATGATTATAACACAGGGGTTGTATTCAGAACAGGTTAAGTATCCCAAGCAATGGAGAAGAAAGGACAAAGAATCCTAATGAAGAATAGGTAAGTCCTATGACGAGATCATTTACACAGAAGGATAAAACTAAAATAATTACGAAGCACAAAAGAGGTTTTTCTATCAGCTTGTAAAACTTATTTTAAGCATGTGGATACCAAGTGTTTGCAACGATGCGGAAAAATATCTTATTTATCTAATGTGTAGCTAGAGGGAATCTAAACTGCTGATTCTTTTTTTTTTTTCATTTTTGTTAGGACATTATTACAATAGGACTGTCCCCGACTCTGAGTGCTATGAGAACGTTGTCAAGTTTTTACCTCTATAATGGTGAGAAAGTGAAGCATAAGCTATGCATCTGAACTCTGAATTTTGATCTTTTTTTTTTTTTTTTCTGGGCTAGCAAAATCTCCAGATACTGTCTGGAGAGCCTGGGCAATGGGGGGGGGCTACAACTCCCCATAAGACCTATGGGGAGTTACTTATGGGACAAGTAACTACTTTGTAGCCAACTGTGCCGCTGCTGCAGGTTATGGATAGAGATGATATTCAACATTTGTTATAAAACAGGCTTCATATAAGTTGACATAGGCCAATATATTCTGAGTATTTAAGGTACATGAGATGAAGCTAGGTTAGGGGTATGAAATTCTGCTTTGACTTATGATATTTTCATCTTACGATAGTTTTTTTTTTTTTTTTATTTAACCTCATTATAAATTGAGGAGCTTCTGTATCTAACTCAGGAGGAGATGCTCATAGAACAGGCTCCTGTAATACCACTTCATCATAAACATCTCACATATACACAATGGGGTTGTATGAGCAAGATGTACATTGATTCTGAAGTGAAACAAGACAATAGCACATTTAAGAGTTAAAACAAATGACCAATGCTATATGGATAAAAATATGAACATATCTAAGGGAGGCCTGCCCTTTTCTGAAGAGAAATGGAGGAGTGGATGGGAGTGGGAGAAGGGAAGTGGGAGATAGGGAATGGGAGGAGGGTTTGGGAGGAGGGAGGGAAAACTGTGGTTGGGATGTAAACAAAAGCTAATTTAAAAAGTAACATAAAAAGATGGATGTAAAATTATTTTGAGAGAAGCAAGTTGGAGCATGATGCCCATATAATGATCTAATCACTTTAATATAAAAATAAAAGGCTGGAGAAATGGCTTAGTGGTTGAGAGCCCTTGTTGCTCTTGCAGAGAACCCTTGTTTATTACCCACCACTCACATGCTGGATCACAAAACATGGGTAACTCCAGGTCTAAGGATCTAACATCCTTTTTCTAATCTCTTTGAACACAAGGCACATATGAGATACACTTACATACATGTAGGCAAAACACTCATAAACACAAATTAAAATAAATATAAAACAAAAAACAGTCAATTGATGCTGTACAGACATACGCGTTTAGTAAAAGGAAGAAAAGTCAGGAAGGAACACGAATCAAGTTAGAAGAAAGAATGTTTCTTCATGGGAATTATTGGATAGGGAAAAGAGGGACAATGAAAACAACCTCTAAATATGAGAAGGCACTAACACAGTTTCTGGTGAGTAGGTCAATGGATATTTGCTAATTGTTTCATAATTAAAGTATAAGAATATTGTCACATTTTGTAATTTAGCCTTCTCTAAAATCTAGACTGACTTTTCTGATTGCTTTATAATGTTGATGATTTCCTAAGCAAATGGCCATCTTTGATTTTGGATAACCATGTTTCCTTCTAGCTCTTGTCATCGAGAGAAATTATTCATTTGAAAGAAACAGCTTACTAACGAAACCCCATGCCCTAAGCATGAGCATTTTAGCAACTTAAAGCATGTGCCAATTCTAAATTGAGAAAATGCTCTTCCTCACTTTCTATTAGGGACTCTTAGGTGATTTTATTCATTTTGTCTTATATTCTTGTATCTGTTGCATGTGTATGTACATGGTCATGTGTGTGAGTGTATATACATCAGTGTATGTGCTTGTGTAGGCTAAAGGTCAACACTGAGTGCTTTCCTTAGTTGCTCTTTTTTATTTCTTCTAGACGAGATCTCTCAAGAGACCCAGAGTTCACTGATTGGCTAGACTGGCTAGCCCACAATCCTCAGGCTTTCTCCTGTCTTCTTTTCCCCTGCACTGGGAACACAGCAATCAGGTTGCAAATTTGAGTGCTGAGGATCCGAACTCAGGTCCTAACACTTTTGCCCTATGACTAATCAAACTCCCTCCTGCCTTATGTAAATTAGCATATAAAGTAATAGATTTCATTATTGTATTTCATAAGTATATTTCATTACTTTGTTCTTATTTACCTCCACTCACTGTCTATCCCTATTGCCTCCCAACACACCTCTTACAGGTCTCCTCCTCCTCATTTCATTATTGTGATATTCAAATCTAACATAGCAAACCAAGATGGGAATTTAAATTAGATTTTGGTACTGTCAGAGATGCTTCCTTGGTACCACAACTGCATCTACGGTTAGTACTCTCAAGATCAAGCTAGTCTTTGAGCATTTTAATAAATTCTCACTTGCTTGACCTCAATAGACTATTGGACCACTTCACAATGGCTTTTGTTTGGTTGTTTGTTTGTTTGTTTGTAGCCAAGTAAAACTTGAGAAACCTTGACGCTCTGACACAGAAGAATAATTTCTTAGAGGATACCTGAATAACTTCATAGGATGGTGTGATACAGCTCTTACTGAATCATATTTGTTTTATTGCCAAGGGGCTCACAATCTTTGGCCACCTATCTAGTCACTGCTTTTTTTTTTTTTTTTTTTTTTTTTTGCCTTGTAAGTCTGAAAGTGCCTTTTAGGTGTGGAAGGACACACAAAGGAGGTTGATGGACCACACAGGAAAACTTCTACTTAGCAATTAGAGATTTGGGCTAGAGTAAAGCAGCAAAGTAGCAAAGCAGAAGAAAGCCTTGTTTTGCTTCTTTCTTTCATTGTTGAAATTTTTCTTTTTCCTTTTTTCCCCCTGTTCTGTTTTGTTTTGAGATAGGGTCTCTTGTAGCTCAGGTTGGCCTTGAACTTGCTGTATAGTTGAGGATGACTTTGAACTCAGGAGCCCCTGCTTCCATCTCCTTAGTTCTGGATTACAGGCGCTTGCCATTACATAATATTTTTGTCTTTTCAATTTTATTTTACATTACCTAATATACTTTCTAAGCCTGAGATGCTTCCTGAGTTAAACAGACTTTGTAAATAGAAGGTAGATAAAAGTGACTCAGGAAAACACACGAATACATACACACTACATATTTGGATATATCTATCTATATCTATCTATATCTAATTTATATCTATCTGTCTGTCTGTTTGTCTGTCCGTCCATCTACCTATCTCCATACATTGGCAACGTTAAGGATAAAACTCAAGTGTCTTATACATGCTACGAAGTACTCTACTAAGGAGCTGTACCTCTAGTACTTCGTATTTTGACAGGTTCATGCTGAATATAATAGGTTCATGCTGAGCAACTCAGTCTGACCTTTGACCTTGAGTCATGACCCTCCTCTCTCTGTGTCTCAAGTGTTGAGATTACAGGCATGTACCACCATGCCAAGCCAAACAAAATTTTAACAAGGAATATAAAATTTATCTGTAACACCACTATAGATTTTGTTCTTGTTTTTTGAGATAGTCTTGCTCTACAGCCCAGGCTAGCTTTAACTTAAAGAGATCCTCCAGCCCCGGTTTCCCAAGGACTTGAATTACAGAAGTGAGCCTCCATGTGCAGTTTTGTCCCTATTATATTAGTGTGAAATTAGGCACATACATTAAAGACCAGATAGAAAGAGGTCAAATAATTATAATAAGCTTGAATATTAGGATTACAACTTTTATTTTTTCATTAGAATGCATTTCATTCTTTTTATTGCCAGATACTACTTTTTTTTTTTTTTTTTTTTTTTTTTTTTTTTTTTTTTTAGTGAAACTGTTGCTTTTTAAGATTATCAACTCAGCCTGAAAACCTGCAATTCTCAAGCGTTCAACAACTGCCTATTTCCCTCAGATTTTAAGAGCTGTCTCAGCTGCCCTAGTCCTACATGTGATTAATTGATTGATTGATTGACCAATGATCTCCATGCTCAGCATTAGGCATTCAGTACTGAATGCTGTTAGGCGTAGCTTAACACCCGGTTTCAACGAGCTTGCCAACAGTTCAAGTTCAAGTTCAAGTTCAACTTCAAGGTCATCTTCTGGATGACCAAGCATATTAGCCACTCTCTTAAAGCTTCACTGGCCTCTTCTGTTAGAATCTAACATTGGCTCTCAACCAGTGGGGCCCTTTCGAAATGACCTTTCACAGGGGTTGCACATCAGATATCCTGCATATCAGATATTGATATTGTGATTCATAACATTGGCAAGATTACAGCTATGGAGTAGCAATGAAAATCATTTTATGGTTGGGGTCAGCACAACATCATGAACTGTATTAAAGGGTCACAGCATTCTGGAGGTTGAGAACCACTGTGTTAGCTGGAGAGCACAGTGCCTACCTGCTGGGTTTTGCTTTTGGTTCTTGCATTGTGCAACAACAGGCTGCGATGCCTCAGGGTTTCTTGGCCAGGAAGCAGTTAGTTCTCTTCCCCTTTCTTCTCACCTTCCTGCTTGCTCCTTTTCCCAAGCATTGAACTATCAGTTATTAATATGTCCCATCTCTTCTTTAATCAAAATAGCTCTATCAATATTTTATGTCCAGGGGAAGCATCGGTAAGTGGTTTCTACACTGAGATGTCCTTAAATTTGATCAAGGTTGGGTCACTGACATGAGGGGCCCATCCCAGGCCAGCTGATGAGATTGGGGAGCTCAGATACTGGAAAGGACTCTCTAAAGAGAGATAAAAATAGATGTGCTCTTTTAAGAATTTGGAATGAACATCAGATGAAATGGAATCATTTGTCAACAGTGGATACAAGGACCCAGTTGGTCAAATGATGGAATAGCCTTCATGAGGCCCCATGTTCAGTTTTCCGTAACACATAAATCACACATGCTGCATGCTTGTAATCTTGGCACTGATAGGATAAAGGTGGAAGGATCAGAAGTTCAAGGTCATCCTCACCTACATAATGAACTTGAGGCCAGCCTCATGAGAGTCTGTCCTTTAAAGCAGTAAATGAATGCAGAACCCAATTCACATAAAGACACTTCTTGGATCCCCCAAAATATACCCAGAGTTTTATTCATTTCCAGTGACTTTGCTGCTCTTCTTTGCAGAAGAACACTAAGAGGCCGACGAGACACCACTAATACACACTGTCACTCACTTGGAACAGAATCTTGGTTCTAACCTTAAGGCTAAATTTATATGGGAGTGGAAGAAGGGATACCTGTTTGTATAAGCTTTGTGCCTGTCTGAAGGCCATCATCATGAAGCAAACATTCATGGCTTTGATTTCTAAAGAATGCTGTAATCTTAACATTAGTTCTGTTCTTATATCAAACAAAAGCGTTTACAGTCATTTGAAGAATATAATTTGTTTTTGTGCTATTGAGGCAAAGCCTGAAGGTGGGGAAATCTACTGGATTATTCCCAAGGACTTAGGAATATGTGAAAATCCTGGGCCTTGGAAAATTGTGTAGTATAGTTTTCATATCATTGTGTAGTTTTCAAGCACATAAAAAATATTATGGGTCTTATTAAAATTGGAATTTCTTTTCCTGAGACAGGGTCTCACTCTGTAGTTCAGGCTAGCATTGAATTCACATGAATCCTCCTGCCTCAGTCTCCTGAGTCCTGGGATTACAGCTGTGATCACCATGCCTGGTCAAAACAGGAATTAATTTTATATGTTGCTGCACTTATGACAGCTGTTTGACACTATATATTCTTCCAATCAGCTACTGACATTGAGAGTCTGAAAAAATTGACACCATATAGAAGCCTGAGAAGTATAGCTAAGTCGTGGAAGACTGGGGACACCAGCTATGGACTGCACATTGGAGAAAATCCTTAGTAGGTTGGAATTACAGCTGTTGAGCAGGTCGGGATATCACTGACCCTCTCAGCTGGGTGCAAAAATTTTGTGTGAGCCAAATTTTGCATTCTGAGGAAAACTTATTAGAGCAGTGCAAAGGGACTGTATTTTTTGGGTTAGCTTCTAGGGTGTACTTTTAAGAATCACAAACAGGGACTCTATCTGAAATCATACCACTGCCATGTCCATGAATATAATTTTCCTCTTCATATTCTCTCCCATAAATATACTCCACTATCATTCACCTCTGAGTGGCTCTGAGATCTGCACAATAACAAGGTGCCATCACCTGCCAACTGTACATTATCGATTAGCCTTTTCTAATATTATTGATCTTAACATTAAAGCCATAATTAACTACCACCTCTAAAGCTAAAGCACCACATGATACCTATGTGCCAAAATTTATATCAATAAAAGGAATACTGCCATATAAACAGTATTGTTTGAATTTCAGAAGTAAAATGACTCCTAAATTCAAAATATTTTGTGGCAAAGCTGGATTAGGACTTGAGTCTGATTACAGAGTTCATGTTTCTTTCTGTGACGACCATGCTATGGTATTAGACCAAGACGTTGTCTAATGGCTTTAAAACATTATGTAGGAGCACATGGGTCTGAAGAATTCTTCATGATGTTCTTGTACATGGCTTCCTTCTGCCCTCTCTTTAGATGATGGTATCCCTGTTTAGATGATGGTTCTCTGTTATGAAGCTAATGCCTGGTCCTGACATCTCTAAAAATGGAAAATCGTCCCATCTATAACCCACACACTATGAAAGTTTGAAGTGTGTGTATTTCTGTGTTTCTGTGTGTGTATGTGCATATGTGTTCATGTATGTGTTTGTATGTGTGTATGTGTGTGTACATGTATGTGCTTATATTTGTAAGTTTAGTTCTATGTGCCCTTGCATTCTTTGCTCTGTCATCACTGTTTCTTGTAAAAAATTTATTTGGCCATATTTAACAACCCAGAGATCCACACCAAGTGAGAAAGAGGAGGAGCCTATTGGCAGGAACAGCATACAAATACAACACAAAAATGTTTGTAGATTTTCTTGTTTGGAAACCATTCTGGAGGATCTCATATCAGAGGCTGAGTATCCATTGGAGACTGACCAACATCAATAGTTCTCTGTTACTTCGGGCCTCCTGGGTGAGGAATAAAATGGGAGATGCTAAATCCTGCAAAGAAGACCCACAGTCCACAGATAGAAAGGAGAGAAATGCAATAGCAGTCCTCTTTCTAAGGCCTGGAGACTGTAAACAAGCATTAGACAATCCCAGGGGGTGGAGTTGGAAACCCAAATCTCAGTGGATTTCCCAGGAATCTGGAATCTCTTATTTAGATCTTGAAAGTACTAAAGCAGAGAGCTAGCTACATGCAAAAGCCACATAGTGAACAGAAGAACAAAAGCAACGTGGAGTGAGTTGAAAGTGAGCTAGTCTGATTTGAATTTAGAGCTATCACTTGCAAGGTTCAGGACTTTTTTAGGCAAATCGCTTGATTTCTGTATCCATTTCTCCACCCAGAGAAGGGACAACATGTATTTCATGGATTGCTGTTGAACATGGGTGATGTAATCTATACTTGATGTTTTTGCTGGGGTTGATGGCAAAAAGATAACACTCGGAAACGGATGTTTACAGACTTGGCATGCTTTATGACACCATTGCTTCTTCTTTCTCCTCCTTTGAGGGATTAGCTGTGGGTGTTTGGAACACTTGAGCATTTGAAGGTGAAAGCTTGTGTGACAAGCACAGATTCCAGGTGACAAATAAACCAGGAGCATGCTTCTTTTTTTCCTAAAATATCTTCTGCAGATGCCCAGAAATTCCCACCATGCTGTTTCATCTTTTAGACAAGGGTTTGGAACCATCTGACATCCTATGATTCATTGAATGTATATTTATTAAAATTCTATAGTTGCTTAGGCATTGAAGAAGGCCCTGAATGAGTATACGATTGAATAAATTGAACATTGAGTCTCAGAACTTAAGTTTGAATATAGTCAGTCTTAGAAGTCCTATTTCCTCAGCACTGTAAATAATCGTAATCATAGCTATGTGGTAGGTTCACCACATATGAAACCTCACTTGATATCTACAGGTATGTGGAAGACTAGATTCAATCATTGATATTTTACAGGTAAAGCAGGAGATGCTGAGCAGCCAAGGGATGGTGGCACTGGGGTTTGAACTTTTGTCATGATTCACAGTCAGAATTTGCTTTCTCCTGTGCAGTCTAGAACTCAACCACTTTTAATGGTCTAGTTGATTTGTGAAATGGTAAATGGAAGTCTTATAATTGACTCTCTTTTATTAGGTTGTACCTATAAATGACTATTCATTTGATAAACATGGTTCTATAATAGCTGATACAGTAATAAGAGATCCTAAAATCTAGAGTTTTACTGGCTTAGGGTCTCGATGATTAACTGGGAGGGGGATATGAATATATTAAAAAATACCTGGTTTGGAATTTTCAAAAATTAGTAAAAATACTGCAAAGCAAAAAGATCACCTGTAACTGCAATAGAAAGCAAGTTATGTTGGCAAAAACCTATAATTCCAGCACTGGGAAACTGAGACAGAATTGTGCAATGGAGGTCAATTTAGGTAGTATAATTGTATCCTGTCTGAAATAAATAAATGAATGTGTAAGTAAATAAATAATCTTAAATGAAATCTAAGTCAAAATCCAGGTTTTCTTTAGGCTATGAAACTACAGACCTAGAGTTGATTAAAAATCAACACACATCTGCTATTATGTTTATTTGTTTGTTTACTTATTTATATTCAGGGTCTTATTATGCAACTCTGGAATTCTCCGTATAATCTAGGCTAGCCTAGACCTCATGGCAGTCCACTAGCCTTAACCTGTCTAGTTTTGGGATTATAGCATGTGCTACTATACCTGGTTGATGCTGTTTTCAAACGGAAAGAAACTACTCAGTTATTCTCTTTGGCCAAAATACTACCACTTTAATACTAACTTAATATCAGATCTATTTCATTTGGCTCCTTGAAAACAGACATTTGCCACTTTATTTTAAAGAAAGGGTCTCATGTAGTTAAAGCTAGTCTTGAACTGCTTATCCGTCTGTCGCCATCCCCCAAATATATATGCATGTGCCATCATGCCAGGTTTACTGATGTATCCTGAGTATATTTGTATATCTGGGGGCTCTGCTCAATTTGTGGCATATGGTAGAAGCACATGATGTTAGCTATATTAGTGTGAAACTTTTCCATGCAGGAAGATTTTCTTGGGACCACCAAATCAGGACTGGGGTTGGCATGAGATGCAATGAAATTTGTCACCCACTGTTTCCAAGATTTCTACTTAGATTTCTGTGTTTGTTTGTTTATTTGTTTGTTAATAAAGCTTACTTCTAAGGAGAAAAAAACCCCAGAAGTTTATTTCAGTTAAAACATAAAAGAGAGTAATCTATCTTAAATCATATGGATATTTCCCCTAGGGTTTTATAGCTACAAATCTTTGAGAGAAAGTTAAAGCAAGCCTGGGTTTGCTGAGTAATTCAAAGGCTGATTGTGAAGCTCATCCCTCTTCAGAGGAGCCTCTTCTTGCAGTCCATGCACAGAGACTCACAACTGGGCAAAGTGACTTTATCATACCCTTCTCAAGTCTCACAATCCATGCGGAAGAGGGAGTAGGAAGACTTTAAAAAGCTAGAGGTATGGCTTCAAGGAAGCAGTATTTCTGAGACTTAACATGTCAGACAGAATACAAACTCATAATGACTGTGACAGCATGTATAAAACTCGTACGTACTTAAGTCAGACAAAACCTCAGCACAGAGGAGGGCTGAGAACACAAAGTCTCACTCCTAACGTAGAACCTATTTGAAGGTAGTAGGTACCAGGACAGGAAAAATATCCATTTTCTTCAATGGAGTGACACTGTTATATAAACTGTTTTCCAGGGTAAGCCTCAGGAGTAGTTGGAAAATCTAAAATGGACTCTGTGGTTGTTTTGTTTTGGTGATTCTATTGTTGTTTTTGTTTGCTCTGCTTTGTTGTTTAAAAGAGAAAGAAAACAAAGTTGGGCAGAGAGGGAAGTAGGGAAGGATCTGGGAGGAGTTGGGGGAGGGGAAAATAACCAAAATGTATTGCATAAATTCTCAAAGAATAAATAAAAACATTTTAAAAATTACAAGTAGCCAATATTAATTTTACTAAAACCAACCAATGATATAATAATAATTATTAAGTAGCAATAAAAGATTAGGCTTCTGCCAAGCATATAGTGCATATTATTTTTATCTTAAAAATAACACTGAGAAACTAAATTACATTTTACAAATGTGAAGACTGGTGTCCCAAAAGACTAAATTATTTTGCATGAGACCACATACACATTAAGTGATAGGGCCAACTTAAACTTGGTTCTAATGTATACTTAAATTTCTTCTCCAATGTATTGATATCTGATCATTAAGATTTTCTTATTCAGGACTTCTGTTTTATACCTTAAACCGAACCACTGAAGAATGAATGGCTTTGCCCAAATTTGTAAAATAAAAAGCCAGCTCAGGCATGAATCAGATTGGCTTTTGTTCAAATGAGAAATATTCCCTATAGGCTTAAGCATTTGAACACTTGGCACCCGGTTGGTGGCACTGTTTGGAGAGGCTATGGGGGCGGTGTGGCCTTGCTGGAGGAAGTCTGTCATTTGGGTGGACTCCTGTATTTAAAGCCTTGCTCTGCTTTCAGTTCACTCGCTGCTTTATGCTTGTGGGTGAAGATGTGAATGAACCCTCAGCTTCCTGTTTCTGCTGCCATACCTCCTGCCTGCCATTATGGACTCTCCCTCTGTAGCTGTACGGCAAAATAAACTTTCTTTTTCAAGTTGCCTTGAGAAAACTTGGCACAGTCTTTCATTACAGCAACACAAAAGGAACCAACACCGTCTTATTTGTTTATTTTCCACCAGCTTACCTCTCAGATATGATTGTAGCCGCTCATCAGAATATATAATGACATATGCTAATTTTAAATATTTAATTGGTATGAGGGCAAACATACCTTAAATATTGCAGTGTTTCTGAATTTGAGATAATTTTAAACTCATAGGCTTCCTCTTTATGTGGGAAATGCTTTAGAGCTTGAAACACGTTGGTGGGGAAGACTGAGAGCCATTAGCCATTAGCCACTTTGGCACAACTGTGGTCCAGAAACAAAATGGGAGTGCTCTCCAAGGATCAGTAGCCAAAGCACTCTAAGAAGTTCCTTCAAGCTTCTTGGACTACTCTTATAATTTTTCCCCTTTTCCTTTTCAGAAAGGGAATCAGAATTCATTGAAAACCTTACATATGCCAGAGGCTGTCCTAAGCACTTCCAAATATACAGTAGTAGTCCTTGCTTAATCTCACGGTAGAATTTTTGTATTCCAAAGCTTATGGAACTTGGTCAGAATAACTGGGCCATATATATGGCCGAAACTCTCCCACCTACACTGTTATTTTTTTCTCTGTTGAAAAGCAATTTTGTTTTGGATAAAATAGGCTGCTGACTGTTCACTACTTGGGATGTGTAGACTCTACTTGAATTCTGATTCACATAACCCATATGGGCACTAATAAGATTTGTATTAGTCACTCCTCTCACTCTTGTGACAAATTATACCATGAAAACCATTTGATTAAGGGTTACTCTGTCTCTCTGGTAGAAGGTACAGTCAGGCCATTATGGCAGGGAAGGCATTGTGATAGGAATGTAAGGTGGTTGGTCACACTGAATCACAGATGGAAATTGGGAGAGGTGAATGTTAGTGGTCATCAAGGTTTTTGCCCTCTCTTTTCCTTGTATTGAGTGTTGGACCCACCGTCACAAGATGGTGGTGTCTACATTCACAGTGGATCTTCTCTTCTCAGTTAATTTCTCTGGAGTGCTTTCATAGATATTCCCAGAGATATATCTTCTAGGTGATCCTAAACTGAGTCAATTTGACTATGAAAATGAATCATGAGATTCAAGCAGTAAATTGATATTTGAAGACATTAGGTAATGTTTTCTTTGTTGAAAGTGCTGTTGATGTTTTAAGGAGACCATAAAGATATACATTTAAATATTCATATGTGAAATTATAGCATGCCGTAATGCATTGAATGCACTGATACATTCGAGGGGATGGATAGAGAGTGCTGAATGATAAATTAAGTGTTCTTGATAGTCATCCTTAGAGCCAGTCAAAGGGCACATGGAGATTCTTAATATCATTTTCTGCTACTATGTATACTTTCAACATAAAAAAAAAAAAAAACAAAAAAACCTTTGTTGTATGATTGGGGATTGGGTAGAGAGAGGGCCTTGGATTTGAATAAGACTTCCATTGAATTGGTATGTGAACCTAGACAACCTGTTTTCTTCACGAGACACACTTTCTCAGTTATAGAATGAAGCTTACCTTAAAATACTTACGTGATAGATCTTGGGGGTAGAATCAAGGAAGCCATGTGCAGAAATAGACATACCCAGCACAATTGCTGGCACAAGCTAAGTTTGTTTTTTTTTTTTTTTTTTTTTTTTTTTTTTTTTTTTTTTTTTTTTTAAAACAAAATAGCTGACTAATATTACAAGGTACAAATGACTTCTGATTTCATTTCTCTCCAAATGTGGCTCAAGGAAAGCTTCCAATAGTCACATGAATTCAGTCATGGCTCACAGCCAAAGATGAACGATAGAAACCTTCTATGCACGCTGTCTTCTACCAACACCTCTTTGGAAGAATGTTAATTTTCTAAGTTTTCCCTGTGTTCTAGGTAACCTCAGTCTGGGTTTCTTTCCTCTGATGATTACCCATCCCAGTTCATATGGCAGCTTTTAATATCCAAACAGCAATTCCGGCCATGTTATGTTCTATAAACCCTACACCATTTTGTCTTATTCCTTAAAGCCAAAACCAGTTTATAGAATGGGTTTGCTATGTACCTTTGCTCTTTCATATTGTTTCAAACATGTCCTACTAGGTTTTCCTTTCCTATCCTATGGTAGTATGTTGTACTAGTCTGTATTTACATTAAAATTATTTTCATTACAATTTTGTACATATATGTGTATTGGGGAAGGGCCATGGGGACTGAACTCAGGTTATCAGGTTTAGCAGTGAGTGCCTTCATCCACTAGCCATCTTGTTGGCTCCTGATCTAGGATTTTTCAGTTTACTTTGGGGGTATCAGAAAAGTGGTTGTTTCTAGAAATTAAAAACTTTAGTACCCTTGAGATATAAATTTGTGCTTTGTATCCAGTTTATCCAGTTTGGTTTCTTCTTCTTTTTTTTTTTTTTTTTTGGCATAATTTTATTTGTTTTTGGTTTTCTGAGACATGGTCTCATTCTGTAGTTCCAGCTGGCCTCGAATTCACTATGTAGATGAGGCAGCGTTTAACAGAGTCTTTCTGTCTCTGACTCCTGACAGGTGTGCACTATTGTGTGTGCTTTACAGGTGTGCACCACCACATCTGCCTCCCAGCCAATTTTGATGTAGTCATGAAGAAGAAATAGAAATGAGCCTTGCTCTCTTCTCTCACTTGTTCTGGACAGGAGGTGAGGGAAGAGGCTGACATAGGAAACAAGCAAGACCTTAGGTGAGTAGTTCCATAGCATCCTGGACATTAGTGTCCTGAGAGTCAGATCCATGCTATTTCTTACTGTTCTGAGGTGTTTAAGGAACAACACACATCTTATTGAGGGGCGATGCATAATCAATTTCCTAATAACTCCTATTCTACTGGTGTCTGGTGACATGTCACCTAAAGGAGCCAGGTGCTTATCAGATGTAGATTCTTTTCTCTAGTATTTTCCAATTTTGTAGGAGAGCAGCTGTAAGCACAGTGATTATAGTATGTGCCCGGCTCTACCAAGAGTAGACAGAGATGCTTTTGGTTAGCAAGCCTAGACTAGGGTTCCTAAGAAAGGATCAAATTTTGATTATTGGTGCTGTAGATAGCTCAGGAGCTGCCATTTCCATTGTCCTCACAAGAAACACGTCCTGACTGCATTAGGAGGCACAGAGCTGGACTACAACAGATTCTCTGTGGGTGTGGGCATCTATGGGGCTTTTGTTTCTCTTGGAAACCATGGAGTCCTTGTATGGTTTAGGTTTATATATACATGCTGAATTCAAGAGAAGAACGAGCAGTGTCAGCTCTAAGCCTCTTACCTCAGTGGGTTGAAAATCCTATTTCTTAATAGACCCCGGTAGAACTAGCCTGTGGGCATGAAACATGGCTGCCTTTCCTCCCACAAAAGTCTCTCTGTAAGAAGAGACTCTACTAGGTGGGACATGATTGTGGACTCAGGTTGTTCAGCCATTTGGGAAATCGCATAGAGACAATGTAGATACTTTTTAAACATTTGGTGAGTTAGGGTTTCCTGTCAACTTTTAGTTAGTCTTTCTTTTTTAGACATGCATGAATGTTTTGTCTTCATGTATTTCTGTGCTATGTGTGTGCCTCATTTCTGTGGAGGTCAGAAGAGGGCACAGGATTCTCAGAGTGGATTTCTCCTTCCTTCCTTCTTTTCCTCCTTCCTTCCTTCCTCCTTCCTTCCTTCCTTCCTTCCTTCCTTCCCCTCTCTCTCTCTTTTCTTTCTTTCTTCCTTAGGTTTCTCTGTGTAGCCATGGCTGGAACTCCCTCTGTAGATCAGGCTAGCCTTGAACTCAGAGATCCACTTGACTCCGTCTGTGAGTGTTGGTATTAAAGGTTTATGCTACCAGGCCTGCTATTTTATTAAAAGGCATAAAAACAAACAAGCAAGCAAGCAAACAAACAAACAACAAAGACCAAAACAAAACCAAAACCAGGAAGGTCTGGTTGTAGCTATGTGACATCCATCTATGTATAGACATATATGTATATGTGTCTATATACTATGTAGTCTATCTATGGACCTGCAGTTGGGGTGGACAGGGGAAAGAAAGACTGATTTTAGCAGATATAATCTCCATGTAGAATTTTCCACAAGATCAGTGTCTTGATTCTTGAGTTACCTTTTGAAAAACCAAGGTTAAACTAAGATTCTAAACCCAAGTGATAATAATAATTTCCTTTTCTTCACAGGGTACAATGTGTAGAATATGTTCACAAATGCATCAATCTCTCACTAACCCCTAATTAATCAGGCTGGGTCAAATTTTTCACTGGGGGAAATTAAAATTCAGAGAAGTGAAGTGACTTTTCCAAGGCTGCACCCTGTGGTGCCCAGAGTCTAGCTTTCACATCTGAAAGACATTTCTAATTAGTCCTGTAATTAGTCCTGACCCCACACTCTCTTTACCCCATAGTTCACCTTCTGGTCTCGTTAAGGCAAGTTTCCTGGCTGAGTTCTTCAGAAACAAAACAAAATGCTAATAAGCACATTCTAATACAAGAAGATCCCTTTGCAAACAGCCTTAGAAATATAGTTCCACAAAGCATAGAAGACACAGTGGCCTTGATCACAGGACCAAATACACTTGTGATTAACATGAAAATTTGAACTGTGGATGAGTATGGACTGCAGCAGATCATTTCTCCTCCAGAAATTTCCCTAGAGAAGTCTTCAAGGAAAAGTAACCATCAAAGTTTTGAAAAACTATCTTCAAGAAATAAGTCTGTTATGTCCTTACTACCAGCTTTTCATCATCACTTCCAACTATGCAAAATGGAGACCTTTCAAATAGACACCATCTTAATGGGATTTCCATGAGCACTGATTTGTTATGTATCAATTGCTCTAAAATAGCTTTTAACATTTACTGATTTTTATTTGATGTGTGTAAGTGCTGCCTGCATGTATATATGTGCACCATGTTCATGCTTAGTGCCCATTGGGGTCAGAAGAGGGGAATAGATCCCTTGGAAATGGAGTTGCTATGGACAATTGTGAGCTACCATGTGAACTAAACCTGAGTCTTTTGCAAGTGCAGTAAGTTGGCTTAATAGATATCTCTTCAGCCCCTTCTCTAAAGTGTTTTGTTTAAAAATTTAGTAAATAATCTACAGTGAAGATACTGCTGGTGTATCATGTGTGTCTGTGTTAACCTACCTGTATGTGTGTATGTTTCTCTGTGACCTATTCTGCATGCATCGTTATGGCTTTTATTTCTACCATTTTCTTGGTATTATTTCATAGGCATTTCCTTGATGGACAAAGCATATGCAAGTGACTGAGACAGAGCAGGCACAGGGCATGAAGTATGGTGCTTTCTGCAGTGTTGTACAGGTGTGAGAGGTACCTTGGAAGAAACCACGAAGAAAGAAAAGATACTATTAAATACACCATCGAGCCACTGGAGTGGGAGATGACTGGCATCAGTTGAATGTTACCCACCTGGAACTTTGGATTCTGTAGTACGAAGTATGTCTTAAGTCAATAAAAGCAACCTTTCCCCCCAAATGGATGCAGAAACACAGTTTTAAGCTAGGACACTAATTGTGTTAGCATGGTCTTCCTAATGTTGCACTCATGACACTACCTGGTACATGTGTGTGTTAACTATAATTCTGCTCTCAGCCTGGCTCAGTAGGTCAAACATACTTGAAAAAGTACAGCAGAACCCACCTATGCGAGAGTGGGAGAAATAATGAAATTCAGACTGAGAAGGTGGTCAGGAAGGAGAGGGATGGGGGCAAAGGTCTGCATGGGGAGCGATTGTTGACTAGATGCTAACTATTGCAGTTGCTATATATGGACATTTGTAGGGTTACCTCAGCACTCTTATAAGACAATTTTAAATCCTTTTTTTTTTTTTATAAGTAAGAAAGTCAGCACAAAAGATTGGAACCAAAAATCCCACTTCATACTCATTTTAGACTTCTTGTACTATGTATGGAAGCCTCGAAAGGAAGGACCAACGTTTGTCAACCTCAAAGGAGAGAAAGATGTCCCTTATGTCTGCAGACAAGAAATCACTTAAATAGAGGAAGTAATAGAAGAAAATAGAGGAAGAATTAGAAGCAAGGGAAACTGCTCTTTGAACTGTTAAAAATAGTAAGGTTATGGTGTGTGTAGAAAATATGCAAATAAGTTTCTGGTTTAATAGGAAAAAGCTGCACGGATTTTCTTTTAAACCGTAAAAGCCCTGAGAGAAAAGAATGAAAGAGTAGAATCTAAAAGTCTCCTCCTACAGATACAGGTTGAAAGATTAGTCATGGGGTGGGTTGGAGTAATGGGGTGGGTGTGGAGGGTGTGTTTCAGAAGGTAGTGAAGGACAGCAGTACTGGAGTATACCATTTAATCCTTTCCTAAGGCAGGGCTCCCGAGCTGGTTTTACTAAATTCAGTCTAGGATGGTGAGGGAGGACAAAGGCCATGTTATTTACCTATACCGAATAATAATCCATAGATGAACTTCAAATGCATTCAGTAAGGAAACACACGATGCTGTCTTTGCAGTTCTCAGCTATATACAAGTATTATATGGGGTGATGAAAAGGAAATAAAGAAGGTGCCTCTAAAGAAGGACTGAGAGAAAATGGGGCTTTGACATAAAGGCATTTCTTTCTTTCCGAGATTCTCCTCCTATGCCTCAAAATCATTTTTGTTCTTCTTTCTTTCTTTTAAAGACAGGATGTCATGTAGCCCAGGCTGGCCTTGAGATACTAAGCTTCATGTCTCCATTTCCCACATACTGGGTTATAGGTGTGTGTTCTCACGGCTGGACCATGCCAGCTTCTTGTTTCACTTGACTTACTGAACTGCATATGACTTCTTTTCTACGAGGTATGATTCTTGTGGGTTGTCGCAGTGTCTTATTTGAGGTTGTTCTACAGTTAACTAAATGTTGCTACAGTGACCAAAATTACATTGATTCCCAATGAAAAGGATGCTTTCAAAGGGTATCTATCATTGGTTACATATTTTCAGCAATAAGCCTTTATGTTATATACATGGTCTATTTTGTATTCAAGAGGACTGTAAATTACTATAGAAAATGAGATTAACTAATCTATAGAAGGTCATAGACCCAATAAAATATTGGATTTTATCTGGCTGCATCTGGCTTGAAGATTTTTTTTTTTTTGTTATATTTTGAGACAAAGTCTTACTAGGTTGCTTAGGCTGGCTCTGATTGTACTCTGTAGCCATATGAGGGGTGTGTGTGTGTGTGTGATCCAGAAGTTGATGTTAGTGTGTTCCTAAATTTCTCTCTATCTTATATAACAAGTACTTTCCTGAGCCAGCACCAGGCTTTGAGCTTGTGGCCTTTCTTCCTTAGTTTCTCAAATTGTTGAGATTCTATGCTTGGGCTACCATAACCTCCTAAATATTTTTGATTATATTTCTTGTCATTTTTTAAAGCCAAGTAAAGTATTAGTGAGTAGTGAGGAGTTTCCCCAAAACTGCCTAAACTGATGGATGATTAAATGGTTGGTTTTCATTCACTTTGGAGACCTGAGTACTTACATGATCCTTTAAAGAAAAACTAACAATTTTATATCAGCAAATTAAACTGATTTCACATTTTAGCTTTTCATAAAATTTCCTACGTGAGAAAGAAGACAAACATCAAACCCTTTATGTAAAAATTACAGAAAGATTTGAAAATTTGAAATTAGCTAAGTTTTCTATGACCTCCACAAACCTAATTAAATTTCAACAAGCAGAAGTTCCCCCTGAAGAGTCAGATGTGAACAATACCAGATTATGCTTAAATATAAAATATTACATTAATAAGCATTTCAACACCATTGATAATGCTTGATTAGTCTTCCTTGGGGTATTTTACTTATAATTTAAATACTGAATCTCAAGAAATCCGAAACAATCATATGCATGCAACAAATTAATACAACTAGTGCCAAATCTAAAACACCAGAGAATCCTATAACAGAAAGCCTACTGTTTAGCCACAAACTTTAAAAATCATTCCAACATACAAAACAATAGAAATATTAGGGTCTTATTTTTGCCTTAATGAAATTTTACCTAGGTTTTGAAATGCATTCAACCTGTTAACAATGTGGAAAAAAAGAATCTATTTATACTCAGCTCTTTAAAAATTTTAGGTCTTTCAGAGCCTAAGACACAGTGAGCAAATAGAAGTAGTTTCTACCTTTAGGAAGGTACTTCCATGAGCAATAATTAAGAAAAATAAATTTTTGTCTATGGGCCTATAATAACTGGTAATGTTTTCAACTGATCTGTTAACATTGTATTTTATAAGAAATAGCTTAAAAATAATTTTTTTTCTAGACAAGGTTTATCTGTATAGTTCTGAGTGTTCTGGAACTCTATCTGTAGACCTGACTGGCCTGAAACTCAGTGATTCATCTAACTTTGCCTCCTGAGGTCTAGAATTAAAGGCGTGTACCACCACCATCTGTCTTTAAAATGAAATATCTTTAATTAAAAGAGACCCAATTTCTATTTTTAAAAAGGCTAGTGATTGTTGTATTATCTATCTTGAAATCGAGAGCTACTTGGTGGATGAGAGCACTCTAGGTCTTAATTGTAATTTGAACAAAACAGTATAAAATGTTCACCCAGACATTATTCAACAAGTCATGGGAAATAATGGTCATTATTATATGCTTTATCAAACGTAAACAATCGGTGGTTACGTATCAGATCATGTCTGTAAGGTTGGTACTGAAATGAAGCAAGGCAATGGAGACACCCAGGAAAAGAAACTTACCTGGTTTGTGTGCGTTAAGGTAGCTTATGGAACATCTGTGTAAGGTATTCACAGTCCCCTTATTAAAGCCCAAATCTCCTTGAAGATTCTCAAGTAATTTGCTATTCCATTTTTTTGTTTCATTCATTATGTAGTTTTTAATGCATCACCAAGATCCTTCACCTAGTAAAGTTCTCAATGAATCGAACCAGGAAAGCAAAGCCATCATTAGAAGCAAACCATAAATGAGAAATGCAATGTTGTGGTCCCTTCACAGTGGTAACACACTAACAGAATTTGGTAGCTTCAAAGACCACAATCTAAATAAATACAGTGCATAGTTTTTGTTGTCTAGGTTTATCTTTCCTTGATAACTTGTCAATGTCAAGTCTAGTATATAGACGAATAATTAATCTTTCTGCTTATTAATAAGCAGTTTTATACTATCTTATATTTTACTTTATCGGTATCCCTTAGAAACTTGTTTGTTTTCTAATGAGAGCCATAAATGGGATGGATCCAGACGGGAAGGGAAGGGGAGAGGAATTGGGAGATATAGAGGGAGGGGAAACTATAATTAGGATATACTATGTGAGAAAAAAATCCATTTTCAATAAAAGAAAAATTAATAAAAGAGTGGACATACATGTTACTCTTGTCTTTTAGGTTGGGAGCCTAGCTTTTAATGATTGAACAATCTCTCTAGTCCAGCATTCTACTTAAAAAAAAAAAAAACTGATGTAATGTTTTATAATTTACTAAAAGTAAATCATGAAATATTCTTTAGTATATAGTATTTAATTTTGGTAAAAATGTATTAAATTATGTGCATATGTGTGTGTGTATGTGTGTGTGTGTGTGTGTGTATGAGATGTTTGTATTCCTGTCGTGTGTATGCACATGAAGGCACATGTGTTCAGGAGCACGTGTGCATGTGGATATCATGTTGACATTGAATGTCTTCCTCTATTGGCCTCCACCTTCTTTTTTGAGACAGGACCTTTCACTGATCCCAGAGTTCACGGACTAAGCTTGCTGGTCAGCCAGCTTCAGAGACCTGCCTGTCTCTGCCCTCGCCACTGCTAAGGTGATGGATGAACACCACTCTACCTGGCCTTTATATGGGTGCTAAGGATCCAACTCTGGTCTTATGCCTCTGCAGCAGGCACTTCACCAACTGAGTCATCTCCCCAGTTCCCCCAAAGGTGCTCAAAACAGAATCAATTGTATATATGGCCTCCATAGAAATTATTTACTTACTTTAATTGAAAGTTTCATGCAAATATTTAATTAACAAACATTAGACTTACTGCTATGAAATATATGTAGATATTGTAGAAATACATAAAGCTTGCTAAAACCTTGATTTCACACTGTTTATAAAGTCTTAAAGGTTATAATTTTCCTTAAATACCATCTACATTATTTATGTTGGAGAAACGGACTAGATAACTATGAGGGACACACACAGAAACAGCAATTGTTCTTCAATATTACACCTTTTTTTTAGAATTAGTAATATTCCTATTATATATAACTGAGATAGACAATGTCTATTTAAACCTTAGATTTGTTGAATGTATTCCCTTCTTTGTCTATATGTATGCACATGTGCGAGTGTATGTATCTGTGCTTATATGTATGGAAGTCATGGAAGCCATAAATCAAAATCGATCTACTTTGGGTTTTTGTTGTTGTTTGTTGTTTGTTTTTGTTTTTGAGGCAGAGTCTCTCGCTGGGATCTGGTGCTTTGTTATTAGGCCAAGATGGCAAGTCAGTGAGCTGCAAGGAGCAGCCTGTCTCTGCTACCCCAGTACTGAGATTATAAGCATATACCATTATACCCAGGGTTTCATGCGGGTGTTAGGGTTTGAATGTGGAGTGTCATATTTGCATGCAAAGACTTCACCAACTGAACCATTCCTAAGCCCCCATGAATTCAATTCCCTCTATAAAAACAATCGTCTTACATTCCAATAATCACAAATCTGAGGTGCACAGAAACCACTCTGTACAATGGAAATGACCTTTTGGAATTACAATAACATACTGGGCTTAGCAATAAGAAATTACACATTTGCTACTGATATTGATTCTGTAAGCCATCCTGCAAAACTCCTTTGGGGGGTCCCTCTGTACTGTTCAGAATCTACATGTGTATGCAGTTCCACTAAACACAACCCTCCTGATCCTGCTATTCTATACAGAAAATCCTGTACAGAAAGGATGTTAATATTCCTGGGCATGTTCTTCAATTACAGAACATGCTCACATATAGCCAACCAAAGCAAGACCCTCAGCAGCCACAAGTCTCTGGGTCTCCATTGAGGCTCCACAATATATATATATCTCACATCTAAGACAGAGGTCATTCCCTTTTAGTAGATGTTTACCAGGAAAGGAGGGGTAACATTTTGCTGTCAATTGGTGCATATTCTAGAAACCTTTGCTACCTCAGATTAAACAATATGTAAGACTGTTTAGCTCTTTTTGTGAATGGAACAGCACCACCAAGGCCTTCCTCTGCCCTGCTCTATACTGCATAGCCCTACCCCCATACTTCATTATTTGGGGAATAGGAATAGCTGGCATTGCCTCCTGGGGACATTTGTGCTGGTTGTAGCTGTCTTCCCGAGTGTCTGAGAGATTATATTTTTGGAGAAAGAACAGGAGGGCCAAGATTATCTTTTAACGGCATGGAACTGTGTATAGGCACTCTAGAAATATTTTTATGGATGAAAAGGAAAAAAAAATGAGAAAAATGGGGGGGGGGAGGTGAGAAAGCAAAGGATAAGGAAGAAACAAGAGAAGGCAGGGGAAAGGGATGAAGCGGGCCATATATATGTCATAGCTCTATTTCAGCTGACGAGTGAAGAAAGCTGCACAAGACGAAGGAAGAACACATCACCCAAAAGAAAAGCTGCATGCGTATGTATGCTTGAAAAACTCCAAAGGCGTCGTGAAGCCTCATTACCCTCCTCTCTAACCCCACCAAGAATTCTCCCAATAGCCTTTCTGCCCCACCCCACTGCAGGTGACTTCCCTGGAGGATCTCCATACAGCCTGGAGATGCACATCTTTGATTTGGCTTCTGCCTTCCAGGAGCCAGGGGAGTTGGCAGAGTCCACTGTGTGTTTATCCTGCAGCTTCTTTGCTCCACAACATCCTCGTTCCTGCAGCTGCAGTAGCTTGGGAGGAGGCTAGACTGGCAGAGGGGTGAGGATGGCACCTGCAGTATCTCTGTAGCCTGGAGCCCCTGGGGGATTCTGGGAGTGGAGCCAGGCAGGTCTCATATAGGAGCTACCCTTGCCTCTGGTTTGCTGATGACTGCCAGAAACACTAAAGGTCTTAAATAAATTGATTAAGATGCACACAGGACACCAGGGAGAGCAGACTAAAAATTAAAAAGAAAACAAACATAACCCAATGAGGTGGTTTTATTAGAGGTGAGGGGCAATGGGAAAGATGCAAAGGAGAGTGTAAAAGCCCCTCCTCACCCAGCAAGACCATCTCACACCATATGCAAAGTACAAGGCTATATACGTCTGAAGACTAGAGCAATATTGCTGAGGACGTTGAACATTGCAGAGGAGAAGAGAATATTTGCACTTAACATGACTTTTTAATTGTCCCATAGACCAGAAGTTAATTGGTTTTTTATCTAGTTGCATGGCTCTGGGCCTCATTTCCAAATCTGTAAAATAAGAGCTTTAGAATAGATGCTGTATAAAGGACTCTGCCGGATGTGAGCCTTTATACCTACCTGTCAGTCCAGGAGCCAGAGAATCTGAGACCCAGCATCAACGATCTTTAATATGTGACTCCCCCATTTCCTCTGCCGCCTATTTATCAATGCAGAGCCACACATACACAGGTCACTGAACCGATGCCAACTCAGTGATGGCAACTGGTATGGCTCAAATGTGACCACGATTGGTCTTTCTGCCCTGGAGTAAGGAAGAGGAGAGGCTGTGTGATGTCTACTTTGGATTTCGAGGGAGAGGCTATTCTAGAATTTTCTATCCCAAATTGTATGCATTGAAATAAATCACATACTTTTTTTTTTTTTTTTTTTTTTTTTGAGGGGTTGAAAATGGCTGGACCGATCAAACCATCAAAAGATGCGCAAACTGTTTCTTTCTCCCGGTTAGGGGCACATTTATTTATTTTCATCCCAGAGATCAGATTGACTTTTTTGTGGAAATCCAGTACACAGCAGCCCCTCTTCTCTTGTCTGCCTCAGACCAATCTGCCAATCTGCTTCAATGCAGCATTTCTCTGGGGTTATTTAGCTCTCCAGTCTTGGTGAGAGGACACTGGTGAGTAAGGTCTACAGTGATGCAGACCCCACCCCCATGCCACACACAGATGGAGACACTTTAAATGATAATGGGCTAAAATGAGTTTGCACAAGTTTCATTTTAAATTTGTCTCAGCCTAGAATTCTTTTAAATTAAGAAAAAATATGTAGAAATAAAACTCCCTGTCTTCTCGTGCCTTCAAGTGGGACGTGGCTCACAGACTGTGTACTTTGTGCCTTCCACACCCACCAGCAATTCCATCTCATTTTAGTCTCCAAAATATAGACAGGAGGGCAACTCTGGAAAAATGGATTCCCATTCTGGCATCTCACTGAGTACATTCGTGCAGAGATGAGCTCTCTCCCTCTCCTTGCCTGTGAGAAACATCCCCACATCTCTACCCCCCTCCCCTTACACATTCTCACACCCTGGAGGGTATTCTTCGGTAATCTGTTTTTACTCCCCAAACAGGGTTTGACCTTGTGAAGATCCCGCTTCCACTTTCTGAGCTAGGAACAACCCAATTTAAGTTAAAAACACAGAACGACCTTTTCTCCTTTAAAGCAACATTACCAAATGCAACATGCCAAGGGGTGCAGTTCCCAGCCCTGCATTCTGGAAGGCGAATGCGGAATGCAGTGTCAGGTAGCTAGTTAGGTCCTCATCCAGCTGCTCTCGACTCAGCTCAAAATCAAAGATGCTGTAGAGCAGCT
Organism: Arvicanthis niloticus; assembly: GCF_011762505.2. Classification (NCBI taxonomy): domain Eukaryota; kingdom Metazoa; phylum Chordata; class Mammalia; order Rodentia; family Muridae; genus Arvicanthis; species Arvicanthis niloticus. Next base: position 47,738,901 of record NC_047668.1, on the reverse strand, counting down.
TTCTTTTTCTTAACAATTCATCATTGCGACGAATAGAGAAAAGAAAAAAGAAAATAGCATTTCCCAAGTACTAAGCCATACACTTGTGCGCCTAACTCCTTGGGTTTTAAAACACTAGCATCCTGCATAGCAACCAATGGTGATGCCCACACCAGCCTCGTCCACTCAGTTTTACTTAGCAAACACCTTTTGTGCTTCTCCACCGTGAAAAAAAAAATGGTGCACCAATCCCACATATGACAGGTTGGTACTTAACTGCAACTGCTCAATAGTTTTACCAGCAACTGGGAAACTTCACAATCGTTTAATTAGCTACTTAAGTCCGTTTAAGGAAATCCATCTATTTGTAGTCTTATACTAAAAAAGCACCTAGTCTCACCTGTCTTAAATCTAGCCTAAGTCCCCTGAACACGCCGCATATAAACACTCCTTCCCCCACTGCATTATCCCAAAAGGTCTCCTATGAACTAGCAGTACATTCCGACCCACTAACGTTAACCAAGGCAACTGTCACCATGCATTTAGTAGCATCTATGCAAAGCAAAATATGCGACAATAGTCAAAGCATCTCTTGACAATCGGCTGCGCTACACATGCAAAAATGCAACGAAGAAGATATTTTTCACTTACAGTTATAGCGCTGTGCACCGTCACTTAAGGAAAATGAGAAAACTCAACAGTTCTTTCAATATATATGTATATATATTTAATTCAGGCTAACGGCTAAACCGTCTCTGTGAGTGGGTTTCTTTCTCTCTCGCTCCTTTCCTAGGAGCTCCGGGCTGCTTAAATCCCTCTCGGATTGCGCCTTGCAAGCCCAGCGGCCGCTGCTGCAACACGCTCGGGTGAATCTCGGCTGCAGATTGGGAATCCCATAGAAAACCTAGGGTCCCTGGAGCTGCGTGCGCAAGCGCGCGAGCCTCCACCTCTCTACTCCCCCCGCCCCCTCGTTTCTCTCTCCACCCTCCTCCCGCCGCTCTGCAGCCCAGCCTGGAGAGTTGTGACCAAAAGCCGCTTGGCGATGGCGCATGCTCAGATGCAGGGCTCGGAGTTTTTGCAGATTCCTAGGCTCTGGTTTTTAGCAGACACTCTAAAGGAGATTGGGAAAGGAGCCCGGCTACCTCTAGCCCCTGCACCAGGATGGGCATGCGGTAGGGTGGATGGTATTCATTCACCACGCCCTGAGATTCTGGGGCCAAGTGACTGAAAGCTATGCCAGCGGAGACAAGAACACGTGGGCTTGTTTTCTCCGCTGCGCTTAGTTCTAGTATGGCCTTTGGCCACCTCTTGTCACACTGTAAGATGAAGAGAGCTGCAGAAATCGCAGGAGAAGGCTTCCAGATGGGCCATGAGCACCGGTCCTTGCACCACAGAGAGAATGACTGGAGAATGGGAGCCAGGTGCTTGGTGGTGGCTGGGCCACACACCAATTGCTCCTATTAATTGCTCTTACATTGTAGGAGCAATGTGCATTAAAGAGAGCTGGACTCGATTTCTGAACCTTGGTGTTTATCAACGAAAGCTGAAAAGAGCCATCTTTATACACAAAGCACATACGTACTGAATATTCTTTGCATTGGGCAATGGTTAGGTTTGGAGAAAAAGTAGCCAATAACCCTTCAGATCAGGTTGAAGATTTGGGGTTTCACCTTCCTTATCCATAAGGTCCTCCCTAAATGGCTTTCGTCTGCCAGCTCTACCCCGCTGCCCATTGGCTTGCCAAAGCCTAGAAAACTTGGCAAAGAGTAGTGCCTAGTAAATGTTGGTGGCTTCTCTACCTGGAAAGCAAGGACGATTTCTCAAACGCTCCCAACTGACAGCTTTCTCCAAGTACTGTTTTGCTCTCTCTCTGATTTTTCTTTGGAATACCCACTAGCAGGCACTGCCCTGTGTTTCCAGGGTTGATGGCATTTACAAAAATCCCTCTAGAGTTTCATTCAGGTAAGAACTTCATTTTTCAGGCAAGGAAGGTCTGGGGACCTAATGAAAACCAGTGTTTTCCTTTATCCCGGTGCTCTGCGTTTTGCCCACGGTCTTTACACACCTTGGTATGTTCAAAGAAACTAATTCCTAGAGCGCCCCTGGTGGCCAACCATCTCTAAGCCAGTTGCCAGGCAGCAGCGGGCTCCAAATTGGGGAGAGCAGCTTGGAATGCATTTGAAGCTACTAAGGCCGAGCGAGCAGAGAGAATCTTGCCAGAGAAGCTGGGAGAGGGTCTCAGGCCATGACACTAAGCAGGTTCAAAGCTAACCTTACCCAGCTCAGGAATGAATGCTCTTTCCAGGCCAGATGCCTCAGAAAGGTGCCAAAGACAGATCGTGCACTTTCGGGAATCCCAGGACAGAGGTAGAGGCCATTCCCGCCTGGCAGAGCTCTTCCGCTAGGTGTAGGTGACAGTGGAAACCCGAGGCTAGGGGCTCTGACAAGGCGCGCTGCTGAGCTGAGCGAATCTGGCAGGCGCCCGCCCAGCGCTCCCAGGCCGCAGTGCGCACTGCGCAGTAGGGCATCCCCGCGGGCTAGGCGGGTTCTTTCAGTTTCTGGATGAACTAGTGAGTGAAGTCAGGTCTAGATAAGTGGCTTTTGTTAGCCAAGGAGATTACCTAGGAGGTTATTCAAAGTAATGCCCCATCTTTTGTCGATTTTCCCTACTGAGTCGGGCTGGAGAACAGCCAATGCACTGCAGTCTGTATTAACTGAGGGGGTCATGATGCGCTTTCTCAGCTTTAACCAGACTAGCCAGCTTATTGAGTCCCTGAGGGCCCGCCCACTGGTGACAACATTCAGTTTTAGATAAATTACTTTGCCCTTGTACTTAGGGGAAAAAATACACACGTATACTTTGTAGATTTTACTTCAGTTGTTCTCAGAAGGCAGGCTGTTGGTTGTATTTTCAGGAATAATTCCATTGAATTCCACAGCATTGTATGGTGTCCTAAGTATGGCATCTTAATCTAGCCTTCACTTATATCTATTTTACACTTCTAATATGCTGTATTGTTTGAAAAATTAAGTGACTTTTATTGAGTTCTGGGGCGCGGTATAGCAGACAGTAAACACCAGCCTGCAGAGTCGGAAAGATGTCTTCTCTTGGATTGCAGATTTGAGATAGGAGTGTCCAGAGTTCCTACAACGTGAGGGAGTCCGCTGCTGTCTCCTCCTTCATGTAAATGCAGGTGTCTCTAGTGACTATGAAGTAGACCAGACAAGTAGACTATGTGCATAAAATATACAGGATTGAATATGTTGACCGAGGAATGTCATTTACATGACACCACCCCTTAATATCAGAAAATCAATTGGCAGCTTTTACAAGTTGGATGATTGGGATGACTGTGGGGTGGGGTGAGTATAAGAGACGCTAGTCAGGAAGATATTATAAGGAGGAAGAGGTTGTTGTTTTTCACAGATACTAGATGAATCCTTAACCAACCAGAAACAATTGAGGAGTCATTTTTCTTTTTCTCCTTGCAAATTATAGTCTTAAAATTGTGCTGCATAGTGACAAATTATAAAGATGTATTTATGAGATACAAAGTGATGCTATCCTATATGTGTATACATATACAATGTAAAATGACAGACTCAAGCTAATTAGCATAGTCATCACCCCAGATACCACTTATTTCTACAGAATAAGTGACAGTATCTTCTCAACAACATTTATATATATATATATATATATATATATATATATATATATATATATATATATATATTTTGGCTTTACTATATAGACTACGGAGACCTGGAACAGATTATAGTCTAGGCTTACCTTGAGCTTGAAACAATTTCCGTGCTTAAGCCATTCAAATATCAAGATTGCTGAATAAAGTACCATAGCATCTTGACAAATTATATGTTTTTAGAGAAGATTCTAGAACTTCTATCTCGTTCTAGATTAAAATAAACAAACAAAACCAAGAATAGCCTGTAAGTATACAGAACTCCATTTAATATTCCCACCAGCTTTAAGAGTAACATGGGAATGCTGGTGGATATATAAAATGCCATCAGGACAAGCAGTCAAAGCTTGTGGGCCTGTGACCTCATGGTGACACTGTTTATTTGAAGTGCTTGTGTATAAAATATATAAGCTAGCATAAATGGAACTTAAGACATAAAAGTATTCAGAAAACTGAGTGAAAAAACTAAGTGAAGGACATAACAAGGAAACGAAAAAGGACTGAGGTGTAATTTAATTTAATCAGTCCATGAAAACTCATTTAAATTGATAAAGAATAGTTACAGTTATTTTTGTGTGTGTGTTTCATAGATATAGTGCCAAGCAAGTCTTTTAAATTAGCATATCTACATCTTTCTTCATCAAATCGTCACTGAAATCCTATGAATCTCATCTTTTGACTCCATCCTTTACATCACTGCATTGTTCAGACTATCATCATTGTCCGAGATTAGTTTTTTTCATTCATTTTTTTTTTTTTGGTATGTGTGCTGTATGTATACATGTTTGTGGGTGTATGCATGTGTGTATATCCACATGTGGGCATACATAGAGTCAAAAGTCTTCTTCAGGTATCTTTCTTTGTCACTATTGACCTCATTCATTCATTCATTCATTCATTCCACTGTATTTTATTCTGTAATGGCGTTAGTCACTGAAACAGGGGTTCACTAATCGACTGGATTGGATGGCTCATGAGACTCCAGGATCTCTCTTTCTCCAGCCCTTCAGCCCTGAGGGTAGTTAGTTCACAGAGGTAGTTAGTTCAGCTATTTTTATGTAGGTTTTGGGAAATCAAACTCATGCCTGTGGGCCAAAAGACCTCAAATCTTTTTTCATTCTCACAATTATTGCAAGTACAAAAGCTCATTACCTTTGTGACTAAAACCATCATGCAGTATCTCCTTTTAATCCAGTCAAATCAAAACAGAATAAATGAAACAAAACCAAAAAACCCTCTTAGTGGAGAACATTTCTGGCTCCCATGGACCCATACACCCCCCCACCCACCCCCACCCCACTTCTCGCTGTGTCTTTTTGGCTTCCTGTGCCCTGTTAGACTGTGGCACATGTAGCTTCCTAAGCACATGATAATGTACTACCCAAGTCTCCTTTTGCAAGAACTACTTCTTCTGGGAAACTCTTTTTTACTTTGAGTGACCTTTAAGAGGCCTATTAATCCTTCAAGTTCAACTGAGATAGCATCCCTTAACAGAAAAACCTTTCTCCTCATAGCACATAGACTTTTCACAAGGCTATTCTGAAGGTCAACCAAGTACACACACAAAATGCAAATTGTACAGCTCTGATTATAGATAAGCTGCAATGTAACGACAAGCCATTTAGTAATTGATAAGGAAAAGCTTAAGTTGTCTACTTTTCATTTCAGAAAGCAAAATGAATATGTTATATCGTTTTAAAACGGTCATTTCAACTGTATTTAAAATCTTTATGATATGAAGAAACATAGCCATTAAATGAGTGTTTTGTTCAAGTTATTCTCATTTGAATTGAATATGATTAAGTGGAGAATTCATATTCAAAATATTTAAAAACATTCATTAACAAATTGATTCTTCATCTTTAAAAAGATCTTTTATTTATTTATTATGTATATAAGTACACTGTAGCTGTCTTCAGACACATCAGAAGAGGACATCAGATTCCATTACAGATGGTTGTGAGTAACCATGTGGTTGCTGGGAATCAACCCCAAGTCCTCTAGAAGAGCAGTCAGTGCTCCTAACCACTGAGCCATCTCTCTAACCCTGAGTCTTCATTTTTTTATTATTGTTTTCTGGACATTAGAAGTAAATAACAAGTTTTACCATTGTACGACTCTTGCTGAAGACACTGTACACTTTGTTTGCAAGATACAGAAAAAATCAAATGACAACTGATCTGGAAGCTCTCTTTCTATTTCACTCATAGTGCACAGGGCAGGGAGATGCAAGGCAAGCTGCTGAGGGACAAAAGTCATCCATAGTCTTAGTCAGCTGTGGACACTGTGTGACAATACCAATCTTCCAGCCAAAATAAGCCCATGGCTGTGATAGTGTCATGCCTGGTATATAGATGCAGCAGTCAACCACTTGCTGCTTAGACCTGAGATCCACTCTGTAGGAGGGGACTCATGCCTGGTATTGTATGCCTGGTTAAAAACACATGGCTTGGAAGGTTATAGGGCTTATGAGAGAATCTACTTACAGTTGTTTTCCAAAATAGACCATATTGTCAAAATGCCTTCTAAATATTCTTGTTTCTAGTCATAGATAGTGCTGCTCTTGGCTTTGGATAGAGCGGCTTGTTTTGCAGTGGACAGCAGTTAATGCAGAGTTATTAGTGGCCAAGTGCTAAGAACAGATGACTGTTGAATACTCACTTATAAAGGAGATATGCATATCACCTCCTCTGAGGCCCAAGGAACATCATGGAGAAAGGGAAAGGAAGAATGTAAGGGCCTGAGAATGTGGAGGAGCACTGCAAAATGATGTCGTATGAGTGTGACATGGTGGCTGCAACCATAAACACACAGTAGCTAGTTACATGCATGAGATCTGTACAAGATGGGACCTGTCAACATTCCATCATGGATAGAAAAAGAATTCAAGAAGCTCCACTCTTCCTTGAGAAACTATTGGAAGTTAATGGTTTGCTGCAAGGAATGAAAGTCATTTTCCTCAGTTCTATGACCAACACTAAGTTTTCCAAATGCTGGTGAATATGTCTCATTCTCCCAGCCCACCCATAAACCCAGTGGGTAATGATTGAAAAAAGACGACATGAAACTCGGAGGAGAAATTGTTAGAAATAATAAATGGTTCACCAGGAAAAGGAAGGGGAAAGAAAGAATAATGAGGATGAATATGTTCAAAATACATTGCATGTGTATATTCAATGGTCAACATTGTATACTTGTATGAAATTGTCACAAAAGAAAATTTAAAGATAGAGAACTCCTCTTCTCCAACCCTAAATTATTCTCATGGGTGCAGAGCCATTCAGTGGAACATGCTGACTTACCAGAGTCCACACCATTGAAGAAAACAGACTTTTCCTCCTAAGAAACTATAATTGGCTTGATCCTGTTTCGGTTTTGTGCAGGCAACCACAGTCGCTGTGGGTTCATAAGTGGAAAGGAGGTGAATATAGTCAAAATGCACTGTATGACACCCAAAGAATGACTACAAATATTATGGTATTTTTTTTTTAAATAGAAAAAAAAGCTGCAAGATTTCCCACATCTATCTTTGCATGTCTATTGATGCTACCACTGTTCAGATCTTGTTTATGCAGTCACTGTATTTTAAAGTTGTATAAAATGAAATAAATGAATAATTTATGTCAACAGGAGAAAACTGTTTGTTTTATAACTCTTACATGACTTTACAATCTTATATTATTTGATCTCCAAACAGATACTAGTATCTTTATTTTTATAATTTCAAAGAAAGACCATATGATAGCACTTTCTAAGGGTTAGACACCTATACTGTTGTTGAAGTAGGTGTGACTGAGTAATCTAATCGTATGTCTCAGTTACTCTTCTGAGGCTTCAGAATGTTCCTTTTGATTCTATCTTTCCCAGGTCCAAGTTCTTATTCGGAATCATAAGAATATTCAATAGTGGATTCAAGTTTCAAAAAAAATGTGAATTATCATTACCCATACTCCCAGAGGAAATAATAAAAGTATTTGACTCAATTAATTTTCTTTGGTTAGGATACAAAAACACATTTAAAAAACACACAGACTTTTTATTAACACTTGACATTGAATTCCATGGAAAAGTTAAACTGGGAATTCAAATCACTTATTGAAGAGTTTTTAAAGCTCATGTATGTATGTATGTATGTATGTATGTATGATCCATACATTTTATATATATATATATATATATATATATATATATATATATGAATGATACAAAAACACATTAAAAAAGCACATAGACTTTTTATTAACATTTGACATTGAATTCCATGGAAAAGTTAAACTGGGAATTCAAATCACTTATTGAAGAGTTTTTAAAGCTCATATATATATATATACATATACATATATGTGTGTGTGTGTGTGTATGTGTGTGTGTATGTATATATGTATGTATGTATTCAGAACTCTGGGGTGTGTAGGAATTTTTTTATACAAGTTTCTTAAAATATAGAAAAGAAAAGGAGAGTTATTCACCTGCAATTTTTCAAGGTCCAACTTCTGATGAAGTCTATCACACCATTTACTCTGTCATTTCATTCTGGCTTGTTATGTTTTTGCATTTTAATGAAACAAGATTAAAATAAGACCAGTGAAACAATATCAATTAAAACAAGGGCAGGTTCAGTTTTACATGGTATGGTGGTTTGAATGAGGTCCCCCTTGGCTCATATATTTGAATATATGAGCTTGTTCCCTAGTTGGTGGACTGTTTGGGAAGGATTAGGGGGTGTGGCCTTGTTGGAGGAGGTATAATATTGGTGATAGACTTTGAGGTTTCCAAAACCCATGCCATTTTCAGTTAGTCCTCTCCTTTCTATCTCCTGCTCTCTAATCAAATGTGAGCTCTCAACTACTGCTCCAGAGTCATGACTTCCTGCTTGCCTGCTGCCATGCCTCCCACTCACCCTCTGGAACTGTAAGTCTCTAATAAACTTTTTTTTTCTATAAGTTACTGCCTTGGTCATGGTGTCTTTTTATAGCAATAGAAAAATAACTAATATATGTACCTTACATAAATAAAATTTGTGTATGATTTCATTAGAGGGCTAAATTGCACTCCCACACTCTGTTTAATTATTACTTTTGAAATCACTGGGGCAATAAAGTAGGTCTAATTGGAGGTGAAGAGAACTGTAAGAAAAGTTTTTACAGTCACATCAGACTATGGGCTTATCAGAGAAAAATTGCCAAGGACATGGAAATAATATTGATTTGAAGCTGCCAGAGGAAGGTAAAGTGGAAGTGTCTGGTTGTGTCATGTGATGCAGACTCACGTGCTGTTTTGCTGAGGCAAGACCTGTGGGAGGACGTGTGATGTTTGGAGAGAGTATAAATAAGACTCAATAGACAGTGAGCTACGCAGAGGGCCTGCATAGCTAGCCTCGCAAAACTTTCTTAGTCTCATGTCTTCCAAGATCTTCACTTCATTGAGAGGTACAGCAGAAAATTTTTCCTGGTGTCCTGGCTAATCCTGGTGGCTCCTGCTGCTTGTGCTGATTCCTGGCAGTGTCTGTTGGATCTTGCTGCTGCTGTTGATTCATGTTTGGTATCCTGACACTACTGAACTGGACTGCTGGTATCCTGACAAATGGAGATTGGAATCACCTCAGTAAATTACTTTTAAACAGGTCCAACACCCCTTGTCCTATTTACCATCTTTTCTTCCCTACCTTTGAATGTGGGCTAGAAGAGGAGTGTTTAAGAACCCTTATTCAAAACCTAAAAAAGTAGGTTTTGAAAAATCTAAGCCTAAAGGAAGGTCCACAGAATTTGATACTCACTTACATGAAAAGCGGAAGATAGATTGAAGTGGAATCATCTAATTGGAGTTGGGCTCTTGAAACCATGATATTGATTTTTGAAAAGAAAAGAAACACATTTTAAATAAACAGAGGCAACTGAGGTGACCCAGTAAGATTAAAAAAAAAAAAAAAAGATTTGTTATGCAACTGAGTTCAAATCCCAGAACTTGCATAAACTCCTAGTGTTAGTATTTGAAATTCCAGAAGTGAAGAAGAAGGAGACAGAAGAGTCCCCAGAAACTCCTGCAGCAGCTACCCTGGAGTATGCAGTGGGAAACCATCAAGGACACCAGAAGCCATCCTTTGACTTTCAGGAGCATGGTCACATTTGCATATAGTAACCCAAAACCAACACACAGTACGTATGCACTCAGAAGAAGGAAGTTCACTTCTGGATGGGTTTGCCATCTGGAAAGCTGTGTCTCATCCACATAGAGAAGTCAGTAGACATCAGGCAAAGATGAGACTTTGGTGAGAGGTCTGTGTTGGGAACTAGCTGTTACCCACAAGTAAAGAGCTGAGAACATGGGGGTTGATGGTGGTGGAAGAGGAGTGAATATAGAGAGGAGGCTGGAAGGGTGAAACTTTAGGAGTCTTCTATATTTGTAAAAAAGTATTTGGCTGTATAAATTATAGTCTTATTAGCACAAATACACTGATTGTGGTTGGGTTAAATAATAGGATAAAGTGGTGCCTTAAACTAGGAATTCTTGAACATATTGCATGCTCTTATTTCTGTTAATAGACTAATAAATAAATACATAAATAATAAAAATTTGTAACAGCACACATAGTGATCAGTTGACTAGACTCAATTACAGGTGCCAGCTTTAGAGTTGTAGAACATTCACATTTGAGTTTTGCCAAAATGACATATTATTATCTGCCATGATAACCTTCAGGGTCATTCATAAATGGGTACAGCCTAAGAATAAATCTATAACAGCCACAGTCTCCTAAAATCTTGCTACCTGGGAACAACAGTGAAATTTTCACATGTCTTGTTCTGTTTGAAAAATAAATAATTGGAACTTGGGAGTGAAGCCACTCCGAGAGTAACTGGAATCTGATGGATTAAGGACAATTTTTAAAAGCTCAAGTTTATTCCATTGTCTGATTAAAAATAGACCCTTCTAATGCCCCTTTTTATTATTTAAGGTAATAAACATATAAATCTAAGAGAATGGGAAATTAATGATATTATTTCTGCTTTTATTTATTTACCCTAAGACCTGTGTGAACAGTCTGCCACCTTAGTCTAGAGGAAAGAACACAATCACTGTACTGCTGTCGTGTGGGCTTCGAGTTCTCATAGCAGTGGTTAAGTGTCATCCAGCAGCCATTATGTAACTTGAAGGGTAACTTTAATGAGAAAAGCATTATTCAGGGATGTTTAGGGAATCTAGACACAGTGATGACACTGGGTGCTCTCAAAGGGATGAGTTTCTTGTTTCTTTCTCTGGATGTTTCAGTTTGGTCTTTCCAATAATGAATAATGTGCTATTACTTGCTGGTCTATTTTTTTGAAATTTTGTCTACCTATCTGTCTGTCTAACTGTCTTAGAGTTTTACTGCAGTGAAGACACCATTCACATTTGAGTTTTACCAAAATGACATATTATTATCTTCTATGATAATCTTCAGGGTCATTCATAAATGGGTACAGCCTAAGAATAAATCTGTAACAGCCACAGTCTTACAAGGCAACTCTTATAAGGACAGCATTTAATTGGGTCTGTCTTACAGGTTTAGAGGGTCAGTCCTTTATCACCAAGGTAGGGGCATGGCAGTATCAAGGTAGGCAGATATGGCCCCAGAGGAGCTGAGAGTTCTACATCTTGTTCCAAAGACAAACAGGAGAAGACTGACTCCCACATGGCTAAGAGGAGAGTCTCAAAGCCCACACTCATAGTAACACACTTCCTCTAAGAAGGCCACACCAACTCCAACAAGGCCACACCTCCTAAAATGCCACTTTCTCGGCCAAGCATATTCAAATCAACTATCTATTCTATCTATCTATCTATCTATCTATCTATCTATCTATCTATCTATCTATCTATCCATCCATCTACCTACCTACCAAATTTATTTACTTAATTTATTTAGCATGTGTATAGTATATGGATGTGTGAACTTTGGTGTGTGCCCCTGTGCTATGGATGCAACTGCACATGTATGTAGGCATGTGGAGAGGTCAAAGGTCCAAGATGAATGTCTTCCTCAGTAACTCCATTATATTTTTTCTAGACAGAGTCTCTCTGACTGGATCTGGAGCTCACTGACTGACTAGGTGAACTGTCTACTGAACTTTTGGGATATGTCTGTTTCTACGTTCCTGTCTGCTAGCATTGCTGACAGACACTACCATGCCCAACTTTTTGCATGGACACTAGGTAGGGTTCTGAACTCAGGTTATCATGCTTGTGGGGCAATCACTTATGGAGCCATCTTCCCAGCCCTTTGCTGGTGTATTTTATTCAATAGTGTAACTGTGTGCAAAGATACTAAAGATGAATCTGCTTAGTTCTGTGACAAGCTGTATGTCCTCAGAAGAGGACAGCATTTTCTGGGGTGTATGATGATAACTTCTATTGGATAAGCTTAGAGTAGAATAAGTGACATGCTATGATGGTCAGTGGTCCTACCAAAATCATACGTCTAAATTGAAGAAGAACAGAACCCTTAGATGATGCTGTATTCAGCAAAAGTCTTCCAAAGACTTAGTATATTTCCATAGCAAAAGTAATGTCCTGCCTTTTCTCTGTAGTATTAAGAATTCTTTTCAGATTTGTATCCTAAGTGAGGAAATTCACAATGGAGTAACATACTTCCATGGAAAAATAGGGATTATAACATATAGTTAAATTCCTATAGTTACCTATAGCCAACATACCAGCTCATATTTCAAGGTCTTAATTACATCTTATGTCTTTCTTGTTTCTCCTAGAACAACATTTCCTTACCTTGACTCCCTCTACACTTTCAGTGGACTCATGATGTATAGAATAGTCAATGAAATTAACCAGGACATAGAGGGTTTTTTTTTTTTTTTTTTGACTTTATATTCAACTTTATTATGAAGCAGAAGCTGTGGGGTAGAATTCTTCCCTGGATCATTTAAATTGCCAGGTCCTGGTTCAAGATAGACCTACACAATTATTTGGATGAGTCATTTTTTTGTTCTTTATGTATCATGCTCAGTAGGTTATTTTTCTGTGGTTTTATAATCTAGCTGGTTCTTTATGAGGAGACTTGGTATAGAACTCAAGCCTTTGTGCATGGCAGACAAGCATTCTACCATGGAACTGCATACCCCAATTCTGACAATTTAAAAGACTGTTATGGGTCTGGAGACATGGCTCAGGGGTTAAGAAAACTTGCTGTTTTTCCAGAACCTGGCTCACAACTGCCTGGAAATCCACCTGGAGGAGACATGATGCCCTCTTCTGGTCCTCATACACAGTCACTGAAACACACAGACACTCAGATACATACATGACACACATAAATAAAAATAAATCTTAAAAATAGTATTCTTACAAATTAAGAATCATTTATTTTATAGTTGGTATACACAATGTTGATGTATAATTTTACTCCCAAAATGTATTAAAAACAATTGTCCTTATACTGACTTTAAAGAGAAAAAATTAAGACAACTTTATTTTAGTTTTTATTGTTTAACAAATTATAATTGTATATAATTGTATACATTTGGTCATAAAATTTATATATGTTATTAATTTATTAAACACAATGTCATATCATAATAAGCATCTATTAGAAGAATCTGAGATGGTCTAGTAAGTGATTATATTTTTTATTAAGCAATACAGGTTGTGCAACGTATAAAGGAATATATTTAGAATTACTTAAATAGAATGTGACTTAATATTTGAGTTAATTTCTCTGTAATTAGATTGAATGAAAAAAAAGGAACTTGGATTTGATAGAGGGAATTTCTAGGTGTATTTGACAGGACAATTGTGTTTACAGTTGGCAATAGATGTAGGAAGAAATCATCTTTTGGCAACCAGTATAACCATTTGAAAGCCAAGAAATATGCTTACATTCTGCTTTAAGCAGGTGTGTGTGTGTGTGTGTGTGTGTGTGTGTATTTGTGTACATGTGCTAGGCTTCATTTTTCTCCATTTGCTTCCTTGGATCTGATTCTAGCCTTCTAAAGACTTGGTACAATTTAAATATTCTTTCATCTTATTCTTTATTTGAATATCGGCAGTCTTTATACTTTAGGAGTGTTTATATACAGGCCACAGTGAAATCTACATGCTGGTTGAATTAAAAACTCCTTGCTATCCACCCATTCTTCATACTTTAAGATAAAAATTTCACTGATATTTAAATTTTATTTATTCTACATATTACCCACTTGATATTCATGTAAGCCGATCAAAACACTGTGTATCATATGGAAGGTTTTGTGCTATAAGTGCTGGATGTACGAAGGCAAAGAAGGATAGAGTGTATACAACTGATGGTTGTATAGTTCCGAGTATTATGGCAGATGTCTGCAAAGGTTTGGGGATATGGATTGCTTGGTGTGGAGATAAAGAAACAGTAAGTTTAGAGAGATGGAATGGATGAATGAGTGAGTAAATGGATATACTTTATAAAAATCAGATACTGGGTACCATTACTTCTGTAGTCTGCTAAGCCTCCAGATTAGTTTCTCCCTTCCTTTAGTACCTTTAGATCTCTTCATTGTGGCATTTACTGGTTCACTGACATGCATGCCTGTCCCCTCCCATATGTAAGTCTTGGAAGAAAAGGCTCTCTTAATTTGAACCATGCTCACCTAAAACCACGCAGAGTGTATAACTCTGATGTCCTCTGAATGGAAAACTAAATAAAACCCCAGCCATATGAGATTTGAAGGAGCTTTGCATTGCAAAGTGTGATACATGGGAGGGGAGAGTAGAATGGCTGAAGGTGACATTAGCAAAGGGCTCTCAACCAAATTGAAAACAACCTGATTTATAAGCCTGTATTCTTAATTATCCTTTAGTATGCACAACTTCCATCAGAATGCATTCTTTTGGGTAGTGTGTATGTGTGTGTTTAGATCAAGTGTGTCAAATGTTTTCTTAGCTAATTCTCCATTTATTTATTTATTTATTTATTTATTTATTCACTTATTTATTGACAAAGTCTCTTAGGAGCGCACTGAATTGGCAACCTTGCCTAGCTAGTAAGCTCCAGTTATCCTTTTGTCTTCATGTCCCCACCATTTGGGATTACCACTGCATGCTATCATATCTTGCCTTTTATGTCCTTGATGGAAATTTGAATTCAGCACCTCATACTTGTGCAGAAAGCTATTGCTACTTGAACCATGTTTCCAGGCTGGACCTAGCTTCTCTCTCTCTCCCTCCCACATTTCCTCTCCCATGTTTATGTATGTCTATATCTATGTCTATCTATCTATATCTACATATACACATATATAAGGTTATGTATTGCATGGTTTATTTCAATACCAGACACATGTCTTTTTTGTTGTTGTCTTTTTTGTTTTTAATCATTTTTTTACAGTCCAGTCTTTATCCCCTTCCCAGTCTGCCCTCTGACTGTTCCACATCCTATACCTCCTTCCCCCTCATCTCCCATCTCCAAGAGGATATCTCAACCCCCACCCCAACCTCACCAGACCTCCCCACTCCCTGGGTCCTCAAGTCTCTTGAGGGTTAGGTGCATCTTCTCTCACTGGGTCAAGACTTGACAGTTCTCTTCTGTATATGCTTCCAACAAGGCCACTTCCTAACCCCTCTTAAGTAGTGCCACAACCTGATGATTAAGAAGCTAAATATATGGACCTATGGGGCCATTCTTATTCGACCATCACAGAGTTTGTCTTAGTCAGTTTTTCTATTGCTGTGATAAAACATTAGGACCAAAATCAACTTGGAAAGAGCAGGTTTGTAGTGTATATAGGCCATTATCAGGGGAAGCCAAGGCAGGAATCTGGAGACAGGAACTGAAGCACAGCCTGTACTATCTGGCTCCTCCTGGCTTTCTTACACAACCCATCCCTTATTGGCCTCCTAAAGACCAGTAGAGTTTGATGGAGACAGTTCCTCAATTGGAAATCCCTCTTAGCAGATATGCTCAGATTTGTGTCAAGTTGACAAAAACCAAACCACCACCACCACCACCACCCTGTAAGTAGGACAGAGATAAACAATGGATAAACTCAAAATATGATAAACTAGAATTTGTATATTACTAGAATTATCTTACAGCATTCAAGTGTTCATTGACGTTCTAAAGTAAAGAAATAAAACAATTCATATTTTATTAAAAATGCTTGTGGTAGTATTATGCAATTGAGGAGAGCCTAATAAAATGAAGAAGAACTCATTATAGGGGATTATAAAGGAATGGTGTGGGATTGAAATAAAGATAGGATATTATGAATAAATTATGGAGCTTAGTGTCAGGGTCACATTTTGTGTAGAGTCAAGGTGTTGGGTGTGGGGAAATGACAGTGACTAGTCAGAAGACAGTAACACTAATAGTTTCTAGTTTAAGAGAGAGGTTGGCCAATAAAGACAGCCCTAAAACTGGAAGAGGTGGAGACTGCTTTTGTTTCAAACCATTTACAGATACATTGTTTCACTTTAACTGACATGTGATACACCACTATTGCTCTGCTGAAAGTCCCCTGAATGTGAAGCTATACATAGAATCAAACTTTACTCTGTTTCCCATCTACTGCTTTCCTTCCACTGTCAAAAGAGTGCTGAGTCTGCAGGACATCTGCCCAGGGATTCAATACAGCTGGGATGAAGTAGAGAGGCTTTCCCAGAATTCAAAAGTTACAGGAAACCTAATGGCACCTAATGGCGGTAGGGATCAGCCAGGTGGAGAAAGAGTAGCACATTGAGAACATGCATGGGATAGAATGGGAACAACCAAACAAGCATTCTGAGGCAAGTGGCTAAAAACAAACAAACAAACAAACAAACAAGCAACAGTAGAAGAAGCTGACATAAGTCTTCAATGTAGATGAGGCAAGCCACGCTGAGGACATTGGCATTAAGTTCTGGCATCCCAACCCACGGAATGAACTCTGAATGGTTCTGACAGGTGCCAGTGCAAAGCTCCTTAGTGGGGCTTATCTCATGAACTCAATCAGTATTTCACTTGTTCAGTTCAGATCTGAACTGTAATAAGACACCCGGCTGAAAGAAAGGAGACAGGTGCTGCCCTGGAATCTCGGTTTACTGTTATTAAAAGAGACAAGTACTTTCAAAGGACAGGGAGGTAAAATGATACAGAGAGGTGTGACATTTGAGATGAGCTTTCAAACAAGCCTATGAGTCGAACGTACAACCTTTTGTACTACTTACATCCTGTTTCCTTTTAAGGTAGCATTTAAAATGAAAAGAAAAAATATAAATAGTAAGCAACCACAATAAGCATTATTTATAAATGGAAGTGATCATTAGTGTAATTTTAAATCCATGAATAGAAGAAAATTAATCTATTTTGGTCTCCATTGCTGGAAAAAAAATATATATATTTCTGATATATATATGTATATATATATATATATATATATACATATATATATATCACATTTGTATATCCATATCTATGGAGACAGGCGGGAAGAAAGCATTAAACATTTGTATACACTTAATAATGCCTTGGATGTAGTTCTCAAATAATTCATTGAATTAAGTTTTACCAATTTATATTTTGACTTCTAGTCCTTAAAAATGCATAGTTGTGATGGAGGGCTTAGAAAAGAGTATGTTCTTTTATTTTAAAGGAAAATACAGCATTCATTGAAACAACCATCAGGAGCACCGAGGTTTATGGTCACTTAACAGTAATTACATGTTTCTTAATAAACATGTGTATAAAAAGACCATTTTCTCCTTCACGATTACAGGATTTACAAAAATTGGCACTGAGCAGAAATCATAAAGAAAACTTTCTTAATGCAAAGGGAAAAATGAAAGAGCATTAAAAATTCATCAATATGAGCCACTACAGGATTATTGCATTTACACTAAATGAAGCTCAAACATGTAATTTTTATTTCTAAGTAAATTTATCCACAATATTTGGGAAGTAAATTCTACATCTACAACATCTCTGAAAAGGTAGTCTTAGTCTTAACTAAAGAAAAGAATAATTTTCTAAGTATTAAGTTCTGTCCACTTTCCCCTAAATGTGGTTGAGTACCAGCTCCTTCTCTTCTTTTTTTAATTTAATGAAGTGGGAAAACTGATTTTAACTGTAAGTGGGATGTTTCATTTGTATTTTATTTCCGGACACAGAGAAATTTGGTCTGGCGCTGACAGAGCCACTGGATTTTATGGGACAATTCTGAAAATCAAAACAAAACAAAGCAAGAAAACAAACAAACAAAAAACTGAGGAAAAACCGCTTCGGAGAAAAGCATCGATTTTCGAACTTCAGAAAAATAAGAATGCCCCCACAAAACTCAGAACATGGATTTCGTCTTCCTTCCTCAGTTCTACCTGAGGGAAGGCCCGAAAGGCACGGAACAGCTAGTGTTCCTGTCTTCAAAACGGTGCTATAAATAGGGGTAACGGTTAGGAGCGGTCCGGGCTTTGACACATACAGGTGGGGGCGGAGCCACGAGGGGCGTATCGGGGGCGTGGCCAGGGTGGGGCGAGACCTGGATGGATTGCTAAATCTGGCCTCGAGGGGCGTGGTGGAGGTGTGACAAGGGCTGAGGCGGGGGGCGGGGCGGAGCTGCTCGCGCCCTTTAAAAGGCCGGAGCGTGGCGGGAATCTTCCGCAGACGTTCCCGGTAGGCGCTCATGTCTCTGTCGCGCCCCGCGGGGCCTGCGGGGCCTGCCTGGCCTGTCTCCTCAGAACCGCCTCCTGAGGACCCCTCTGCGGCGTCCCCCAGCAGCAAGCGGCGGCGTCTGAAGGAACCTGCCGGCGTCTGTGAGGCGGGATGGCCGCTGCTTGTGGTGCCTCGCTTGTCTGAGGTAGAAAAAGTCTGGGAGTGGTCGCTCAGGCCCTTCACAGCGTTCCTCATTCCAAAGAACCCGGGGAGCTCAGGCGGTGGGAGGCAGCGGTGTGACCTGGGATGTCAGGACAGGACATTCCAGACGCAGAGCTGTTGGCAGTCTGGAATCTCAGGAAGAGCAGGTTGTTCGAGGGTTCCAAGAAGGTCTTGTGAAGCAGGACTGCAGGACAGGGAGGCTCAGGGTGTGCGCCTTGGTGACCAAGCAGAAGTGAGTCATGCTCCACCCAATACCCCCATGCCCTATGTCCAAGGAGTCAAAAAGGAGCCTGAAGAACTTCCTAAGAAGGAAACTATTCTGAAAGAAAAGAATTCTATGAGACAGCCGGGAAAACCATTTCTCTATGTACCATTTTCTGAGGAAACTAAGTCAGCATTACATGAAATTAAGGACAGATGTAAAGTTGACAGTGTTATAACCCCAGAGAAAAAAGAAAACGTTTCATCATCTACACTAAAAATATCAAAATTTCAAAACCAGGCCTGCTTGGAAAGTGCCAAACCCAGCTATTTTAGAGATAGCATCACAAAAAATCTCCCCGAGTTTTCAAGGGATTTAAATAGCAACATGTCCTTTGTCTATTTAAAGGAAATAGCAAAGAAAAAGAATGACAAAATTGTGGCATATGTTAGGGATTTCACAAACATTTTCTTGTCCCAAAATAGACCTGATGCTAAGAAACAAAAGTTACAGGAGGATAAAAAAAAAGTACATGTGGAAAATGATTTTTCTGACTATTCTGAAAGTAACTACCAGTCACTCACCATTGAAGGGAAAATAGACTTGATCAGTTTAAACTACTATCAGCACAGTAGTATCGAGTGTGATGTAAGAGACTCTAAAAAGAATTTCACTCTAACACTAGAAGATGCAGATTGGAAGGGAACAGAAAGGAATCAAGACTATTATATACCTACCAGACAAGAAGAATCTCAAAGCTTGGACTATAACAGATCTATTTTGAAAAGAAAAAAGCAAAATTGTCAGAGAATGAAAAAAAATAGGATTATTTGTGAGAATATGAATAAACATGGAGAACATTTGAATTTGGCAAGGTTACTACTGACAGACCTTTTACACGAGGGAGATTATCACAGTGTGAAAGTCAGGAATGCAATGATAGGAACTTTGTGTTCGATCCCCAGTTTAATAAAGGTTGCTTGGTTTAATGATAAAGGCGAAAGTGTCAATATGCTACAGCTTGGATATAATACTGTACAAAAATACATTTCAGGAAATAAAGAAGATAGTACTTTAACCTGCCATAAAATATTAACATGTAAAAAGCAGGTTAATATTCAAAAGAGTGGCATTTTGAGCAAATATTTACAAAATAGTTTTTCAGAATTCTTAAATATCATTCAGAAAACCAATATAGTTACTTTGCTCTATAATTTTGATTCTTTCATAAGAAATGAAGATGATGGGGAATCAGAAGAGGTATGCATTTTCAAATATATAGTGAATTTGAATTATTTGAAAAATACTATAAAGGAAAGACATACTGTATATCTAACAAAGATGTTAACTTCTTCAAGACTGTTAGGACATAATACAAAATCTACAGCAAAGGAAAGGAAGCTATTTAAAATGGAACATGTTCTTGAACGGGCTAAGAAACAAATAATCAATTCTCTTACTATGACAACTAAAAGTTTTCTAATTTACAAACTATGTGAAAATGTTCCCCTTTTAATAGATTTTGATAACATGGAAAAACTTTCTCTGACAAAAAAACCTAGTTATGAGAATTCACGTTGTGCTGAACAGCTCCTAAATATGGAAAATTTGGCTTATTATAGTTTTGGTATTGGCAACACACATGTGATGTCTGATCCTCTATTTATACAGAATAACTATGGACATATTAATGAAAAATTTTATGAAAGTAGTATGTACAATCAAGACTTAGATACTGAAAGGTTGTACACATTGTTAAGCCACAATACATCACACAGTGACCAGATTAATGCTATGGCGATAACTCTGAATCTCAGCTTGGAGAATTTGTTAGGTGAAATAGAAGAGAAAATATATGATTTTGTTTTGAAGAAAGAAATGAAGGTCACAAAAAGTTCAAGAAGTTGCCAAGCTCATAAATCTGTTGACACAGAGAAGGAAGAGGATAGTTTTCCCCCAATGGATAGAATGTCTTCAGTGCAGTCAGCTTCACTAGAGAGCAAGAGCGTGAACATGGAAAAATCTAAATCTGTTAATCAAAATAATGGAACTAGCATAAAAGAGGATGGAGGTATTTTGCAAGAAAGTGAGTTAGCTAATTCAAAGCATTTTCATCCAAAGAATGACTCTGCATTGTATGCTAATCATCAATTTGAAATTGATTCAAGTGGGGAGAACAATGGATGTTTTCAGGGCTTAACTACTAAATGTTTAACAACAGAAACTCTGCCAATAGCAAAAGAGTTTGAGATGAAGAGCAAATTTGATTTAGTACTTGAAGAACTTCGTATGTTTCATGAAATTAGTAAGGAAAATGAAATTCCAAGCACCATGGAAACAAACAGTAGGAAAGAAAATTACTTTGGAGAAAGAAATGATGTTAAGGAGGCAAGAATGGAGATAGGAAAAAAACTGGAAATGGTTGAAACCAACACAAGAGATTCACCTTTTTTGCCCTGTGATGTGAAAACAGGCCTCAACAAACAAAAAGGGCACCAAAGTTTATTTAATTGGAAAACAATACCCACTCAAGGAGGACAGGCAATTCACAATGAGTGTTGGCTGAAATCAGAAGAAGAATTACTCCACTCTACTCCTGAGGAAGGTATGCCATTTACATTTTATTTCTTTTTTTTTGTTTTGTTTTTTTGTTTTTTGTTTTTTTTGTTTGTTTGTTTGTTTGTTTTTTTTGAGACAGCGCTTCTGTGCAGCTTTGGCTGTCCTGGAACTTGCTCTGTAGACCAGGCTGACTTCAACCTCACAGAGATCCATCTGCCTCTGGTTTCTAAGTACTGTGATTAAAGGCATGCATAACCATTGCCTGGCTTATAATTTCTGACTCATGATAAAAAGTCACTGTTTTTTTTCCTGTGTAAGGAAAATATATAATTTTGTTAACAAAGTAGAAAAGACTGTTCATTAATGTATACTATTTCCCACAAAGACCTACTCAAATGTTAGACAATAATCTGAAGTTAAAGGAAACAAATTACTTAATTACAAAAAGCTCTGGAGTCTTATTTAGTTTTTCTAAATATTAGGAGTCAATTGAAGGCAGAATTTATAAAAACATAGTTTGTCAGTGTTGTTAAAATTTATAGACAAAAGTCTCTTTCTCTAGAAAGAGCTTTAACCAGCTAGTCAACGAGTGTCATAAGTGAGTTATAATATGTTAATGCTTATTTTCAGATGATAAGAAACCTTTACCTAAAAGCTCTACTTTTTCTCCTGATGAAGGTGAAAAAGAAACTTTATTGAAGGGAGGTAAGATCTTTTGTTACTTTCTGGAGTATGTTTTGAGATGGCTGTTATATTGTTTGAGCATGATGAAACTACTATGGTTGGTAGAAAACAAATACAAAATTTCATACTTTGAAAAATATCAAGAAGTTACTAATTCCAATATGTAAAGACTAGCTAAACATGAGAATGATACTGGAAGGTGTCCTCTGCAAAGTATGCTTAAATATTTGTAACTATATATGACAATAATCTAAATGATAAAATGTTATTAATGTGTAATTTGTCATGTATATACTATTAATTGACAAAGTATCAAAGTAGAATCCCAAATTGATTCCCATTCTTGAAATATCATTCCCTTGATGCTCTATACTTTTTTACCTTTATGTATCTTCTCATGTAGATATTTTATAAATATAAACAATTTACTAATACTGATCCAGGTATGGTAGCTCATACCTTAATCTCAGCACTCGGGAGGTGTTGACAGGAGAATCTGGTACAGGTTTGAGATCAGAAACCAAGGTCCAAGTACTCTAAGAATTATTTATTATTATTTAGGTGTTAATATGATTTTTGAACATGATCGTTATACTTATTTTTATTCTTAATTGTTGTTAAGGAAAACAACCAAAGCAAAGTAAAACAGTTGCTAATAATCTTTACCTAAGAAGTTTTGATATAAGAATAAAGCAAAATCTAATATTTATTCTAACTTGTGCAAATGTGTATAGATAAGGATAGTATTAAAATTAGGAAACAAAAAAATAAAATTAGGAAAAAAGGTGGAGTTATAGTCATTAGAGATTTACATAACAATATTGAATCTAAAATGGCTACATTGAAAAGAAAATATATTCACTCAAATATCTTTAGTGAGCCATAATTTCTCATATATATGTATGCATATACATATATACATATATATGTACAAATATATATGTGCTTCTTATCATCAGAAGTATAGAACTTTATCTTTCCTTTTGTCTCTTTCCCTTTGTCTTAACTTATGATGAATTAACCTTAACAGTTAATTGATAACTTTGGAAGCTTAAAAGTATACAGGCAATGTCTTCTTCCCTGAAAACAAGTGATGATAGAGGGACTGATATTCCATGAGTCTAAAAAGTTAGGCTGGGCAGAAGGACAGGGAACACCTGGATTTAGGAACCTATTTTAATATAGACTAGAAGGAGGAGAAGGAACATACATTTACATTGTTGCATGCTATGTGTCAGCTACCAGTTCACCAGGTATTTTATATGTCCTTTAGGCCAGTGTTGCTTTGATTTTAATGTGCTGTGCATCTTCTGAAGATCTTGTTAAAGGATTCTGTTTCACTGTAGTTAAGTTCTAGGATTTTGCATTTTTTAACCATTTCCTAGCAGACACAGATGTTATTAGCCTGTTGACTAAACCCTTAGTAACCCTAGCTGTCCTGGAACTCATTCTATAGACCAGGCTGGCCTTGAACTCAGAGATTCACCTGCCTCTGTCTCCCCAGTGCTGGGATTAAAGGCAAGCACCACTATGCCCAGCTAATCATGACATATTTTTAAATACTGACTTTAAGAGCAATTTCACAAAAGTATTCTGAAATTCTTAGATTTGTTAAAAAACTGTGAACAATAAATTAATCAAGCATATAACAATAAGAAAAGGACTGTGATTTATTTTACAAAGGAATATAGTTTCAACACATAGTTTAATGAGAGAGGTCATTATTTTACAAAGACCTACTGTTGATGGAAATTAGTGTAATCATTTTCCATCCATTGTAAGATTACCATAAGTCACTGTTATATTAAAATGTAAAGAGGAAAGTATAGTTTGAAAAAGAACTCAAATAGATGATTAATTTTGCTCTGTTCTGAAACAATCTTTTCATGAAGAAGTTTATTTTATATAAAATTCCTAAAACTGTCTAATATATAACCAAATGTACTAACATCAGTGTAACCCAATAATTTGTCTGAGTTAAGTATTTCTTTAAAAAGATTTCTAAAACTTTAGTAATGAAACTTTTGCTTATCATTAAATTTATGATTTTAATATTAAATTGAGTATTAAAATGCATTTATAGCTTTTTGGAGGGTTACCTTGTTTTTTCAGGAACATTATCTCTATGCAGCTTAAATTTGGAATCTGTTTCATCAGTGTTTACATAGATATATGCAATTTGCTTAACTTTGAAGTCATGCTGTTCAGTTTTGTTAGACTTAACAATGGCTTGATGACAGTGTTTTTACTATACTTTAGTATTAAAGTCACACTCATTCAATAAAGCCCAACTTATGAGTTTTACAGTTGTACTATATATTTATGTGGGAAAAACCCCTCTTAATGGTAATACAACGTATCTACCTGTCTAAGTTAACTATTCTAGGGAGAAATACAGCTCTTGGAAACAATTGAATTTCTTGGAAAGTGATGTAATGTGATGTCAAATAAAACTAAAAATCAGAGCAATCCATAGCCATAATTATACTTGTATTCTATTAAATAAAAATCTCTTTTAGAAACCAAATATAATTATTAACAACATGGCAGAGTTACTTCCCTTAAAATTGAAAAATTACATGCATAAAACACAGTAGTAAATTGACTTGAATCTTAGTTTTTGGTTTTACTGTTCTTTTGTCAGACTTCTTGACTGGAATACTGGTCTTATGTAGGTGTTATAAACCTTGGAAAGGTTTCTTGTTTTTCTTATATTTGCCTTTCTATACTTTAGAACTGGATATAATAAGATTAAGTACAATGATGCATTTAAAGTGATTATTATGTAAATTCTTGGCAAATGTGGCTAGTATCATGATTAAAATAAGGACTTTTAAACATATTGGTAATTTTTGCCTCAGTCTATAAATTATGTTGTCCTTTTTGCAGGCAGACATTTTTCACTTGGGATTTCCAGAGTACAGCCTCTTAAGACATGCAGCCGTCCGATTAGGGTTGGCTTGTCAAGAAGAGCTAGGCTGAAACAGCTTCATCCTTATCTGAAATGAATGAGTTGTAAAGACTTACAAGAAGCTTCTGGACTTTAACAGTTCAGCACGTCTAGGAATGATTTATACTTTGCTTTGTATAAGTGTTTTCCTTCAGCTTGAAGATTTTGTGTTTTTTTATAAAGTGTAGAGAGGTTCTTTTGTGTATAAATTATTTAATTACCTTTAAAAGAAAACTTTTCAGTGGTGTTTCATATCATCTGGTCAATATACACATTAAAGTATTTTCATGATCATATAAACCATTTCAGCTTCTTAGTTTTCATGACATATGCATGTTATATCTTTGTAGAGAAAAATATATAACTTTGACTACTTTCTGAAAGGATCTACGGCTTATAAAAGGATAATGCAGCTCTGTTCTAACAGACTGTCTACATTTTGGCAGGTGTATAGGATCTTGCCTTACAGAGCCTTCATTCCTTCCTCCATCCCTCCCTTCTTACTTTCCTTTTCCCCTCTTTCCCTCCATCCTTCCATTCAGTCCTTCTTCTTCCCTTCACACAGCATATCTATATAGCATCTCAGGCTGGTCTCGAACTCCCTATGGAACTGATGATGGTGATGACCTTGAACTCTTGTCTCTATTGCCTCTTTGTGTTATAGCTTCCTTCTTGTGCTTGATATTTGTAAAGAAATATAGAATATAAATATTTTAAAGTAATAATCAAAAGAATAAAGCATATTTAAAACTATTAGATAGAAACATAATATTGACATACTGTGGTGGTTTAAATAGGAATGGTACCAATAGGCTCATATATTTGAAGGCTTGGTCACTAGGGAATATTGCTACTTGACAGGGATTATGAGGTTTGGCCTTGTTGGAGTACGTGTGGCCTTGCTGAAGGAAAAGTGTCACTGTAGGTGGGCTTTATGGTTTCAAATGACCAAGCCCAGTATCTAGTGCTCTTTTCTTACTGCCTGTGATTTTGATGTAGAACTCTCTAGCACCATGTCTGCTTGCTTGATACCATGCTTCTCACCATGACAGTAGCATACTAAACCGCTGAACTGTAACCTAGCTCAGGTTAAATGTTTTCTTTTATAAGAGTTAATAAGAGTTGCTGTGGCCATGGTGTCTCTTCACAGCAATAGAACACTAGGACACATAGGAAAAAAATTAAGCAAAAAAAAAAAAAAATCAAGAAAACATAAGAGCAACAAACAAGGCCAGGGTTATCACAGTATATTTTGCAGTTACATTCACAAGTAAGCCTAAATACATCAATTCACAATATAAATGAGGCTGGATCAAATGATCATCAGTAAGTATTTTAGACTCATTAAGTTTAAACCTCAGCTTTCCCTCTATTCATTATGTTCTATCCTCCAGCAAACTTTCCAACTCCAGCATCCTGTTGTAATCCATCCACTCATTCTTTGCTGGAGAACCCAGCAGGGAAAACCTTAAGTTAGGCCTTGTTAAAATGCAGTTTTTCCTTTTCTAATTGTTATTTTTTGGGGTATGAATGTTTTGCCTGTATGTCTGTCTGTGCACCAGGTGTAGGCAGAACCTTTGAAGACTAGAAGAGGGTATCAGATCTCCTGGAACTGGAGTTACAGACAGTTGTGAGCTACCCTGTAGATGCTAGAAATTTAACTTGGGTCCTCTGGAAGAGCAGCTATTGCTCTTAACTGATGAGCTATCTCTTCAGCCCCAGAATACAAACATTTTGGAAGCCAGATTATTTATTCCCCTGAAATATGTCACAATTCTTTAAATGGTACCTGCTCCCAGTATACATTCCTATTGTTTGAGTACAAATGAACAGAATTCTACTCCTGTCATGTAACAGCTGTGTCATGTAAAATTTTTTTCTTTTGTTAAATGAAGATTACATTTCAGGTTGACAGATTAAGTTATTTGTATTATTAGGTGGTGTGGCATGATCTTTGAATATATATATATATATATATATATATATATATGCATAGCTAAATATAAATATAAATACATATTAATAATAAATTAATAAATAATTATAAATTAATAAATTAATTATTCATTATTTAATAAATTAATTACAAATAAATAATAAATTAATAAATAATAATAAATTAATAAATATAAATATAAATATAAATAGCTTTGAATATATATATATATATATATGCATAGCTAAATTAGCATATGCGTCACTACACAATTATTTTCTGGAGAAAAAAATTGACATTCACTCTAAACATTTTTAAAAGCTCTATAACCTTGGACACATCCTCCTATCCCAAACAGGATAGTAATACCCTATTGGATAAATAAGGATTGAGCCTGCTAATGCTTCTTGTGGACTTGGAACAGCTTGGATACAAAGTTAGTGCTTAACGATAAATATGTATTGACACATAGTAACTACCTAATAATGGGCAATTAGAATACTTACCTCTTTTTCCTATCTTCCTTCTCTCTCCCTTCTGTCCTGCCTCTTTTCTGTCCTTTTATTTCTCTGAGCTGGTGATCAGAACAGAATCTAACTGTGTAGCCCAACTGGCCTCAAATTTGCAACAATACTTTTGCCTGTCATATACTGGGATTAGTGTGTACCACTGTGCCCAGCTTCTGAGAAATTTCTCTAATTATGAAGATATTATATATTTTCTTGGTATAGATATATATTACTCCAAGGGATAGTTTGCATTAATAAAATATTTTTTGGACTAGGGGAAAACATACATAATAAATGTAATTATACATAATATATACATTATATACACTAAATTATATTTTCTCTACTGTTTTGGGAAACAACATCATTTGGGCCTATCTTTGCTAGATAGGATAGACAGACGCCACTCATTTTTCAAGGCACTGAACGTGCTGTAGGAGAGCATTTGGAAGAAATACTCAGTTCATCCATTTGCCCAGTCTCAGGGCAAAAGAATAAACTCACAGCCTTGGGGAACAATTTAAATGAAGTACTGTGGGTCCCTGAACTGCAGGCTCTGTGGTTTCCTTCTTTGTCATTCTGACTTCTAACAGGCACCTCAAATGTGTCATAGTCCAGAAGAAGCTCCTTCTTTTTTCTCTATAAGTTCCCCCTTCATATACTTCTCATTTTATCGAGGAGGAGGAGGACTTCCATTAAGTGGCTCAGGGCAAAAACCTTGGAGTTCTCTCTACACCTCCCTAACTTCCAACTGACCTATCACTTTGGTTTCCCTTGCTCAACTAACTGTAATAGTATTGAGTTCCTACTTAGTGAGCTTCTTGCTTCAGCTCTTGCTTCCATCTTTTCTGAACGTAGTATCCAGAAATAATATTTGCAATATAAATCAAAGCATGTCACTGCTCAGCTCAATACAATATAATCACCTAAAGTCTTTATGTTATTTTGAGTAAGAGTCAACTTCTTACTTTGGTGGTTAAGAGCTATCACACTCATAAACTCCTTACTATTGTTTCCTTGTTTGTTCCACTGAAGATACACTAGCCTTTCTTAAAATGGTAGGTCCTACTTCAGGCTCTGTGCACTTGCCTTCCTTTCCTGATATGCTTGTTAAGCTAGCAGTACAACTCACTCTGTTGCTTCCACAGAACTTGATCAAATGCTCCCTTTACATTGGTTACTGTAAGCTGTTAAAAGCTTTTTGCCACTACATAGTTCTGTGAATGGTAATATTATTATAAAGCACATAGGACATTTTAGGAATACTACACCTAAATATACATATTTGTCACTGAATCTTAGTCTTATCCTTTCATTTGTTCTTTATATTTTTATAGTAGATTTGGTTATTATGATATATTAACTCAATAATTTGGATATTTAAATATTTAAAAGTGTAAGAATAGAATGAAAATCTTTTTCACATTAACAGCATTTTTTCATACAATATATTTTGACGGTATTCTTTCCCTTCCCCTAACTCCTCTCAGATCCTCCCCACTTTTCTTTTCACTTAACTTTTTGCGCGCTCTCTCTCTCTCTTTCTCTCTCTCTCTCTCCAGAAAAATAAAATAAAAAGCAAAAAAGAAACATCAAAATATACAAACTAAACAAACAGAACAAAAAGAAAATCAATAAGACAAGATATACCCTGGGTTACACTTCTGATTGAGCATTATCAAACGTATAAAGCCTTTGATTAACATTTAAAAAATGTATAAAAGCAAAAAGGAAAAGGGGGCAAGGGATAGGGATTTTCTAAGGAGGGAAAATGGGGAAAGGGGATGGCATCTGAAATGTAAATAAAATATAAAAATAAATAAATAAAAAAATGAAAAAAAAAAGGACAAGATATACCCAAACAAAACAAAAGTACACACACACACACACACACACACACACGGAATCTGTTTTGTGTTGACCAACTGCCCCCCCACCCCCCTTGGAGTCATGTACCACCACTGGCTCTTAGAATTTTTCTTCCTCTTCTTCTGCAGAGGTACCTGAGCCTTGAGGAGAGGGGTTTGATAAAGGTATTATTAAGACTAAGTGATCTGGAGTCTCTCATTCTCTGCAGTTGTGGATCTTTTCGTTAATTACCACCAACTGGAAAAAGCAGATTCTCTGAGAGGGTTGAGTGATGCTCTGATCTGTCAGCATAGCAATATGTTATCAGGAGTCATTTTATGGCTGTGTTCCTTTAGCAGAATAATAGTGACAGGTTTTTCCCTAGGCCTGTGATTTGTCTAGTCTCAGTTCTTGGCCACACTAGCAGCGTTTATATTTTTTTCAGAAACAAACTTGAAAAGTCAAAAGTGAGTCTGGCATTTAAACTAAAGTGACATTCATCTTTAGTTAGTTTGCTTTTGTAGTGATAGAGACTGAACCCAGGAAATCATGCATGCTAGATATGTACTCTATCATTAAGCTATATTCTAAGCCCAAATTGCATTAGTTTTTTAAAACAGCAATTCTAAGCTTTTACTTTTTCAAACACGCACTATGACCTTAAGTCATTTAGTTCGCAATTCGCAATGTAAAATGGACATAGTAATTGTACATAGTATATGTATCTCATATATATATATATATATATATATATATGAATATTACATATATGAGGTTTTATATATGCATGTGTATGAATTTATATAACAATATATAATATTATATAGTATATGATATATACTATATAATAGAAATATAAATGACATTATGCATAGTTTATATAAATAATATATTATATATTAAATGATATAATATTATATACTATATTAATAAAAACAAAGGAGAGTTTACAAAAGTATTTTTTTTAGTTTTAATAAAATATGTATATTTTAGTGAATATGACCACATATGGCCATATAGCTCCCTTTACAAAGTTCTTCATGAGTGCATACTATGTGCATACTATGTGCATATTCTGTGTGCATTCTATGGATGGATGTCAAATGACAACTTTCCGGAGTTAATTGCTCTCTCCTTCCACCATGTTGGTTCAAGGGAACTGAACCCATCTTATCAGCTCTTAACTGTATGAGTTTGACAGCAAAATTTATCTTTCTCAAATTGTAATTTCAATAGCTCAATAATTTTGAAAACACCAATTTTTTAGGTGTGTATTTTTCAAATGGTTTGTACATAGATTAGACAATTTACTTTTTAAGTAACCTTGCTGTCAGATA
This sequence comes from Arvicanthis niloticus, assembly GCF_011762505.2. Taxonomy (NCBI): domain Eukaryota; kingdom Metazoa; phylum Chordata; class Mammalia; order Rodentia; family Muridae; genus Arvicanthis; species Arvicanthis niloticus. Next base: position 47,708,384 of record NC_047668.1, on the reverse strand, counting down.
TATTTACTTTCTCCATTTTGGATTGTGAGTAACATGATTTAATGGTTAGAGAGTATGACTGAGGGTCAAACATTCAACTACTATGTTTTTCTTAACCACATTTATTTATTTATTCATTCATTCATTCATCTATTTTCATTAATTCCTTTATTTATTTGCATGCATTTGTGTGGTATGTGTGTGTGTATGCACATGAGTATGTTTGTGTATGAAGGCATGTGTGCATGTGTAGGGGCCAGAGGAAATTCTCAGGTGTGGTTCTTACCTATTTTGTTTAAAACAAGGTCTCTGTTGCTGCCCATTTGAGGCTAACTCACCTGTGAGCTTCCGGGGTTTCAAGAGAATCCTGAAGAATGGGGAGAATGTCAGCTTTCTACCTCTTAATGAAAGTGCTGGGACAGACAAACATGACTGACTCTTACTTTTATATGGGTTATAGCTCGTTAAGTTGAATTCAGCATATTTGAAATATCATCTTTTTCCATGTAGTCTAACTCTTGACATGGTCTACACACTGTAAAGTAGGTGGACTCTTCCTCATAATGGATTTTCTAATCCATGCGTTTTTTTTTTTTTTTTTTTCAGTCAGTGCCTTCATAATGGGGCTTTCCCTAATGTGTCTTTTGAGACTTACCACACCACAATTCCCTACAACTAAACTAGCTTACCAATGTTTTACTCTATCCCAACTAATATTTTATTATTTGCTCACAGTCTTTCCTCTCCTTGGTACTCTTCTCACTTACCTGATTAAATCTTTTTGTGTTCTTAAACCATCCACTTCTATAACACTGTTTGCAAGTTTCTGAACATTTCCTGCTTGCTGTGTCTATTGAATGACTAACACACTATTAAATTTCACTCAGGCACTTACTACATTTTTGTTGCCTCTTTGTTTATCTGAGCTTGTGCATGAAACTATCTTAGAAACTTTTTGGAAGTCTCTAAAGCACTTGATTAGTGCTCTGTACTGACAGTGTTTACTGATTATATATCTAGTATCACTTAAACATTTACTTCACAATTTCTTTTGGGTTTATATTTATATTGATAAGTCTAGGAGTTTATAGCGTTTCTCTTCCAAGCTAACCTTGAAGCCCTGGTCTTCCTACCTCTTCTTTCCAAATGCTCTGATTACAGGCAATGCCCTCTGTACCTATTTTATTTCTTCTTTCTGACTCTATATCCTTTTACTATTTTGGCCAGTTTCAAAGTAAAACTTTCCTTTTCCCAGTGTGTTGTAAAATGACCTTTTCAAGTGACTAAAATCTACTTAAATTTAGTTAGGCACTTATTTATTTTATTACATTTCAACAAACTTTTTGAAAATATTTGTATATTTTCATCAATAGGAAAAATTAAAGTTGTTTCTCTCCTTATTTTTTCAAGTTTGTGATACAACATACAATCTCCTACATGTACTGCCACTGTTCTGTCATCATGACCATCAGTCACCAACTGTTCTCATGAGTAGGAGAAGTTGTAAAATGCTTCATAGACTTGGCATCAATAGTTAACATTTGGAGATTGCTTATTTACAAGAAAGCAACTGTGGAGCCAGTTGATACCTTTATTGTCAGCTAGGTAGATACGTGTTCCAGTTGGTACTTAATTTTTTTAAAGATGTAAAAAAATTTAAAAATCATTTTGGTAGCAAGTTTCATCAATACTTTAATGTATATTTTCAAAATATATCTTCCTATCTCATTTCCCTCTTTTTTTGTGAGTGGTAGTGGAGAAATGACATACCACAAACTTACTGATAGAAAATATTAATTTTCATAATATTATAGTATAAAAAAATAGCCCAATTTTAGGGTATACATTGCTTCATTTCTTCCAATGCAAACTTGATTCATGAATATTTTAAAATATTATTATATTTTTAGTTAAATGTGAGTATGTACACATGATTATAGATATGCAGAGGCTCTGGCCTGGAGCTAGAGTTACAGGTGGTTGTGAGCCATCAAATGTGGTTGTTGGGAATTAGCTCAGGTCCTCTGGAGAAGCAGTGCAAGCTCTTAACCACGAAACTGTCTCCCCAGCTCCAACACATATTTTCAAACTTTAATAATAAAAAGTTATTTTTAACAGAAGAGTTTATTGACTCTAATAAAAAACATTGTAGAGTGAAATTATATCCAGAAATACTTTGGGTACTGTATACAAAGAACTTTGAAAACAAATACAAAAGAATAAATGATGACAACACCAGTAATTCCTAAAGATACAGTGTAGCAAAGTTGTGTAGACCACAAATGTATTTGCTTACGTGCTATAAATGCTTCATAGATCAAAATTCTTAAGACATGAGGGCACAGCCTTCATAGGCCATTAACATTTTTATAATTGTAACTTGTAAAATGTTAATGGATTTTGTTTATTAGGATAGTTTTAAGTTTACAGAAAAATAGAACAGAAAGTAAAGAGTTTCTGTCTGTGGTTTCCTGTTTCTTTATTGTTAACATCCTGCATATAATTTGATCTACTCAAGCTATATGATGAACTAATATTCATATATTATTGCTCACAGAAGTCCACATTTATAGCAGGCTTCACCTTTGTTTTGTAAAGTTCCAAAGGGATTTCTGAGTACACACTTCTATTCATACACCACCATAGTATTAAAGAAGAAAATAGTTTTATTTGCTGAAATTTTCCTCTGTTCCATTTATTTATTTCTCCCCATTCAAACCATTTAAAAGTGCTGGTAACCATTGGTCTTTTTATTGCCACTATATTCTTGCTTTCCCAGAACATCAGAGAGCTGGAAGCACACTGCATTTTGTCAGTTTTCAAGATTGCTTCTTTTCACTTACCAAAAGGCACTTCTGCTCCCACAATAGTGAATTTTTCTAGCAATGGATCCTCTCTTAATACAGACTTACACTGAGGCCATTTTAGATTTTTTTCTTTTAAAGAAAAACAGTATGTCCCCTGAATGGTTTCCTTATGGATTTTTCCACATAGAGATTCTGAATTTTAAGGAAATTACACTGTCAACATTGAAAAAAGCTTCCCTGTGAGAAGAGATGTTTCAAAACATCTTGAAAAATGGCCCCCAAACAGGTTTTTCCCTTTTATTTTGTTAGCAGGAATTGTTTTAGGAGCTGAAATGTGCCACAAACTAAAGTGGTCAGCATGAAAGTAAATGTCCAAATCCACGTGAATTAAGCATAGTGCTAAGCAACGTAAGGGGATATTGTAGTGTGTTGCTAAGCAACGTAAGGGGATATTGTAGTGTGTTGCTAAGCAACACAAGGGTATATTGTAGTGTGTTGCTCTTGGGATGTCTTGTGTGACAAACACCATGATTTGCCATATGAGCCTGGAATACTGGCTTTGAAATCTGTGACTACAAGGATGTTAATGTTGACCATCAAAAACTTAAACCTAATATGCCTTCTGTCTTCTATGTACAATGTAGAATTTGCACATCTCTTGGTTTTAAAAGTATGTAAATTTAGTTGACAAAAATTAGGACATAGACTACCTTAATTAAAAACTAAAAGAATAGTCAAGAGACATGAACATCTGTTCTGACTGTTCATGACCTAGAATATGTCTTGTAGCCTCATTGGCTTTCAGATGTTTCCTTCTTTGATCTGTTACTGTAGTCACTAAAATTATTGCTTATCTACTCACCAGATCAAATACCATCTGGATTTTTAAGGGAAAATAAAAGGAACAATATAAACAAAAACTTTAAGTATAAACAATAAAAAACATATATTATAGGTATTTCAGCAAGTTTATAACATCATTAAAGGATGTTAAAAATAAAAGGAATTGAGATTAGGATAGTCTTTATAACTCATCTTTCATATGTTTTAAAAAGGAAATATCTTCTCTTAACTCATTTATTTATGGCTTCAAGAAACATTTATTGAAAGTGTGGTATTAACTTGAAACTGAATAAAAGACTTTATTTTTAAATTCTTTCATGTATAAAACTCATTATTATATTAATCAATCTTTTATAAAATAATGTTTAAAGGAGTCTATCAAATTGTTCAGAACTATTGAACCGATAAGAAGCTTGTTCTAAACCTGATTACTACTCTATATTGATAACACATGACAAATTGTAATAAATAGCTGCTTGAACTTTTTCATTTATGCTGGGAAGATACCTTAGGAGTCACTTACTTTTCCCTTTGGAAAAAAAGATGAAGTTTGTGGTGACTGGACACATGGGTGTGAAGATTACCTAGTTGGTTTTCATGAGATCAACACTAAGAGAATGTAGGTATGCAACGTATAATACAGCTTCTGGGACATATTCTCAGTAATTACCATTGTCCATGTTTTAGAAAATAGGTTTTCTTATCTCTTGCATGTTCTAAATGAAAAAGATTTGAATTAGGTCTTTTACCTTAAAAAATCTCATATCTGAAGTGTGGGAATGAAAATATTTACTTTTATTTCAGAAGTATCCATCACACAGTTTAAATATTTATTTCTCAGTATAGCTACTTTGTTAACATAGGTTGAAACAATACATGTCTGGGTCAATTTGTTTTGATAAGTATCACAGACTGTGTCCAGTCACATGGAGGACCTTTTGCTACAAGCAAATTAACTATTAAACTGATATTTAGGTTTGCCATTTGAGGTTCTTCAAGTGTTGTCTGCAGCCAGACACTAATTATATTCACTTTATTATGTATGGAACCTTTGACATCTTTTTTATTTAAAAAAATATATTTTACACAGTTTTTCCTTGTTCCTTTTTTTTTTTATCATGAGTGAAAACATAATACACAGAAAGGCAAAAGCTCTCAATTCTGCAATTCATTCTAGTTTTTGACTCTAGCTGATTTTATGGAAGGATTCTTAGTTATGGCTAACATATTTCCATGGGTCTTTGAAGACTGCTGAGATGTATTAAACTTGAAGACAATGTTCTGTTCTATAATGTTTTTGTTTTTCTTATAAAGAGTAGACTAAGGAAATCTTTAAATGAAAATTGAAAAATAAAAATAATCAAAATTGTATTTGAAGTGTAATTAAAATTTCAAAAATATTTAGGCATGTGAATAAATTGAATATTGACAAACTTGAAAGCGTGGAGTATTGTTTGAATACAATATATGAGACAAGGGAATGGTGGGATTACTCAGTGGGTAAAATGCTGGTGAAATCATAAGGATCAGTTTATATCCTAGCACCTATGTAGGAGTCTAGTGTAGGAGCACAAGTCTATAAACTCCTCTGCACTCTCTCCTGTGCTGGAGGGGCAGAGACAGAAACAGGTGGCTCCTGGAGAATTTCTGGCTAGTTGTCTAGCTGAAATGGTGGTTGTCAATGTCAGTGGGGGACTCTGTCTTATTGCTACTTTCAGATTTAGTACTATTCTAAGTATAACAATGGTTATAAAGGGAGATAAAATGTGGAGTTTTAATCTAACTGAAGAACAGAACACATTAACAGATAACAGATTAGTCAAACAGGGAGCTGTGGAGGGTAAAGATTTTTTTTCTGACTGAGAAGGGGATTTATATAATATATATGGTAGCTAAACCTTAAAAGGTTTAAAATTATAGATCAGAGGAAGATAGCAGAAAATTCTATTTAGAACACAATGCAATAAGTAATTAGTATAACTGGAAGTTTATAAAATTGTTAATGGGACAAATCTTCAATTTTTACACAAAACCATGAAGGATTCTAGGTCACAAAGAATTTATCATTCATGAATTTTTTCTTAGGGCAAAAATTCATTATTTAATCTTTTGACGTCCCTTCTAATTTTTGGAATTTAATTTGTTTCGGTAAGCCAGACAATTAAAGAAGCTTTCTGTGATAAGCAGATGTATACTGAAATATCAGGACTTAGAAGAAGTTACTTTTGGTTCTTTACAAATCATAAAGCTAGTGAAGAATAATGGATATTCTCATTTTATAGTGATTCATAAGTTTTTAGAGAAATTCTGCACAATCCTCCTATTTAATTATGCATATTTCAAGAGCAAGGCATTGTTCCTACCTACCAAAACTAGATGCTAAGAGCTTATTTTTGAAAACATCGCACACTTGAGTCAGAGGGCATGGAAATATTAATCTGGAGCTGATTTGCAACCATCATCTCCCTTGGTTAGCTTTCATAGTGCCAGAAGGTGTTATACAGGCTGTTGAAGGAGAAAAATAACCAATTTTTACACAGCTGTGAACATTTTGAGCTACAATAACAACTGTCTTTATAATATATGCCCATGGGTGAAATAGTGACATAAAAGTTTTAGGGTTATCCAGTATGGGATTAACTTTGATTGGATTTAAGGACTACTCTACAGAAGGAAACTCATGCCTGGTACTAAACCTGGCCAAGAATACTTGATGGGTAGGCCATAGACCATAGAGGAGAAACTGCTACTATTATTATGCTAAATGGACATACTATCAAACTAACTACTTCTAAATATTGCATAACCACAGATTAGTGACAGTCTCAATTCTTATGAGAATAATTTCTTTTTTGCGGTGTACAGCCATTTTTTTTTTTTTTTTTTTTTTTTTACAGAGACACATAGCTAGTTGGAATGCAGATACCTATGTTATACTCTCTCCCCACATGGCTCACACAGAAGAGGCGGCAAGATTGTAAGGGCCAGAGATAAGGGAGGGCTGTTATCCATCTGCAATCTGGCCATGTCAGGGTCATTGCATTCATGAATTCAACAATAGTTATCCTTGTCTGCACAAAACATAAACAAGATCAGGACAAGATCAAGTCAGTCAATATTCGGATGGGGGAGGGGATCATGAAATCCCACCTCCACCTGAGGAGCTTTGGCAACTGAAAGCTACTGGTTTATGGAGAGCCAGTTTTCTGCAGAGAAATGGCCCATGTTCTAACGAATAGCTTTGTACCCACGAACATAAGGAAAACACTGATTAGATTCAGGTGGCTATTTTTCAGTAGAAAAAGACTATGGAATTGGAGCAGGAGGTGTTAGTGGGTCTTGGAAATGGGAGGGTGATATGAGCAAAACTTGTATACATGTATGAAATTCTATTTTTATTGGATATTTTATTTATTTACATTTCTGATGTCATCTCCTTTCCCCATTTCCTCTCCCTAGAAACCCCCTTTCCCATCCCCCCCTCCTCCTTTTTGCTTTTATACCATTTAAATTACATTAAGGTCAGTTCTAGGGTGAAGAACTAGCAATACAATAGATGCAAATAGTCAAGGAATAAGCAAGACAATAAACACAAATAGTCAAAGAACATGAATGAAAAGTTCATGATGAAAAATAAGGCACATTCCACCCCCCACTCGGTCCTTTTGGCTGGGGTAGAAACCTAGCTGGTCTGCTCCTGTGAAAACACCATATCCTGAGCTATCCTAGAGGAGCCACTGCACTTAGAGCAGCAGACACCTAGCTGGTCTGCTCCCACGAAGACACCACATCCTGAGCCATCCTAGAGGAACTGCTGCACTCAGAGCAGCAGGATTTCAGGATCCCAGAGACAGCCTGAGTCCCAGGAGTTCTTCCATCCAGGGGCTCAGGATAACAGGATCACTGGCCCTTTAAGTTGGGAATCTTCACTCTCTTCTGTACCTGTTATCCTTAGGTTTGGTCTTCTCATTGTGTCCTGGATTTCCTGGATGTTTTGGGTCAGAAGCTTTTTGCATTTTGCATTTTCTTTGACAGTTGTGTCAATGTTTTCTATGGTATCTTCTGCACATGAGACTCTCTTCTCTATCTCTTGTATTCTGTTGGTGATGCTTGCATCTATGACTCCTGATCTTTTTCCTAGGTTTTCTATCTTCAGGGTAGTCTCCCTTTGAGATTTCTTTATTGTTTTTACTTCCATTTTTAGATCTTGGATGGTTTTGTTTAATTACTTCACTTGTTATGTTGTGTTTTCTTGCAATTCTTTAAGGGATTTTTGTGTTTCCTCTTTAAGGGCTTCTACCTGTTTACCTGTGTTCTCCTGTATTTCTTCAAGGGAGTTATTTATGTCCTTCTTAAAGTCCTCTGTCATCATCATGAGAAGTGATTTTAAATCTGAATCCAGCTTTTCTGGTGTGATGGGATGTCCAGGACTTGCTATGGTAGGAAAACTGTGTTCTGATGATGCCAGGTAACTTTGGTTTCTGTTATTTATGTTCTTGCACTTGCCTTTCATCATGTGGTTAACTCTAGTGCTACGTGTTCTTACTGTCTCTAACTAGAGCCTGTCTTTCCAGTTATCTTGCTTGTGTCAGAATTCCTCTGAGTCCATGGACTAAGGCTGGTCTTCAATAATAACAAAAACAGTGGAAAGCCCACATACACGTGGAAACTGAACAACTCAATGATGACTTGGTCAAGGAAGAAATAAAGAAATTAAAAACTTTTTAGAATTTAATAAAAATGAAGGCTTGTCATACCAAAACTTATGGGACACAATGAAAGCAGTGCTAATGGGGAAACCCATAGCTCTCTAAGTGTCTACAAAAAGAAACTGGAGAGAGCATACACTAGCAACTTGACAGCACTCCTGAAAGCTCTAGAACAAAAAGAAGCAAACACACTCAACAGCAGTAGAGGGCAGAAAATAATCAAAGTCAGGGCTGAAATCAACCAAGTAGAAACAAAAAAAACCTATACAAAGTATCAACAAAACCAAGAGCTGGTTCTTTGAGAAAATCAACAAGATAAATAAGCCCTTAGCCAGACTAACCAGAGGGCACAGAGACAGTATCCAAATTAATAAAATCAGAACTGAAAAGGGAGATACAACAACAGAAACTGAGGAAATTCAAAAAATTACCAGATCATACTACAAAAGCCTATACCAACAAAACTAGAAAATCTGGATGAAATGGACAATTTTCTAGACAGATATCAGGTACCAAAGTTAAATCAGGAGCAGATAAACCATCAACACAGTCCCATACCCTCTAAAGAAATAACAACAGTCACTAAAAGGCTCCCCACCAAAAAAAAGTCCAGGGCCAGATGGTTTTAGTGTAGAATTCTATCATCCTTCAAAGAAGACCTAATACCAATTCTCTTCAAACTATTCCACAAAATAGAAACAGAAGGAACACTACCCAATTCTTTCTATGAAACCACAATTACACTTATACCTAAAACACACAGAGACCGAACAATGAAAGAGAACTTTAGACCAATCTCCCTTATGAATATCGATGCAAAAATACTTAATAAAATTCACACAAACCAAATCTAAGAACTCATCAAAAACAATCATCCATCATGATCAAGTAGGCTTTATCCCAGGAATCCAGGGATGGTTAATATGCGGAAATCCATCAATGTAATACACTATATAAACAAAGTCAAAGAAAAAAAACCCAGCATGATCATCTCACTAGATGCTGAGAAAGCGTTTGTCAAAATTCAACATTCTTTCATGGTAAAAGTGTTGGAAAGATTAGGAATTCAAGGCCCATACTATATTTAAGTAAATGCAATATGCAGCAAGCCATTAGCCAACATCAAACTAGAAACTTGAAACAATCCCAGAAAATCAGGGACTAGACAAGGCTGACCACTCTCTCCCTATCTATTCAATATAGAACTTGAAGTCCTAGCCAGAGCAATTAGACAACAAAAGGAGATCAAAGGGATACAAATAGGAAAACAGGAAGTCAAACTATCACTATTTGTAGATGACATGATAGTATACTTAAGTGACCCCAAAACTTCCACCAGAGAACTCCTAAACCTGATAAACAACTTCAGCAAAATGGCTGGATATAAAATCAACTCAAACAAATCAGTAGCCTTCCTCTACTCAAAGGATAAACAGGCTGAGAAAGAAATTAGGAAAATGACACCCTTCACAATAGTCACAAATAACATAAAATACCTTGGTTTGAATCTAACCAAACAAATGAAAGATCTATATGACAAGAACTTCAAGTCTCTGAAGAGAGAAATTGGAGATATCAGAAGATAGAAAGATCTCCCCTGCTCATGGATTGGCAAGATTAATATAGTAAAAATGGATGTCTTGCAGAAAGCAATCTATAGATTTAATGCAATCCCCATTAAAATCCCAAATCATTTCTTCAGACTTAGAAAGAGAAATTTGCAAATTCATTTGGAATAACAACAACAACAACAACAACAAAAACCCCAGGATATTGAAAACTATTTTCATCAATAAAAAAATTTCTGGAGAATCACCATCCCTAACCTCAAGTTGTACTACAGAGTAGTAGTGATAAAATCTTCATGGTATTGGTACAGAGACAGGCAGGAAGATCAATGGAATAGAATTGAACGCCCAGAAATGAACCCACACACCTATGGTCACTTGATCTTTAACAAAGTTGCTAAAACTGTCCAGTGAAAAAAGGACAACATTTTAAACAATTGGTGCTGGTTCAACTGGACGTCAGCATGTAGAAGAATGCAAATAGATTCATTCTTATCTCCTTATACAAAGCTCAAGTCCAAGTGGACAAAGGACCTTCTCATAATACTGGATACACTGAAACTAATAGAAGAGAAGGTGGGGAATACCCTCGAATACCTGGGCACAGGGGAAAAGTTCCTGAACAGAACACCAATGGCTTATGCTCTAAGATCAAGAAATGTTCAGAATCCTTAGTCATCAGGGAAATGCAAATTAAAACAACACTGAGATTCTACCTCATACCAGTCAGAATGGCTAAGAAAAAAACCTCAGATGATAGCAGATGTTGGCAAGAATGTGGAGAAAGAGGAACAGCTTTCCATTGTTGGTGGGGTTGCAAGCTGGTACAACCACTCTGGAAATCAGTCTGGTGATTCTTCAGAAAATTAGACATAGCATTACCTGAGCACCCAGCTATATCATTCTTGGGCACATACCCAGAAAATGCTCCAACATATAACAAGGACATATGCTCCACTATGTTCATAGCAGCCTTTTTTATAATAGCCGGAAGCTGGAAAGAACCCAGATGTCCTTCAACAGAGGAATGGATACAGAAAATGTGGTACATTTACACAGTGGAATATTACTCAGTTATTAAAAACAATGAATTCGAGAAATTCTTAGGCAAATGGATGTAACTAGAATATATCATCGTGACTGAAGTAACCCAATCACAAAAGAACATACATGGTATTCACTCACTGATAACTGGATATTAGCCCAAAAGCTCGCAATACCCAGATACAACTCATAGACCACATGAAGCTCATGAAGAAGGAAGACCAAAGTGTGGGTGCTTCAGTCTTTCTTAGAAGGAGTAACAAAATACTCATGGGAGCAAATATGGAGACAAAACGTGGGACAGAAACTGACAGAGTGGTTGTCTGGAGACTGTTCCACCTGGGTATTCATCTCATGTGCAGTCACCAAAGGTACATGCTGATGTGGATGCCAGGAAGTGCATGCTTGATATAAGAGCCTGATATAGCTGTCTTCTTAGAGGTCTGACAGAGCCTGACATATACAGAGGTGTATGTTCACAGCTAACTATTGAACTGAACAAGGGGTTTTCAATGGAGGAGTGAGAGAGAAGACTGAAGGAGCTGAAAGGGTTTGTGGCCCCATGGGGAGAGCAATAATACCAACCAACCAGAGCTCCCTAGGGTGTAAATCACTAGCCTGGGAGCACATAGGGAGAGACCCATGGCTCCAGCTGTATATATTGGGGAGGATGGCATTGTTGGGCATAGGTGGGAGAGGAAGTCCTTGGTCCAGTGAAGGCTGGATGCCCCAGTGTGGGGAATTTGCGGTGGGTGGGGGGCATATCCTCATAGAAGCATGAGGAGGGGGGGTAGTATAGGGCATTTCTGGGTTGGAGGGAAATTGGGAAAGGGGATCACATCTGAAATATAAATACAATATCCAGTAAAAAATAAAAAAAAAAATCCCCTCAAAAAACAAAACAAAAAACAAACAAAAATAAGGCATGAAACTAATTTTCTTCCTTCTTTTCTCTCCCCTCTTTCCTTCCATCCTTTTTCAAGCATGTTTTATGGTGGATTTCTTAGCCATCGCCAACACATTGCTATATATCTTAGTAAATTGGTTGGGAATCTGAGGAGCATGAATACAAGTTCCACTTGCTTAGCACACCAGCTCCATCTTCTTCTCCCTCCTCTAAGTTCCTTGCTCCTTCAGTGTATCTCTTCTCTTCTTTCCATCTTTATTTGCTTCCTTCAAAGGTTTTATCTTTGCTTTTCAGTCAGCTTCATCCTCCCAAAAACTCTACTCTTTTTATAGAATTACTCTCTGCTTCCTTATTGACTCTTATAATGTTCCTGATTGAAGCTGTTTATGCATGGAAATGTAAAATAAACTCAGTACTGAGACGTGCTAAATATCTTCACAATAATATGAGATTTATTACTTTCAACTTCTACTAGACATTTTACTGTCCTATTTCTCTCACACAACTGTGAGGTCTTAGATGAAAAGCATTTTAGAAAAAAAAAAAGAAAAGCATTTTAGATTATTTATCTCAGAATTATCTTTCTCAGTGTTAAAATAAATCCAAGACAAATACTTATTTCAAAACTTTCCTTTTTAGTTATTGTTTTCTGTTTCTAAATAGTTTTCATTAATTAATTAATATACTTTACATTCTGATCACTGCCTCTCTCAGTCCTCCTTCAAACAGCATCTCCCACCTCCCCTTTTCCTCTCAGAGTGTGGAGGCCTCTTGGGTAGCACTCTACCCTGGCACATCAAGTCTCTGCAGGACTAGGTGCATCCTCACCCACTAAGGCTAGACAAGTCAGCTCAGTAAGGGGAACAGGATCCACAGGCAGTAGTCAACAGATTTAGGAGCAGTCCCTGCTCCAGTTGTTGGGGGACACACATGAAGCCCAAGCTGCACATCTGCTACATAGGTCCAGCCTGTGCATGTTCTTTGGTTGGTGGTTCAGTCTCTGAGAACAACCACGTGTGCAGGCTAGTTGACTCTGTTGGTTTTCCCATGGAGTTCCTATTCCCTCTGTGGCCCTCAGTCGGGAAATTCCCCCATCTCTTCTGGAAGAGTCCCCAAGTTTTGACTAATGTTTGGCTATGGGTCTCTATGTTTGTTTTAGTCTGCTGCTGGGTAGAGCCTCAGAATTAAGGGCTGAAAATGGGGTTCCAAGAAAATGGACTCAAGAAAGAAGCTGGAATAGCCATTCTAATATCTAGCAAAACAGGTTTTAATAAAAAGTAATCTGCTACTTGCTTCTTACTTTTCTTTTTTCCCCACCTTCCTTTTATAATGAACATTAAGATATACATCACATCAAGTTAGTGAATGCATGTATGTACAATAATGAATGAAGATATACAATGAATATAAAATGTAATCTCAGTTCTCAAGAGCCTGGAATCCTAGGTGGATGATGAAGCCATACATCAAAAACTTAGGCACAGGCTTTGTAAATACACACATTATTTGTAGGCAATTGCTGCCAGCCATGGCAACCCAACATGTTCTTGCACATCATGGTCAATGGTAAGTCTTTGGGTTGTGTCTACTTTGAGCTGTTTGCAGATAAAGTTTCAACGACATCAAAAAACATTCATGTCTCAGCAACAGAGAAAAAGTATGTGTTTGTTTATTTGGTTTTTTGAGATGGGGTTTTGCTGTGTAAAAGCCCTGGGTGTCTGGAACTAACTCTGTAGATCAAGTTGGCCTCAAACCCGGAGGCCTATCTGCCTTTACCTCCCAAGTGCTGGGATTGAAGGCATGCACCACCACACCTTGTTTGAAAGAATTTGTTTTTAAGGGTTCCTGTTTATCATAGAGTTATTTCAGAATTCATATGCTAAAATGTTATCTTCATATGCCATAATGGTACTTTATAAATGCATAAGTGGTGGTTTGTGTAAGGGAAGAAATTTTATGCTGAGCATGTTTTCCTGAAGCATAGGAAACAGGTCATGGTATTATACCTATGAAAAATGCTGTACAAAATGCAAATGCATCCCAGTTTTTCATCTTCAATGCCAAGAGTCAGTGATTGGATAGCACGGGTGTGGTCACTAGGAAGGTGAAAGAAAGCATGAGTGTCAGTGGAATCCATGGCACAGTGGACTTCCAGACATATCAGTGTGAGTTTTAACCATGAGTCCATGCCTGAAGTGGTTTAGGAGAGCACACTCCACCCTGTTTGCTCTCAGTATCCCATAATCTCTACATTCACACTATAGTTCTTTGTTTTCCACATGCTGTTATTGTTCTCTGTGTACAGCTGGATTTAGAGTTAAGAGTATGATTATTCATTAAAAAATAAATAAGAAAAAATTACACTCAGATATGAGTAATGATTGTTTTCTATAATCTTATATTCATCAAGGGCAAAGAAATCTAAAAAATAGTGTATAACATTACTAATGTTTTAAGGTTAAAAGCCTAGTTTGCCATATCAGTGGGATATTTGTATGTTTATTATATAGAACTATTATCAACTTAAAAATACAACTTTCATAAATTATCATTAGAAAATATGAGAATGATAAATTCACATCTGCTAGTGTTCATAAGAACGAAAAGATTTGAGAAAGGGTGATTCATAAGCAGTTATGTGTGTGCATACTTTTCTTTCAGTAATTCTCAATGTAAACCAGTAATTCTCAGTCAAGGGCAGTTTTGTTCCGAGAGCATATTTATCAATATCTGGAGAAATTATCACCATGACTCTGGGTATACTATTGAGAACAGCTGGGTAAAGGAATGAAACTAGACTTCCTACAATGTTTATGACAGTCTCCTAAACAAAGTATTACACAGACAGAAGTGTTAATAGTTTCAGAACCAGTAAATCCTGACATTAAACAAACAAAATCTTTTAAAAAAAGAAAGAAAAGATTTTGTGTAACATTTGTAATCATTAAGAAGGAGCTTATCACGAATTAGTTGTTATAATGTAGATTATAATGGGTAAAATGTATTTAGTGATATGAGTTAAACACATTTACAGGATTGTTTAATATACAGATTTGATATATTGTGCATGTGAGTATATGCATGTTTGTGCATGTGTGCATGTGTAAATGTGAACATACCTATGTGCATAATAATTTGGAGGCCAGAAGTCAACCTTGAGTGTCATCTCTTAGTTTTTGTTTACCTTGATATTGGGAATAGGCTCTTTCATTGGACTGTGCTCACCAAGGATACTAAGCTAGCAGGCCACTGAGCCTCTGCAGGCCTCCTAGCTCTTTCTTTTCAGTAGAAAAATTACAAGCATACAACCACCAACCAGGCAGTGGGTATTGAATTTCAGGTTCTCCTGATTTGCTAGGTAAACCCTTTCCCAACTAAATTATTTTTCCAAACTATCAATATTTGTTGATTTAAATTTTGTGATATTGCTAGATCCTCACCCATGAAAAAACCTTTAATTCTGGGAAATATGGAATATGCCAAAATATTCCTGTCTCATTTAAAGTAATAAAATATACCCATCTCATTTGGAGAAAAAAAGTCCACTGATAAAGGTGTATTGTGTCTAAGCTTCAATAATGACTGAGTATGTTAGGCATGCATCTTTCTGACCTAATATTTAATTTTTAAACTCTTTGCTTTGACTTGAGTACTATATAAAATGTTAACTAGTACGATTCTTTCTCTGACATATGGGTATTGTACTAGTTATGGCTCTCAGGAGGAACAAAACTGATGTAATGAATATATATATGTATATTCATATATACAGACACCCATATACATATGTATGAAGAGAAGGGGCGTGTTATTAGAGTGGCTTACCAGCTGTGGTTCAGCTAGTCTGATACTTGCTATATCTACCATCAGAAAATGCAAGAATCAGCAGTTGTTCAGTCCACTAGGCTTGATGGCTCAGCTGGTCTTCAGTACCTGCTGAATCCCAAAGAAGTATGCTGTAATGCCAGTGAAGGAATGAGCTTGCCAGTAAGTGCAAGGGTAGGCAGGTAAAGAGCATGCTTCCTCTTTTTAGGTCTTTATATAGGCTGCCAGCAGAAGGTATGGCCCAGATTAAGGTGTATCTTCCCACCTCAAAAAGATCCATATTTAAGGTGGGTCTTCCCACTTCAAATGTGTTAATTAAGAAAAATCCCTCACAGGTGTACCCAGCCACTTGGGTCTAAGTTAATTTTAGATGTAGTCAAGTTAACAACTAAGAATAGCCATCTCAGGAACATGTTCAACAGATTGCATTGTGGCTTTGTGGTAGAAAAGAGGCAAGAGATGAAAATAAACGTACGATGGCTTTTTGTTGCATCATACTCTGTATTTCCAAAAAGAATGTTAAACAAATTTGCAGGAAAAATGTGAGTTTTTGGAGATTATTATATTTTGGAGATTATTATAAGGTAGAGAGGTCTCTACCTTATAATAGTCGTGCAGATTCTCTGTGTTTCTACCTGCAAAGTGTTGATTGTAAGCACTATCTTCAAGTTTTTTTTAAAAACCAGAATTATACATAAACTTTGTAAGTTGTCCAGTAGATTATTTGTAGATTATATAAAATGAGGTGGCAAGATAAGAGATTGAAGTGGGAGTGAGATTCATACAATTAAAATCATATAGCTCCTTTCACTACTTCAGTATGACAGCAGGGAAGGGGGATGGGCTAGTGTGGGGATTTTACAACTATAGCAAATTAATTCAAGTAACAGAGCTGGTGTGCTGAACTGAGAGGAATGGGATATAGACTTATGCATCAGAACTATGATGGAGTAAAGTGTAATTGTTAGGGATGAATACAGAACTGGTTCTTCCTCTTATTTTAATATATGACTGTTGGGGTCCACATTAGCGCCACATTGGGCGCCAAAAAAAGTTGGGGACCGCACTAGCCCCACATTGGGGCGGCCAAAAAATGTTGGGGTCCACACTAGCCCTACGTTGGGGCGGCCAAAATATGTCTCGGCCCGAGCAAAATGTTGAGGCCCGGCTGCCTCGCGTTTGGGCGGCCACTGTATCCCGGCCCAAGCAGCCGCTTGGGTCCGAGGGTTGGGGTTCAGCAAGAGAGAGAGAGAGTGAGGTCTGAGAATGCAGACCAGACAGAATGTAATTCAATCCCGTTTATTCTTCAGTCTCTCTTCCTCTAAGTGTCTCCCTAATGTCTGATTCGTCTGATTCTCTCTAGAGCCAAGTGTCTTCTACCTAATGTCTGATGTGTCTGATTCTGATCTGTTCTGTCTCTGCCTTTTATATGTCTCACTTCTAAACCACGCCTTTTGGTCACACCTTTAATCATGCCCTTAGGTCTTGTCTCTAAATCTGATCTCTACACTTCTAAGTCATACTCTTAAGTCACACACCTTTAATCTCACGCACCTTTAATCTCAAGGTATCTAAACCAAGATTATCGGAGTGTGCTCAGCTGTTGTAGGCTATTGTAATCCAAGTCTCATGTCAGGGTATATGGCTCAAGATGGCTGCAAAGCTGATAGCCGCTTTCTGCTAAAAGTTGGCCCCCAACATATGACCCTTATGGACATAGGTTGGTATATGAGTATGAGGGCTGATTATCAGATTCTGAGACATATCCTGCAATAAAGGAACTTTCTGCTGAGTTTCTATGGCACCCTACAACTAGGCATACTTATGCATAAGTGAAATGGAAGGACCCACTTACTGGCATATGGCATGATCCTGATCAGGTATTTAATATGGGGAAGAGGGCATGTTTGTGTTTTTTATGCAGGATGCTGAAGGAGCATGGTGTGTTTAATTAAAATGCTATAAAAGCAGACTGGGGAAAAAAGAAAATAAATAAGTGAGTTTGCCCTGATAACAAAGCCTTTGTCTCCTTTAATCTAGGCCTGTATATTTCTCCTTTACTCAGTCAGTTTTTAAGTATCACTTTTTCTATAGCTGTTTTTGAACACACCAGAAGAGGGCATTAAATCCTATTGCAGATGGTTGTGAGTCACCATGTGGTTGCTGGGAATTGAACTCTGGACATTTGGAAGCGCAGTCAGTGCTCCTATACGATGAGCCATCTCGCCAGCATGTGACCTTGTCAACTAATTTAAAAGCTTTTAACAGCTTTAAAAAACCAAATAAATGAAAATTATAAATGACAATGTTTATAAAAAAAAATCACCTTTCATGAGAACACCCTCAAAGGACACCATCATGGTCTAGTGATTATAGTGGGTGGAGAAAATGATGAGGCAAATACGATCATATTTAATTTTACACATGTGTAAAGTTCTATAAGAAAGAAAAAAATTTAAAAAGCACAGCCTCTGAAACTAAATGACCTGAGTTTGGATAGTGGCTCCAATTGTGCATTCATTTCTGATACACAGGTTTGCTGCTGATTGACTCCCTATGTGTGAACTAGAAATAGAAAGAGAGTTTGTTATAGAGATTACATTAACTCTAGTCACAAAGTTCCCGGCTCATTCTAAGAGTTTTAATAAATAATTGATTCACATAGTGGTTAAAGATCATCTTACTGGAGTCTGGAAAATACTTTTAGTGTTGTCTTGCCTTCGGTACTATGTGCACACAACTGGGAGATTTATTAACTATCATATGGCCAGAGCAGATGCCAGTGAACGAACTGATCCAATGGGCTTTATATAAGAAGTAAAAATCTAAAGAGAAAGCCGTTTTAGTTCTAAAATCATCCTTAGAGCTCTCATGCTGGAATTTTTAAAAATAATGCATATATATCCCACGAATTATACCAATGTTATTAAAAAACTATAATTTGTTATTATATAATTAGGATTGCCTTTATTTTCCAAAGATATACTTTCAAACATTATGATGCTAAATAAGTTCATTGATCATTTCAGGCCTTTGATATCTAGTGACATTTAAATTATGAAGCATTACATTCTTTTCTACTAATCACATACTAATTGACATGGGTAATAACGTGGATCCAACTCGCTTCAGTGACTAGCTAGGAGGAAGCTAGCCACCCAGATTTACTTTTCTCATCATTACAGTGTAAAAATGTAGCTCTGGAATACTGTAGAAATCGTTTAAAACAGTAAAGAGTGTGCTTTGGATACTGATAGTGTCCTTCCCTAAAGACTAAAGAAAAGAGGTTCCTGGTTCCTATGTTGTAAACCTTGTGTGATTTTATCAAACATTAAACTTTGGACTGTGAAAACGTACAGAACTCCCAGGGAACAGTGTCTACTGACAGAAGGAATGCCTTTCTGTCTTTTTGACCCTCTCCTCTGCTGTTTGGCAGCTGGTCCACCTGCAGGTAACCTGGAACAATGTCTGTTTTATCAGATTCTTCATTACTTAAATCACCTCAGTCCATCATACTTTGGCCTAATTCAGCCATTTAATGAAACTGTAGCAAGCCAGCTACCCTCTGGGTAATACATGCTAAGTCAGTAGATCAAAAAATCAATTCCACTGTCTAAAACCAGGCTAAAGATGATCTATTGAAAATAACTGTAAATTAATTTTGAGATAGGAGAAAATATACACTACCCTGAACATGGCACTTGGCAAGGGTCACCAATTGACACTTCTACACTCTTATAAAGGAAGTCAAACCTTGGAATTAGAGAAATCCTCTTCTTCCCAGTGAGATTCCTTTGGAGGATACTCATATGGAATCCTAGGAATTATTGTCTTTGTTTATGCTTTTACTCCACCCATAGAAAGCCATCAACAAGTCACATTGGTTCTACCTTCCAAACACAGCTTTCCAAGCCTCACTAACCACCCCCACCTTGTCACCCACACCGCCAGTGTCTTCTCCCTGGATTCTTGCAGTGATACTGACATAGTTTTTGTCAACTTGATACAAACCTAGACACAACTGGAAAGAGAATCTAGTTGAGAAATTACTTCCAATAGATTGGCCTGTGGAATGTCTATGGGGAAGTTTTCCTGATGAATGGTTGATGTTGGATGACTCAGCCCATAAGAAAGATATGTGTGCAAGCCATGTGAAACAAGCCAGTAAGCTGTGTTCTTACATGGTCTCTACTTCAGTTCCTGCCTTGGCTTCCCTCTATGATGGACCTGTGAGCCAAAGAAAGTCTTTCTTCCTCAAGTTCCTTTTGGTCATGGTGGTCATCACAGGAACAGAGGGCAAACTAGGCTTGGCACCTTATGGCTCTTTCTTTGTTTATGTTTTTCCAAGAACTTGCTTTATTGGAAGTATTTCACTTGCTCATCATCTTTGGTACCTAACTTTTCTCATTGGCATGTGCATTCTAAGACGGCAGGAATTTGTGACTACTGTGACTGTTATAACCACCTGTATAAAAAACAGTGAAATGGAAGTATTTGATGATGAATGAATTGTAAAGTCAGGCGGTAGAAATCTAGTGAGAACAGATTTATGACACATGTTACTTCTAAATTAACTACATGCTAATTTATATAATTAATAGTATAAGCTTAACACTTTTAGGAGGAAACCATTCTGTTTGTTTGCTCTGACATTGGCAATTACAGAGTACAGTAATAGAGCCAGCTAGAACTGTGTAGGAATTGCTTAATATGGTGTGGGTGGGCTTAGGAATGCTGGTATCATCCGTTTCCCAGCACTGTGGCAAATGTTAATGGAATTTAGCTTTCTTTGCTCTGTCACATCTTTATTCTACATCATAGTCTTGTAAATGTAAAGTAGAAAAGAAATTATATATAATTCTTATTGCATTATGTGAACTTTCTCTGAACCTTTGTTTTGTAAGTATCTGAGGTAAGCAAACATTTTACAAATTATTATTGCATTTATAGTTAAATACTAATCCAGATGTGGTGTCTTAGAGGACATTACACAGTAATATCACACTAAACAGATATTTTTCCTTTAATACCTCTACATGATGATTTATGAAATAGATTCAGCATTTTCTTTTTCACTCTTTAAAATGATTTAAAAACAAGAGTTGTTAATGTTGACATTCAGGCTTTGCTTTTAAAGTTCTTTTTAACTTTTCATATATGTTTTTAAATTTTAGGACCTCAAATTTGACCCAATATTTGAGTGTCTGGGTATTGCTGAATATAGTAGAAAGATTATATTATAATTCTTAAATTTCTTATCTTGTTTTCACATTTTGGTCTTGCCTTTAAAAATAGTCAACATGCTCTTTTATGTGTATGTGCACAGTTGTGTATGTGTGTGTTAGTGCATGTAGAATCCAGGGGTCTATGTATCTTTATCTCAACTGCTCTCCATCTTTCCTTTCCTTTCCTTTCCTTTCCTTTCCTTTCCTTTCCTTTCCTTTCCTTTCCTTTCCTTTCCTTTCCTTTCCTCTCCTCTCCTCTCCTCTCCTCTCCTCTCCTCTCCTCTCCTCTCCTCTCCTCTCCTCTCCCCTCCCCTCCCCTCCCCTCCCCTCCCCTCCCCTCCCCTCCCCTCCCCTCCCCTCCCCTCCCCTCCCCTCCCCTCCCCTCCCCTCCCCTCCCCTCCCCTCCCCTCCCTTACCCTCCCTTCTGTTTTCTTTCCTTTTCTCTTCTTTCCTCTCCTTTCCTCTTTTTTCTTTTCTTTTTTTTTTCCTGGGGGCACTATCTCTCACTGAACTGATTTCATAAGACTGACTGGCTAGTGAACTCTAGGGATATGTCTGTCTCTCTCTATCCAGCACTTGGATTACAGGTATGAGCTGCTGTGTCCAGTTTTTTATGTGAGTGCTGCGATACAAATTCAGTTCTCCATGCTTCAGCAGCAAGTGCTTTATCAGTTGAGACATCTCTCAAGCATCCTATGTTGATTCTTGCTTGGTTTTTATTCTTTTAAATTTTCAGTCTTATTCTGCTATACTAACTCTGAACTCATTCTGTCTTATGTGTTAAGTCCTCCTCTCCAAGTGTGGCACTTGGATTTTGCTTTTTCAATTTTAATTAATCACATTGGAAGCCTGAAAATAAATTGTTGCTATAGATAGTTTTAAACCTGCCGCCCAGCCTCCTAGCCAATGCTGCTGAAAAACAACAACAACAACAACAACAAAAAAAAACCAAACCAAACAGCAAAGAAAGTTTAATATGTCCTAATTTAGTTAAACTGTTTGGGGCCTGGGAATCACCACACAAACACCAATCTCTGTCAAATAGGGATGGTTTATTGATCTCTAACTCCCAAGACTGATCAATCAAGCCCATGAGCCAGACTTGAGAGCTAAACCGTGTCATTGATTTAAGATCCTACAGGGCTTTTTAAACCTAAAATCCACAAACATTGTCCCAAGTTATTCCACCAACCAAGATTTAAGGATAGGGCATTTTCCTAGGAATATGTCTTTGTTGTACACTTATCTCACTCCCATTGGTTGGAGGTATTCAACTGTGGCATGGGGCTTGCTTTGTCTACCATCCATGTCTTAACTTGTCAACCAGGAAGGAACTTGTGTAACATTCATGCCCATCAGTATGCCAGTCACCCATGTACATGTCTCTGCCAAGTAGGATGTCAGTTCCCAGGGAGGTCTTGGGTACTTAAACTTTATTCAACACCTACTCAAAATGGAAGTCATATTTCAAATAGTTCCTCATATTGGTGCATGCGTCTCTCTCTTATGTTGGGGTCCATCCCAGGGGCAACTTATACTATGAAAGCTTATACACAGGTGCAGAAAGTGCTGCTGGGTGGTTGGTTTGGGTCCAAGCTTATTGTCAACCATACAAAGCAATTCTAACTGACTTCTATCATGATTGGCTTCCAAGGGCACAGAATATAACAGAATATGTAATCAACTTGGGCATCAGAAAGTTTCCTAGTAACAGCAGAAACAACATATG
This sequence comes from Arvicanthis niloticus, assembly GCF_011762505.2. Taxonomy (NCBI): domain Eukaryota; kingdom Metazoa; phylum Chordata; class Mammalia; order Rodentia; family Muridae; genus Arvicanthis; species Arvicanthis niloticus. The sequence continues at coordinate 47,685,748 of NC_047668.1, read as the reverse complement.
AGAAAGTTTCCTTAAAATATTAGTAACATCATAAAATGGCAGGCTAGCCAGGAAACAGTTACCTAGACCCTAACATTTCACCTAGGCCTTAACATAAACAATATTATAAATCTTAGGCTAGAACAAGGGCATAGGCTTCAGTCATGAAAATGACTTTGGGCTAGGACAGGGAAGTTTGCTCAGATATTTTGGTCATCTTGATAAGCCCTTAGGAACAGTGATCATGGGAGTGTTCACAGAATTTTGTTTACTGCCTTGTTTGTTCTCTGACAATTTGTGTTTATTGTCTTGCTTGTTCCTTGACTATTTGCATCTATTGTATTGCTAGTCTCTTAACCTAGAACTGACCTTAATACTTGCATTTAATTAAAATGGTATAAAAACAAAAAGTAGGAGTGGAGGTGAAATAGGGAGGTTCTATGGAGGGGAAGTGGGGAAAGGGGATGACATCTGAAATGTAAATAAATAAAATATCCAATAAATAAACAATATTATAGTAACAAAGAAAGTTGATATTTTTAAGTCATTTAGTCATATTCCACAGTGCTTTGTAGGTAATAGTTGAATTCATTTGTAAAATACTGCTTACCCATAGTATTTCAAGCTATCAATGAAATTACATTATTCTGTGGACTTTATGAAGGCAACAGTGTATAAAGGGACCAGGACATTTGAATTTCGTATCTTTTTATTTATTGGGAAAGGGAACTTTTTGGATAGAATGAGCCAGTAGTCCATGAGTAGTTATAGCCTTTACTAGGCCTGAGTAGCACAAGGCTCCTTAGAAATCATCAGAGAAGTTTTATTTATTTATTTACAACCCAAATGCTGTTCCTCCATTCATTTTTAAGCTCAGTTGCACACATAAGAATTGTCAGAGTGTTGAAAACATAGTCACAGACTCTTGTAACAAGGGTTAGGGAAGACAGTAAGGGTTTGGTTCTGTACATATTTATCAAATATCTTATAGTTCTTACATTGGTTTTCCCAAGACTATAGTTTGGGGTGGGGACATGGCCCAGATGGAAAAGTGTTTGCCTTGTAAACCCAAGGATTTAAATGTGATCTTAAGTGTCTCTTTATACCATTAACTTCTTCTTCTCTGGGACTCAGAAGGCTGCAGCATAGCACAGTTAAGCAACATGGGAAACCCATGCATGAAAAAGTAATTGGATAGCAATCATGGGAATTATTGAACAGTATTAAGGAGGGCAAGGTGTGGGAGCATGTCTTGTATTATGATCCTGCTGGGAACTGGTTCAAATTTACCAGGCATCCCTTTGCTCTTGTTGCTGCTGCTGCACCTCTGTGCAAAATTGTCCTGCCTTCTTTTAGGATAATCAGGAGCACTGAGAATCCCATTTTTTTCTGTCCTTCCTGATCCAGGGCATCACTGACATCTTAGGGTAAATGCCCATGGACCTGTGTGTTTTTATTCTACAAACCTAATGTGGGGACGTTAGCACACCTGGCACCCTGCTTGACTATGAAGGTCATTAATGCTCCCTCCTTTTCTCCCCTGGATGGACTACTCTGAAGTAGTCCCGGGGCTTCTCAGAAGATGGTAAGCATTAGTTATCCAAAGCATTGGCCAACTCGTTAGCACCATATCCTTCTTCTAGCAGCTTCTTCCCTTTTACCACATGGTTCCTCTTGCTCTTTACTTCTGTTCTCTGGGACTGTTGCTTGCTTGCTTGCTTGCTTGCTTGCTTGCTTGCTTGCTTGCTTGCTTGCTTCCTTCCTCCCTCCCTCCCTCCCTCCTTTCCTTCCTTCCTTCCTCCCTCCCTCCCTCCCTCCCTCCCTCCCTTCCTTCCTTCCTTCCTTCCTTCCTTCCTTCCTTCCTTCCTTCCTTCCTTCCTTCCTACTTTCCTTCTTCCCTCCCCCCTCTCTCTCTTTCTTTCTTTCAAGACAGGGTTTCTTTGTGTTACCCTGGTTGTCCTGGAACTTGCTCTGTAGATCAGGCTGACCTCAAATTCAGACATCTGCTTGCCTCTGCCTTCTGAATGCTGAGATTAAAAATTCACACCACCACAGCCCATCTGGGACCATCTTGTAAATCAACTATTTTTATACAGGCATTTTACCTTAGATCTGATTCTAGCAAGGCTTGAACATGTCACTTCTGTTAAAGATTGAAAGTAGTGGCTCAGAGAGAGAGAAAGGGAATTGTCAAGATCATGGAGAGTGTGTTTTCATTGCTCCTGCATCACACCCCCACCACAACATCTCTTCACTTTATTCTTTGGCTCAGCTTTTCAATGCTATTTATGTGTTATGTGTTTTGGTTATTATTAGGGGCTGTTAAAATATGACAGGGAGGCATATGCTAATAAAATGCGTGGGCTTCTGGAATACTGGCAAAAACTGTTTATGCCATGGTTAAAAGATTATTTTAAGATTTTTTTTAGGTGTTTTGCCATCTGGAATGTCTACAAAATACAGAACTGTGCCTTAAGTTTATATGGTACTTAAATGTGCCTATGTATATAATTGTACCACTGCAAGGTCTGCATAACAAGAAGTAGTGAAATTTCCACTAAGTTTATGTCTCCTGATATTTCACAGAATCCATAGGTCATTTTTGAGATGAAAAATGATCACTGACTATGGCAAGTATGAAATTGTATCTCATAGCATCCAAAGCTTATCAGATGCACTGTCAAAAGGACTTGGAGGTCATTCTTAAACCACTTACACAATACAGTCACTGAGTTTGAGCGAGCCAGAAGCATGCTGTGGCTTTATGCAGTATTTACACTGGCCTGTCTGAAGCATTACACTTTCCAGAAGTTGGAAAGTGCATGGTATTCCACACAGACAGATCTGCTGTCACAATTTAATTTGCAATTGCTCTTAACAAATTGTAAACTTATGCCAAGTAGGAGGTGATGCATTAATCCGTTTGAATATTTGTGAAAGCTCCTGTGAACAGGCGAGAGAGTCATCGTCGAGTCTGAATTGCCTTGTTCAAGAACAGAATTTGCTCTAGGGATCAGCAGGATTCCTATATCGTGTGTGCCTCAGTTTACCAACTTCCAAAATCACTGTACTTCTCTCAGTGTGGATGGCTCCTAGTTTACTTTTCATTTTAGTAGTGGCTCTAAAGGGGAAATTAAAAAAATGGGGAGGTTGTAGGACACACTCAGTGGCATAAGTGACTCTGAGAGAGGAACATGGCTGTGGGATGCTAGAAGGTACTCACACTTTCCACACAAGCAGCAGGCAATTGATTACATTTGTGGTTCCTCTTGAATTATCCTCTTTACCTCACCCTAGACTCACAAAGACTTTTAAAGGCCAGGATCTCATGCATGAAGTCTGAAGAAAGTTAACTGGACAAGTTGATAATTTGAGCCCACAAGGAAACCTTTCCTCTGGGACTGGACAACCTATTATTCCTACATTCTTCCCTGCTACACATGACCCACTTGATATGTGATGGAGCCTGCACAGAAAAAGTAAGTTAGACTGTCAGAGAAGACAGGCTGGGCAGAGGAGGTTATAATGGAGGGGGTCTTCACCAGTGACAGCAAGTGGGAGGAAAATGGTGGCAGGAAAGACTGTTGATGAGACAGAAAGATGCACCACAGAAGATTTCACTTGAGAAACAGGAGTGGCCATTCATTCAGTTTCGGAACAAGAGGAAATGACTCTTTTCACCTGTGGATGGAGGGGAATGGTAGAATTCCACATGCTGCTTTGTGTGAGATCTTCCCAGTGCCACTGGTTTTTCTTTAGATACATATGCTTTTAACATTCATCAGCCTTCATATAGTCACATTAATTTAGCCATTCATTTATTTATTCCTTCATATATTCACAATATCCAATAAAGATTGTTAATGAAAATTATTTAGAGTGTGATGACAGATACATGTGTTGCTTTCTTCTTACATGGAGGGTTCTGCAACCTTGACATTTTTTTTTTTTTTTTTTTTTTTGCTTTCTACAGAATCTACAGAAGCATTCGGTAAGGACCCAGAGGATACATTCTATGTTTGTTATTAAACTTCAGAATTGCAATAGATTAACTTTTTAAGCTGTCTTCTTAGGTGTTTAAATCACTTAGAATGTTCAAGTTATTTCTTAGCTGTTTCTCTTCTAGTTTGTAAAGGAAGGAGTTGAAACTCCACAACAGCGAGAGCTTCCTGACATCATTAGTTGTCATGGAGACACAAATGCAAACCATAATGAGGTCTCATTTCACACTCATTGGAGTGTTCCTGACAAACAAGACAGAGAATGACGGATGTTTTATAAGAGGTGAAGCAGAAATAAAGGAGGGTGCAGCCCCCTTGGAAAATGGGTTGGCAGTTTCCCAAAAAGTAAAACCTAACAAGTACATGGCCCTGTACCTGAGAAAAATAAGAACATTTGGTCTACAGTCTTGTGAGTGAATGTTTATAGCAGCAGTAGTCCTGGTGCCAGAAACTGTAAACAACCTAAGTATTTATCAATTTGTAAGTGGGTAGACAAATAGGATATTCATACAGTGGAATAATATATAGCAACAAAAAGAAATGAATTGCCCACAAGCTACTTCATGAGCTTCAAAACAACATGAGGGAGTCATACATGCCTAAAGTTGTAAAAACACTTGTGAAAGCATAAAAGTTTGGATCCTGGCACTCACATAAAAAATTGATGTAACTGAATGTGTACTTATGATCCTAGTGATAGGAGAGTCGGAGATGAGAGGATCATTACCAACCCATCTCCAAAAAGAGGCTGGAAGACAGCATTTGATAGAATATTTACCTACCATGTGTGACACCTAGGTTCAGTCCTCTGCAGCATACATATGCAGGCATGCACGTACACATATGACAACAAGAAAAATTGAAGAACATAAACTCCAATAAAATAAGTATTATGAAGAGAAATAGAGTGCCAGAAAATTAGATGGCTTTTCTTTCTTAAAAATGCTGTTGATATACGACACAGATGAAATCAAAAATAAAAGCTCTTATAACAGCAAGCCTATCTTTAAGTACATTTTCTATGGTGGTTAAAAACTGGTTCCTCTTCCAATAGATGATCTTGTCTGATGCATTTAATGACACAGTATGCTAAAGCATCTATTCAGTTAAGATGGCAAACTTTGAAGGGGGTGTTGTAGGGGTTCAAGATAGGGTTTCTATGTATAGCCCTGGCTGTCCTGGAACTCACTCTGTAGACCAGGCTGGCCTCGAATTCAGAGATCCTCCTCCTTCTGTCTTCTAAGAGCTCAGCAGTGGTGATGCATTCCTTTAATTTCAGCACTTAGGAGGCAGAGGCAAGTGGATCTCAGGCTGGTCTACAGGGCAGCCAGGGCTGCACAGAGAAACCACATCTCAAACAAACCAAAAACCACCCCCCAAAGGATAGCCAACATTTCATCTGTTCTTCTTTAGTGTTGATTTTGCGCTATCCTGGGTTCTTCAGAGAGACAAGAACCTCAAATGTGACCATGAAGAATTTGGGGTGAAATTGCCCACCTACTACAGCAAGTGTTGTATAGAGATGGAACGTGAGAACATCTCCTCCTTCCTTGACACTATACTTGACAGTTTCAGTTACAACCATAGCAGACAGGTTACTATAGCATACAAGGTGCCTGGTGATCTCTGATGCTGTCTTTGACCTCACAGAACATTATCATGATTAACACATCTTGGTAGCTCCCTGTTTCCTCGAGGAAGTTGTGTGAAGTCCCATTTAGGACCCTAGAAGTTTAGGAATACTGTAGAGTTAATTTTCTTGAGTTTACCAAAAATATTTCTCACTAACTTACCCAGGCAGGTCTGGTGTTATTGTACTGATCTTAGTTCATAGAACTGGATTTAGATGGAAATAAAAATACCTTCTAGGCAACAGTGGTTTGTTAAAAGCACACTCGTGTGATGCTTGACTTCCCAAATGCTCCACAATAAAAGCATATAAAAATATAGCATTCATAATTGTAGCATACCTAATTGGTGTGTGTACTATATGCTTACACATATAGAAACAACTCACCTAATTTCCATTTTATAGATGAGAGAACTACCACAGAGAAATAAAGAGAATTGGATGAGTTTATATGCCAGGGAAAACTTGTGTTACCAAATCTAGGAGAAATTTTTTTGATTGATTAAGTTATTTGTTTACTTTTCATCCTAATCACAGCTTTCCTTCCCTCTTCTCCTCCTAGTCCCCACTCCCCTCAAAAGGTGAGGCCTCCTATATATATAAGCTATCCTTGGCATTATCAAGTTGCAGTAAGACTAGGCATGTCTTCATCTATTGATGCTAGACAAGGCAGCCCACTTAGGGGAAAGGAATCCAAAGGCAGGCAATATAGTCAGAGATAGACCCTGCTCCTGCTTTAGGAGTTCCACATGAAGACCAAGCTGTACAACTGTTATATACATTCAGAGGGCCAATGTCTGTTCCATGCATACTTTCTGGTTGGCAGTTCAGTCTCTAAAAGTCCCTATAGGCCCAGATTAGTTAATTCTGTAGGTTTTTGTGGTGTTCTTGACCCCTCTGGTTCCTTCAGTCCTCTCTTCCCCTCTTCCACAGGATTCCCCAAGTTCCACTTAGTGTTTGATTATGGGTCTTTGAATCAGTTTCTATCAGTTGCTGGGTGAAACCTCTCAGATGACAACTATGTTAGGCACCTATCTGCAAGTATAGCATAATATCATTAATAGTGTCAGGGATGGGCCCCTTTGTGGCATGTATCTCATTCTGGGCCATTCATTGGTTGGCCTTTTCCCTCAATTTGTGCACCATCTTCACCCCTGTACATCTTGAAACAAGGACAAATTATGGGTCAAAGGTTTTGTGGATGGGTTAGTGTCCCAATCCCTCCATTGGAAGGTTTGCCTGGTTATGGGAGGTGGCTGTTTCAGGTTCCATATCTCCCATTTCTATCTATTAGCTAGAATATTAGGGGTATTAGCTAAGATCACCCTCAGAATCCTAGAAGTTTCCATTGTCCTAGGTTTCTAGCTCATCCCAGAGGGACCGTTTCCCCTAATCTAGTTGTCTCTTCCAGTACTGTCTCCTTCTGTCCTACCTCAACCTCATCCTTTTATGCACCCCAATGTTTAATGTATTCCCTTTCTTAGTGAGATTCAAGAATTCTGCCTTCGGCCCACTTTGTCACTTAGCTTCTTTGAGTCTATAATTTGTAGCATAGTTATCATTTACTTTATGATTAATAATATCCACTTATAAGTGAACACATAGCATGTTTGCCTTTCTGGGTCTAGGTTACCTCACTTAGAATAATCTTTTCTAGTTCCATCCACTTTGCCTGCAAATTTCATGATGTCATTGTTTTTAATGCCCAAGTAGTATTTCATTGTGTAAATGAACCTTATTGTCTTTATCCATTCTTCAGTTAAAAGATATCTAGGTTGTTTCCAGTTTCTGGCTATTATGAATAAAGCTGCCATGGACATAGCTGATCAAGTGCCCTGTTGGTATGATAGAGTATTTTTTGAGAATATGCCCAGGAGTGGTATTGCTGGGTCTTGAGGTACAACTATTCCAAATTTTCTGAGAAACCATCAAATTGATTTCCAAAGTAGACATACAAGTTTGCAGTCACACCAGCAATGGAGTAGTGTTCCCCTTGCTCCACATTCTCACCAGCATGTATTGTTAAGTTTTTGATCTTAGCCATTGTGATGGGTGTAAGATGGAATTTCAGAGTTGTTCTAATTAGCGTTTCTTTGATGACTAAGGATGTTGAACATTTCTTTTTTTTTTTTTTTTCAATTTCAGTGGACATCTTTATTGTTTACAGCTGGAATTTCATCATATTTCCATGCTGAGTCATGACATGAACAGTGACAATGCTAACCAGAGGCTACATATATCAAAGAGAGCTAAGCCTTTACAGCTCACTTCCTTTCACAGGCAGAATATAAATAGACGCCCTGAACATTTCCTTAAGTGCTTCTCCATAATAGATATTCCTCTGTCAAGAATTATGTTAGATTTGTACTCCATTTTTAATTGGGTTATTTGGTTTGTTGATATATTGTTTCTTGAGTTTTTTTTATATATATATATATTTGGATGTCAGCTCTTTGTCACATGTGGTGTTGGTGAAGATCTTTTCCAATCTGCAGGCTGATGTTTTGTCCTATTAATGATGTCTTTTATCTTACAGAAGCTTTTCAAATTTCACAAGCTTCCACTTATTAATTGTTGATCTTAGTGCCTGAGATATTAGTGTTCTGTTCAGGAAGTTGTCTTCTGTGTCAATGTGTTCAAGGCTATTTTATACTTGTTCTTTCATCAGATTTACTGTATCTGGGTTTATGTTGATGTTTTGATACATTTGGACTTGAGTTTTGTGCAGGGTCTAATATGGATCTATTTGTATTCTTCTATATGCACACATCCAGTTAGATCCGCATCACTTGTTGAAGATGCTTTCTTCCCCATTGTATAGTCATGTCTTTGTCAAAAATCAAGTGTCTGTAGGTGTGTGGGTTTACTCCTGCGTCCTCAGTTAGATTTCATTAATCAATCTGTTTTTATGCCAGTACTATGTGAATGCTCTGTAATACATCTTGAAGTCAAGGATGGTAATACCTTCAGAAGTTCTTTTATTGTTCAAGATTGATTTAAATATCTTGGGTTTTTTTCCATATAGAGTGGTGTAATGTTTTTTCAATCTGTAAAGAATCATGTTGGAATTTTGATGAGGATTGTATTGAATCTGTAGACAGCTTTTGGTAGGATGCCCATTTTTATTCTGTTAGTCCCAACAATCCACGAGCATTGGAGATCTTTTCATCTTCTGATATCTTCTTCAATTTCTTTCTTCAGCGACTTGAAGTTCTTGTCATATGCATGTTTCACTTGCTTGATTAGAGTTACACTAAGATAGTTTATATTATTTGTGGCTATTGTGAAGGCTGTTGTTTCACTGATTCTTTTCTCAGCCCAAATATCCTTTGTAGAAAAGAGGGGTAATGATTTTTTTGAGTTAATTTTGTATCAATCCACTTTGTAGAAGTTGGTTATTAGCTGTTCGAATTCCCTGGTAGAACTTTGAGTCACTTATTTATACTATCATATCATCTGTGAATAGTAATATGTTGACTTCTTTCTTTTCTATTTCTACCCTTTTAATCTCCTTTAGTTGTTTTATTGCTCTCACTAGAACTTCTGAGCTAAAACCATCTGTCCCTGGGGATTTTGGGTTAGGTGACTTTTAATGATTGCTTCTATTTCCTTAGTGATTATAGGTCTATTTATATGGTTTACCTATAATAATTTAGCTTTGGTAAGTTGTATCTATCAAGAAAATTGCTCATTTCATTTAGATTTTCCAATTTAATGGAGTACAGGTTTCTGATGTAAGACCTAATGATTCTTTGGATCTCCTCAATGTCTGTTGTTATGTGCTCCTTTTAATTTTGATTTTGTTAATTTGTATATTATCACTGCCTTTTAGCTGGTTTGGCTAAGCGTTTATCTATCATGTTGACCTTTTCAAACAACCAACACTTTTCCATTTTTTTTCTATTGATTTACTTGTTTCTATTTCATTAATTTCAGCCTTGAGATTATTTCTTGCAATTTATTTCTCTTGGTTATGTTTGCTTCTTTTTTGTTCTAGAGTTTTCAGGTATGCTTTAAAATCATTAGTATTAGATTTTACTAATTTCTCTATGAAGGTACTTAGTTTGTGCTTCAGCTGTGTTAATGCTTGCTATAGTAGGACAGTTGGGCTCTGGTGGTGCCATATTTACCTGCCTTTTGTCATCTGGTTTTGTGATTATTATAGTTTTAGATGTTGATTTCTGAATTTATCTTTGTTGGAAGGGTGGTTTTATTTTTAAAGTTTTTTCTTTCCCTTGTTTTTTTCTTTTTTTCCCCTGTACTATATTCTGGCTTGAGTAGCCCTGGGTTCTGATGACTAGAAAGTCTTCAGGTCTAGTAGGGTGTCGCCTTTTGGATTTTTATAGCCTGCATGGCCTCTGGGGTTTTGGGTGCTAACCTAGCTTCTGGGGTCCCTAATACCAGCATGTCCTGGTGTCCTTGGTACCAGAATGGCCTCCAGGGAAGCAGGCAGGGTTGTGGGTCAGAAAATGGAACACAGCGAACAGGGTGCAGTTTACCAATGACAGATGTTCCCTACTGGGACCTGGTGGGCAAGGGGTCTGGGTCAAGGTCCTACTTGGTTGTCTTTGGTGCCAACAGACTTCTGAGATCCATGGGCTGGAAAATAAAGGCAAGGGGCAGAGTGAGGCTCACTGCTGTCTGGCATGCCCCCGCCTCCAGTTTAAAGATCAACTATTTAATGACCCTCATTTCACAAGTATTCTGAAGCATCTATATTGGAATACTTTCAGTTCAAGCAGAAAGGCATTCTGGTATGAGCTTCCTTATACCTATTTTGTTTTGGAGATGCATGGACAATGTCTGTTGATAAAGGCTCCTTTGGTTGAACTTTTTTTGGAAGTTGATTTCATAGAGTGCTTGGGATAGCCACACATTAGATAATTCAAATCTTGAATTCACAAATCACAAATTCATAAATCGAATTGTGAATTTAGATGGGCATTGAAGACTGGGATGGGAATTAGCAATTACTCATGATTAAAAATGCAGGCTCCATGCAGGTCTGAAGTAGGGTAAACAGTTGACATGAGAGCTCCCTTCTTCAGTAATCAAAATGGAAAATTTAAAAATTATTTCTTAAATATGCTAACCAAAACATGCAGGAATTCAAGTAAACAAGAGGATTTTCACATTACATATTATCTTAAAGAATATGTTTTTGTCATTAGTGTGATGATAGTGCCATATCCATAATATTCTATACATGATTAGTTGAGTCCCATATATACTGCGTGTCTTTCTGTGCTCGCTGATAGAAAAAGTGAAGCTTTAGCCACTCTCTCTCCTTATCAGGGAAGAAAAAAATATCTGTGCACATAGAAGTAGAGTGATAATGTAGGATGGAAACTGATGAGTGACAGTTGATTAATATGGATAACAATCACTGTGAGGAGGAAATGGGGGGAGAAAGAGGATAAGAAGGAGAAGGAGGAGGAAGAGGAGGAAGAGGAGGAGGAAGAGGAGAAGGAGGAAGAACCAATTCTAGTTTTTTATGGTCCTTTATACCAGCAGAGAAAGATTGTCATATAATCTGAGCTTTGATCTAGAACTTTGATGAGCAAAATAAAAGTAGGAACACATTTGTAGTGGAGGAAAAACATCCAAAAACAATAGCTGAGAGGAGGATTTGTCAGCAGAGTACTAAAAATAAAGTTTAAGATAAGATGACTCTTCAGAGGTACCTGAAGAATTTGAACACTTCAGAAGGGCACAGATTACTTAATGAGGATGACATCATGCAATAATTCTAAAGGGCATGAGGAAGATGGCCCAGGAAATCTGAAAGGAAGAGACTTATTTTGATCTCTTTTGGTAGTTTAGAACAGAGCTTAGTAAAACATCTATCTAGGGTGGTATCAATGGAGACGGGAAAGAGGCTCTTGAGTCAGAGACAAGATTGTATAAAAGAATGTGTCATAATGACGAAGGTTGGTAGCCTAGGAGATGAGGGAAGTGAGGAAGCTGAATCAGTTACTGAGGAAAAAGACACTTTGTTCTTTGTTCATCAGCCAAGGTGAAGACTGGTATTTGAAGAAGAAACACCTGAATGGCAGATGGAGCTTATGGAGCGGGTACCTGCTAATACACTGCTGATATTAAAGAAGTGTAGTTGACCTGTCTACATAGAGTCTTTTTAGCAATATGACACAAATCATATGAGTACCCTGATCTAAGTGCCCCAAATTCTTCCCCCTTTAAAAATAAATTCCACTTCTACAATAACATTGTCCTTTTGAGTTCTGCTCTATGGTAATAGTAACCTCACTTTTCTTACCTGAACATGACAAACTTGGTCCTACCTCAGAGCCTCCTCTTTTTTTTTTATTACTTGTTACACTCTTTCTCTAGCCTTTCCTTCTCCTTCTGTTTTTTTATTATTTAGATGAAATATAATATTTTTAGGAAATTATGTTGGAATACTTTTTTAAGATAACAGTCATTCCCTGTATGCCTGTGTCTGCTATGTAGCTACTTTCTGTTGTATCACATTATTTATTTCTTTTACAACATCTTGCAGAATATTAAAATGTCTCACAGCTGAAGAATCACAAATACCATGGCAGGGGGCAGGGGAAGATTTTGAAATCTTTTGCTCTTAGTAAGGGTGATATGTACATGTGATCAAACTAGCAATGTGAAAGAGAGTGGGGAATGTGGTTCAATCAGAATAAAGATAATTCATGGCAGGAGAGAGGTGATAAATATAGGTAAACTGGAAGAAGTTCTTCTGTAATTTGAGTGACATTCATGTTAATATAATCCATGAGGACAAATATTTGTTTGAGTGATTTTTCTGAATCTCTGTGTAAATACATATCACAAACATTAAAAATGCCTGGGAAATTCGGTATCACAACAACTGGAAGAAAGAAAATAACTGCTTTGGGTAGGGTCATCAGGAAAGTCACTTTAAGGAGGCCACCTTATAGATGCAATCAACTTTATGTGATTAATTGATTCTATATGTGAACCTGTGTATGGTGTGTGTGTGTGTGTGTGTGTGTGTGTGTGTGTGTGTGCTTGTGTGTATCGAGGTCAGAGATTAACTTTGGGTATCTATCTTCCTTGGTTGTTCTCTACCTTATATACTGAGTCAGAGTTTCTCACTTGAACCCAAAACTCACTGACTCAGCCAGTCTTGCCTGCCAGGTTGCCCTAAGAATCTCCAGTTCCTGTCTTCTGAAAGCTGGGATTACAGATAGCTGCCCAATGGGTGCTGGGCATCTGAACTCTGATCCTCAAAAGTTTCACAGCAAACACTTGAGCAACAGAGCCATCTTCTCAGTCTGCAGTGCTTATTGTAAAATGAGACATGAGAAGGTCTTCTAGCTAAAAAGAAAGGAGTAAGTACTACCCCATAAGCAGGACAATCTGGAACACGTTTGGGGAAAGGCAATTGGTGAAAAGTGTGATTAGTTGTAACTGTTTTTGATAGAGAAGAGATAGACCAGGGTCACAAGACTTTAAGTGACAACTTGGGACAGGTACTGTATGTTCTTGACTTCAGGAATAGTCTTTTAAATGATTTTGAACAAATTCACTGAGTATTAGGTGCTAGGCAATTGGCTTAGTGACTAGATTGATAAGATTTTCCCCTTGTACAAAAAGATTTGTCATGCATTTTGACATACCACTGATATAAATGCAAGAAGAAATTTAATTTCATCAGCAGCTTTTTTTAAATTAACATTTAAAATGCTGCTCCCCCTTTTCTCCCTTTACACCTTTGTAGAGTTCCTACCCCATTCCTCCTCCTCTTCATCTCTGAGAGGGCAGCCCCCCTTCTCCTGTATTCATCTCCCTTAGTGCATCAAGTATCTGCAGGATTAGGTGTATTCTCTCCCACTCTCCCACTGAGGCCAGACAAGGCAGCCCCATGCTACATATATGCCAGCACCTCAGACCAATCCATGTATGCTCTTCGGTTGGTGGCTCAGTCTCTGGGAGCTCCTAGGGATCTCGGTTAGTTGACACCGTTGGTCTTCCTGTGGGGTTGCTATCTCCTTGAGTTCCTTCAATCCTTCCCCTAAGTCTTCCATAGGGGTCTCTGGTCTCTGCTCAATGTTTGTCTGTAGATATCTGCATGTATTTCAGTCAGCAGCTGGGGATAGCCTTTCAGAGGGTTGCTATGTTAGGCTCCTGTCTGCAGGCACAACATATATCATCAATAATAGTATGAGGGATTGGTGCTGGCCCATGGGATGGGTCTCAAAATGGGCTGGTCACTGGTCAGCCATTCCTTCAGTCTTTGCTCTATCTTTGTTCTTGCATTTTTTTTATTTTTTAATTTTTAATTTTTTTTTTAGACAGGACCAATTTTGGGTTGAAAGTTTTGTAGGTAGGTTGGTCTCCCCATCCCTCCTCTGTAGGTCCTGTCTGGCTACTGGAGGTGGTCTCTTCATGTTCTATAGCCTCACTGTCAGGCACGTTGGCTAAGGTCACTTGAATTAACTCCTGGGAGTCTCTGTCATCCCAGGTCTCTGGGACTTTCTAGAGAAGCCCCTCATCCCTCACCCTGGCAGCTGTATATTTCCATTCATTCTCTAGGCCTTCTGAGCCTCTCTTCAGTCTCTCCCCATTCCTGATCCTGCTCCCTTATTTCCCTTGCTCTCTTCACTCCCATCCAGGTCCTTCCCTCCCTCTGCCTACATGACTATTTTGTTACCACTTCTAAGTGGGATTCAAGCATCCTTACTTGGGCCTTCCTTTTTGTTTAACTTCTTTGGGTCTGTGGGGTGTATCATGGGTATTCTGAATTTTTGGCTAATATCCGCTTATCAGTGAGTAAATCCCATGCATGTCTTTGGGGTCTGGGTTACATGACTCAGGATGATATTTTCTAGTTCCATCCATTTGCCTGCGAAATTTATAATGTCCCTGTTTTTAATAGCTAAATAGTATTCCATTGTGTAAATTACATTTTCTGTATCCATTCTTTGGTTGAGGGATATCTGAGTTACTTCTAGTTTCTGGCTATTATGAGTAAAGCTGCTATGAACATAGTGGAGCATGAGTTCTTGGGGTATGATGGTGTATCTTTTGGGTATATGCCCAGGAACAGTATAGCTGAGTCTTCAGGTAGAACTAGCCAGCATGTGCTGTTGCTTGAGTGTTTGATCTAAGACATTCTGATTATTGTAAGGTAGAATCTCAGGGTTGTTTTGATTTGCATTTCCCTGATGACTAAGTACTTTGAATAAATCTTTAAGCACTTTTCAGCCATCAGAGATTCCTCTGTTGAGAATTCTCTATTTAGTTTGTAGCCCACTTCTTTTTTTTTTTATGTTTTTTTCTTCTTTATTGGATATTTTATTTGCATTTCAGATGTTATCCCCTTTCACCATCCCCCCTCATCCAGAAACCCCTATTCCATCCCCCCTCCTCCTGCTTCTATGAGGATGTGCCTCTACCCACCCACTCACTCCCACATCTCTTCCCTCAAATCCCCCCACATTGGGCATCCAGCCTTCACAGGCCCAAGGACCTCCTTTCCCATCTATGCCTAACAAGGCCATCCTCCCCTACATATACAGCTGGAGCCATGAGTCCCTTCCTATGTGCTCCCAGGCTGGGGGATTAAACCCTGGGAGCTCTGGTTGGTTGGTATTGTTGCTCTCCCCATGGGGCCACAAACCCTTTCAGCTCCTTCAGTCTTCTAACTCCTCCATTGGGAACCCCATGGTCAGTTCAATGGTTAGCTGTGAGCATCTGCCTCTGTATATGTCAGGGTCTAGCAGACCTCTAAGGAGACAGCTATATCAGGCTCCTGTCAGCATGCACTTCCTGGCATCCACATCAGTATCTACCTTTGATGACTGCACATGGGATGGATACCCATATGGAGCAGTCTCGGAACAGCCCCTCTGTCAGTCTCTGTCCCACACTTTCTCTCCATATTTGCTCTCATGATTATTTTGTTACTCCTTTAAAGAGGGACCAAAGTACCCACACTTTGGTGTTCCTTCTTCATGAGCTTCATGTGGTCTTTGAGCTTTTGGGCTAATATCCACTTATCAGTGAGTGAATACCATGTATGTTCTTTTGTGATTGGATTACCACACTCAGGATGATATATTCTAGTTACATCCATTTACCTAAGACTTTCTTGAATTCACTGTTTTTAATAGCTGGGTAATATTCCTTTGTGTAAATGTATCATATTTTCTGTATCCATTCCTTTTTTTTGTTTTGTTTTGTTTTGTTTTGTTTTCGAGACAGGGTTTCTCTGTGTAGCCCTGGCTGTCCTGGAACTCACTCTGTAGACCAGGCTGGCCTCGAACTCAGAAATCCACCTGCCTTTGCCTCCCAAGTGCTGGGATTAAAGGCGTGTGCCACCACCGCCCGGCCTCTGTATCCATTCCTTTGTTGAAGGATATCTGGATTCTTTCCAGCTTTTGGCTATTAAAAATAAGGCAGCTATGAATATAGTGGAACATATGTCCTTGTTATATGTTGGATCATCTTCTGGGTATATGCCCAGAAGTGGTATAGCTGGGTCCTCAGGTAGTGCTATGACCAATTTTCTGAGGAACCACCAGACTGATTTCCAGAGTGGTTGTACCAGCTTGCAATCCCACCAATAATGGAGGTGTGTTCCTCTTTCTTCACATCCTTGCCAGCATCTGCTATCACCTGAGTTTTTGATCTTAGTCATTCTGACTGGTGTGAGATGAAATCTCAAGGTTGTTTTGATTTGCATTTTCCTGATGACTAAGGATGTTGAACATTTCTTTAGGTGCTTCTCAGCCATTCGGATTTCCTTAGTTGACAATTCTTTGTTTAGCTCTGTACCCCATTTTTAATAGGGCTATTTGGTTGTCTGGAGTCTAATTTCTTCAGTTCTTTTTATATATTGGATATTAGTCCTCTATCAGATGTAATATTGGTAAAGATCTTTAACTAATCTGTTGGCTGCTGTTTTATCCTATCCTATTGACAGTCCTTTGCCTTACAGAAGCTTTGCAATTTTATGAAGTCCCATTTGTCAATTCTTGATCTTAGAGCATAAGCCATTGGTATTCTGTTCAGGAACTTTTTCCGTGTGCTCAAGTATTTGAGGTTTTCCCCCACCTTCTCTTCTATTAGTTTCAGTGTATCTGGTTTTATGTGAAGGTCCTTTATCCACTTCGACTTGAGCTTTATACAAGGAGATAAGAATGGATTGATTTGCATTCTTTGACATGTTGTCCTCCAGTTGAACCAGCACCATTTGTTATAAATGGTGTCCTTTTCCCACTGGACAGTTCTAGCTCTTTTGTCAAAGATCAAGTGACCATAGGTGTGTGGGTTCATTTCTGGGTCTTCAGTTCCATTCCATTGATCTTCTTGCCTATCTCTGTAGCAATACCATGCAGTTTTTATTACTGCTGCTCTGTTGTACAACTTGAGGTCAGGAATGGTGATTTCCTCAGAAGGTTTTTGTTGTTGTTGTTGAGAATAGTTTTCAATATCCTGGGGTTTTTTTTTTTTGTTATTCCAAATGAATTTGCAAATTTCTCTTTCTAATTCTGTGAAGAAATGAGTTGGGATTTTAATGGGGATTGCATTAAATCTGTAGATTGCTTTCTGCAAGACATCCATTTTTACTATATTAATCCTGCCAATCCATGAGCATGGGAGATCTTTCCATCTTCTGAGATCTTCAATTTCTCTCTTCAGAGACTTGAAGTTCTTGTCATATATATCTTTCACTTGTTTGGTTAGATTCAAACCAAGGTATTTTATGTTATTTGTGACTATTGTGAAAGGTGTCATTTCCCTAATTTCTTTTTCAGCCTGTTTATCCTTTGAGTAGAGGAAGGCTACTGATTTGTTTGAGTTGATTTTATATCCAGCCATTTTGCTGAAATTGTTTATCAGGTTTAGGAGTTCTCTGGTGGAAGTTTTGGGGTCACTTAAGTATACTATCCTGTCATCTGCAAATAGTGATAGTTTGACTTCCTGTTTTCCTATTTGTATCCCTTTGATCTCCTTTTGTTCTCTACTTGCTCTGGCTAGGACTTCAAGTTCTATATTGACTAGATAGGAAGAGAGTGGGCAGCTTTGTCTAGTCCCTGATTTTTGTGGGATTGCTTCAAGTTTCTCTCCATTTAGTTTGATGTTGGCCACTGGCTTGCTGTATACTGCTTTTACTAAAATATAGTATGGGCCTTGAATTCCTAATCTTTCCAAGACTTTTACCATGACGGGATGTTGAATTTTGTCAAATGCTTTTTCAGCATCTAGTGAGATGACCATGTGTTTTTTTTTTTCTTTGAGTTTGTTTATACAGTGTATTGCATTGATAGATTTCCCCATATTTTAAACCATCCTTGGATTCCTGGGATAAAGCCTACTTGATCATGATGGATGATTGTTTTGATGAGTTCTTGTATTCAGTTTGTGAGAATCTTATTGAGTATTTTTGCATCAATATTCATAAGGGAGATTGGTCTGAAGTTCTCTTTCATTGTATTTAGGTATGAACGTAATTGTGGCTTCATAGAAAGGATTGGGTAGTATTCCTTCTGTTTCTATTTTGTGGAATAGTTTGAAGAGAATTGGTATTAGGTCTTCTTTGAAGGATGATAGAATTCTGCATTAAAACCATCTGGTCCTGGACTTTTTTTTTTAGGTGGGGAGGGGAGCCCTTTAATGACTGCTGTTATTTCTTTAGAGGGTATGGGACTGTGTTGATGGTTTATCTGCTCCTGATATAACTTTGGTACCTGATATCTGTCTAGAAAATTGTCCATTTCATCCAAATCTTGCAGTTTTGTTGGTATAGGCTTTTGTAGTATGATCTGATAATTTTTGAATTTCCTCAGTTTCTATTGTTGTGTCTCCATTTTCACTTCTGATTTTATTAATTTGGATACTGTCTCTGTGCCCTTTGGTTAGTCTGGCTAAGGGTTTATCTATCTTGTTGGTTTTGTTGATACTTTGTATAGTTCTTTTTGTTTCTACTTGGTTGATTTCAGCCCTGACTTTGATTATTCCTGCCCTCTACTCCTGTTGAGTGTATTTGCTTCTTTTTATTCTAGAGCTTTCAGGTGTGCTGTCAAGTTGCTAGTGTATGCTTTCTCCTGTTTCTTTTTGTAGACACTTATAGCTATGAGTTTCCCCCTTAGCAGTGCTTTTGTTGGACTGTAAAATCCAAAACCAGGGTATGTGCTCACCCAGAAACCGACCTGGACGGGATTTGTTGCAACAACATGAGGTTTAATGATACTGGTGCACCAGAACTCGCTTGCATGCTGGCAAGAGAGCCCCGAATAAAAACTGGGAGAGGTTTTTATACAGAGTACACAAGGGCAACCAGAAAGGATCCCGAAGGCTGAACTTCTCAGGTCTTGTCTATAGATGACTCAGATTCACAGATAACTTTCTTTCTGACCACCTCTCATCCTGAATGTATCTCTGTGCTCTGGGCCTTCCCCACCCACAGGTGGGTTCTCTTCCCTGTGGTCTGAGGAATGTTAATCGTCCTCTTTCTTCCTCTTCTAAATGTTAATCCAGCAAGTGTCCTCTGACTCAGGAATAATGTACTTCTCCCAAAATGCAGAATGCATCCCAGGGCAGTGAATTCCAAGACCTGAAAATCTCACATTTAGTTCTTACAAGAACACACTTCCAAAGTTGCCTTCTGACTTCTACATACATCCTGTGGCACACAGTTGCCCCCACACACATACATTCACATACATAATAAAGTGAAATTGCAAAAGGAACAAATGTATACAACTCTAGATTCACATTTAGTTCTTATACTTTGATTGTGTCCCATAAGTTTTGGTATGACAAGCCTTCATTTTCATTAAATTCTAAAAAGTCTTTAATTTCTTTCTTTATTTCTTTTTTGACCAAGTCATGATTGAGTAGAGCATTGTTCATTTTCGACGTGTATGTGGGCTTTCCATTGTTTTTATTATTATTGAAGACCAGCCTTAATCCATGGCGATCTAATAAGATGCAAGGGATTATTTCAATTTTTTTCGAAATTATCTCTTGCCTTTTTTTGTGACCAATTATATGGTCTATTTTGGAGAAGGTACCATGAGGTGCTGAGAAAAAGGTATTTTTTTGTTTATTTGTTTTAGAATGAAATGTTCTATAGATATCCCTTAAATCCATTTGGTTCATAACTTCTGTTAGTTTCATAGTGTCTCTATTTAGTTTCTGGTTCCATGATCTGTCCATTGCTGAGAGTGGGGTGCTGAAATCCCCCACTATTATTGTGTGAGATGCAATGTGTGCTTTGAGCATTAGTAAAGTCTTTTTTATGAATGTGGGTGCCCTTGCATTTGGAGCATAGATGTTCAGAATTGAGAGTTCATCTTGGTAGTTTTTCTTTGACGAGTATGAAGTGTCTCTTATCTTTTTTGATAACTTTTGGTTGAAAGTCGATTTTATTTGAAATTGGAATGGCTACTCCAGCTTGTTTCTTGGGACCATTTGCTTGGAAGACTATTTTCCATCCTTTTACTCTGAGGTAGTGTCTGTCTTTGTTGCTGAGGTGCACTTCCTGTATGCAGCAAAATTCTGTGTCCTGTTTATGTATCTTGTATGTTAGTCTCTGTCTTTTTATTAGAGAATTGAGTCCATTGATGTTAAAAGATATTAAGAAAAATGATTGTTGCTTATTGTTATTTTTGTTATTAGAGGTAGAATTATGTTTGTGTAGCTATCTTCTTTTGAATTTGTTGGAAGATTACTTTCTTATTTTTTCTAGGTTGTAGTTTCACTCCTTGTCTTGGAGATTTCCATATTATCCTTTGTAGAGCTGGATTTGTAGAAAGATATTATGTAAGTTTGGTTTTGTCATGGAATATATTGGTTTCTCCATCTATAGTGATTGAGAGTTTTGCTGGGTATAGTAGTCTGGGTTGGCATTTGTGTTCTCTTAGGGTCTGTATGATATCAGTCGAGGATCTTCTGGCTTTTATAGTTTCTGGTGAGAAATCTGGTGAAATTCTGATAGGTCTGCCTTTATATGTTACTTGACCTTTTTTTTCCTTAATGCTTTTAATATTTCTTCTTTGTTTCATATATTCGATGTTTTGATTACTATGTGACAGGAGGAATTTCTTTTCTGGTCGACTCTATTTGGAGTTCTGTAGGCTTGTATGTTCATGGGCATCTCCTTCTTTAGGTTAGGAAAATTTTCTTTTATAATTTTGTTGAAGATATTTACTGGCCCTTTAAGTTGGGAATCTTCACTCTCTTCTGTACCTATTATCCTTAGGTTTGGTCTCATTGTATCCTGGATTTCCTGGATGTTTTGGGTCAGAAGCTTTTTGCATTTTGCATTTTCTTTGACAGTTGTGTCAATGTTTTCTATGGTATCTTCTGCACATGAGATTCTCTCTTCTATCTCTTGTATTCTGTTGGTGATACTTGCATCTATGACTCCTGATCTTTTTCCTAGGTTTTCTATCTCCAGGGTAGTCTCTCTTTGAGATTTCTTTATTGTTTTTACTTCCATTTTTAGATCTTGGATGGTTTTGTTTAATTACTTCACTTGCTATGTTGTGTTTTCTTGCAATTCTTTAAGGGATTTTTGTGTTTCCTCTTTAAGGGCTTCTACCTGTTTACCTGTGTTCTCCTGTATTTCTTCAAGGGAGTTATTTATGTCCTTCTTAAAGTCCTCTGTCATCATAATGAGAAGTGATTTTAAATCTGAATCCAGCTTTTCTGGTGTGATGGGATGTCCAGGACTTGCTATGGTAGGAAAACTGTGTTCTGATGATGCCAGGTAACTTTGGTTTCTGTTGCTTATGTTCTTGCACTTGCTTTTCACCATGTGGTTAACTCTAGTGCTACTTGTTCTTACTGTCTCTGACTAGATCCTGTCTTTCCAGTTATCTTGCTTGTGTCAGAACTTTTGAGAGTCCAGCTTTCTCTGTTATCCTGTGATTTTGAGCTCCTGGTTAGAAGAGCTCCTGGGACTCAGGCTGCCTTTGGGATCCTAAAATCCTGTTGCTCTCAGTACAGTGGTTCCTTTATTGCTCTGAGTGCAGTGGTTGCTCTAGGATTGGTCAGGATATGGAGGCTGCTGCACTGTTTGCAGTGGCTCCTCTAGTACGGGTCAGGATATGGAGTCTTCATAGGAGCAGACCACTTAGGATTCTGCCCCAGCCAAAAGGACCTGTACTGCATTTCTTGATTAGGTTGTATGATTTTTATGGGGGAGTTTAACTTCTTGAGTTCTTTATATATTTTGGATATTAGCCCTTTGTCAGATGAAGGGTTAGTGAAGATCTTTTCCCAACCTGTGAGCTGCCATTTTGTCCTATTAACAGTATCCTTTGCCTTATAACCTTTTCATGAGTCAAGGCAGCTTGTCCCATCTGGGATATAGTCAAGCAAAGGTGGGTCAGGCACGTATGTTCAATACAGCTCCCCAGTCACCCTATCAAGGCATTCAGCAAGCTCACAGGTCAGCATCATTCTTTGTCTTAGCAACAGTATGCCTCATCAATCTTTTTAAAGTTCCATGGGTCTCTTCCACAATACCTCATCCTTGAGGATTATAAAAAATCCCTGTAATAAATTGTTGACAAAAAGTCTTGACTGCTCAACTACAATTGCCAGACCCATTATCTGTTTTTTATTGGATATTTTATTTATAGACCTTGTGGGATAGAGAATCAAAAAGAGATATTATGTCTCTTGTATTATTCTTAAAGATGACCAGCTAGTAGGACTCAATCATGTACTGGTCTAGATATCAATCCAATATGGGAAATAACAGTCGACTTTTGGAAGACTGGATCTGGACTTTGTCAGAGACATATTTGGAAGCTAGCTGTAGCTCACTATGATGTTAGGATAGCAAGAGATAATGTTGGGACAGGATCTGGATTTCAAACAAGGGTTAGAGCATGTTTTAAGACTCTTTTACTTGTCAAGCTAAAATTAGATTTGTCTCTTCTACAGTATTTATTGTAAGTTGCATTGACTGTATAATTTCCAATTATGTTAGTGTGTTGAAACCTGGCATGTCTGTTATGGGGGGTCTATCAGCCAGCTTTTGTCTCACTGCCCTGAGTATTAGAAAACCTTGATTCTCTGAAAAAAAAAACTTGGATGTGCTAGAAGTAAGTTAGGATTTAAGCAGAAGCAAGAGGATAGCATGCTTGATTATTTCTGGTATAACAGCTTTAATTCCATTAATTGCTAGCACCACTGTTTCTGCAGTAGCATTGGCAGAAGGAGTTAAGACAACTATTTTTGTTAACCATCTAGCAAAACAATGTTACTAATGTATTGAGTATACAAAAAAATTTATATAGGTATCTGGAACAATGAATGATGCTCTATTACCCTGAAGGAGGTTCTGGGTTCAAGAGTTAGAAGCCGTTCCAAGTGTCATGACAAATATTATTAGAGTAGTGTTACTTTTGAAATTCACAATGATTGTCATTATAATTAGAAAAATGTTTAAAGACACCTGTAGAATATTTGACATAATCCTAACACCTCTCTGGGTGTGTTACCTTTGCATAGTGAGATTATGAATTTAAAGAATGCTGGTCTGTTGACCTTTGATGCTACAGATAATGCTGATAAAATTATTCATGGCTTGAGCTCAGTATTTCCATTTTGGTCCAACCTCAGGAATGGCATATATAGCTCGATCAGGCTAGCCCTTCTTGTCCTGGGAATACTTTTATTTTTGCCCATGGTGTTAAAGCTTATCTTTAACAACATCAATATGTTGGCAGCCCAAGTACATGGCTTAACTCTGAATGTGAATCCCCAGACAGAGTTATTAAATTAATAGTCTGGGAAGCCAAGGATGGGTAAGATTATGCACAGAGCCTTACCAACCTAAAACAGAAGTACATTGCCTTTGATAATGCACATTTCATGATTGGCAAGGAAGGCATTCTTGTAAGAACAACTTAAGACAGGCTCAGTCTTGTTAATGAAATAAAAAAGGGGAAAAGGTGGAGAGCCTTTGGGGCTGCTTGGCAAGAAGCTGACATGGGCCAAGGACAAGAAAGTAGGAATCAAGCAGGAATCTGACATTAGAGTAGAACAAAGAAGTCATTTCAGGTAGGAATCTAAATCTTTGGCTACAACAAAATTAATCTCAGGCAGGAATCTAAATATTAGGCTAGAACAAAGAAGTAATTTTAGACAGGAATCTAAGTTTAGGCTAGAACACAGAAGTAGGCTTCAGACATGAAAATGACCTTGGGCTAGGATAGGGAAGTAGGCTCAGAATCTTTGGTCATCATGATAAGCCTTTAGAAATGGTGTTTGCTTTTTCTTTGATTATTTGTGTTTATTGTATTGCTTGTTCCTTGTCTATTTGCAGCTATTGTATTGCTAGACCCTCAACCTAGAACTGACCTTAATACATACATGTAATCAAATGATATAAAAGAATAAAGAAAGAGGGGGTATAGGATAGAAGGTTCTAGGGAGGGGAAATGGGGAAAGCGGTTGACATCTGTATTCTAAATAAATAAAATATCCAATAAAAAAGAATCTAAAAAAATTAACTTTTCATTTTCATGAGGTCCCATTTATTAATTCTTGACCTTAGTGCCTGAGCCATTGGTGTTTTGTTCAGGAAGTGTTCTCCTGTGCCAATGTATTCAAGGCTGTTTTCCACTTTCTGTTCTATTATATTCAGTGTGTCTGGTTTTTGCAAGGGTCAATAAAGAATAAGAAGCTTTCAAGGAAATGATAAATGGCCTGGGGTCATTTTTCTTCTTATAGCGTGATATGGTTATATGTTATATTTTAAATGAGAAAATGAGACAAACTGAGTAGAGAAGAAAAGTCAATGGATATTGAAATGTAAAACATCTAGATGAACAGAAGATTGAAGATAAAATTTGGTTAAAAGGTGGGTGGAATAAGTTAATGAATTAACAGTGAAACAGGAGTGTGTGATTGGTTGAGTGAGAAAGTGCATCACCTGTGTGCATGTACTTTTAAAAAGATTGGTTTTTATTACTTTTTAAAATTATGTGTGCTTGTATGTCTCTGTGTGTGAGTATACGCATGTGAGTGCAGGTGGCAGAGGAGTCTAGAGTTATTGAGACCCCCTACAGCAAGATATAGATGGCATTTGTGAGAAAAAATGGTTTCTGGCAACCAACCAGGTTATTTTCAGGGGCAGCACTCACGCTTGACCACTGGGTCATCTCTCCAAACACTAAGTACCTTTCAGTTAGTGAGCTTTGGGTTTAGAGTCCTGGTCATCCTTTTGCTTTGGTCAGGCCCTTATCTCAGTTCTATGCATTGTTGGGTTAAAATGAGACATTGAATATATTAATTATGTTAGGTAGTTTGATCAGCAGGCTTGAAGATCAGTGGGGACAGACCTCTCCTTCATAATTAAGTGCTTGTTAAACAAGAAAATGAAACTGCAGGACTTTGATTACTCATCAAAACAGTGGGATTTGAAATGTACATTTTGCCCAGGGTGGATACACTTCCTCAATTTCCTGAGAAATTATAAGTTGGCTACAGCAGGAGGCTTTCTGTTACAAAAAAATAAAGACATACCATTGCCCTTCCCATGACAACCAATTAAAATGGGCCTGTTAGTGATCCCAACAGGTAAACAGGAAAGTCAGTCTAGTCTAGAAACATTGAGAAGTAGCATGAAACCTACCTAGATATTTAGATTAACACCATAGTTTCTTTGACCATTGTTCATTCTCACTCTATGAGACTGTATTCCTTTGCCTTGGTCCTGTGAAAATCAGTCTCCAGTGTCAACTTGGCAAAATTAGAATGACCTAGGAGATGGCCTTCTGGACATGCTTGTGGGAAATTATCTTGATTGAGTTAATTGAGATAGAAAGCTCTTTCCACTGTGAGTTGTAAAATTCCCTAGTCTGGAATCCCAACTTGAATAAAAATAAAAAGTTAACTGAGCATAAATATTTATGTCTCTTTGCTACCTGACTGGAGTCAATGTACCTGGCTGCCTCAAGTTCCTGCTGCCATGATAGATGATTCCCTGGGGACTCTGAACCAAAATAAACCTTTCTTTACTTCAATTGTTTTTGTCAGAGTATTTTATTACAGCAACAGAAAAGTCACCAAATAAGGTCCATGTGGCTATTGCTTATGCTCACTATGGAGGGTGCCTTATATTATTTTGACATAAACTCTGCCAGTATCTATGCTGCTTTTTGAGTGACTTGTCCTAATACCTTGACAGTGATCAGAAGGACAGTAGAGCTAAATAGAATTTGGTGCAATATCCCCTTGACAAGCTCTCTGGCACCATTGCTAGAGAACATCAAAAATAATGCTAAGCTCTCATGTTCCCTCTGCTTTCACTTAGTAATATAAAGGCTGTACTTCCCCACTGAAGCTTAGTGAACAAAATGCAGTCAGTCTCATCCCACAAAGCCAGAATTGGCTTGCTATATATCCACCCTGGTGCCTGGATATCTTTACATGCTTGATCTTTGTAAAGACCAAATTCCATCTGGAGTTTATAAAACATCTTATACTTGCCATTTTCAAACAGATTTTCCCCCTGCATGTGTCTGCTAGATGGTTTAAAAGCTGAAAGGAGGCATCCAATGGTGTGAAGCTACATAGATTTCCTCCTGTACTAAAAAGTTTGTTATGATTATTAATGTTACCAAAGGGATGTTCCATAACAAAAGAATGATACAACTGTTATCATATATCATTTCTCACTATTACCAATAGAATACATTCAAAATTTTTGATGTGGAAATTATGTCCGCTCTTCCTGAGATCAGGATTCTTCTTTATTTCTAAGTTTTTAGCTTTGTTGTCTGAAAACTCTCCTTCACAGTGACATTACTTACCAACTGAGTCATGAGGCTGTTGGTTGAACTTAGTCTCTGTGGCTCACTGCTCATGATTTTGTTTTTTGTTTTAATAAAAAGCTCTTCTCTCCTTCTTCAATTACTATACCTGATGCATCCTTTAAAAAAAATACATGGTGTACATTCCTATCTCTGTTCTTGTTATAACATTATCTCTGGGGCCATTTTCCCTCTATTGTGTTTCTGTGTTTCTTTCATGGTCTGCTGAAGTGGTACCTATTCATTAACCCTTCCCTGATGCTTTCAGCTGGAATTGTGCTATTTTTTTCTGGTA
The DNA here is from genome assembly GCF_011762505.2 of Arvicanthis niloticus. Taxonomy (NCBI): domain Eukaryota; kingdom Metazoa; phylum Chordata; class Mammalia; order Rodentia; family Muridae; genus Arvicanthis; species Arvicanthis niloticus. The sequence goes on along the minus strand of NC_047668.1, from coordinate 47,659,045 downwards.
CTCTCAAAACCATATGGGCTTTTGTTATAGTCTAACATGTGTATTGTTCCTTTTGAGTTAAAAGTTATGGAAAAGCTAATAATTCATACCACTCAGTATACATTATCTCTACTTCCTTGGACAATATATAGAATTCTCAGTTTTAAGGCTCACACAAACAGCATTAATAATCCTTCTTGCAAATAGGAATATCATAGAATAACAAGTAGCGTTTTATATGCATTAAAGGTACTTATGGAAGAATGGTTCTTTCTTTTTATCTCTGCCTGATGATGTGTGGCTTGTTCTCTTCAGAATGTGACTTGAGTTGTGGTTACACTCTGTGTAAAAGACAGGAAAAGAAAAAAGTCCAGGTGCCTGATTGTCAGAACCAGCTGACCAATTCCAGTTTACTCTGAGTTACACTAGTATTTCCCTTTGTCTGGGAAAAATTGCTGTGTCTTTGGGGGTCAGAGGCTCTATCATTCAGTCAATGTTATTCTAGTTGCTGTAACTGCAGGTTTTCTTTTCTACGAATACCTACCCTCCTCTCCTTCCTACAATGACCTGAGCTACTTAGGAGAAGTACTGACTTACTTTTATGCTTTATAGCTGACTAAACATATGTTAAAAGATTAACACTTCTTTCATTTTATACAGGTGTGTATATAGGTGTGTCCATGTATGTGTGCATACACATGGCATTGTATAGCAGTTTTCTTCCAGATTGAAATATTACATTTTCCAAGAAAGCTCTTTTAGACAGAAGGTAAACAACTCAAAATAGCTTCAGGAAGTCCCAGAAACCAACAAGATTCACTATGCTCCTCCCTCTCAAGAGTAGACAATGGACTGCTGAGTGCCACTCTCAGAAAAACCAAGGGGCAAAAACGAATCTCAGAAGACTAAATACAAAGAAGACTCTGACTAGAACCGCTGTCTGGAAAAATAAGAAACCTTATGAACTTCCTGGAAGAGGCTCAGAACAGCTGAGCTAATTAAAAAGGACACTCTTGAGACAGTGTCCACAGAAGCTGCCTGCAAGCTGTGCACTGTTCTCTAGCTTCTCAGCATTTGTGAGCTGTTACCCATTTGTGGTGGGTTTAGGTGATGCAGCTGTCTTTGAGTTATTTCTGATCACGTAAGTAAATCCTCACCAATATCCCTGTAAATACCCCCAATAAAGTTCATTAATTTACCAAGTTGGAGTTTGGTGGTATCTGTATTTTGGTATCTTGTTGAGTATTTATCTAGGGTGAGTAGGGTGTGTGTGTGTGTGTGTGTGTGTGTGTGTGTGTGTGTGTCTGTCTGTCTGTCTGTCTGTCTGTCTGTCTGTGTCTATGTGTGTATGTTGCATCTCCTCAGGAGAAATCTTTTCATGAAGCATGTAGGATACATGAGCCATATATGTATATGCATGTTAGATACTGTTTCTCCAGATGACTCCAACTTATGGGGTTTTCTTCTGTTTGTTTTGAGATAGTGAGCTGGGGCTCACCAGTTTGGCAAAGTGAGATAACCAGTAGGCCCTGGGGGGCTGCCTCTCTTCTTCTAAAGCACTGGAATTGTCAGCAACTGCCATCCTGCCTATGCTTTTGACATTCGTTTTAAGGATTGGACGCAGGTCCTTATGTTTAAATAACAAGAACTTTACTAGTTAAATATATTCTACTCCAGAAACTCATTCCTTTATTTAACAAATACATTACTATATATTTGACACTGCGTTGGGTAGGGATAATTTGACATGCTTCCTGTTCTGATATCACACAAAATCTCATGGAGAGACAAATTCTGCTAATTAGTGTAGTGTAATGTAGGCAGTAGATTTCAATATTAGCTGGGTATTGTTTTTCCATTAAGAAGACTTATCTTGACTCCATCTCTTCCTATCAGTCTTTCTTACAAGAACAGATGCCACTGGATTTATGGCCTAATAAGATCACCTAGGATGGTGTGTCTTTGTTGCAAGATCTTTAATTTAAATCTGTAAGGTGCTTTTTCCTCTTCCATGTAAGGTGACTTTATAAATTCCTAGAAAAAGTAACATATTATTTGGCCTGTCTATGACAAGAACCTACAGTATTTCAGGAATCCACATAGCCATCATACATTTGTCTACAAGCTTGTTTTTCTGTGACTTTTCCCCTAATCTGTCATTGAGGTCTCTGGATGACAGCCATGAAGTCTGACCTTGCTTCCTCTTCAATGGGGGGATGGCTATGCATGTCCTTCAGGGAGACTTCTTTATCTAGCAGATGGCTTAATGCTTATGTGTGAGGTCTAAGACCAGGTGTACATTTCAAGGACACTTACTTATATTAGGAGAGACTTATAAGTATTTCCCGACTTCCGTCCACTTTATATAGCCACCCTGGAAAAGAACTCTGGAGGAGTAATTGGCTCAAGTGTTCAAGATCCAGAGGCATTAGCCAACAGAACTCATGAAACAACAGAAACTGTGACTCCTAGATACAAGAGAGTCAACAGATGCTCATGAGGACCAATGAGGGGTCCAGAGGCAGCAACATTTGCACACAGTTGATGGGAACCAAGGGGGAATAGGGGAATGAGAATATGTGCCTGGAGGACTGCATGTTTAAGATTATGAGAATAATAAAATAAATACTAAATAAACTATTTTTACTATTTCTATTTACCTAATGTGTACATTTCAAATATTTATAATAAAATTTATTTAAAAGTAAGTAAGTAGACCATAAAAAGGTCCATGGGCACCATTTGTAGCAGTACCATTTAAAATTGGCTAATCTTAAAGAAGAATATGTGAGTGGGAAAACTTGCTTAAAGGCCTTTAATGTTGCTCATTGCCATTATTGTTATTATTTTCTCTATTTTTGTGGTCAGTAGCTAAAAAGTTCATGTCCTCAGTGGGATGAGGAACAAGCTTGTTACCTCAGACAAGCAAACACAAAGGAAAGGCATGCTTTAACTAGACCAAAGGTGATGTTGGTGTTCTTGGGTTTTAAACAACTTTTATTAGGGACAAACAGAACACCAGTGTTAAAGAAATCTATGACAAACCCCAATACTAAATCCATAATATATAGATTTTACAGATTTCAAAATGTTGACTCGATTTTTTATTTTATTAAAAATATTTTTTAATTTAAGAATTTCAGACACTATATTCTAAACATATTCAGCTCCACTCCCTTAACTTCTCTCAGATCTATCCTTCCTTCCTTCCTTGCCCACCCAACTTAATGAACTTGATGTTCACCTATATTGATGTTAATTTACTTTGTGGGCTGAGCTATGGAGACAATAACTGTGTTGGAGCAATGACACAATTAATCATCTTTTAGTTATTGCTGTGTTCCAGACAGACAGGAAATATATATATATATATATATATATATATATATATATATATATATATGTATGAATGATTATTTGTGTTTCTAAAAGAATAGTGAACAGATTATAATCACCACTGATGTAGGTTCCTTGCATTTCGAGAGAACAAGATGACGTTCTTGTGGTTTCCCAGTGTCTGTTCTCTTTAGTATTTAAGCTAGACTGAAAAACATCTGTTTTGATGCTTTAATTTGTTTCATTATAATTTCTTACCACCAGTAATAACTATTTACCTCACATTATATCTACCCAAGCAGGCAGTTACTTTTAGGTGTGGTACATTCTTCATTTCCTAGCCTCTAATAAAGATTGATATTTTGGCAACTATACAGGTTTTGAATAAGGCAGGTCTCATGTATATTTTAATCCCAGGCTAAGTACTTTGTATAACTTGGCTAATAATTTCTACTTGGTAGGACTGCCACATGAATGAGACCATGGACATAAAAGGATCCTGCCCACAACTCCTGCTTTGTTATTCAGAACTTGAGAGTTTTCTTTCTCCCTCCCTTCATTTCCCTCTCCCAAAGACTGATGGGTAGCACTCTTAGATTGGCTTTGTCAGTGGAGAGAATCTCTCTCTCTCTCTCTCTTTTTTTTTTATAGAAATGAGAGCTTGACTAATTTTTACTAAGACTCATGAATCAATTTAATGTAATCACCATCATTATTTTTATTTACTGTGGTCCTAGGGCTTTGTGCATGCTAGGCAAGTGCTGTATCACTGAGCTGAATCCTGAGTCCTGGAAATGTATTAGTTCTTCCTTCCTTTCTTCCTTCCTTTCTTCTTTTTTCCCTTCCTTCCTTCTCCCCTCCCTCCCTCCCTCCTTCCCTCCATCCCTCCTTCCTTCCTTCTTTCCTTTCTTTCTCCATTGTGTGGGTGGGTGTGTGCGCTTGTGCATGCATGCACGTGTTTGTGTTCAAGAAAAGTGTTCTTGGAATAGAGGGCATCCAATCCCCCGGAGTTCGAGGCCTATCATGGGTTCTGGGAAACAAAATTGAGTCTTCACCACTGAGTTGTCACCTTTCTAGCCCAGAAATTGCAATTCTTTAAGAAAAGTTTATTATTAAATGTCAAGAAGAATGAATTTTTTATAGGCTCTCAAGGAACTCTACTAGCTCTTTTTGAAAATACAAATAATAGTTTCTCACTTCTAAGGATAATCAAGATTGATGAAACCTTCATCCCAGTGATTATTCCACAGGTAAAAGTATCTAGGAAAATGACTATTCCATTAAGTTCATAAAAGTATTTTCTTAGAACAATCTGTCTCTTGGAAAATTGCACATGTTTTCATGAACAGGATTCATGGTGCAGCTTATTATTTTAGAGAAAGATCAGAATGGGTGGAAACTAATTAAGGAAAAGTCTTTTAAATCATAAACACCCTCACATACCCAACAAGTATACAAAAGAAAGAAAATGAAAAGCACAGTACCTAATTAAAACACATACTATCTAATTATGCTCTAAACAGTACATAATTAAAATACGCATACATTTAGTAGGCTATTTTCTCACAGTGTAATATGTTTCAAATGGTAAGTCAATAAAAACTTGCCTAATTTGCATTGTTTTACCCTAGAAACTTCACCAAGACTGAAAGTCTTTTGTAACATGCAGTTCAATAGGATTTCAAAGCTTTAGTCTTTCTCTGCAAAGGCGCCTGGAATCTCAGACTGCTTCATCTGGTTATTGCATGCTTAGAGTAGATGGACTCTTTGGCTCTATACTGCAAGGTGAATGTCGCTGATTTAATGATGCCACCGGCTCCTAAAGGCCTCCTTGCTAAACCTGGGCTTCTGCACATGCTGCCAGTGAATATTTCCAGAATGCCCGGGAGAGGGCTGGTGTTCAGGAGAGCATCTCTGAAGGCTCCAAGGTTCCTCCACTGTGGGGATATGGGTGTGCTGTCAGAGACACAGCTCTCTGGTTCACCAACCTGCTTCAGCCAAAACATTGCGCTGCTGGTTGGTTGATTTCCTGTGCTTCCTTGGAAGGCTTTGTTTGAAGAAAGATTTTAACCTCTATAGAGAGAGTAGAGGTTAAAATGTTAAACTGTTTTAAGCACAAGACTTTAACCTTTGAAATAATCATTTTCCAGCAGACTAGGAAATTGAAAGAATTGTAGACTGACAGTCTCTATGTCTTCCAATGAGATGAATAGTGGTGAGTATTTTAGCCAAAATTCAGAATAATTTCAGAGAAAATCAATCTCCTGAACAGATTGGTACACATCTGCTTAAAAAGGGGGATTCTCTCATTAAGGCAATATACTACTATTACACACAGAATATTCACAATTCTCAATTCTTGAATATAATTTGAGAACCAATATTGGGTTATATCTCTTTGGTTTAGAATAGTCTGTATACCATCTCGTCTCATTGTTTACAACACTGAATTACTAGAGAGAACAGACTGGTGACCTTGCCTGGTGTCTGCATCTTGAGGTTATCTGTTTGCTTGCTGTGGCATTCTTTAATTTTTACTACCCTCTACATTTTTTGTAAACTGTAGCCTAGTTCTAAAGGCCTGGTTAGACTTAGATCATTCCAGGCAAAAATTTTAGAAGTTACAACTTCACTTCAATGGATGAAAGTGCTGTCCTCAGCAGCCCAACTCTCACGCCAGTAGGGAGGTAATGATGGGTCTCTTTATGGAAAGGTGTTTCTCTGTGTGCTTGGCTGTAGACATGAAGGTGGAAAAAGCATCATGTGGTCAGCTGGTCCCATCAGCCTTTCATCAGATAGGTTTACCACTTACCAACAACCCCTGTCTGAAGTAATTTTTTTTTTTTTTAAAAATCTACATTACAGAACTATTATCTTGTCTATACTTTTTATATATTCATCTGCTAGAAAAAGTTTCAATAATCAACTGGCAGTAAATTATGGTTCATTTTAAAAAGCAGGGCAACTGTTTCATGCTTTTCTTTTAACTACTAGTTTTCAAAGTTAGAATCATTGCTGCTCCCCATGACAGCCAGTGGGTTTGTCCTCGCTCTTCTCTCCTCCCTCCGTATTTCTTTCCTCACCTCACCTATCTCTCACCTTCCATTTCTTCTTTCCTATTTTCTCATTCACATTTTCTACCATTGCTTAATATAAGATGTGCCAGAATATTCATGCTCAAGTTTGAAAATGCAGTTTTTCTTAGAATGATTCTAAACAGAAAATAAAGAAGACACAATGAGACCGGCAGTCAAAGGAAGAGAGAAAGCTTATGGGCTGGGGAAGTGGCTCTGTGGTCATAAATTAAAGAAGGTTTAATAAGAAACAGTAGATCTTCTGAGATTGGAAAGACAAATTATGAAGTTATTACTTGTCCCCCAAATTTCTCTCAGATGAAATCTTATCCTTCAGTCTTTGCTAATTTAGTATTTTGTGAGGAAACTCACAAATTGCTTCAAAATGTATTTAAAGTACAATGCACTGAAAAGACCTAAGATAGTTCTGAGGAAGGGTTCTTGGATGAGTCTTGTCATAGGAGTTGGGCATTGTATTCAAGGGGATGTAAGGAGTTATTACAAAACCACACTAACAATGCTCGAGTTTTATTGAAACAAACAAACAAACAAACAAACAAACAAAGTCAGTTGGGCCAGTTGTACAAGGCAGTGTGAGACAGATTCACAGGAATGCTTGATTGACAGCATAAATACAGTGCAGACTGTGAAGGGAAAGAACATTTTTCTTCATTTAATTAATTGGTCAACATTTTATTTTCTTTGCAGTGGAGGAAAATGAATCTTTGCCTTTATCTCACATATCACAGCCAGAGATCAATTGCAATAGAAGTATGGATCCAAATCAGAAGCTATAATAGAGCCAGAAAATAATGGGAAAGTTCCTTATTAGAGAGAAACTGCAGGTCTTAGGCTTTAAAGCTGGAGTCAAATCTTGATGCTTCTGAGATGTTCTACACATGGAAAAGCAGAGCACAAAGACAAGAAGACACAGGTTGCCAAATCAAAGGATCCGTACCCCAAACACAGTTTTTTTTTTTTTTTAAATACAATCAAGAGAGAAAAAACTGTCAAAAAATAGCAGGAGAAAATACAAATCCAAAGAATGATGGAGTACTTGCCTAGGATGCAAGAGGCTCTGGGTTTAGTCCCCAGCATTACAAATATAAAACAATAACAAAATCCTCCAACCCTATGAATCTGAGACCACAGCTTACCAGCAGAATATATGCACAATGGGAGCACATGCCAGGCTGCCATCCTCAAAAGCACGAAAGAAACAACAACTAAACACTGGCTATATATTCTTTCTCGGTTTCCATATAGATCGATGACTTTTGCATGTCTTTACTTTCCCAATCCTGTGTTTATCTTCCCGTTCTCTCTCTTTACTCTTTTCCCACCCCCCTCCTCATTGACTAGCCAAGACTTCTAAAATAATTTTTGAGAAAAAATGTTGATATCAGACAATCCTGATAGCAGACAATCCTTTCTCTTTCCAACGACAGAGGGAAAGATTTCAAAATTATATTTTTGAATTTAATGTATTTCAATTGAATTTAAAATAGTGTTTCCTGAAGGCTATTATTTATTATCTATCTTCTTAGCAACATTTGCTCAGATGAGGTAAATATTTTTGTAAGAGCTTTATCAAAATAAAATCAAAGCTTTCTGCAGTTAGGAAGGATAGAAATCATATGATTGTGTGTTATTTTATGTCCCTATAATGAACTACATTGATTATCAACTAAAATACTAACCTTCCATTTCTGGAATAAACTGAAAATATTTTGTGTTAGCTATACTCAGCTTTGACATAAATGCTTGGGGTTTGAACTTGGGTTTTCTTGCTTTCACAGCAAATGCTCTTTCCCACTGCACCATCCCTCATTCCATGATGGTTGTTATTGTTGTTGTTGATATTGTTGTTGTTTTGAAGCTGACTTTGCACTTCTGGTTAAAGCTTGATCATGTTCCAGTGGCTGTGCTATGTATTTCTAGATTTAGCATGTTTATAGTTTGATAAGGGGGTTTGTATATTACATTCATGATCTTGGTCTAGTTTCCATTTCTTGTGACATCTTTTATTCTAGTACTAGGAAATTAATATACCTTCTTTCTTTGTGTTCAGGAATAACTTATGTAGGATTGTTATTGTTTGTTTCTCAAATATTTGATATTTGATAGAATTTACTCAAGCCACATGGACCTGATTGTTTTTAGATAATCTTAAAACTATGAGGTGAATTTAACAGAAGAGAATTCAGGCTAGATAGTCTATTAATACTGGTCAAATATGTATATGACTTAAGTCACAGAAAAGAAAAAGTTGAGAAAATAATGACCCCAAAAGTTCAAAAGTTGAATCAAAAATCTCAGAGATTATCAAGTAGGATAAACTCTTAGAGAACTGTATTCAAATGGCATTATATGTTAAAAATAATGAAAACAGTTTGAAAAAACTGCGAAAATGACATTATATACTAAGAGGATGATTTGAAGAACTGTGGACTGTTCATCAGGAACCATGGAAACAAGTGAAAAATATCCTTAAAGTCATAAATGGGAAAACCATCAACCCAGAATTGTATGATGCTATATCAGTGAAAGTATTTTTATGAGTCACAGTGAATTTAAAATATCGTCAGATGATAAAATATTCTCAAATGCAATTTGTGTGTGCAGCTGTAATTGATGGAGCTAGTTCAGGCCCATCTCACGTTGGACTTTTTTTGACTGGGAGTCTGTGAATCTTTCAAAACAGTTAATAATTAATTAACTTATTCCTTTGTATCTTTCTCTGTATTGTCTCTGTTTGTCTGTCTGTCTGTCTGTCTGTCTGTCTCTGACTTTCTCTGTCTTGTCTCTGTTTCAGTCTCACTTTGTGTGTGTGTGTGTTGCCATGGTGCACACCTGGACAACAGAGGACAACTTGCAGGAATGTGATCTCTTCTTTCACTTTGCATCTAGGCAGTGTGTCTCTTAGTTCTGTGAATAGTCTGACACTCCAACTAGCTGTCCAGTGAGCTTTGGTCAGTTCTCCTGTCTTTGCCTTTCATTTCCTTACAGGAACACTGGGATTGTAGACATTGCATCACTGACTCTGGCCTTTTTATGTGGGTTTTGGGAATCAAACTCAGATGGGATGTCTTGCTGCCTGGTGAGTCATCTGAGTATTCAGGATTTCCTAACCTGGGTCTGGGTACTAAGAAGGGCTGGAGCTTTTTGCTGGGTAAAATCTTTTCCCAGAGATCTCATATTTTAATTAGATTTTCTAATGGTACTAGAGCTCAGAAAGGGTTAGATTCACTATTCAGTATCAAAGCAAGTATGTAGATTGATTGGAATAATACTACTTTATTTTTATATATATAAAGAAAAGTTTACCTAAATTGTAGTTAGCTTCTGCCTTTTTACCCCTAAGGCTTTCATTTTAATCTATCCCCAATATTTAATTAGCAAATTAAGATAAAATGCATTCATGTATACAACCTCTCCTGATTTTTTCCCCCTAAACCCTTTTCTTAATTGTTTCAGGTAGCTTTAGTTGTCAACTTAGCACACCTGAGAAGAGCAGGCTTCAATCGTGGACACATGTATCTTTATAAAATTGACTCTTGATTGCTAATTGGTATGGGAGATCCCAGCCCAATGTGGGATGTGCTATCCCTGGGCGGGTGGACCTGGGCTATATAGAAATGGTGGTTGCATGGATGGAAGGAAGATAGCTAGTAAGTAGCATTTTCTGAGGTTTCTGTTTTAGTTCCTGTCTTCAGGTTCCTGACTTGAGTTTCTGCCTTGGCTTCCATCTTTTGTGTTTGGTTATGGGTGTTCTTATCTACAGGAATGAGTTAAGCTTTAAAACATAAGTATATGCTTAAAATGATAAGATGTTATTTCCTTTATTTATTTTGGAGATTGAGTCAGAGTTTTAAAGTGGTTTTTGCTATACCCAAGTTGTAAGAGAAATTTAACATTGGCTATCTTTATTTCTCAGTTAAATCTTTATCTGTTTGGAGTCTGTTCTACTATAAATAAAGTAAACTCTCAACACATTTTTTTTATTTTTCACATTTTGCTCATTTGGAATATTCGTTAGTTATCAATGCCAAAGCCTTTTATTTGTAGTGTCTTTGCTGAATGTTTAATTATTTGTGCTAAATATGTGTCCTAAAATTAATGCTTGATGTACAGTTTGAATCTAAGGTCCATGTCCATTATAATCAGATATCCTTCTTACATAAACGTTTATCCAAAGGAATTTATATTTAATACTGAAAATTCAGCTTTGCTGTAAATAATTTCTCTTTGAGGTAGAACTTTTGTTTAACATATTAAATATTTTTGTGAATAATGGTAATGCCCTTTTTGAATACTGTGATCAGCTCTTCATGAGTCATGCAGGTAACCAATAGACTATATTTTTAATTGTGATATTCAATAACAAGAAACATAAACATCTACTTATTGGCAAACATTTTACTTTTAAGGAAAACAATTTTTTTTGAGATGGGGTCTTGTGTTGGCTAGGTTTTTTTTCCAACTTGACACAGGCTAGAGTCATTTGAAAGGAGGAAACCACAATTAAGACAGTGCCTCCATAAGATCCATCTGTAGGACATTTTCTTAACTAGTGATTGATTGGTAAGGACCTGGTGTATTGTGAGTGGGGCTCTCCCTGGGCTTGGTGGTTCTAGGTTCTACAAGAAAGTAGGCTGCACAAACCATGAGGAGCAAGCCAGTCAGCAGCACCCTTCCAAGGCCTCTGCATCAGCTCTTGCTGCCAGGTTCCTGCCCTGCTAGAGTTCTTGTCCTGGCTTCCTTCAGTGATAGACTACAGTGTGAAATGTAAGTCAAATAATCCCCTTTCCTTCGGTTGATTTTGGTTATGGTGTTTCATTACAGGAACAGAAACTCTAACTAGTACAGAGTCTCACTGTATCTCAGGCTGGAGTGTAATTTACTGTGTACTCCAGACTGGCCTCAAACGTTTGATTCTCCTGCATCTGCTTCCTGACTGCTGGGATGAAAATTTTCAATAAAGACTAGGTATCTGGTTTTGAAAGCAGTGATGCAGAATAGCTATCATGTCTATTTCTTAGCTTAGACATCATTGCTTGGTTTTTCTGCATTGTTTTGCATATTTTTTGTACACCAATTTACTCACTTATGTAGCCTCCTTTGCAGCATCCCATGAGAACCCACAGAGTTAGGACAAAACATGAGCCTATTTCCGTTTCACAGGACATGGTAGAGCATTCCAAAGAACTCTGTAGTTGGGTGAGGTTCAATAGAAACAACTTGAGCTACCCACTGTGTTGGAGACTACTGAAATCGACCTCAGTACTGGAACTTATTGGTAAAAAATAACCAAGAGAACATTTTGCTGTCATTTTGTTTTCAAAGAGAGAAGGTAAAGTACAGGAAAAATCAGCAAAGTGAGAAAGGAAATCATGGAAGCGTTGAGAGTCCTTTTTTCTTTTTCCTTCTTATGATATTTTTATTGATTATTTTTTGGATTTCAGATCATGAACCCTGATCACACTTTTCAGTCCTCTCATGTCTAGCCTTATCCTGGTGACCTCTCCCCACATAAAGGAAAAGAACAAGTTCTATTTTTGTGTTGCCCATATATTCACTGGAGCATGGTCAATCTCCCAGGGGCCAGCCCCTTAAAGAAAAGAGAGTCTTTCCCAATCCATGTCCACACCAGAAACCATCAATTGAGGAGAACTACACTTCAGCATCCTTATCACAACTTTAAAGAGTTCTCCTTGATGGCTTTTTGTGTAGGTTGTTATTTTGGGGGGAAGGTTGGAGATGGGGTCAAGGTTGTCACATAGCCATTCTATGTACCTACTTTTCAACTCTGAGCTTCCAGTCATCAATACCATGACAAAAGTAATTTCCTTGCCCTTTATCACTAGTTAATGTGCATTTAGATCACTTTCAGTAAACCTGGAAGTTAATGTGGCTCCCATTTTCATCTTAGATGTTACTATTAGTATATTCCTATAGTGATGCAGAAAATGAAACAGTACCTTGTGTGCATCAGGTAAGGGCTTACATGTTAAGGTCAGGTTCCATTTTGTTAAAATCTTATTTTCTTGGACTGGCCTTTCCCCCTCTATATCCAGGAAGTCTTATTTTATGTTTTTCCATAATTGGGAAACTCAGCTGTGCTGGCAGCTGTGGGGTAGCAGCTGGTCATTCAGGGCCTTTAGCCATCACTGGTGGTTGGAGTATGAACTGAGAAGCAGGGCCATCAGCCTCATCTTTTCCAACTTGGCTGGACCTGGATCAAGAGTTCCTGGATCTGCAGAGGAGTCCTAAGAAACTGATAGGGAAACCTGAGAGATGAGGATTATTTATTTATTTTTTTTGACAAGCAAAAGTACATTATGCATGAACATAGAAAATAAAATCTGACAGCCTTTGAGAAAATAAGTTTCCTGTAGCTCCCTGAATCACAGTGTCTCTGATTGTGTGCTTAACAAAAGCTAATTGACTTCCTTAACTAGGACACGAGATTCTTATTCAGCAGCCCTTTCAGAGACGTTCACAGATGAATGCAAGTTGCTTTTTATTATTTAGCTTTCAGAAACAAGTCTAATATTTTAATAAGGAATGGTTATTCATCTATGACTCTGCTTTCTTATAGCTTATATTACATGAGTTGGACAAGCAAGGCTGAATTTTTAAAGTTGAGTTTTATGAGTTGGTGTGAGATCAATAATTTCCTAATCTGCTGTCGATCTCATCTCTGTGTAATAAATCTGTCTCACTCACAGTCATTTATAGAAGCCATGAAAGCCTGGGGTGGATGTCAGCTTGCTCCAAAATAGATACACTCTGTAGCCATTTTATTTCTTTAAATCATGTTTTTCTATTCTCAGCATACTTAATTTCAATGTTTATTTAGTTCTGTATCTTGAAGTTTGGATTTCAAGGTGTCTTGACTTTGATATGCTATGCTGATGGCTTTTTGGGTTTGCCCAGTGATTGGACTCTCTCTTTGACAGTGTCAAGTATTTATTGTTTTGTTTGCACACATTCATTACGCTGTGAGAGACAGGTCCATTACTCACCCCACTCTGCCTGATTTATTGAACTCTACTGCCTTGTCTCATCTGCACATAGCATGGAGACCAGAGCCCTGTATGCAGGTACCATTTTTATAGCAACTGATTGGAAATGATACATGTGTTAAATTACAAAAGGAATTTGATAAGGCTTAGAAGGCCTTCAGAAACAATACATCTTTCTTTCCTATTCCTAACAGCTCTTATGTTGTTTTAAATCAATAAGACTTCATCTTTAAAAATGGTCCTAGTCTAGGACAATATATGCCAATTCAAAATTACTGCTAGGATTAATCTCTCAACATAAGTAAGTCTTTTACTTAATTCTGGTTTTTAGCAAATTAACTATAACATCAAATGACTCTGTTCACAGAACCACCCATCATAAGAAAGAGTAAGAATACTAATATTTTACATGGAGAAAAATAACCTCAATTATTTAGCAGTACAAAGATAACAAAAATCCTCTGTCGTATTACCATCATATTTCTACATGCTCCATACCACAACAGATTTCCTCTGGTTTCTTGCTGCTTGGTATGACCTGGCTTCACAGAACTGGCATCACCCAGGAGCATGTTGAACTAGCATGAGCAACCAGTTCCCTTCTTTCCTGAGACATAATCTGCCAAAGTAATTCACATGTGAATTAATGAGAGGCACTGGTCCAGACAGTCTAGTTTTTAACAGTTCCTTTTGCAGACTTTGATTGACAAGTAAGTGCACACGATTTCCTGCTAATAGGAACCCCATGTGGCATGGAAGCCTTATTGAGGCATGTTTTCCTAGAGAAAATCAACAGAGATGATCAATACTTTCCAGATAAAATATTTGTTTACTTCATGTTCTGGAAAAGGCCTGAGAACTATGAGTATTTGATTTTAAATTTGTTTAGAATCCACAATTTCCTCAGATTAGAGAGGCTTATTTGGGGCATGAAATATTTACAGCTAAGGGAAGGCTGCCTTATGCTTGAAAAAGCTTATTTGTTGCTGAAAAGCATTTTAATAATAAGACTGAAGACACTTCTTACCACCAAATTAGAACTTATTACATATTGATGTGTGAGTAATTGGGAAGGAAAAACACAAGTGAAAGATATATTTATGGAAAAATTATATGTGGAAAAGAACATGAATATAAAGATCATGGTATTTCACCTTCAAAAATATTATAAAATTTAGTCAAACCCCTTTTAAAAAAGGAAAAAAAAATCAACCAAACATTATGGAAAAGAGACAGAGAACCTAGAATCCTGCACCTCTTCTCCCAACCTTTCTGTTTAGGTTTATTTTTTATTGGATATTTTATTTATTTACAATACAGATGTCATCCCCTTTCCCCATTTCCCCTCCCTAGAACCCTCTGTCCTATACCACCTTTTCCTTTATGCTTTTATATCATTTTGACTAAATTTATGTATTAAGGTCAGTTCTAGGTTGAGGGTCTAGCAATATAATAGTCAAGGAACAAGCAATACAATAAACACAAATAGTCAAAGAAAAAGCAAGGCATTATACTCATTAAGTGAACACTTCCGTGATCACTGTTTCTAAGGGCTTATCAGGATAATCAAAATATCTGAGCCTACTTCCCTGTCCTAGCTCAAGGTTGTTTTCATGTCTGAAGCCTACTTCCTTGTTCTAGCCTAAAATTTAAATTACTGTCTGAAATTACTTCTTTGTTCTAGCCTAACATTTAGATTTTTGCCTGAAATTACTTCTTTCTTCTAGCCTAAGATTTAGATCCTACTTAAAATGACTTCTTTGTTCTAGCCTAATGTCAGATTCCTGCCTTAAGCCTACTTCCTTTTCCTTGGCCAATGTCATATTCCTGCCAAGTAGCCCATTTCCTTGTCGTTGGCCCATGTCAGATTCTTGCCAAGCAGCCCCAAAGGCTCTCCACCTCTTCCCCTTTTTATTTCATTAACAAGACTGAGCCTGTCTTAGGTTCTTCTGACAAGAATGCCTTCCTTACCCATCATGGAATATGGATTATCAAAAGCAATGCACTTATGTCTTAAGTTGGTAAGGCTCTGTGCAGAATCTTACCTGTCTTTGGCTTGCCAGCCTGTTAATTTAATAACTCTGGGAGTCCATTTTCAGGTTCAAGCCATGTACTTTGGCTGCCAACATGCTGATGTTATTAAAGACAAGCTTTACATGATGGGCAGGAATAAAAGTATTTCCAGGACAAAATGGCTAGCATGATGAAGCTATATATGCCATTTTTGAGGCTTGACCAAAACAGAAATACTGACTTCAGGCCATAGATTATTTTATCTTCAGTATTTACCATATCAATGCTCAGCAGAACAACATTCTTGAAATTCATAAGCTCCCTATGTATCATTAAAACATCCTGAGAGGTGTTAGAATTATGCCAAATACACTGCAAGTGTCATTAAACTTCTTCCTAATTATAATGACTACCACTGTAAATTGTAAAATTAACATGAATCTAGTGGTATTTGGCATGAAACAGACAGGAAGGGTTGTGTGCCACTGGCCTTGAGGGAGTTCATGGATCCCAGCAGGTCCCAAATTACTCCCATTTTGGGGAGTGGGATTGCAGCTTACTCACCTACACTCCTGGGCATGTTAGAACTCCTGGGAGTTCAGCCTCCACTCTGTTTAGGATTTATTCTCCAATATAAAACAAAGGTGAAGTAAAGTTGGCTGAATGATCTAGAATGCAAGAAGTGGTGCAAATGCCCATAGGCTGCAATGATCACAGAAGGCTGGACCAGGGTTTGACTGATAGCCAAAGGTTTAAATTAATACATTGCTAACAGTTCAGTTAACCCTAGCTCACCTTGGGGCCTTATTCTGGCTTTTACCACAATCCTTTGATTCTGTGACAGCATTTGAATATTTATCAAATGTCTCCATAAATATCTGTCTCCTCTTGCTTTTGTAAGAATTTAAGTTCTGTAAAAGCAATATTTTTTCCTCTGTTTTACTTGTATGTTCCAGTGGAAAAAATTGTACCTGATGTATCATTTAGAATGAATGATTATTAGTATATAAATAGTGAATAAATGAGGAAAACACTTTCCTAGATTTTAGACTTTTTAATTTATAAAATAAGAGGCAAAGTAGAGACTAATTGTTAAGGAAAGAATTTGAAGTTTTTCTGGCAGGCAAAGAGTGTCAGGAAGACAAAATCTGCCAATGGTGGTGCATACAAACATACATATATGTTTATATTCATTAAATTACATTTTAAAAATTTACTATAATGATTATTGTTCTCTGAAGTTCTGGATCATATGGGTATTTACTTTAAAATATACCTGGAACATTACTTTAGTCATGTTATGTTTTGACAGTAGTGTGAAAAATCACAGGTAGAGAAGTTTTGGGTTGATTTTCCAGGAGTATAGGCATCATTCATGTATAAACGTTATATATTCTGAATGAACAAATATTTAAATAAGGACAAGGACAGGCTAAGTCCTGAAACAAGAGGACACAATATACTGACCAGTTCAAGTAAGAAATTACTGAAGTGTTCCAAAAGGATTTCTGCTCTATAGTGCAGGTTCTCTCTTCTCAGGGAAGAGTTATCTCCTGTGTATTCACTCAGAAGGTTTCTAGTTTTATAGCGAGAGAAAAGTGACTATCAAAGGCATACAATTACAGTGAGAAAATGTGAAGAGTTGTATTGTTTGCCTTTAACCCTCAGTCTTTTCTTCCCTACCAAGGAAGCTGCTGATCTCTCTCTCTCTCTCTCTCTCTCTCTCTCTCTCTCTCTCTCTCTCTCTCTCTGTCTCTGTCTCTCTCTCTGTCTCTCTCTCTCTGTCTCTCTGCCTCTCTCTTTCTCTCTCTCTCAATTTAACTGAAGACTGTTTGTATAATAAGTAACAAACATTTTTGGCTGATCTCATCTAGACTACAGATGACAGAGCTGTACACAGAAGCTAAGATTCCATTTCAAGTCTTGAAAGTAACACAATATTGCAACTGTTCGATTCTATAGATGAAAATAATAATAGATTCAGCTTATATATAATGAGTAGATAAACAGACTGAAACCTTCATAGAGAAGTAACAAAGAATAAACAGAGACCGCAAAATCCAATAACCTTTCAATTATTGGAGCTGGAATCTTGAACACATGAGGTCGTGTTATATTCTTTATATCTAAACCATATGGACTACCAGTTAGCCCCTGCCCATTCACTCCCTGTGCTCCTTTATATTTTTTTTTAGTTGCAGGGTGACATCTAATCACTGCATGTGGCATGATCATGATTTCTCTATATATTCTTGTCTATGTTCACGCCACAAACCACAAGATTCTGTTGAATGATCATTTGCATCAATATGTTCAACTTGATATTAGTAGGTGGTGTTACATCACTCATTAGGTAGGTGATAAATTGTCTTCTGTCCTTCTTCTCCTTGATTATAGTTCTGCTTTAACTAATCATATTGTAGCCTTCCTCATAGTAACCGCTAGAAGATAAAATTGTGATGATAGTCATTTATCTGTTTTCACAAGTCCACTTTTGGCTGAGTGCTGAAATACTTATCTATTCTACTTTATTATGCTTCTGTAGTTTCTGCTCTAAAATGCCCTTTTGTGAGAGGATAAAAAATGCTAGCTGAATAGCAGAATCTACATTGAGGCAAATTGTTTGTAAAGATGTGCTTAGTTAAAGCCCAGACATTGTGTAAGGGGAGAAAAATACATGATGACTTTGAATGTCATTCAACATCAAATTAGATGTCAAAAAGTGGGATATGCATGAAAGAAAATCCATTACTTTCCCTACTCTTGGGTTTGAACCTACAGACAATAAACATTTGCTTTCCAAAGTGTTTCAAATAAGAAAAGCAAAATAAAATTATAGCTATTCTCAAGGAGGACTCATGAATTTCCTCATGAAAGGGAAATAGAATAGATATTGTGGGTGGATAGGGGTTGGGGTGGAGTAGAGCAGGGTATCTCAGGTGGGGCTGGGATAAGGATGGAAACAGGAGAGATCAGGTGTGGGGAAGCTGGAGGGAGAGAGTAGTAGAAGAGATAACTAGAATTGAGGGACATCTTTGGGATGAGGTAGAAACCTAGTACAATGGAAACTCCCAGGAATCTACAAAGGTCACCCTAGCTAAGACTCCTAGCAATGGGGAATATGGATCCTGAACTGGCCATCTCCTCTAATCAGGCAGAACTTCCAGTGGAGGCACTGAGACACCAATCCAGCCACAAAAAAATCTTTGACCTACAATTTGTTCTGACTATAAGATGGGCTGGGGTAAATGTGGTGCAGCAATTGTAGGTGGGAATGGTTAACCAATGACTGTTTCAGCTTGAGACTCATACCACAATATGTATATCTATTTTGATTTCTCAGCTCCTTGAATCAATTTCAGATATTCCTCTTAATGAGTGAATCTGGTTCCAAGCCTGTATGTATAAATAATTTGACCAGAGCTCATCTGTCCACATTTGCTATTCTAGTTAGGAATTCAATAGCATAATAGATGTTACCAAGACCATGATATGATACACTAAAAATGTTCCTATTCATAGCAACTTACCTGAGTAAAGAGGCCAAATGAAGGCAAGTCTGCCATCCTGTATGCAGAGCAAGGGCTTCAGTGAACGAGTTTTATTCCATTGGTTGGAGAATATGCAAATAACAAAATGTAGCTTGCAACCCTTAAGAAATGAGAGTTACTAAAAATGTGCTTAAATTTGTGTTATGTAATTCTCCAACAGATATTAGAGATGACTGCCCCCTGCTGTAAAACTGCAAAGTATAATCACCCTTAAAGAATTGTGAAGCATAAGCAAGATGCTTGGGGAAACCACTATTTTCCATGCAGGAGTATCCACTGGGATGTTCACTGACAAAGTTGTTCCATTCATATATTTACCTATGTCCTGAAAGTGACACATGAAATTTGATGTTATATTTAAGAGAGTGATATTGGCATAAAGAAAATCGGGGGCTATATACCTTGTGAGTATACAGTTGAAATTCTTTTGATGTGAACTAGTTGAGATACCTATATAAGTGATAATTGTTGTAACATGGCTAGCCTTTCTTCATTTTCACCATCAATGAAAAGAAAGGTATGTTAATTTTCGGTGAAAAAGAAGTAGAATAAAAGTCTCATAAATAAATAAATATTCTTATAGAGTTAAAAAAAAAAAAAAGAGGGAGTCCACTCCTGAGACTGCCTGGAGGATCAGGCCCCAGAGCTTGAATAGCCCAGAGGCCTAGAATATAACCAAATAAGACCAGCAAAAATAAAAACAAAAACAAAACACCAAAAAAACAAAAACACCAAAAACAAAACAAAAAAACAAACAAAAATACCAAACCAACCAAACAACAACAAGAAACAAACAATGAAATAATTATTAATGGTATTTTGCTATACTCAAAGATTGGTGCCTAGTCTAGTTGTCACCAGAAAGGCATCCAGCAATTAATGGAAACAGATGCAGAGACTCACAGTCCAACATTAGGCAGAGCTCAGGGAATTTGGTAGAAAATAGAAAGCAAAGATTGTATGAGCCAGAGAGATCAAGGACATCATAAGAAAACCTACAGAATTAACTAACCTGGGCCCATATGGACTCATAGAAGCTGAACCAACAATCAGTGAGCCTAACTGGGTTTGACGTAGGTCTTCTGTACATATTTTACAGCTGTGTAGCTTGGTCTTGGTGGAATTTCAGACAGTGGAAGCAGAAATTGTCTTTGGCTCTTTTTCCTGTTTTGGGACCCTTTCCTTTTAATATGTTGGTTGCCTTATTCAGCCTTAATATGAAGGGAGGTGCCTAGTCTAACTGCAACTTGATAT
This sequence comes from Arvicanthis niloticus, assembly GCF_011762505.2. NCBI lineage: Eukaryota > Metazoa > Chordata > Mammalia > Rodentia > Muridae > Arvicanthis > Arvicanthis niloticus. The sequence goes on along the minus strand of NC_047668.1, from coordinate 47,638,810 downwards.
CCTATGTTTGGTTGATATTCTTGGTTGGTCTGCTCTTTTCTGAAGACAAAAGGAAAAGGAGTGGATGGAGAGGAGCAGTAGGGAGGATGGGTAGGGACTGGGAGGAGAGAGGGAGAGGAAACTGTGATTGGGATAAAAAAAGAAAATAAATGTATTTATATTTTTAAAAAAGAAAGCCATTAAATTATCTGGAAAGAGAATCATGATTCATATAGCAAGGACATTTCCTATTTGCCCCATATCTATTCCTATGACATTTTAGATGTTTTTAAAAAGTATAAATAGTTTTGATTTTTATTTTGAAAATTACTCTTAGGGATGACTTTCATATATAATTAATAATGTATATTAATAAAACAAATATGGGGTGTAGATACATTGTTAAAATTCAGATATAACATTAAAATATATGTAAGATATCAGACCACTATCACTTACTAGTATAATTAAATCCTCAAATAAATATTATAAAAACATTTTTATTTTGCTATTAATAGTAGTAATATTTATATTTTTCCAAAATATGAAGTTTCTTTTGATTTTTTTGTTCTCTCATTTTTACTAATAAAATGATTTAATCTTTAGCAACTTATTTTATTATCACACTTAAATAACAAAACCATAAATCATTTCAACATATCAAATAGTTGAAATCATCTAACATAACCATGATGTACATATGTATTAAAAAACCTTCAAGTCTACCAAAGAAACGTAATCCATTTAATAAAGAATATTTTTCAAAAGCTCAAGTGAAATCCTGTCACATATTTTTGAATATGTAATATGCAATATAATGAAATGTTGACTATGTCCCTTCATTTCCTAATGGTAGGATGATGACTCCATCGAATCTCATACTACATTGTGTTCTGTAGGAAGCATCTGCTGGACACAGTGTCACAGCCTCGGACACTAGTACTTAGCAGCTCCATATGTCTCTCGTTTTCTCATTGGATGTGCTATTCCTGTATTCTTTCTTAACCCTATTGCTTTCAAATTTGCTCATCTGAAAATACAGAGACTCTGGGATGGGGAGAGCAATGGTTGGCAGGTGACATTTGAATGTGGCTTTGTAAATAGATGTTAGAAGTTCAAGCTAAAAGTGAGAGAGTTTACTTCACTTTAAGCCAAATTCCAGGCCCCAAGAAAGATCCCATTATGACTTCTCTAATATTTCAACAGCTAAAAATGGTTATCCTTCTGTATCTAAAAACCCACTGGGTCAGGATTCTTGTATTTCTTCCAATATTTCTGATCACCCATGGACACACCAGATTTAATTTAAATGACATAAAGATTATTGATTTTTTTATTTGAATACACAATTTATGATTTTCATGGCATTATCATTACATAACACAAGGTGGAAAATAGAATTCCCAATATTCTTTTTCTGCCTTGAGGAAAAAAGTTCAGTAGAATTCATACCTTTCAGGGTTAAAACATTGACTTTTAGAATTACAAACTTGGGGCCTAATGTGGTGCATTTCTCCTGTTATTCAGTAGTCTTTATGTTATAGTTGTTCTAAAAGACTCTTATATACACAACATTTCAGAGGACACTTTCCATAATGACACACACATGTGTGCATATTTTTCACATTTATTTCTTAGCAGCATAGCCCCATGATTATTTCAGTTTACTACTAGTTAGAATTAGCTTTATGAGGTAAACCAATACATTTTTATGCAGCTTTAGGGCTGTGAAGCATTTTATTCCTGTTAGACAATCAGATGTTTTTCATTAGCATTTAGGAGTACATACATGCGCTATCAAATCTTAGCACCATATTAGCATCAAGAATGGGATACAGGGGTGGCCTAAGAAAAGTAATGCAAGACATGGAAAAGGGAAAACCACAAAGTGTTCATAAAGGGAGCAATGCAACATGTAACGCTGTGCATTTATAATTTCTCTATCTACTGATCTTAATCGACACTTCATTGTAAGGATGTCTGTAAGCTCCCTCAAAGCACCCTGCTGTGTGATTCTTGTTTAGCAATCAAGGGAGAATATTTGTGATGCTTTTTAAAAGGGAATTATGTTGCTTGTATCAGTTTATAAGCACTCGAACAGCAGTTCTCCTTACTCCTAGGAATCTCCCAAGTGTGGATGTTGGAAACCCTGCATAAGAACCTTTATATACACTGTGTTTTCACCACATACTGCAATAATGCTGTATAGTACCAGAATTGATCTGTCTGTGTTTTCTGCCTTGTTATCTGTCTGTACTTATACTTGGGGGCCATTACAATGTGAAACAGGGATTTCTTAAAACATTAGCACTATGGTACCAAGACAGGTGATCTTTTAGCAGATCAGTCATGGATGTGCTGAACATGATGATTCATGGTCCAGAAGGAATAGAACTGAATGCCTTATTTCCTAATGCTACTCAGAATGATGTGTAATGTGCAGCTTATGAATTGTTTATGTCTCGAATTTTCCACTTAATATTTATGAGCCACTTTTGATCACATGTAACTCAAAACGTGGAAAATGAAGCTGTGTTTAATGGGGAAATTATAATGCATACCAATGAGTGTTTTGTTAATTTATTCTTCAGTTTTACATTTTATTTAATGATGCCAGCTGAGAGTCTTTAAATTTTTTTTAAAGTGGAGCTGAAGAGATGTCTCCATGGTTAAGAGGATATGTTATTCTTGTAAGGATTTAGACAGGGATTCCTGCACCCGAATGGTGATTCACAATCATCTGTAACTCCGGTTCCAAAGGGTCCAGTGCCCTCTTCTGTCCTCTGTGGGCACCAGCCATTCATGTGGTACACACAGAGGCAAATAGGAATACACATAAAATAAATCTAAATTTTTTTAAAAAATTAAAAATTAAAGATATTATCCTTTTTATTGTTTGGTATATGTTTCTCCCAGTGTGGTGTATCTGTGTAATGAATGCACAATTTGTATGGTACACAAATGCATATGTAGGTATGAATGCTTCTGCATGTGCACTGAAGCCAAAAAAAAGGCACCTGGTGTCCTCCACTCTCACCCTTCACCTTACTCATTTGAATCAGGGTTTGTGAACACAGTGCTTGTGCCTTCTGTGGGCTGGAAGCCAGAGAACACAGACATCCTCTTGTCTCCCTCTCCTATAATACTGGAGTTGCAGGAACACAGCTGCGGCTGCCTTCTTAAACAGATGCTGGATCCAAAATCAGGTCCCCATGGTGTAAGAACCTTTAACGACTGAGCATCTCTCCAGCCACACAGGCCAAGTCACCCTCAAAATGTCTATAATTTATCAAGTTTCTAGTTTTTAGAGCTTTGTATACCATGGATACACTTGGATGTAGATAGAGGGACCCTCAGAGTATGTGGACATAGCCTACCTCTAAAACCTGAAGAGAAACATTTCATATTTCCTTGTATTTAATGGCTGTGTTCCTTTATTCTCCAAGGATGGTTTTTAAAATATATTTTTAATTTGTGAATTTCCTGCATATATATATATTATATTTATAATAAAATATATAATATATTTTGGTGATATTTATCCCCCATGCCCTTCAACTTTTTTCAGACCCTCTACTCACATTAACTCCCTTCTAACTTGATGTCAACTTTTTCTAACCTACTGAGTCTAATGTCTAGTTGGTGCTTCCAGTATGTCCACTTGAGCACTGGCATTTTACCTGGGACACACTCCTGAGGAAAACTGATCCTCTCAACTTCTAGGAGCCATCAACTGCAAATATTCCTTAGCTAGGGGTAAGACATCATGAGCACCTTCTTCATCCATACTGGAATTTTGACTAGCTTTATCTTATGCAATTCTTATGTTGTCAACCATAGATGTAGTTAATTCCTTACGCCACAGCCTTGCCATATATGAAAAACATGATCTCACAACAGTCTTCCTCAACCTCTGGCTCTTACAATCTTTATGCTCCCTCTTGTAAGATGATAATAGAGCCTTGTGTGTGGAGGTATTATATAGACATTGTCTTATGGTTTTATTGCTTTAAAAAAGCACCATGGCCATGTTAACTCTTACAAAGGAAACATTTACTTGGGGCTGACTTTCAGTTCAGAGGTTTAGGCTATTATTGTCATGGTGGAAAATATGGTAGCTGGAAGGGTGCAGGCAGACATGGTGCTGTAGAAGGAGCTGAAAGTTCTACATCTTAATCCGTAGGCCTAGCTTGAGCATATGAGATCTCAAAGCGGGCTTTCAGATTTCCTCCAAAAAGGCCACATCTCCTAATAGTGCCACTTTCTATGGGCCTAGTAGTCACATGAATGAGCCTATGGGGCCATTTCTATTCAAATCACCACAGGTTTCCTATTTAGGGTCGAGAACTCAACTATTCTTTATTCTCTATACTTAGAAAAGTGGCAGGCCTCTATGTTAACTGTTATCTACTGCAAAAGGAAGCTTTTCTGATACAAGTTGAGAGATGCACTAATCTATGAAAATAAAGATGGGGGTTTAACATGCAGTTTGGTATTATTTTTATTTAACAAAAATATTAGAAGTAGGTCTTCCCCTATAGCCATGGGTTCTTGGCTCAGTTTGCAATGCCAGAGATGAGTTGCCTGTAAGCAGCATAGGAACTATGTCAGTGAAGTTCTGAGAGTATGTCTATTGTTGACATGGAGATGGCCATGTCAAAGACTCTTACCTCTGATCTATGGGAAAATGGAAAAGCCTTCTCCCCAGTGTTGAGTCTCAGAGCCTTCTTCGGGTATGAGTGTTAATGTTGACTATGTGTGCAGAATATGTCCATCAAAACTTTCTCCGCAGAATACTTACAAGACTGCTTCCTTATAGAGACTGGCCCAACTGAGATTAGATAAACCTGTCTTTTTGATACAGATATATATCATAAATACCAACACCTTGTTTGTCTATATAATACAATTCTACCTCCTTGTTTAGCTGCAATAGCCCTACTTCCATGTTCAACTGTATGTACTAAGCATGTTGAGTTTGCAGAATGTTGAGCCTTGTCTATCAGAGACACCAGACCACCCACATATAGCTTTTCCATGTGTCTGCCTTTTCTTCATTCCTTCAATGCTCAACTCAGCTTCATCCCTGGAGCTATGCCGAATGTTACAGTTTTATTTTGTGGAATGAGCTTTAAATCAAAGCTCAAAGTGCTTGATTATTCCTATAAGGTTCATGCCATTATTGGAACCATAAGCATATCTTGCCAGGCCAGTCATTATTGTAGCTTATGTTTCACAAATGTTTGAGAAAAAAAATGTAATGATATAATGACTCCTGATCTTTTCAAAAGATCAGATAACTCTGTTGGATGGATACTGTTATACTATGAAATCATTTTTCCTCAACCCCTTTACAGGGATAGTGAAACTTTCTCTTAAACAACTTTGAAGGGTAGTTGTTAAGCTCTTTAAGATCTACACAGCTTCAAATTTTATCACCAAACCAAGTCATGTCTATATTCTACAGGGCTCTCATTTTTAGTACAGGTTTGGAGTTATTAACTAGCACTATTTTGTTTTAAGCAATTCTCTTCCTATAACAAAATAATCCAGAGACAAAAGTCCATAAATATAGGTCAGGTAGTAGTACTTTCTTTGGAGTAAAGTAGACAACTTCTATTTTTCCCACAATTTATTATGGCTTCTATAATGCTCAGAACCTTGCTGTCTGGGAGTGTATTATTTTTTTCATTATTTTAGCCAAATGCCTGACAAGACACTCAGTTGTGTCTTGTCAGAAAAAATTGCTTTGGCTGACAGTTTGAAGATACAGTCTATCATGGCAGAGGAGACAGGGTTGTGGGAATAGCTTATGGCAACAAGAGCAAAAGTATTTGTACATATCTTGATTGACTAGCAAGGAAAGAGGAGAGGGGGGAAGGGAGACAAAAGGAGTAAAGAAGAAAGAGAGAGAGAGAGAGAGAGAGAGAGAGAGAGAGAGAGAGAGAGAGAGAGAGAGAAAGAGAAATAGGGATGGGCTCTAAGCCTTAAGTCATCCTCACTCACTCACTGACTTCTTTCACTGAAGCCCTAACTCATAAACTTCCACAACCTTCTGAAGTAGTACTACCAGACTACCAGCTCAGAACCAAGTATCATGAGCTTGCAGGGGTCATTTCACATTCATGTCATAACAAGGTGCTAAAGTGATCACCCTAGAGGAAAGAGTAACATCACAGAGAATTCTGTTTCCTTTTTTCTGTCGTAAGAGCAGATGTCTCGTAAAACTGTTGAAGGAATACATTATGACTGTTTTGCTCTAGAATTAAATGCAGTTGCAACCATTTGTCACATTACTTTGTATATGTGTGATTTAACTGTACAATCTTTTGCATTTGTGTATGTATATGTATGCATATCTGCTATAAGCCAGCCTTGGGTGCTGTTCTTCCAACTACCTATTTATTCAGACAGAGTCTCTGGCATGGTTGGGAACATGCCAGGTAGGTGAGCTGGCTGGCCAGGGTGACCCAAGTCTATCTCTCCATGATTGGGTTTCAAGTGTGTGCATCCATACATGGCTTAAAACATTTTTAAATGTGGGTTCTGGGCCTCAAAGCCAGGTTTTTATGGTTGCAAATTTGATACTTTACTGATTAAATTGTCTCACCAGTCCAATTTTAGTCTACATTCTTCCCTTAAAATCTAATACTCAGTGACAAAATGATTAAGTTCAGAAGGAAAAGTGGGGATGGTGAGAAATTACCATGTTCATGAAGTATATTGATTTTCTTTTAGTGGTCATTTGTGAATCCAGTTTTTGCACTGATACTAAAGAATAGTATTTGTGAATAATGCTGTTTGGTTTTCTACTGTGGGGCAATTCTAAGTGAAAATGTAGTTTTTAGGGGGTAAGAGATCTTTACTGAAGTAATAATACAATTATGCTTTCCATGTAAATACCATAGATTAAAAATTCTTGGTACATTTAGTATATAATGTAACTATAGTTGAAATGGATAAAGCAGACCATTGAATAACTTAAAGCCCATTTAATAACTTTAAAAACCACTGAGCCACATGAAAATACAGATACACAGAACGTTAGGACCTACCTACAATACAGATAAAAATAATTATTCTTCATTACACAAAAAAACATGCAAGAAAATTCAGGTAAGATTTTGGAGTACAAAGTTTTACTTTTCCATTTTAAATTATTGTTTATGTCCTACTGATGGGGGTGTTTTGAAGTGTTATTCTGTATGATTTCTGTGTGCCATGTGAGTTCTTTGCTGCTGTGTAGTTTGTTTGCTTAAGTGGGTTGAAGAGCTCTCATGTTGTTGGTGTGCATGTCAAATTATGGTTGGTGTTCAATGTGCTCCTCTGGTGTTAAATAAACAGTTCACACTGAAGACTGAGGCAGAATTATACTTTAAGTATATACATAGATATAATACAACCAAGTTCTCCCCAGATGAAACATCTCCCCAGATGTTATCCTATGTAGAAACATTTATCTACAATCAAGATGTGCTCTTTCATGTTTTACACAGAAATCAAGATGTGCTCTTTCATGTTTTACACAGCTATCGTTTCTTGGACATCAGTGTGGAGTTTTCAGAGAAATGTAAAGACACTTCTTGGCTCATTCTGTAGCAGCCATTTCTTTATTAACTGAGGGTTATAGTTGCTATTTTGTCACATTGTTTGATTTTAGGCTGAAAAGTTACTGATTAGGAAAAAGTATTACTTTCAATTTTGGAATGTAACAAGATACTTCTTTTCTAAACAGTACTGTAGAAGTAGGCTGGCAGTAGTTTGATGGAATGGTTCACTTACTGAGCATTTTTCTTTTAAACTGAAAAGCTTTGCCATGGCTTCAACATAACTTGTACACTGGATTTTTTTAAGAAATAAAAAAATAGATGAATCAGTTCCCAGAAAGAGGAGGTTACTAAAGTAGCAGTTGACATTTAAATTTTTTTTCTTATTGAAAACAAGGGGCACACCAATGCAGTATACAACTGCAAAGGTAGGGAGACTAGATTTTTATGGGAGGAAGACCAGTTAGAATGTAGTCAGGAGCAAATAAGTGGAGTCAGAACCTACATTTCCAATGTCAAGTGCAAACGATGAGTGCCAGCTCCTTGGAAACAGTTCATCTCTCATGTGAATTAGTTCTGGGAACTCCAGATGACTTTAACTCAGAAAGTGAGTTCTATTTGTAGGATACATTTAGAAATTCTAGACATCTAAAACGTCTCAGACCTCTATAGGAAATTTTCTACACTGGCATCAAGGTCTCAGACTTCAAGTGAAGAAAATAAATCACTGGTCCTGGTACCCAGGGAACCAGAGCAGATTCACAGCAAGAGACTTATTATGATGGACAAATTAGTGGACGAAAGCAAGACTCAGCACTGACCATGTGATTAAAGTAAGCATGGTGTGATGAGGCTTTTTGGGGAGGTTCTTCATCTCCACATACGCTCACTCATGTTTTGATGTCAGAGAGCTGGTTGTCCATGGTGGTGGCAAAGATTCTTATTTTGAGCATGTTACATGTTTGTGTTCTTTATTAGTGTTCTCACTTTCTTCTTTGAGGTGTCACATAAAGTATCTTAGAGAATCCATTAATATTTAGACACTTCCTGTGCATTCTCCTTGTTAGCCTGTACATTCATTTTAACATCTCTTTCTATGACTACACTGACCAACAGTGCATGGTCACTAAAAGTGTTTTGCTAATAGTTTTCAATATTTATGTCCTGAAAATGAGACTACGACCACCAAGCTGACTTCAAAAGAGAATTTTACATTGTTTATTATTCAAGTTTTTATTAACACAAATTGCATATATTAGTAGGACTGAGTTTAATATTTACACATGCACATAACACACACAATACATTTTTTTTCTTCAAAGAAAGGATAAGTTTCTTTGCTGTTAGTTCTCTCTTACAGTGAAGGTCCAAAAGGGAAAGCAGGCTTTAGAATAATTAATGTTGAGTAATCCTGAATACAGAAAATGCATTGAATTATGCTAAACATTTTAGTATCCCTTTGTACCTGTCACATATATTATACAAGAAAAAAATGGAGTGAATTCTTTTGTGCTTCCAAGTCACTATCTGATAATTATCAAATATAACCTATTTGTAAAATAAATTCTGAGCATGGCTCACTAAGACAATGTACTTCAATTTTATCTATCTATCTATCTATCTATCTATCTATCTATCTATCTATCATCTATCTATCTATCTATCTATCTATCTATCGGCTTCTATTATGTATGTTTATCTTCTAGTTTATTTATTAATCTAGCATTTATCTAAATATAGCTTACTTTCTCCTCCCCTCTATTTCTATCACAATTCACAAAGGAAACACGCAGTGTTTTCAAGAAGGTAGAATTGTTGGTTACTAAGGATAGGAGTACAATTTCTCGAGACTGAGAGGTTTTCCCAGCTTTAGTTGAATTGTTGTTCAGAAGAGCCATGTTTTTAGACAGCCAAGTAGAAGCAAAAATTCTCTCTGTACCTAATAAAATTTGTATACCAAGATCTCTCAAAATTATATAATGGAGAGGAAAGCCATATGATAGCCATAAGAAACTTTATTGCCACAGGAGTGATGTCCTCACTGTATCTCCAATTGCTCACAGTCTAGAGATATCACCAATGATAGTGGGGGACCAGAGTGAGTATGAACAGGGTTTCAGCACCAAGACATGTTTTGGTAAAGAGCATAATTCTACTTCTGGGATCAGGTACACAGAAGGAATAGAGGAACTTGAATAAGTCATTTATCAACATAAAACATCACAACCTGAGACCATTTCCCCCCTCAGAACTAATGGCTTTCTTTTATTATTTTCAGTTGTTTAGTTATTGTGGTCCTGAGTAGCCTTGCGAATAGTCAACAAGCAACATTTTTATTGCTGAACCATCTCCCTAAACTAACTAAAAAAAAAATAATATAATATGAATCACATACACATATGCAGACATCGTATTGAAATGATATCTTTCTTTAATATTTAGCACAGTTACTTTATTAGGAATGTTCAAAAAGCTTGTTTTTTACTAACTTACCTTGAATGTGCTGAGGTTTGATCCTATTTGTTCAGCAAAAGGGATGCACAAATCAATTTTCCCCATTCTTTACAAAATGCCTATATTATAAACAGCTCTATAATTTAAGGGTCCATTCCAGGGCTACTTTCTCCAGAACCCAGAGCTACCACAATAACAAATTATTTTTTCCTCTTTTTTCATAATTTTCTCATAGTCTAGCCCTCTGTGTGTTTACTATTTGCCCTGGTGTTTTAGTTAAGTTTCATGTTTCATTTGGTTTTCATTTCATTATCCATATTTGCTTAAATTGTTACTCATAAATATATTAATTAGAGACTTATAGAAACAATTAAACATTACCTGCTTAGTGATAGAAATCTGACTAGCTTTGTGTTGCTTTTCAACTGCTAAGCCTGTCAGCATGCTGACTGACCTATGTGGGCAGCAGAACCATTTTTTTCTTTCACAATAAGTTTTAGGATTGCATTCTTTGCATTACTATATCTAAATTGGAATATATCATTTATGATTAGTAGAGATTAGAGTTCTCATGAAAGAGTAGCTTATCTAGTGGTTATTAAAAATGCAAGACCTAATTTACTAATCTTAATGTAAAATTAAGTTCTTCAAATCATTAGCAATAATTCATTAAAACATGCCTTGAAATACCAACAGTAAGAATATTAGATTTGTCATGTATGTAACTCTCCAGAGACACAATGTACCATGCATCTTTGTATTATTAATTCAAAAGTTCATTAATAATCTCAATTTCCAGTTCTTAGTATTGGTGAAATTAGAGTATGGTTGTGTTCATTTATTTTAAATAAAGGTTTGCTGTAGAAGGCTAGTAGATTAAAAAAAATATCATGGAACAGATAAAATATTACTCAGGGCTCTTACTTTGATTGGGAAATTGATATTTATGCTAACTTAATTAATGTCATCATAAAACAAACAAACAATCCAGTACCCAGTAAAGATTGAACTAAAGTCCCAAGTCAGCCAATTCACTGGCCATGCTGGGTGGAAATAGAAACCCCTCCTGGGAAATGTGAATGGAGCCTACAGCTATGAAAAAGACCTCAAGTCTTAAGTACCCATGAGAATATATTCTGATTATGTGAGTGGGCTGGGAGGATTTGAGAAACAATGACAACTAAGTGTGGCAGGAATGTGGACTGAGATTGAGTCGATGAAGGCTACATGAAGACAGAGGGTATATAGTGAAGAGCCTGTGGAAAGCCATGGTGGTGGGGATGGTGAATGATGATGGGCTCAGAGACAACAGAATCCAGGATGAAAAACACAGGCTAAGGAGAAGATGTGACCACAAACGCAGAGGATGAGATTGACATTATGATAGGTCCAGATCAGGATCTTGCTTCTTACACCAAAGCATTTGTTATCCAACTGATGCACTGAAAGTCTGCCTTCAAAGTGGAGAACCCCAAACTTTACACTAGCATATAAATTAGAGAAATGCCACAGTCAGTTTTATTTAGGGAGAAGCTAGATAAATTTTGCATGCTTTCTTTGTCTAGAAAAGGAGAAAAATGAGGAAAATAATTGACAAGTAAATATCCAGAATATTTTTATAAAGTAATGGGACTTTCTGTAACAAATATACCTATGACTCATGTAGTCTTCAAAATACAATTACAAATTATAGATGATTATGCAAACCTTGAAGTTAAAGCATTACATGCCATATATTTAGGTAAAGACAAGTTTGGCTTTAAAATTATTTAAAATCAAATAAATTATCCTTTAATTTTGATCATAGTCAAATACATTAGAAAATATTTACAACTTATGACAAATATTCTTGAGGTTAATATCATGGTACACTTTTTCATGAGATAAGTTTATACTATTGGATCTTGATTATTGCATGTCATAGCAGACAGCTTTCTTATTAACAAAGAGTAAAGCGAAGTTCAACATAGTTCTTTAAGAGCTATTATTTCACCTCAAAAGTGATATTTCCTCTCAGGACAAAGTTTTGCTTTATTTTTCACTGTACATATGTATGTATATATATATGTATGCATATATCTGATGTTTGTGTATTTGTGTGCATGCACATGTAATAGCATACGTGTGGAGCTCAGAGAAAAACTTGGAGTTGATTCTCTCCTTCCAGCATGTGGTAATCCCAGAAGCAAACTTACAGTATCAGACATGGTGTTTGAGACATCTTACCAGACTCTACTTTTTATTTTCATTCAATACTGAGAAAGGAAAGACAAAGTGTAAAACAAGTATATACATTGCAAAACCATGTATATGATCTAGCTACTTATCTTAATCACCATTGTCTTAAATCTTTCACTTTCATAGTGTTTGTTTATTTCTCCTTTACTTCTGTGATACTGGTTCTCACTTGAGTGAGAATTAAACTTGTGATCTGCCTGTCTAAGCTTTCCAAAGGCTAGGATTATAGGCATGTTTGACCATCATGATAGCTGTGTAAGGTCAAGAATGTCTGTAAATCTAGCTGTTAGTGTTTTTTGATGGATGGGCATTTTTAGTTATTGATCGGTTAAGTTACTCACAATTTATCTAATGACTATTTACTAAATATTAGAATACTCAGACAACAAAAGTAAGAATCTTCCTTTGTTGAGTTTCTCTAACAGGGAAGAGTAGCAATAAACAATACACTAAATTATCGAACCTTATCTGAAAATTCAGATAAAGTTTGAGGATAAAGCACTTGAATCACAAACTAGAGAAAACAAGATCAGAAGTTAGAGAGGTTATAGCTGGACTTTGCTGATAAAAGGAAGACTTAGAAGAGAATGGGTGCTAATCAAGAAGCAACTTGGAGAATAAGAACATTTCTGGCTGAGAGAACATTAAGCCCTAAGGTCCTTCAGTATGTTCAGGAGAAAGCTATGTCAGTGAGGCTGAAACATACTAAATCAGGGAAAGAAAAGTAATAACTGACACTTGAGAACAGCCAGAATTAGAACGATCTGTTAAGCATTGTAAGGGCATATGTTTTCTATTTAAATTGATTTGGGTGAATAAGCTGACATGGACAAGAGTTTCTATGATGTTAGTAGGAGACAGTGAAGATGACCTGGGTTGGTGACAATCAGGCATATAGATAGGTCATTGGATTCTGTATCATCCTTTTCTAAAGACATTGGTTAAGGAACAAAGGGAAAATCAAACGTAACTCAAGATTTCTGGCTTGAGCAATGTAAAAATGTGTTAATTGGTGTGGAGATTAGGCTGAATAGGATGCCCTTTAAGCAAAGATGTGTGCATGTTGAGTTGGTATGTGTTAGACTTGAAAGTGTATTCATTGAAATAATGTTTTGTTACAAGGACTTAAGATAACTACATCAGGCACTGCATGAATGTCTCAGCAATTAAGAGCAATGAATGCTCTTCCTGAGAACATGATTTCAATTCTTAGCACCCATGTGCTCCTCATAGCCCTCTGTAACTGCAGTTCTGTAGAATCTGCTGCTCACTTATGGCCACTGTAGGCATTAGGCACATAAAGTGGTACATAGACTTGCATGCAAGTAAAATGCCCATACACGCAAAAACAAAAATAAATATATGGTGATATGAATGTGGGAATTCTTGTGGGGAAGGGACTGTGGAAAGGGGGACCAGGACAGGGGACAGTGATCAGGATGTAAAGTGGATAAAAAATAAGATAACAAAACAAAATGTGTTATAACAATTCATGAAATTGTCAAACAACAAATTTAATGGTAAGATAATAAAGGGTTGTAATTGTAATAACAAGTTTTAAGTCATGGTAGTAGAATGGCAGACTAGAGAGATAGATGTTCAAGAAACTGAGAGACTTTGCTTTAAAAAAACATTCAATTACATACCCAATTCACAAAGATTTAAGACAAATAAATATTTGAGAAATTGTAAGTCTGAAACTAGAATCATCAAGCAATGAAAGTAATTTTGAGTTTAGTGTAAACTGATGGTTTACAATTTAAGATGGGGTATTTTCCAAGAATCATAGTACATGGCTGGAGACAGCAATGATGTGCAGTGAGGACAGCTCCCTTCCATGTGATCTCACAAGAGAGATAAGTAGGTGAACTGTCACTATCGTAAGTGATATCACAAAAAAGAATGCCCTGAAAGGAGAGAGACGTTTTCATCAAGGTAACAAGGTGAAGATGAATTTAGAGATGAATTAAAAGATAGGCAGATTTTTCTGGTGACAGACTTAAATGCCAGAGAACAAAGAGGATTGTTTAGAATTTACAGAAGGTGGGAGTAGGTTAGCTGGAAGACATATAGAACCTTGTGAAACTAGAAGCTGGGAGAAGATGGGACACCTGACAGTCTGGTCTTCAGTGAACAACATAAACACAGACAAAGAAGATGGAATTATTTTAATTTTGTCCAATATGACAATCTTCTATGTAATTAAAGCATTTTTGTGCTTTGTGAAGGATCCAAAATTAGAAATAAAATACATTCATCTACAATTTTTCTAAACATTAAACCAGCCTAAGGAATTTGTATATTTAAAGATCATATGGCTATCAGCAAACTAGGAACTATTTTCAATCAGAGATATGAAAACCGGAGTTTAAAGATTATTTTGTTGTAATATATAGAAAATGCACTGAAGTGGGAGAAATAGTTGTTAGATGACTAGTTAACTAGCTAACTGTTGAAATAATTTCAGCGGAAAGAGAGAGGAAGGATAGGAGAATGATGAAGATGAAAGAAGAGAGAAGAGGAGGGAAGAGGAGAGGAAAAGAAAGGAAAGAAAAGGAGAGAGGAGAATTTCTGAGACAACACCAATATGATTCAGGGTTTGCAATGTAACAGATACTGTGTAGAATGAAGAGGAAAAGTCAATTATGATTACGTTATATTATGTTTTGAAAGTATTTGATTTTAGGGAAATAAATTTTGCTCAGAGTTCAACTTTCCTATATTTAGAGTTTTGTGTTTTTTTAGGAAATACTTCTTGAATATGTGATGAAAACCACCCCCTGACATTTTCCAGAAAAGTATGAGCCACACATATGAACATACAATAGGAAGATGCTTGATGCCCTTGTGTGCATTCAAAGCTTGGGATTTAGAAAGTAAATGTTATTAAACATCACTATATGCATTTTCCTGTACACATTTTGGAGAACCACAATAGTCCTATTTAAAAACCCTAGAATTAGGAAAAGCCACCTCAAACCAAATGTCAGAGGAGATAAAATGCTTAGAAACTCTGTGCCTGTAGCTCATAGGATAAAACCAGGATGATATTTTGATGGTTCCCTAAATAGCCTAAGGGAAGAGTGATGTGATTTCAAATACTCCCAAGAAATATAGGTGAGCACGGGACAGGCCTTGCTAAGCTTTGTGCTCTAACCTTCATTCAAAGACATATTTAAAACCAACCTTATGCATCTCAGGATATTATTACTATGGCATGGAAATCTTCCAATACTTTATATTTAGAAGCAATATAAACACTGTATGTGACCTATCACACTAACCAGCCTTGTGGTAATCTTTACTTTAAAAGAGCAATTGAGAAAGATCTATAATATTTTAATTAGAAATTGGACTGTGCATTATTTACCAATCTGATACATTGATCTATCTGTCTTCTGTTTTCTGAAATACACGTTTTCTTGAGACTGTCTGTAATCTCTGTCCACTTTCACAGATCAGATATCCACAGAAAGTATGAGTATATTTTGAAGAAAATTTAAATGACATCATATTATAAAATTTCAAACTCTCTGCTTTTCAAATATATCCATAGTAAGCTATGTTTAAGAATTTTGACAGAAAATGGGAAAATACACAAATCTTTAAGCTTATGCTTTGAAAGCAAAAGATTTCAAGTTTTTCAAAATGTGTTAACTTCAAGTTTTTAACACTGATTCTTTTTAGAATAGGTAAACTCTAGGTCTTCAGCAAATCTATTCATACATTTTCCATTTGGAAAAGACCCTCTGCCATGCTTTCTTTACCTCTGCCAATTTATGTAGTTGTTCATTTAAAATATTGACACTGTGAAGTCTTTCAATGATGAACATGTCAGAAATGACTATGGTTATTATTAGCAAATAACTGCATCTGACAGTACCTTTAAACTGACATTCTATCCACGGGACATTTTTAGCGACATAGTGCTGATAGGTAGGCATGGGTGCTACCAGTTGTGGACCCTGTGGACTCTCTTCCTTGGTTTATTTATCTGCTAGATAGAGTATAAATAGTTGCCATGTAAGGTATGCTTGAAGTTTGCAGGACATGATCTATGTGAAGAGTTTAGGGTACAGTCAGTGTTCAATAAAATGTGGTGTCAAACATTCAGAATTTATCGCATTTGTTGGGTAAATATAGTCAGTGAATGTTGAAGGTCTTTTGAAACATAAGTCACTCCACCGTTGGTTGATATTGACTCTTTAGGAGAAGATGGTTTGAAGGAGCCCTCTGAAACTATGAGCTACAATAAATCTTTATTCCCTGGAGTTATTACTTCCAGGTATTTGGGACACAACTGCATAAAAGTAACTAATACAGAAGAGAAAGCCTGGTAAGGCAGGGTTTCCTAATAAGACTTTTCTAGTCAGAATATGATCGCGGTTGATGGACGTAGCTCTTTTCCCCACTGTTCTTTCTGTAGTACCAACAGCTCTGATGCTTTACCTACAACACTTAAAACCTGGCCCAGCAGTGACTGGCACACAGAACCTCTTTTGTAAGTGATTGATTTATAAAATGAATGGTTGTGGGGATTGATGCTTGTTCAAGTTGTACTGTCTGATCCCTGTGTAGTGGGAGCGCTGCCCCTGAAGCACTCTAGTAGCCTGAAGTAACAGAACTCTGTGTCTTATTAGCTGGGGCACTGCTCAGCCAGTGCGGTGCAGTGCAGTGCAGTGCAGTGCAGTGCAGTGCAGTGCAGTGCAGTGCAGTGATGTGAGTTGCTGAAGGTGCTGTTGTTGCTTCTACCTTATGGCTACAAAGATCCCTGTCTTTATCCTCTTTCCCATGCTAATGACAAAAACAAAGAGACTGCTTGCCTTTCTGTATTATTTATTCTTTGCTCGTGTGGGGGTTGTGAAGTAGTTCTCACAGAGAGGTTAATTAGTTCTCAAATTCCTTATTATTATTGTGATAGCCCTTTCAGTGGGTGCTTATGGTTCTGTTACTTTTCCAAGGGTGTCCAGGAAGCATGGCGTCTCTCGGGGATTGAGCTGGCTTGCAGCAGCCAGGTCCTGCTTTGCTTTACTACTCTCTTGTAGCCTTTATGCATCATTGATACCTATCATTCATGCAACGGCACATTCTTTCTTGCATTCTGGTGAATTGTCTTTCCTTATAATCTTTTTTGCATGATGTATCTATCAATATAGCTACCCATTTTGTTGATTACATTTTGAACACACCCCTACTACTTAGGATTCAAGCTATCCCCTTAAAGACCCTTTATTTCCTACATAAATAAGCACAGATAGCTGAAAACCTAGGTAAAGCTATGGCCTCCCTCCATTCACTGAATATTTCTGAATCTTGGGTCTAGATGAGATAATAATAACTGCTGGCACAGTTGTAGAGATTAGTAAGATACATAACACCAGGCATATGGTAGGTAGGCTTCTCAGTAGATGGAAACCAGATCAGCATGGTTTGCAAGCAGATTTTTCTAGAGCTAAATGGGGTACTCAGTGTCAGAAAAAAAGGAACCTTAGAAGACTGTCAAGGCAAGGCACAGAGGAAGAAAACAAAACGTAGTTTACAAAGAAAGAAAGTGTGATGGAGCAAAGGTGAAGCTCAAGAAATTGGTTGGAAGGCAAACTTGTGCTGGCGATAATCAGTCCCATCTTCCAAACCAGGATGCTGCACAATTTGTCTTCATGGTGCATCATCCCTGAATCTCTATTCATGCTCCTCTAGCAGCACGTCTTTCATGATGTTGATTAGCCTGAGGTCCATCAATAGCAGACTCCAGATCAGTATTAAATGTGAAAGTTATTTGTCAGGGAAAATATCTGTGAGGAGAAATGAGGGTCAGGGAGGAGGGTGTTCTGATCTTCAGGAAGGTGAGAGGGGAGTTTGGACAGAAAGATTCAGCAGTGTGAGGTTATGAAAATATTTTGAATGGTTGGTATTGACTCCTTGAGGCAAACAGCAAAGATGTTCTTGAGAGGAAGCCAACATTTCCCCAGAGTAGATCTGCCTGAGTATTTTTACCACACTGAGTCTTGGCCCATGTGTACCTGGGATGCTGTAGAATTTGGAAGCAGTGACTTTCTTCAGACTTGTTCTTTGGGATCAGACACAGAAAAAGCACGAATTTATAGCCATCATAGCAAGTACTGAGTAGTGTACCTGTATTTTTTTCTTGTTTATAAGAAAAGATTTCAAGATGTTTTTCTGTGTCAAATGCATACATACTAAAAATTTTTTAAAAGAGTTACTAAAACAGTGAGAAAAAATTCAAATCTAAGACACAAAAGAGGAAAGAGAAGAAATAATAAAGGACCAAGTAGAAACCACACCACCATATAGTGCAAATACATAAAATGAATAAATCATGAAAATAAAAAAAATTGACTAAAATCTCCAAACACATAAATTTCCATATGGTAAAATAGACCAAAGATAAAACTATGTATGCAAACATAAGACCTAAAAAAGTAAAGATATAGTAAAATAGAAAGTATGGGAATGGAAAGACGTGAATGTCAAGTCCAGAGTAAAGAACACTGGTTTAGTTAAATCAAGAAGACTTCCAGGGGGTTGTGCTCAGTGAGAAAGACACTCGTTCTTACAGAGGACCTGGGTTCACTTTCCAGCACCCACATGGTAGCTCACAACCATTTGCAATTTCAGGGAACCCAATGCCCTTTTCTTACCTCTGCAGGCATCAGGTTCACACATTGTACACAGAAATACATGCAGGCAAAAACCTCATACACATAAAATATTAAAATAAAATAAAAACTAAGTCTTTTTAAAAAGGAAGATTTCAAGGCAAAATGCATACCCAGTAGTAAGGGATTCAACTCCTTAAAAAGTATAATTTTTATTTAGTTTTTCTCCCTCCTTCCCTCTCTCCCTCCTTCCCTCCCTCCCTCCTTCCTTCCCTCCCACCCTCCATGTGTGTTCTAGTGTACTCATCCATAAGTGTATATAAGGAACCCAGAACTAAACATCAGATGTCTGCCAGTTTCCACCTTAGTTTTAGTGATAGAGTATATCACTGAACCTGGCTTTACTGGTTCAGCTTGACTAGCTGGGCAGGAAGCCCACATCTCTGCTTACCCCCTGCCAGCCAGCACCAGCTTTATAGATGCATGCACCCAAGTCTAGCTTTTATGTGGGTACTAGGATCTGTACTCAGGTCCACATGCTTGCACAGCAAGTACTTTCCCTACTGAATTGTCTCTCTAGTCCTCATCTTGTTTTAAGACCTATATTTAAAATAAATAAAATCAAACTTAGACTTTAAGGGAGAAACTGATTAATCTTTAATGCTATATAGAAATTATATTATACTATTCTTCATATAGAAGATCAAAAATTTATAAGGAAGGACACATAACATTTTAACATTACGATAATAATCTTGGGTTAGAGAGATGGTTCAATGCTTAAGATGACCAGACTTTGATCCCCGACACCCATTCAGATGACTCACAACCACCAGAGGGTCTGATACCTCTGATCTACTCAGGTACCTGAATTCATATGTGCAAACAATAAAAATAAATCTTCAAACATTAAAAATAAATAAAAATAAGTGTGACCTAATAGACAGACACAGAATGCTACACAGGATAATTAAAGGTTTAGTCAGTACATCGGAAATGATTAGGAGAATTAGCCAAAAGCTATTTTGGGACAAATCAATTTCTATTAGAAATTAGAAATCAATAAGAGAAACAGGCTGAGGGAGCTATATCCCACAGGAAAAGCAGAATTCAAAGCTGTATGCTGTGGGGAGCCGACAGAAGGTGGCTATCATTCTTGCAGCCATCTTGAGCCATATACCCTGACAAGAGACTTGATTACAATAGCCTACAACAGCTGAGCACACTCTGATAACATCTTGTTTTAGATACTCAGGATTTTCCCTTGAGTGTGTGAGACTTAAGGGTGTGTGACTTAAGGGCGTGACTTAAAGATCAGGTTTAGAGAGAAGACCTAAGGGCATGAATTAAAGGCGTGACTTAAAGGTGTGGCTTAGAAGTGAGACATATAAAAGGTGAGAGGCAGACAGAAGAAATCATTATTAAGTATTAGGCACTTGGAGTAGGCACTTGAGACTCGAGACAGGCAACTAGGATTAGACACTTGTACTTGGATGAGACTCTAGACTAGAACTTGGAAGGGAGCTTGGAAACAAGCTTGGAACTTGGAGGCACTAGGGACTAGGAACTAGGGACTAGGAGCTCAAGACTTGGGACTTGGAGAGAAGAGAGACTGAAGATAAATGGGATTGAATCATTCTCTGTCTGGTTTCCATTCTTCTTGTCCATCCTCACTCTCTCTCTTGCTGAATCCCACCCACGGACTGGAGCAGCCTGGGGCAGTGCAGTCTCTAACAATTTAGCCCCCAAGGCTTTTGGCAGTGCGGGTTTCAACATTGATAGTGCGATCCCTGACATTTTGGCCCCCAAAAGTGGGGTAGAGTGGTTCACAACAGTATGCGTCTAAGGAAGTAAATGTGGTACCAGGTACATAAATCAAAACTTAGAAAAATAACACAATAATCTATAACCAAATGGTATTAAAGCAGTGGTTCTCAATCTGTAGGTGCTATGTCTTTAGAGTTCAGCAACCCTCTCATAGGGGTCACCTAAAACCATCTACGTATCAGCTATTAACCTATAATTCATAACACATTCCAAATTACAGTTATAAAGTAGCAATGAAAATAATTTGGTGGTTGGGATTCATCACAATACAAGAAACTATATTAACGGGTCACAGCATTGGGAACCTCTGGATTAAAGGAATATTGAAGCACAGCAAATAAAAACAGGAAGTGATCATACAACAGAGAATCAGCAAGGCCAAAGTCATTCATTATTCTTGACAAACATGAAATTAACAGTTAAAAATGGTAAGATTGATTAACCTAAAGAGAAACTGTGCAGATAGCAGTGTATTTAGAAGTTAGATGGAATGAAAGAAAATGTCTAGAAAAGTTTAATTTATTCCCCATAGAAACTTCCATAACTATACAGAAATACGAGGCCAAGTGATTCTGTCAGTCATATGTATTTACCCACTCATTTAAAAAATGAATTCCAGGGTCTATATCAATATTCTATATTGTTTGGTGAGTTATTTGGACTAGTCTTATCAGCCACATAAGAAAAGAATTCTTGTACCTAGTATTAGGATGTTTGTCTATGGTTTTTTTAAGAGAAGATTGCCAGGCCAAGTGATATAATATTCTTTAACACACACACACACACACACTCATATGTATTTTGTACAATTTTAGGTAAATATACAATAAATATAATATACAATAAACATACAATAAATATAGTTCTTTGAGACTTATCATACAGCCTTGGTATTATTTGTTCTTTTTCTCTATTTCAAAACCAAATACAAAGCAACAAGTCATAACTCAATAATAACAAAACTAAGAATTCCTGACGCTGGAGCCATAGCTTTGTGGTTAAGAGCACTTTCTGCTTTTATGAAAGACCTGAACTTGGTTCCTAATACTAACATCATGACCCAACCACACTTCCAGGCATCAGATGCCCCCTTCTGGCCTCCATAAGCACCAGCCATGAAAGCAATATTCAGGCATACATATAGGCACTCACAAATACACACAAAATGAGGAAACCCTTAACCCAAAAAGAAATATAAAATCAAAATAGGTTGCTTGCCCAAGACCTGATGGTCAACAAGAGTTGAAGAAGCAGAAAGAACAGTAGTAACACTCCATGGGAAACATCTGTAGGATATGTGCAAGACCAGAAAGCTAAAGGAGAGAATGTGTTTGGTTTAGTTGTTGGTTTTTCCATGCAATGGGAAGTATTTTTGAAATTATTTTCATTTTTGAAGTAAGCATGCTGTTTACGAAAAATAAAAATCTACTTGTGTCTCATTCTGAGTCCATTAAAGTTGATTGAGTGGAGTGTCATTACTCTAAAGCTCAGCTCCTAGGCCTTTAACTTTTTATTCCTGTTGGTGGCGATGGGGGAGTTGAATTCATGATCTCCATATGCCAAGCATAGATTTCAATACCAAGTTATACCCTGGGCCAGAATCTTAGGTATGTTTTAAATAACTGACATTACATCTCTCAGGGAAATCTCTTATTATTGTATAAAATACTGATAAATTAATTAACTAATGAGCTTATAATATTTATAATTATTAATAAACTAAATTTGTTCTAAAATGCTTTGGCAGGAAAGGCCAACTTACCAAACTTTGTAAACAATGACCTTTCCCCCATAGTTTTCTGTTTGCTTACTTTTTTGCCTTGTTCAAATGTCATTTTATGTCCCATTTTCTCTGGAGCGACTGGGCCAGCTACTGTAGCTCAGGTTTGGCTTGTCTTACCTAAGGGCACCAGTTCTCTTGTTATTTCTGCCAAGCAGATAAATAAGAGTAATAGCCTGCCATCTGGACAATTTACTGCAGTCAGTGCACCCAATGGCCAATTTGCTCAGCTTTGCTGAAATCTTGTTTTCCATTAAGTTTTGCTAACTCAGAGGTCTATTTTTATGGGATCCTTACCTTTAAAAAATATTTCATTTTTTTTAAAATTTAAAATATAATTGCATAGCCTAGTGCTGCTTACTTTTGCATGAGTTTAGTGCTGACCATTTTGTCACTGGTTAACCAATTACAGAGCTCATCCCTGGGGGAGTCTAATTATCCTTTTCTCAGATATCATTAATTGCTCTTCATCTAGGAATGGGGCCCCGTGAGATTTCTTCTGGCCATGCTGGCACGTCCACTGGTTTTGTCATTGTTCTAGTTTTTAGGGAGCCAGGGTGTTGATATTTCTTGGGTGTAGCTTCCTGGTCCTCTGCATTCCCTTCTGTGATACTCTGTGAGCTTTGGGTGTAGAGATTGTACTTGTGGCTCAACTGGGGATGGGAACCCTGTGATCAGTTGTTTTCTGCATTCTTACCAGATGTGGATTTTTGTAATGGTCTCTATCTCCTTCAAAAGGAAGCTTCTTCGATGAGGGGTGAAATCCATATTTCTCTTTGGATATAAAGATAAGTATTGATAGTACTTTTAAGAATCAGTCTAGTTTAGGAAAATGGCAGTAGTAGGGTTTTGTTTGTTTGTTTGTTTGTTTGTTTTTGTTTTTTGTTTTTGTAAGGCCTATGACCTCACTAGCCGTGGGTAGTTGGCTAGGCTTAAAGTATCAGGTATGATATTCATCTTATTTATCAGCCCTTAAGTCTGATTGGTATCTGTTGGTTGCTACCAAAATATAAGAACCACAATTTCACCTATAGCAACAGCTGCTGAACATAGACGTCACAGCTGGGTAGAACTATTGATTACCTTATCTTTTTGGTAGAACATTCCAGTACTTTGAAATCTAGTCTCCAAGGAGGAGGCTTTCAGGAACTCTGTTGAGTCTTGTATTCAAAACATGTGGTCTCTTTAGCAATAGGGCCTTACCTTAAACTTCTGGGAGGCAATCAAGAGCAACAACAATAACCTATAGTTTTGGAAGCCTCCTTGTTTCTTGACCAACAGCTCAAAGGTTTCTCAGTGCTGTTACTAGGGATTTTGTTAGATAGTTCATGGCTCTTGGGGGAAACATTATCACTCCAAGTGGTTTGATTTCATTTAAAATGATATATATGCTGTGTAATGTAGATAACTATGAAATAATATAATTCCTGTCTGGGTGTTATATTGCATGTATTTAATCCCAAGACTCAGGGGCAGAGGCAGGTAGATCTCTATGAGCTTGATGCCATCCTGGTCTACATAGTAAGTTACAGGCCAACTAAGGGCACAGAGTAAGAACTACCTCAAAAAATGATGATGATGATGATGACTTTTAGAAATCCTTGATGTCCCCTTTCTCCAACTAAAGACATGCCTCTCTTTCCATTTCCCCCTTCATATCACCTAGTATCCTGTTATTCCTTTTTCTAGAACTCTTTGGCTCCTTTCTAATTTAAATAGGTATCAGTGCTTAAGGGGTTGAATTGTTTTACAAGTAGATCTGTATTTTTGTAGGGTACTCTCTGAGTCTGTCATAATAAAAGAACAATTTGTTGGTTGATATTGACTGTCAAGTTGACAGGATCTAGAGTCATAAACAAGATGAACTTGAGCAAGTCTGTGAGAGATTATTTGGATTACATTGTTCAAGATGGAAAGATCCATCCTAACTATGGGTGGTGCCGTTCTATGGACTGGAGTCCTGGACTGGATGTAAAAGAGAAGTGAGTAAAGTGCCAGCATTCATCCTTCTCTGTCTGCAGACTTCTGTGACCAGCTACTTCATGCTTTTGTGCCTGTGACTGATGGACAGCACCCTCAATCTATGAGCCAAAATAGAGCTTTCCTTTCTTTGTTTGTTAGCAAGACAGAGGCATACATATATATCACAGGCAACTTGCAGTGGTGCCAACTCATTACATTTAGCATGTAACAACTTAGTTACAGAATTGACAGCCTGGTATCTTCGCTATGTTAGGTTGATTATAAGCAAAACCTAGATCCTACTGATTTTGGGGAGACAGACATAAGACACTCTGTATTACATATCAAGGGCAGAAGCATGGAGGGCCACCTTAAGGTATGCTGACCACAGCAATAGTGCTTATGGCTGGAGGACAAAAGAAATCAAAGTGCTCTTTTACGGAGTCTCAGGAACTGGATATTTAATAAAGCTACGTGGGCAGTCCAGACTCAAGGAATTTTGAGAACTTAACAGTCTTTGCTTTTATAATCATTGTTTTTCTTTCTTTTTTTGAGAAAAACATTTTTAAAAATGAAAGCTAGTAGCATAAACATTCTTTCAGACAGCACAGGTTGGTTTGTCTTGGATTGCTAGGAGTATTAGATTTGATCCTTTAGAGAAAAAAGCAATATGCCATTTTTATTTTCTGCTCAAGTAATTTAAAGACTCATTCCAAAAAAGATCGGCAGACTTTGCTCAACCTTTTCCTGTCTTTGAGTTATGCAATAGCAATTTATTTGGGGAAACAGTGTCTAGCTGATCCATTGGAACATGGGGGAATCATAAGCGTCTGACCCGTATGTAGCTGTTTTTCTTTCATTTCTCGGTTTAAAAAGCCATAAGGAAAATATGTTGCCACCCACTCTTTTCTGAAGAGCTCTTTGCTTTGGGTTTTAAAAACTCAGTCTTGAAGGGATCACTGATTTATTTTGGGTTCCTCTGAGCCCCATAGGAGAATGCAAGACAAGAATGAGTATATGAGACTTTTGTAATGTGGCAGGTCTCTTCTTTCTGACAAGAGATTGTCAGTGTCGCTTCAATGGTAAGACTTGGAGCTTTTTATTCTCCAATTTGTAAGGAATGGGAAACTCCTCTCTCTTTCTCTTTCTCTCTCTTTCTTATACACACACACAGAGAGAGAGAGAGAGAGAGAGAGAGAGAGAGAGAGAGAGAGAGAGAAAGAGAGAGAGAGTTTAAAGACCTTTCACCCATCACCTACTTTCTTGTAGTTCTTACTATACAGTCAATCCTACTGACCTACTAAGTTCTGTTCACATCTTTCTTTTCTATACCAGTTTCTAAGATTATGTTAAGTTACATTCCAAACTCACTGGATTTTTCCTATGCTAAACTGTAGTTTTTAAATAAAAAAGATAAGCACTTAAAAAATGATCTTGCTATGTAGTTGAGGCCGACACTTGTGATTATTGCCTTAGCCTTCTGAGTTGGAATTAATATGTACACCATGACATCTGGTTAACTCTTTTTAAAAGTAACCATAGTGGTTTTGTAGGTTTTCTTGCGGTGCCATTGACCTCTCTGGCTCCTTCAATCCTCCTCCCCCCTCAAACAAGATTCCCTCTAATATTTGTCTGTGGGTCTCTGCATCTGTTTCCATCAGCTGCTGGGTGAAGAAGCCTCTCAGAGGACAGTTATGCTAAGTTCCTGTCTGCATGTAAGGAGAATATCATTAACAGTGTCAGGGGGTGGGCTCTGTCTCAGGTTGGACCAATCATTGGCAAGAAAACCTACAGAATCAACTAACATTGGCTAATAAGGGCTCACAGACACTGAACTACCAACTGAAGATCATGCATGGGACAGACCTAGGCTCCCTACACATATTAAACAGACATACATCTTGGACTACGTGTGGGACCCCTAACAACTGGAGCAGGGTCTGTCTATGACTGCTGCCTTTCTTTGGACCCTTTCCCCCTAACTGGGTTGCTTTGTCTAGGCTCAATAGGAGAAGATGTGCCTAATCTTTCTACAACTTGACATGCCAAGGAATGTCGATATCCAGGGGAGGTCTCCCATTCTCTGAGGAGAAAGGGAAGTGAGTCTGGGAAGAGAGGAGGTAAGAGAGAAAGTGGTAAGAGAGGCTGGGTAATCAGAAGGGACAGTCTGAAATATCATCTTGTTCTTTCTCTATCTGGTGCCCATGCTCTCTTAGTTTTTAACAAAGACGTTGCACAGACTCACCTCTATGCCTTACACCATGATTATTTTAAAGCTTAGCAGGTATATAACCTTTCATATTGGTGGGTTGTTAGGCAAGCTTGGCTGTTTTCTGCTCTAAACTTCTAGTTTGGGTGGGAGCGGATACCTAGACTAACAGAGTTTGCTGGAGCTAGCTAACTTAACAAGGGCCAGTGGTGCTTGTTCGTTTGTAACTGAAACTAAGCTGACTCAGGTACTTTTATTTTGAAAATAAACCAGCAGCTCTTTCTTAACCTCCTCTTCACCCAACTTTAGCCCATTTTGATAATTTCCTTGATTCTCTGAGCTGTAGGGAGTACATTTAATATTGTAGACCTCAACCTTCCAGTTACTATAGTTTGTTCTGTCAGAAATGCAGCGTGGAGACAGTGGAGGAAATCAAGGTGCAAATAGCAATAGATTGTTCTTTTAGGTTTTCTTAGGAGGTAGAAGTAGAAAATGCACATTACAAGGAAGAAAACCAACATAACTTTATAGTACTATTGCAAATGAAAACTAGTAATGCAGGGTTTTTGTCTAACTTCCCTGATTCTACACTTATATCTCTAGTTTCCCAGAACAGAAATTTTACTTTCAACACCAATATGATTGGCCATTTGTCTTACATCTATATTTCAAAGTAATGATGTCAATATTACTGCTAAAATATAAGCACCAAATTTAGTTAGAATTTCTTTGCAGTTCTGTTTCACTGTTAGAAAATATTGTTTTAGGAATGAAATACCAAGATACTAAGTTTTTAAGTCACTTGTCATAATTTCTCCCTGTTTCCAACTCTCAAGATTTTTTATATTCATTGAATGTTTTTGGTTTACAGCTTTGTGAAACATTTGTAGGACTCAATAAAACAACAAAGCCACATTAGAGATCATTCTCATCTGTTTTTATTGCTAGTAGGAATCTAGCATTCCAGTGTGTTATAGTTAATTTCGCCGTCTCCTGTTGACTGGATATTTGGGTTTTTATTCTATTGCTATTAAAAATAAGACAATGAATACATTTATAAATACATCTTTTTTTCTGGGGTAGGGAGTAAGGGTTCATTGTAATATTTGATAAAATTGCCAATTGAGGTGAGAAGAGCTAACATAATTATACCAGATGCTGCGAATTTCGCTCCTTAGCAGTGTTTTCATTTGGCATTCTTTCAGAAAAATATGAGATTTAGTTCCTCATGGCCTGACCAATCAAATATAGTCTTACTAAACATTTAGAATCTTGATTGTCCAGTAGGTGGGAATAAAATCTCTGTGATTTTAACTTCCATTATGAATGACTGAACATTCTTATGGTGAGAGTAACTTACATTATCTTTTCTGTTCCATGTCTTCTCATATCTTTTGCTAATTTCTCATAGATTATTGAAAATAATTGATTATTTCAGACATAAACCATGTTCTCTTACTTAAATGTTTTCATTTGCTCACTTGTGTCTGTACTTAGCTTATACTTTATTTTTTGCCACACTATTCAAAGTGTTTATCATATATTTTAATCTTTTTTCCTCTGGCTTCCATTTTAAGTTTGTTTTTTTGATGGTTACAGAGAATTTACCCATGATTTCTTTTTGTATTTGGTTGCTTTCAGTTTTATGTTTTGAGTATCATGTCAACTGGCATTTTTTTATGTCCACTGTGAAAAATATTCTGTGATAAATACCTGGTTTCTGAAGTTTCATTTATTTTTATGCTTTTTCATCATTGAGTAGATTAAAATGTCGCTTGTTAACAGTCCTGAGCTTCAATATGCAACTGGACCCATTGTGGATATTTAATTCTATGCCATTGATTTGCCTGCTAATCCGCTGGCCCTATCAGATGTCTCTACTTTTACAGGCTGTGGTAGGTACTATTAATTATCAACTTGACAGAATTGATGATCACCTGGGAGATGGGCCACTGTAGGAGATTACTTCGATTGTATTCATTGATGTGGACAGATCTATCTTGAGAATGGGTGGGGCCATTCCCTCGACAGGAGACTTTGGACTTTGCAAAATGGAGAAAGTAGGATGACTTATTCTACCCTGTTTCCTGATACAGATATAATGTGATAGGCTGTTTCAAGCTTTATGTCTCCACTTCCCCAGTCCTGCTGTACTATACCTAGAACTATCACCTACCAGAAAGAAACCCTTTCTTCACCGAGTGACTGATTGCTCGTAAATCTTACAAATAGTGTTCTGATAAAATATAATAGTAAAATTAATGGTAAATAAACTTTTAGCACTTAATGAAAATGAACATCTTATTTTGGATTATTTTTATGTATACATGTCTAGCTATGTACGTGTCAGGAATATGTTATATTAGTCTGTTCAATGGATGTTGAACATTTACTGATGAGTTTTGTTTAATGATTTGTTTCTATTAAAAATGGAAAGTTTTCCTGACTCTTAGTTCTTCTCATTGAGTACTGTGGGTATGTGGTGGGTCTTGTAGCATAATGTAGCATTCTAGACTTCCCAGCTCTGTAATTTTAATATCATTTACATTGTCAAACTAAAAACTGCCTGCTTACTCCACACTGCCTCCAGAGAGCACCATGCTATCCTAACACCCCAGCATTGTACTGTGTTCCCTCTTATTTTTGATGTTTCAGTTTTCTTCACTTTCATATATAATTTGGTGAACATTCTTATACCCTTTATGTTTTGTCTTCTTCAGATTACTCCATTTGAATTTTGTGTTATACAGCATGAGCTTTTGTTTCATGTATATGTCTGTTATTTCAGGCAAGCCTCAGGGATACAAAAGGACAGGAATTCTCTCCCACATTTCTTGTCACTCAATGCTTTCTTCAAACTGTATGCCCAAACAGTTTTACATTGATCTCTACCAATGTCTTCAGTTTCTCCAGTTTGCTATCACAGAGTCATTATTTTGAAAGACTTTGATGTTTTCTCAGCCCATGGATGTAATGTGCATGACAACTTTGGGAGTTGAGTCAGAGAGGACTTTTATTGAACCCATGGGAGTTAGCTTACTGGAAATTTCAAGAAAGCTACAGAAGACTGGGTATAAGTCAGTCCTTGCTATTAGGTGTTCCAAGGGCTCAAGCCCCCCACCCCCCCTTTTTAAAATTGCACCCTTTGGCCACTCTCCAACTCAAAACTTATCCTAAACATGCTCTCAGAGACCAGGGAGTAAATTTCTGGAGTTAGCAAGAGAGTCTGAAGTTTTCTGTAGTTTCAGTGAGCACTTAATAGTACTGACCTGGAAAATTCTACTCAGTTCAAGCACACAGAATAAGTCTCTCTCCTGGTTCCTGATTATTTGAAACATAGATCACCAAATGCATTTGCTTTATTAAAAAATGCACAAAGTATGAAAATAATAACCATTTCCCAAACCTTTTGAAGTATCTTCAGTCAGTAAGTAAAATAAGTTAGTTCCACTTCACTAGTTGCCTATTCTGAAGCCTTAAAGAAAACAGTGTACCATAAATCTCATGTGTGTTGCAAGCTTCCATATGTATTATTTCTATACTCTTTTGGGGGGGAGGGGCTGGCATTGTGACTTTGTGAATAGAAACTTAATCTCCCAAAGACCTAATTTCTTTCCATTTTTATTTCAATACTATCTAACAACCCAGAGAGATCTGGCCTCCTCTCTCTTTTTATCCTACTGGAAAAGAAGATGTGGAGATGTGAAAGAACTTTGGTTGGGCATTTTGTAATCTGGAGATGAAATATACCATGTCAAACCACCAGCTAAGTTATTATTAATCACAACCCAGATTTAAGTCAGTTTCGAGGATTGTGAGGAGGAGTGAGTCCCTATGGTAAGACAATCTCTTTATGAGTGTCTAAACACACAGAACTTGCTGACGTTAATACTGCAGCTATCCAAAGAGTAGAAAATCAAGGTCATGACTGCAGTGGGACAGAAATATGCCTGCAGGCTCCTGTATAGGATGCTTAGTGAGGAAGATAGAGATATAAAGTGGAGTTGTTTAAATTCTGGAGGCCACATGGTGGTTTGGCTCCTTCCTGTCTTCTCTGGGCCCAGAGGAACTTAAACAGAACTCATATTTTCTGACATTAGATGGGAATACAGAATTTCTGCAGAGGTTTAGGGAAGCTGATAGTTAATAAGACTGTGCCAGCTCAGATTCAAATTCAAATTATAGTTTCCTTAAGGGGCTGTGTGCCCAGTTTAATAAGTGCTCTGTAAGGTTACTGTTATTTTACTTGGAAAGAGAAAAATCTGTACATGTTGGTCACTGTAGACAGACAGCATAGCAAAGTGTGGGACCCTCAGCCTACATCTGAGCTGGGGAAGAATATATCTAAGTCTGTTTCCTCTCCAGAAAAATAGCTGGAACTCTGAGGTACTCACCTAGTTTTATCACTGAAAATAGACTTGATTCTACTTTAGACTTTGCTCTTTGACCATCAGCTCAGACAGAAAGTCATTATGGAGCCATGATGGAACATTCATCTCTCAGACATTTTTTTATAGAACCTCTTCTGAGGGAAAGGTTACTTCTGTCAAAGCAGGTGATGAGCATCAGGAAAAGGCCTAGTTACTTTTGCTGGTCTTGCCACACGTGCTTGTTTATGCTTTCCATAGCGTGAATTACTTTTTTGCTTTTCTGTACTCTTTCTCCAGCAGCTGGCTTACTTGTGGTGTGTGAACCTGAGTTTTTGAGGCTCAGAACTCCTCCTCCTTAGCGTTTTCTAAGCCTTCTCAGCATTGCTGAGTCATTTTGGTATGTAAGACTGATTACCAGCTAAAAAAAAAAAGAACTATTTGACATCTCTAAGGAAATGATCAAGAGACAGTACATGCCAATCACCACGGTGATGGGTGCATGGAATTTCCCCTCTATACAGAATTGTTTCCTCATTTCTAATGCACATTGAACTGCTTTGGTACATTGTTTAAGGCAGCTTTACTAGCGAAGTAACTGCAGAAGATAATTATGGCAAGTATTGTTGTGCTGAAAGCTTAGTTTCATATCTGATGCTACAGCAAACATTTGAATTGCATGATATTGTTTAAAGCACATACCAACCCAGAGAAGCTAAGTTACTTTCTCATAATTACACATCCAGAAAGTGAGCAGGTTTTCTACATGGGCTTATATATCTTATATATCTCATGATTGTCTTAGTATGGCAATGTTAAAACACACAGTCTAGGGAGTTTATTGATTTCCTCAGTGTTATGCCATCTAAGCAAAATATCTTCATATTAAAACACAAATGAACACTCAAATGGACAAGAACCAAGATTATTAAGATACCCATGGATGCTGCAGTGCTCACTTAAAATTATTCTCATTGCAGTATCCAGCTGCAAATGATGGCATATTTGAACATTTCCCCATGTGGGGGATGTGATTTTTGCAGACCATGCTTTGCAGTGAAACTCAACACGATGCAATTAAATAGCAATTGCCATTAATTCCTGCTCTGTACTATCTTATTTAATAGGGCTTCACAAAAATTGTCATAATGATATGAAATAGGGTTTTGGTTTTTACTTTAATTTCAAGAAGAGAGCATGTGCTTTTTAAAAACCCACCAAAGAGTATCTGATAACATTCACTCTCCTCTCTGGGGAGCAGAATCTGATGATTTTAAAGGTATAGTGCAGCTCCAGGAATGCCCAGTCTCAGGACAGAAAACTCAGGTTGGAGACAAAAGAGCTATAATTTCCCGAGTGAAGATGATCCTGCAGTCTCAGCATAATGCTAAGCAGTGAATCTCATGTTCTCTGAGCTAAGCAACAAATTGACTGAAGATAAAACACAAGCTTAAAGAATAAAGGAGTTGCTTTAATGTGTTCCTGTTTAATGTGTAACTCAGATGTGAGCATGTGTGGTATTTTCAACATTTGTGTTGATTTTGTATCCTGTGACAACAATTCACCATCTCACTGAGGGAGGGGTCTGCAAGGAAGGAAGGAGGTCTAGTGTTCTTGTGTTTGCTAGTTCAGAGTCCTCTAAACTGAGTAACTAGCAAGGAATTATTTCTCCCAAGAAGATTGCTTTCTTGATAAGGATGTATGACTGTTTTTCCAAACTGAAGGGACTTTTGCCCTAGTGACCACAGAGCAGTGGTTCTCAACCTTCCTAATGTTGTGGCCCTTTAATATAGTTCCTCATGTGGTGGTGACTCCTAACCAGAAAATTATTTCATTGCTGCTTTATAACTGTAATTTTGCTACTGTTATGAATTGTAAGCTGATATGCAGATGGTCTTAGGTGACTCCTGTGAAAGGGTTGTTCAATCCCCAAAGGGGTTATGGCCCTCAGGTTGAGAACCACTGCCATAGCAGCATTTGTCATAGCCATCTTCTGTGGGCATTTGCTTCAATGAGAAGCCTTTCTAGAGTCATAAGCTTTGCAGGTCACTTGGTAAACTGAGGAAGGTGATGTATGCACCAAAGAAATCTTGTTCCTCCTTTCTAATAAAGCCAACTAAATACCTTGTTCTTGAACAGCTTGAATATTATCTTAGAATATGATGTGTTTAGTGGAACGAACTATCACAGCATCTGGTGGGACTATAAATAGTTCTTGAGGATACAGGATTAAATGACCCACAGCCTAGAGGCCATATCCTTAGGTCAGGAATACCATGTCTTTGTTGCCACCAAGTGAAAGGAAACTATGCAAGTTCTCCTTCTTGATAGAATGGATAGCCATACACTTGCCCTATCAGTAGATGAAACTATAGAAAGCACCAGCAAGAAGTGAGGAGACAAGCTAACAAGCACCTATAGTAGGTATTATCACCATTCCCACCTATTTTTGTTCATTCATTCATTTATTCATTCATTCATAGTGGGGACTGAAACCAGAGCCATATACATACTAGGTAATGACTCTATCACTAAATTAAATTCTCAGCTCTCTCTTTAATTTTGAATCATTAAATTACCTAGGCTGCCCTTGAACTTAAGAACCTCATGTCTCAGCCTTTAAAGTAAATGTTCTGCATTAATATGTCCAATACTTTCAGTAGAGCCCTGGACTACCTTTACCTTCACTCATGAACAGACTACATAGAAAAATATACCTTACTGCTTTAAATTGAAGCTTGTGTGCCAAAATTCCTCTGTTAGCATGACCAGAGCTCTTTGCATTCCAAGCAGCAACTTGACAAATTACCACTCACTTCATTCAGCCACCCATGCAGTCCATCGTCTCCAAGTGCTGACAAAATATAAGTTCCCAGTCCCCACACAGCAGAGCTGCCATCAGCAACCAAGTCAGGAAGCCAGGGAACTGGGGAAGAGTAGTCCACAGTGACTTTCAGGAAGCAGATGGCTGCATTTGAATCCGAATTGATTCATGGACAATATATGGTCTCAGTGTTCTTTTGGTCTATCTTCCTTTTTTAATTCCATATTTTATTTATTTACATTTCAGATGCCATTCCCCTCCCCAATTTCTCCCTACCCATTAATCCCCTATCCCATTCCTCCTCCTTCTTTTTTGCCTTTATACTGTTTAAATTACATGCAAGTATTAAGGTCAGTTCTAGGTCGAGGAACTAGCAATACAATAGATGCAAATAGTCCAGGAAGACAATGAACCCAGATAATCAAAGAACATGCATGACAATAAACAGAATATTGTGATCACTCCTGTGATCACTATTTCTAAGGGCTTATCAGGATGATCAAAATATCTGAGCCTACTTACCTATCCTATCCCAAAGTCATTTTCATGCATGAAGACTACTTCTTTGTTCTAGCCTAAGATTTAGATTTCTGCCTATAATTACTTCTTTGTTCTAGCCTAAGATTTAAATTCCCGCCTGAAATGTCTTCTTTGTTCTATCCTAGGATTTATATTTCTGCCTGAAATTACTTCCTTGTTCTAGTCCAATGTCAGATTTCTGCCTGCAGTCCATTTCCTTGTTCTTGGCCAATGACAAATTCCTGCCAGGCAGCCCCAAAAGCTCTCCACATCTCCCCCGTTTTATTGCATAAACCAAACTGAGCCTGTCAATTGGAGTTGAAAGTGAATCACTGTGAGATTCATGAAATAAATTTTGACAAATATGTGGGCTTTGTGAGAGAGTTTTTATTGATGAACCAGAGTTGAGCTGATACCAGTTTGTGGTTTGTTAGTAGCAGCAAGAATATGGCATATTTTTAAACTCTAGGGGCACTTTTTGTTTTATATCAAAGCAAGAGTAAATTTACAATTTGTAAAGACATGAACATTATAAGTTGTGCAGGTGTACATGTACTTGAGGCACATATGTGGATGCTTGAGGTTGATGTTAGAGATTTCTGTGTTCAATCCCCATCTTATCTGTTGCATCAGACTCACTTGAACTCAGAGCTGACTAGAAAGTGTCTATCTAGTGACTCAGTTTGTTTCCAGAATCTTTTTCCTCTTGGTCTGCTGTAGTTGGTATCACAGGAGGGATGCTATACCCTCAGCATTTACTTCAGTTCTGGGAGTGAGAAATTCCATCCTCAAACTTGTAGGGCAAGTAGTTTTCTTGATGAGCTATTTCCAAGCCCTGAACCTTATAATTTTGAGTGCAAAGACAGAACATTTTAGGACATTTTTTTCACTATAAAAAAACTTCTCTTTATCAATTTATATGACTACATTATGGTAGAGAGAAGATTTGATTTATTTCTTGTGAACTAATTGTATCTGATTGCAGCTTAGCAATTTAGATTTTTTTCAGAATCATACCATATCTTTTATAAAATCAAACTGATGTTTTTTATTTATTCATTTAAGACCATTTCTTTCTTTAATATTATGGCAAAAATCTGCTTTAAATTCTACAATTGCTATTTTTATCTGTAATGGAAGATAAGGCATTGGGTACTTCTAGAATTTTCCTGATTGCAACCATGTACTGTTAAAAGACTGAATTGTTGGTCTCTTGAGATAGAATAACACTCAGACTTGTTTTGTGTGATAGTTTAATATGCATGTCATAAGGACTGCCAAAAATCAGTCTTCAATTTGCAAATACCTTGGAACTGAGGCATTGGTTTGTGAGAAATCTGTTTCAGTTTTGGCAGCTCTATCTTATATAATAATGGCAAATCAATACCAGCTGTTGGGGTATTATTTATCTTTTTCTTTAAAAATACTGTTGTATAAAATTGGTTGTCAGGAGACTTGAGGTTTAATTCCAAGATTGCCTTGAGTTTACTTTGGCAAATTTCTTAGCCTCTCAGTATCTTGGTATTTTGTTTTTGAAATGAGAGGGAAAGATTGGGTTAGTCTGGAGCATTTTGGAGATTCCTCTTTCCCTCTTGCTTTATAATATTATACAATATTATACATAATAGGCTTGCACTGGCTCTGGTAGACACTGAATGTCACGAGACTGAGTAAGGTTAGAAACGAGAATAGATATAAAAAGTAGCTCAATGGGAAACTGAGAAAAATTTATTATCAGTAAAGAAAGTGCTACTAAAGATTGCTGGCATATTTAACATGGGTACACAAAAGCCTGGGATAATACATGAAGTTGGATAATATGTGAATAATAAAGAGGATTGTGGTGGTAGGGAAGAGGGGAAGATTCTCAGAAGGGGCAGTACTGAGAAAGTTGACATTTCTTAAAATTGGATATTATATTTATATTTCAGATTTTATCCCCTTACCCCATTTCCTCCCACCACCCAGGAACCCGCTATCACATCCCCCCTCCTCCTGCTTCTATAAGGATGGGTCCCCACCTACCCCCCACTCCCACCTCCCTGCCCTTGAATTCCCCCCCACTCGGTGCTCAGCCTTCATGAAACCAAGGATCTTCTCTCCAACCTATGCCTGACAAGGCCATTTTCCCCTACATATACAAATGGAGTCATGGATCCCTCCCTATGTGCTCCCAGGCTAGTGGTTTAGACCATGGGGAGCTCAGGTTGATTGGTATTCTTGCTCTCATCGGGCCACAAACCCTTTCAACTCCTTCATTCTTCTCTCTAACTCCTCCATTGGGAAGCCCTTGATCATATCAATGGTTAGCTGTGAGCATCTGTCTCTGAATATGTCAGACTCTGGCAAACCTCTAAGGAGACAGCTATATCATGCTCTAGCCAGTGTGCCCTTCCTGACATCCACATCAGTGTCTACCTTTGGTGACTGCACATGGAATGGATACCCAGGTGGAATGGTCTCCAGATGTCCCCTCCTTTGGTTTCTGTCCCACACTTTGTATCCATATTTGCTCTCTTGAGTATTTTGTTACTCCTTCTAAGAGGGACCGAGGCAACCACACTAGTTCTTCCTTCATCATGAGCTTCATGTGGTCTGTGAGTTGAATCTTGGCTATATCAAGCTTTTGGGCTAATATCCACTTATCAGTAAGTAAATACCATGTGTGTTCTTTTGGGATTGGGTTACCTCACTCAGAATGATATTTTCTAGTTCCATCCATTTACCTAAGAATTTCTCAAATTCACTATTTTTAATAGCTGAGTGATATTCCATTGTGTAAATGTACCACATTTTTTGTATCCATTCCTCTATTGAAAGACATCTGGGTTCTTACCAGCTTGTAGCTATTATAAATAAGGCTGCTATGAACATAGTGGAGCATATGTCTTTGTTATATGTTGGGGCATTTTCTGGGTATATGCCTGGGAGTGGTATAGCTGGGTCCTCAGGTAATGCTATGTCCAATTTTCTGAGGAACCACCAGACTGATTTCCAGAGTGGTTGTACCAGGTTGCATTCCCACCAACAATGGAGGAGTCTTCCTCTTTCTCCACATCCTCTCCAGCATCTACTATCACCTGAGTTTTTGATCTTAGCCATTCTGACTGGTGTGAGGCGGTATCTCAGGGTTGTTTTGATTTGCATTTCCCTGATGACTAAGGATGTTGAGCATTTCTTAAGGTGCTTCTAGACTATTCGAGTTTCCTCAATTGAGAATTCTTTGTTTAGCTCTGTACCCCATTTTTAATAGGGTTATTTGGTTGTCTGGAGTCTAATTTCTTGAGTTCTTTTTATATATTTGATATTAGCCCTCTATCAGATGTAGGACTATTAATGATCTTTTCCCAATCTGTTTGCTGCCATTTTGTCCTATTGACAGTGTCCCTTGCCTTACAGAAGCTTTGCAATTTTATGAGGTCCCATTTGTCAATTCTTGATCTTAGAGCATAAGCCATTGGTGTTCTGTTCAGGAACTTTTCCCTTGTGCCTAAGTATTCCAGCGTCTTCCCCACCTTCTCTTCTGTTAGTTTCAATGTATCTGGTTTTATGTGAAGGTCCTTTATCTACTTGGACTTGAGCTTTGTACAAGGGCATAAGAATGGATTGAGTTGCATTCTTCTACATGCTGACCTCCAGTTGAACCAGTATCATTTGTTGCAAATGCTGTCCTTTTCCCACAGGATGCTTTTAGCTTCTTTCTCAAAGATCAAGTGACCATAGATGTGTAGGTTCATTTCTGGATCTTCAATTCTATTTCATTGATTTTCTGGCCTGTCTCTGTACCAATACCATGCTGTGTTTTTTTTTTTTTTTTTTTTTTTTTTTTTTTATCACTATTGCTCTGTTGTACAGTTTGAGGTCAGGAATGGTGATTCCCCCAGAAGCTCTTTTATTTTTGAGAATAGTTCTCGCTATCCTGTGTTTTTGTTATTCAAATAAAATTGCAAATTGCTCTTTCTATCTCTATGAAGAGTTGATTTGGAATTTTGATGGGGATTGCACTGAATCTGTAGATTGCTTTTGGCAAGATGGCAATTTTTACTAAATTAATCCTGCCACTCCAGGAGCATGGGAGATCTTTTCATCTTCTGAGATCTTCGATGTCTTTCTTTAGACTTGATGTTCTTGTCATATAGATTTTTCACATGCTTGGTTAGATTCACTCCAAGATATTTTATATTATTTGTGACTATTGTGAAGGGTGTCATTTCCCTAATTTCTCTCTCAGCCTGTTTATCCTTTGAGTAGAGGGAGGCTACTGATTTGTTTGAGTTGATTTTATAACCAGCCACTTTGCTGAATAAACTTTGCTTATCAGGTTTAGGAGTTCTCTGGTGGAAGTTTTAGGGTCACTTAAGTATACTATCATATTATCTGAAGATAGTGAAATTTTGACTTCTTCCTTTCCTATTTGTATCCCTTTGACTTCCTCTTGTTGTGTAATTGCTCTGGCTAGGACTTGCAGTACTATATTGAATAGGTAGGGTGAGAGTGGACAGCCTTGTCTAGTCCCTGTTCTTAGTGAAATTGCTTCAAGTTTCTCTCCATTTAGTTTGATGTTGGCTACTGGCTTGCTGTATATTGCTTTTACTATGTTTAGGTGTGGGCCTTGAATTTCTTAACTTTCCAAGACTTTTAACATGAAGGGATGTTGAATTTTGTCAAATGCTTTCTCAGCATCTAGTAAGATGATCATGTGTTTTTTTCCCTTTGAGTTTGTTTACATAGCGGATTACATTAATGGATTTCCGAATATTGGCCATCCCTGCATTCCTGGGATAAAGCCTACTTGATTATGATGGATGATTGTTTTGATGTGTTCTTGGGTTCAGTTTTTGAGAATTTTATTGAGTATTTTTGCATCAATATTCATAAGACAGATTGGTCTGAAGTTCTCTTTCTTTGTTGGGTCTTTGTGAGGTTTAGGTATGAGCATGATTGTAGCTTCATAGAAAGAATTGAGTAGTGTTCCTTCTGTTTCTATTCTGTGGAATAGTTTGAAGCAAATTGGTATTAGGTCTTTCTTGAATGTCTGATAGAATTCTCCACTAAAACTATCTGTTCCTGGACTTTTTTTGGTGGGGAGACTTTTAATGACTGCTTCTATTTCTTTAGGGCTTATGGGACTGTTTAGACGGTTTATCTGCTCCTGATTTAATTTTGGTACCTGGTATCTGTCTAGAAAATTGACCATTTCATCCAGATTTTTCAGTTTTGTTGAGTATAGGCCTTTGTAGTAGGATCTGATGATTCTTTGAATTTCCTCAGTTTCTGTTGTTATGTCTCCCTTTTCAGTTCTGATTTTATTAGTTTGGATACTGTCTCTGTGTCCTCTGGTTAGTCTGGCTGAGGGTTTATCTATCTTCTTGATTTTCTCAAAGAACCAGCTCCTGGTTTTGTTGATATTTTGTATAGTTCTTTTTGTTTTTACTTGGTCAATTTCAGCCCCGAGTTTGATTATTTCCTGCTGTCTACTCCTCTTGGGTGTATTTGCTTCTTTTTGTTCTAAAGCTTTCAGGTGTGCTGTCAAGTTGTTAGTGTATGCTCTTTCCAGTTTTTTTTTTGTAGATACTTAGAGCTATGAGTTTTCCTCTTAGTACTGCTTTCATGGAGTCCCACAAGTTTTGGTATGATGTGTACTTCTTTTTATTAAATTCTAAAAAGTCTTTAATTTCTTTCTTTATTTCTTCCTTGTCCAATTCGTCATTGAGTAGAGACTTGTTCAGTTTCTGCGTGTATGTGGGTTTTCCATTGTTTTTGTCCTTATTAAAGACTAGCCTTAGTCCATGATGGTCTGATAGGGTGCAAGAAATTATTTCAATCTTTTTGTATCATTTGAGGTCTGTTTTGTGACCAATTATATGGTCTATTTTTGAGAAGGTACCATGAGGTGCTGAGAAAAAGTTATATTCTTTTATTTTAGGATAAAATGTTCTATAGATATTAGTTAAATCCATTTGGTTCATAACTTCTGTTAGTTTCATTATGTCTTTGTTTAGTTTCTGTTTCCATGATCTGTCTATTGCTGAGAGTGTTGTGTTGAAATCTCCCACTATTATTATGTGAGGTGTAATGTGTACTTTGTTTGAGCTTTAGTAAAGTTTCTTTTATGTCTGTGGGTGCCCTTGCATTTGGGGCATAGATGTTCAGAATTGAGAGTTCATCTTGGTAGATTTTTCTTCTGATGAATATTTTTTGGTTACTTTTGGTTGAAAGTTGATTTTGTTTTCTATTAGAATTGCTACGCCAGCTTGTTTCTTGGGACCATTTGTTTGGAAAATTGTTTTCTATCCTTTTACTCTGAGGTAGTGTCTGTCTTTTTCACCGAGGTGCATTTCCTGAATGCAGCAAAAATCTGTGTCCTGTTTATATATCCAGTCTGATAGTCTATATCTTTTTATTGGAGAATTGAGTTCATTGATATTAGGAGATATTAAGGAAAATGATTTTTGTTTCCTGTTATTTTTGTTATTAGATGTGGAATTATGTTTGTGTAACTATCTTATTTTGGGGTTGTTGGATGATTACTTCCTTGCTTTTTCTAGGTTGTAGTTTCCCTCCTTGTGTTGGAGTTTTTCATCAATTATCCTTTGAAGTGCTGGATTTTTGGGTGTGAGCCTAGCCTTAATGGCTGAGCCATCTCTCCAGCCCAAAGTGCTGGATTTTTGGAAAGCTATTGTGTAAATTTGGTTTTATCATGGAATATCTTGTTTTCTCCATCTATAGTGATTGAGAGTTTTGCTAGGTATAGTAGTCTGGGATGGCATTTGTGTTCTCTTAGGATCTGTATTATATTAGTCCAGGATCTTGTGGGTTTTATAGTTTCTGGTGAGAATTCTGGTGTAATTCTTATAGGTCTGCCTTTATACGTTACTTTATCTTTTCTTCTTACTGCTTTTAGTATTTTTTTTTGTTTTGTACATTTGATGTTTTGATTATTATGTGATGGGAGGTATTTCCTTTCTGGTCTAGTCTATTTGGAGTCTGTAGGCTTCTTGCATGTTCATGGACATCTCTTTCTTTAGGTTAGGGAAGTTTTCCTCTATAATTTTGTTGAAGATATTTACTGGTCCTTTAAGGTGGGATTCTTCACCCTCATCTATACCTGTTATCCTTAGGTTTGGCCTTCTCATTGTGTCCTGAATTTCCTGGATGTTTTGGGTTAGGAGCTTTTTGCATTTTGCATTTTCTTTGACAGTTGTGTCAATGTTTTCCATGGTATCTTCTGCACATGAGATTCTCTCTTCTATCTCTTGTATTCTGTTGGTGCTGCTTGCGTCTATGACTCCTGATCTCTTTCCTAGGTTTTCTATCTCCAGGGTAGTCTCTCTTTGAGATTTCTTTATTGTTTCTACTTCCATTTTTAGATCCTGGATTTTTTTTTAATTCCTTCACCTGTTTGGTTGTGTTTTCCTCTAGGACGTCTTAGGATATGGTGTCTCCACGGTAGCAGACCAGGTAGGTGTCCACTGCCCTGGCTGCAGTGTCTCCTCTAGGATGTCTCAGGATAAGGTGTCTTCATGGGAGCAGACCATCTAGGTGTCTGCCCCAGCCACAAGGAGCAAGTGAGGGCGAAAATTCACATTTGATGGACAATGTTCCGACAAATGATATATGAGCCTAGGTTTGGATAATAGGGTGCAAAGAGACTAGAAATCCAAGGTCCTGAAACAGAAGGATGG
This sequence comes from Arvicanthis niloticus, assembly GCF_011762505.2. Lineage (NCBI taxonomy): Eukaryota > Metazoa > Chordata > Mammalia > Rodentia > Muridae > Arvicanthis > Arvicanthis niloticus. The sequence continues at coordinate 47,596,802 of NC_047668.1, read as the reverse complement.
TCCAGAGAAATGTTCAACAGGAGCACAAGAAATGCTTCAGCCAGGGATCTCTGGGCTTGATAGAAGCCCAACTCTGATAGAGATGTTGACTTTTCTGGTAGAAAAATATTAATTTCAAACTCTTTCCACTTTAGGTGACATTGTATCTAAAAGCCAGCATGTGTTATTACACATGAAAACATGGAAAGAAGAGTGATTTGAACAACTAGGACCCTTAGCTATCACTGTTTCTTATGAAAGTCTCTCTTCATGGACTATAACAAAATTTCTAGTAGTTAAAAAGAGGACCCAAAATATAATGAACTACTTAGAGGAGATTTAAAAAAAAAACCCAAAAGGCCCTGTTTTAGCTACAATGAGAAATATGTTTCCTTGGTTCCAGATCTTTATGTGTGGCAGGATTGTGGCAAAAACATTTAAGGAAAATTACTTAGGTGGTATCATTATTTTCTAACAAATATTCCATTGCATAGAAATGGATTGGCAACTGCTATACTCAAAAATTTGAATCAAGTTCTTTGGGGGATATGAAAACTATGCTCATCATTCTCATGTCCAGTAAGTCCATGCCAGAGTGAATAGACAAAGTCTATAATCAGAAGAGTAAAGGAGAAGAGCAAGACTTACATATTCATGTGGAATGCTGAGACTCTCTTATCACCCAAGATCCAGACCTAGATAAAGGTGCTGGGTAGAATTCATCTAGCACTATGGGTTGCCTCTTTTTTTCTAGTACATAAAGGCTAGATTGAAGTTTATACTACCTAGGATAGATTTCAGTGAGCATTTGGCATCCATGTCCTGAATTAGAGTTACACTCTACACAGTGACTCTGTCCACATGCAACAGAAGCAGTTTATGCCATAGAGAGCTTGTTTCCAAAAAAAAAGAAATAGAAACTGGCTCTATTGTCACAAGTTTAGTCTTTTTTGTCTTACTCTGAGATAAAGCAAATGATATAGTGGCATACAGAGAGGGATAGGGAAACAGAGACCGGGAGATAGACAGAGACAGAGACAGAGAGAAGCTTCTTGTTATGGAAGGACTCATCAGGATGTAGAGAAAACTTTTCTATTTTTCTTTAAAATTTTTTTATTAGTTCTTTGTGATTTTTACATCACACACCCGAATCCAATAGATCTTCCTGCCTCTTTATATCCACCCTCTGTCCTTGCAACCCCCCCCCAAAGAAAACAAAAACTAAAAAAAAAAAAAAAAAAAAAAAAAAAAAAAAAAACAGAATAAATAAAACCAGCTTGCTCTGGAAGGTGTAGTGTGCCATGATGTGTCCCACAGTATACCCTTTTGCCCAAACAGCTCTACTTGTAAATGTTCATTGCAAAGAGTTACTGATCTGGTTAGAGGCCTCTGGGTTCTGTTACACTATTAATACTGAATCTTCACTGGGACTCCTCTTGGATATCCTGTTGCTGTCCTGTGTCATGGAGACTCTGCAGCTTTAGATCTACAGGATTGGCCCTGTGATTCAGCAGTTCATAGATGGGGTAGATTTGTTGTAGGCTAACTCAAAGTCCTGGATCTAGGCCTGGGTGAAAGCTGAGTTGTTTAGCCTGCTAGCTCTCCTGAATTGCCTAGGTGAGGTGTGGGCCCCACTCTCCTGAGTGCTGGAGGAAAAAATTTCAATGGATAAAATACAAGAAGTGACATAAGGACCTGCAGAACATCAAAGAAGGTAGGAAGCATTGAGGAAATGCTTTTGAGGGTAGGAAAAAGAAACCCTTAGAAAAGTAAGCCTGTGAACTCAAAGGTGGGCTCCAAGGTCTCAGGATCCTGGCTATAGTAGTGTGCTGTTAATCCCTTTAGGGCTGCTTCAATATTCTGAGTTGCAAAAGGAGAGAATTTGGGCAGTTAGGCTTCTGTAGTCATTGATGTCATGGTTAGTCTTGCTTCGAATAGCTATTATATAAAACCAGAAAGGCAAATACCAGGGCAAATGTACAGCCTTGCTCCTAAATAACTGGAAGGTGCAGAATGTAGAGGCTGTAAGAAGTTAGCAGAGAGCTGCGGACATGAGGTTGGTTAGTTGGTATCTCTCTGCAGAACTCTTTAGAGCACAATGTGCACATTGGGCTCTGGAGGAAGAAGTAGCTGAATTAACATTCCCTTGGCCTTTAGTGTCTAGATGGAGAGAAAAAGCATCCAGGCCCTAGCACAGACATTTCAGAATGTCCAGCAGAGAGCTCAGGGGGAAACCAGAAGAAGCCGGCTTAAGGCTTACATTCACAATCCCAGGTAGACTCATTCCTATACAAACTTGTCTTAAGAATAAGAATGGCTTTTCTCTTCCACACTTACAGTTGGTTATGCCCTGAAAGCATGTGAAACATTTTCTCTACTTTTCCAAGTTCAGAAACTCACTCAGGATTTTCGATAAGGCATATACAAAGTAATTCCTGCCCTTGAGTGCCCCGTATTCTCCAACAGGACGAGCCTTTATTACTGTAACCTGGTAAGATTTGTTACATACTTTAAAGAAGCTGTCATTTATCTAAAATTAAAAAATGAAAAATATATGAAATTACCTGAGGAAAAAGGAAATGAGGTGGTGTGGAGGAAATCCAACACACAAAATAGCTATTTTCAAGTAAGACAGGCTTGATGGACCTCCAGCATGAATGGATGCCTGATTTAGCTTAACCACAAACAAATAACAATAGTTTATTAATATGTAGCACTGTGGAAGCTCTGTGCTCACTTTATGATCTACTCACTCATTCACTGAACTAGTCATTTAGTCCTGTGTTAGGAGCTGAGAATATAACGATGATCAGAACTGCTGGGATTTCTGTCTTCAGGAGTGGGTTTGTTTAGGTGAGGGTAGACAGATATGAGAGAATCTTGCAGATATATGGTTACACTGTTCAGTTGTCAATGCTGTTCAGAACTGCAAGCTGCTTCAGCAGTTTCCAATCAAACCAACAACCAAATTTCCAAGGTTGGGGAAGACAGATCCCTCTAACTCTGCTTTCCAACTCCATTGTGTGTCAAAATTCTTAATAATTAGCCCATCTTATGTAACCTATCTCTCAGTGTTTTACCTGAATGCCAATCATGTCTGCACGTCCAGCTCCACTCTTAATTCTGCATTAGTCAATGTGCAATCAGTTTGACAAGCCTTAGCAAGTACACCTACCCTAATGACTGCCCCAGTTCATTCTCCATTGTTCCTTTAATAACAATGTGAGATGAGTTTTGGTTTATAGCCTGGCTTTGTGCTGACCTCATGTTGCCTATAGGCTCATATCTACTTTATTGAAAAGCTGCATCAAGTTATTTTACTGTAAATTACTAATAATGTGTGTCACACACTTCAACCTAGATTATACTGCTTCTTGTCCTTGTCACCTCCGAGACTTCACCAAGGACTTTTGCATATGTCCTTTTGTGTATCTGGGTCCCAGCACACCTTAAACTATCATTTTAGTCCTGGTCTATGACAAATTGTCATTCTGAGGTCCCTGTGATAAACTAAATTTGACCTTATAACACCTTAAACTATCATTTTAGTCCTGGTCTATGACAAATTGTCATTCTGAGGTCCCTGTGATAAACTAAATTTGACCTTATAATATGTGTCCAATAGCTCTGCAGAGCTAAAGGAGAGAGAGAGAAAAAAAATCAGATGACCAAGAACTGACAGGAGGAAAAAAATCATCAAAATCTTGAGACACCTATTAAGTAGCCTGGAGTTAGGCTGATCTGAGGAGATCTGCTCTGATCTCAGTGTCTCATCTCTGGCAAATGAGATACAGTGACAGTCCTTAAGAGTTTGGAATGGACACTCTTAGATATGGTCAAATATAACCTAGCTGACACAGGAAGTTCTCTTCCTGTGGGTTAGAAACTTGAGTCCTGTGCTAAGCAACTAGTCCTGACATGAGCTTCATTCTCAGGGAGTAGAGGTGAGCTGAGAAAGTATGGGCCACAAGGAACTTGACCAGCATACATGGGCGGCCTTCTGTGAAGACAGATTTTAATTATTCTAGGGAAGTAGGGGAACACAGAGAAATTGAAGCATCAAATGAGTGCTAGAAGATAGAGTAGGGCCAGAGGAGGGAATGGCATTCAGAGACTGACTGGAAAGTAAACTCAGCTAAGTTTGATTATTTTTTTCTCAGTTAACTTTGTTTTCGGAGCCTCAGGCAGACCAGCAACATGGAACATATGATACCAGCTCTCTAAATTAGGGAGTAACCCAATGAACACAGTTCTAGAAGACAGCAGCCCTTACAGAAAAAGCAGAAAAACCTCAGCAACCAAATCACATTTGCTTTTTAAGCATCCCTCTCTCTTTGACTAACATTGTCAATACCTCACCATCATATGCTGACTGGGTTGCAGCCATCTGTTTGGTTCTTTCTGCAGCCTCCCGGCCACTCCCTCTGCATCACTGCCTGCAGAGGAGGCTTTCCTAGAGAATAAGCTGACTGAATGCTGCATTGCAGCAAATCTACTCACTCAGTTCAGAGAGCTGGCACGCCCTTACTGTTTACATGATCATCTGTGCAAGGCTGTTTGAAAGTCAGGAAAATGTGCACAGGTGTAGTGGAACCAGGGACCCTTCCTGTACCAACAGAGAACTGAGCAAGGTATATATGTTATAGCTGACTGGGGTTCATAGACTGCTTAGGGTGCCAGGAAAGATAATTATCCATTGTTTGCAACCCCAAAGTGAAAGTGTCAGCTCAGAGGTAAAGTTTTGGTCTTCTATATTTGGTTATGCATTGAATCAAGCAGAGAATGTGTATCCTGGCTTGTGCCAAAGAGGCATGAGATTTTAGGGATTGGTTAGTAACTGTCACTACAATAGCTAGCCAGAGTGAACTCAGAACCCCCATGCGGGATGAATTAGTATGAACTGGTCACTGTTCATTTGGTACTTGCTGTGTATAGGATATTATTTTGGACAATGGTGGGAGAAGGCAGAAAAATGAATGAAAATTAGTCCTCAAGGTTGTACATTTAAGGAAAAAACAGAGTAAGTTCTAATGAAAAATGAGTGTTGAGAATTTAGCACGGGTATATGAACAGTCAGGGGAAATAGTTCAGTAGTGAGGTCTCAGAGAAGTAGGCATGCAGTTGAGCCTCAGGGACAGGAATGGCTGAGGCTGTGTCTTACATAGATGTGACATGAAGACCCAGGACAGAGGAAAGAGGCTTCCCTTGAGGGAAATTAATCCTGGAGGAAGATCTTTATTTTTTCAGCCTCAATGATTCAGGGATATTACAAAAATAATGCATTGTTAACCAAATCCCACTGGGCTTTCTGAATATTTAATTGACTATTCAGGGAAATTATGTTCAGTATAAGGAACACTTACTGAGCATGCACTCTGTGCAGAATTATGGAGAGTACAGGCATGAAGGGTTCTTTCCTGGTTCTTGAAGACTATGAAGAGCACTTTGCCCCATTGTAGGAGTAAGGACAGATAGTGGGGGCAAGAACTGCTTGCTAGAAAAGTAAGTTTTAGAGGTAACATATTGAATTTACATCTAGATTCTGCCAAATATATATATATATATATATATATATATATATATATATATATATATATGTAAAAATACAGACTGAGCATTTTAGCCATACCCATGGCTTTAGGATCCATGCCGAAGTATCTCTGAAAATTATTGCCACAGCTTGTATCTAGGGAGAATTTTGAAAGATGACTTTCAATGAAACCTGTATCTCTTCAGAGATTTTGCTGTATTATTGATATGGTACCCCTGTGTCATGTTCTATACAAGATGTAAGAATAATGTGTAAATAGCATAGTAGGGTGCTAGAGAAGAAGGGAAAGGGGAGGAGGAATATTTACACAGGAAAAACATTACACAGCTAAATGGAGTAATAGAGACTGAGCCAGGGTAGAAGCCCAGGATTCTACTTTTTTCCTGCTTTTAGCTCTTGTTACTAGCTACATGCCTTACCTTTTAGAGACTAGCTTTAGATGATTTTTTGTCATCTTAGAAATTCATGACTGTAAACTTGAAGAGAAGCATGATCAAGTGCTATGTAGAGAAAAATGTCTATGAATGTCTACCTTGGAATGCCAAGGTTATTTGAATTTTAGTCCAAGATCATCTTGTTTCTTGAGGCAGTTGTTGTTATCCATTGTGTTCTGTGAAGTCCTCAGTGAATGTGATTATGACTTAGATTGCTTGTATCTCAGAGGAGCAAGGCTTCCATGTCTTTGAGACACCTGAATTGTTCAGGTTAAAGGGTATATACATTAAGTATGTGGCAACAAGAGTCTAGGATGCTTCTGTATGTTTTTTGGAAATGTTATTTGGAAAAAGCAAGGCCTAGGGCAGGGTACTCACAATCCAATAGACTATTGAAGGAATGGGAAAAGTCATGGAAAAGCAAGAGAATGAAAAAGGTATACCTTAGTCAAGTCAACATATGACCTGGCTTTCTTTTAGAAGAGTGGTTAAATGTTTTAAGTAATAGAAAACCATAAAGTACCTATTTTTTTCATTGGTGAAGAGATTTTTCTGCCAGATATATTTCTGTTTTATTTTATTCTTCGAGAAGCATTCTTCCATTTCAATAAGATTCTAGTCTTGAACCTAGAGTGGCAAAACTGGAATAAGTGTTGGTGTGGAAGAGAAAGAAGTACAGGGTGACTTGTTGGCTGTCATGGTGAAGAAGGAACACTGCTTTTCACTCAGTAGTTCAGTTCAATTTCAAAAGATTCAGGAGAGAGAATATGGCTTTTTATTTCCACATTGTATAAAGAGCAATTTTCCATGCCTGAAGCCCCCCCAACAGGCAAAAATTAAGATGATCTTTGAACAGCACCAATCCTTTGCAAATAACACAAAAATTTACTCCAAATCTAGCTCTCTAAGAATAACAAGCTGTAACAACACAAAAGCAATTTTCCCAAATAACACTTGGCTAGGGAACAAGTCAAAGCTCTATAGTGTTCAGAAGTTAATAATAAAAGTCCTATATACAAGCAATGTAAAGAATAAGGCCAAGGCTATAAACAGAAAAAAAAATCAGTGCTGCTTATTACATTTACTTCTAAAGAAAAATATGAAACCTAGAGAGCATCACTGGCTTTTTATTGATGAAAACTGCAAAAGATCCGTTATATGAAAAGTAAACTAAAGCACTGAACACTCGGATGCCAGAACTGAGAACTGTCAAGGAGAAAGGCCAAATTTTATGCCCTTGTCTCTAGATACTACAACTGCCAGGACCCTCTGCCTCTCATTAGGTTTGACCATCCAGCCACATCCTTCAGCCATACTAACCCCTGTGCATATGAATCTGCTTACCACTGTCATACTGAGGAGAAGATCCCCAAAACAACCTCATACTATTGAGGAGAAGTGCATGTTATTGGAACCACAGTTCCCTGATACATCTGAAATTTTCACAAAGGCATATTTGTTTAGAATGCTACTAAACTACTAATTTACACAATTTAATAAGATTACACCTCCTGCAAATCAATTACTTCCTATTAGCCCCTTTTATAAGTTTGACAGTATTTTTCTAGCTGAGGCAATTTTCCAGAGTTTACCTAGTATCGTCCCCTCATCTATCCCTCCCTCCCTCCCTCCCTCCCTCCCTCCCTCCCTCCCTCCCTCCCTTCCTTCCTTCCTTCCTTCCCCTCTTTCTTCTGGTGTAGCTAAATATTTGAGGCTGAGTAAATTATAAAGGATAGAGATTGGGAATGGGTAGATGGCTCAGTGTTTAAAAATGCTGTTGCTTTTGAGAGGATTTGAGTTTGGTTCTGAACACCTGTGTTGGATAGCTTACAAACACCTGTAACTTTAGCTCTAGAGGATCCAAGGTCTTCTTTGAACTCTGTAAGCATCTACATTCACATGCCACATGTATAGACACACACACAGACACACACACACACACACACACAGACAGACACACAGACAGACACACAGACACACACACACACACACACACACACACACACACACACACACACACACAATTAATCTTTTAAAACAATCATTTTGGAGACATAAGACCAAGATCAAGGCACTGTCAGATTTGATGTCATCAGGGAGCTCTGCTTTAGCCTCAGAGATGGTGCTTGTTGCTCTGTATTCATGTAGTGAAAGGCAGAAAAACACAAAGGGCCCTGGTAATTCCTTCTATATCCTTCATAAAGTATCTAGCCAATTTGTGAAGGCTCTACTCTCATGACCTAATTACATTAATTACAGCCTCAATCTTAATTTTTTTTGAGAATTTAATACATTACCTTTGTTTATATTATTTCCACCATCCCTCTGTTCTTTCTATTTCATCACATTCCTCTGAATTATATATATCTATATATATATCTATATATCTATATCTATATCTATATCTATGTTGATTTAGTGTTGTCATTCAAATGTGTAACATGGAGCAGAGACTGAGGAAATCGCCGAACATACTGGCTCTAACTGAGACCCATCCCATGGGCAAAAAGCAGTTCCTGACACTATTAATGATACTCTGTTATGCTTGCAGACAGGAGTTTAGCATAACTGTCCTCTGAGAGGCTCCACCTAGTAGCCAATGGAAATACATACAGAGATCCACAGTCAAACATTATATGGAGCTGGGGAATATTGTTGAAGAGTTGGGGGAAGGGTTAAGGGACCTGAAGAGAATAGGGTCTCTAAGGAGGACCAACAGGGTCAACTAACCTGGACCCTTGGAGCCTCCCAGAGACTGAACTACCAACCAACAAGCAAGCATGAACTGGACCTAGGCCCCCTGCACATATATAACATATGTATAGCTTGGTCTTCATGTGGGTCTCCCAACAACTGGAGCAAAGCCTGCCTGCTGCCTGCCCATGGATCCTATACCCCTAACTGGGATTCCTTGTCTGACTTCAGGTGGAGAGGATGCATCTAGTGCAGTGACTTAATGTGCCAGGGTGAGGTTATGCCGGGGGGGGGCTTCCCTCTTCTCAGTGGAAAAAGGTAGAGGTGAATGGATGGAGGAGCTATATAAGGGGGAAACAGGGAGGAGAGGAGGGGCAAACAGTGGGATATAAAGTGAATAAGTAAATAAATTTATAAAAATGTTGGAAAAAAAGAAACAAAGTGTTAATTTTGTAGGATGATTGGGAAAGAGATGAGAAGAGAGACTTTAATGCTTTCACAAGAAGCAGCTTATACCTTCTTGGGATCTCCAGTAAAGAGGAGGACAGGTAGACAGCTTTCTAAAGCGTTAATGAGTAAGAGTCAGGGTACTGTCAACAAGTTAAAAAATTGGCTAAGCATACAAACTTGCTCTGTGCCCACACTGACATTAAAAATGCTTTATAGTAGAAATTTGCCTTCATGTCTTGGAGAAATAATACCAGGGCCCCATGGATGGTGTATAAGAAAGCATTCTACCACAAAGCTGCATTCCCAGTTCTTCTTGTATGTTTTAAGCTGGAAAAGAGGCTGTTCACTGATGGCTCTGAAGCCTGAACATGAATTCATTTTTGATATGCAAAATTAGCTGGAATTTTCAAATCCAATAATTCAGGGGATGGTTCTGTTTATTGCTATGAATGATTGATGGTGCAATAGAAATTCCAAACCTCTAGTATGCTGTCAGGATGTGTCTGGTTTGGGAAATTAGAAGGACATGAACTATAGGAAAATGGAGAACCATTTTGATAATTTTTTTTTGAAATTGAATCTTCTTCAGACATTACCAGTGGATAAATAATTAAATCTGTTTCTGCATATAATTCTTATTAGTAGAAAATCACTTGCCGCCTTCCTTCTTCCTGGAGGAGATGAACAAATATTTAAAGAATATTGGCCTGGAAAGAGGTTAAGACCTCTACAGTATTTGGCTCATTTTGACTTCCTGTTCCTGGAAAGGAGTGGTTGACAATGACAAAACCTTCTTGACCCAGGGTCCTTATCTGTGGAAATGATGAGTCAGGCACATGCTTCCTTTCCTCTCTATTCTCCATCCAGCATCTTGGCCTCAGGTCAGCATTTCATCTTGTCTGTGATATATTTGATATATATTAGGATATTCTAAGGGTGCTGCTGACCTAGGATGTCTTTAATGATTTCTGATTCTTCTTCTATTTTTCAGTGATGTCTTCTGGGTCCAGCTCAGCAGAAGGCACTGAAGGGGAACAAAGGGGACTATAACAAAATTTTGTTCACTGCAGAAACTGGTCGTTATCTCTTATGAATACTAAGTATAGGAGATTTATACTAGTCTTGAAAGCTTTCATGTGTTTCTGAGTTAATATGTATTCTAGGCATTGAGTAGATTATGTTTAGGGCTGGTGCATTTGCTAGGCATACTAGAATTTCTTGAGAGAATTTTATCATCTTGTTTTTGGTAGAGAAGCCCCTTGTACCTCTATTAGTAAGCATTCAAAATAAGGAATGTGAACAAAACACAACATGAAGGATGATGACATTGGTGTTTAGGATGGAAGAGATTCTGACATTTTGCAGGAGAAATAGCCAGTGGCAGAGGCTTTGTCAAGCAAATAACACTTGAGCCATTTATGTGAACTCTTCAGGATTCTGACAAGTGGGACAAACAGGAAAAATAAAATCAACAGAAGAAAAGAAAGAAATAACATGAAGCAGAATCATATGAATCATGTTTGGGAATATGAATGGTCAAAGTGAGGGAGTATTTGAAATTTATGCAAAAATCATTGGGTTCATTCACATTGCAATATGTGTTGGATCTGAGGAACTGGAAATAATTTGGTGGGTAATGGGTTTCATTAAAAGACATACTTCAGGAAGTGATAGGATTAGAGTCATTCTTTTTAGAATTATTTCTAAAATATAGCATGAGATATATTGATATAGTAGAGCAATCAGAAAGCTATTAGCTAAAGGGTCATTATAATTTTTCCTGTCATATCAGAAGGGATGGGTAAAACGGTAGGAGGGTAATTTCAAAAATAGTCCATAGATTTAGTAGTCATTTTTGAAGATGGGTTGCTGAATCCACTACTGACCATAATGGATTAAGTAAGGAAGAAAAAAATTCCAATCAATTCTTATTTAGCATATTAGAGGGATGTTGACAGTGAAGATGCCACACTAGGGCATTCCTTCTGATTGAGGACATCTTTCTACCTTTTGTTCTGCTCAATATCGCATAGGCTTTTTGTTTCCTACATGCTCTTACCTTTTGGTCTGTCAGGACATTTTTAATGCTTTCATTCCACCATGATGTAAGTTACTTAATAATAATTTTGATTTTAAATCTCAGTGAAGGCATGTTTAGATTTCCGAGGGCAGTAGGTATCTTCCGTATAGCAAGTCTACCTCAGTACTAACCTTTGCCGGGAGAACCACAGCAAAGGAAAGGAAAAACACAGCTCAACACTGTGTTTACTGAACACCAGTTCTTGCATTAGGTGAGCTAAGGCAGCTTTGCACTTAAGGAGCATTGGGAGCCATAGCCACAGGAACAAGTAATTACTGCACTTGGGGAAGGTATCATAAAAGAGAATTGCATGGAGAAAAGGGACTGAGTCAGGAAGGATCCTTAGAGGAATCAGAAGCACAGGATGTGGACCTGTTTAAAAGAAGGTATGTGGTAGAGAAACAGTAATGGATTTTGAATGGTATTGTTGTTCTTTGGAAAAGGGATCTAGAGTAAATGAAGGAAATAAAAATGAGAAACGCACACATAAAGGAGGGAATTATTGAGGGAAAGAGAGAGGGAGAGATTTACATTTATTTATTGATTGATTTCAGTACTGAGACTTGAACTTAAGGTTTTGTATGTGTTAGGCAAATGTTTTAGCACTGGGCTATACATTTGAGGCAGAGTATCACTAAGATGCCCAGGCTGACCTGGAACTAGTGCTCCTTTTACTGCCTCAACCGTCCCAGTATCTGAGATCCCAGACCTTCACTCTCAGTCCTGATCTATTTGTATATTTATTTTTTGTGAAACCAAAATATAAAAGAGAGAAAGAAGTGGGGGTTATCATGGTCATAATGTGTCTCAATGTATTGGTAATAGATTGTCACAAATATTACTTCCCTGATTATGTTTTTAACTGTCATCTAGTTTCAGTCATGTAGATGACTCATCTTTCTTTAATCCAAATGTAGAGGCTTGTGGGAAGTTATCTAAGTAGTTTTAGCCAACAAGTTTTTTTTTTTTTTTTTCATAAACAGATTCCTAGTTGACCTATGATTTTTCCTGGAGAGGGAGCATACTACAGACGGTTAGGAGGAGGATCACGTGACTCACTGTCAACCTTTTGGATAATGAATCAATTATTAACTTTAAGAACAACTCAAGGAATCATTCTCCAGACTCCCACATCATAAGGAAAAATCTAATTTCATGGTGCTGTCTTAGAAACAAAGCTGGAATGTGTTCAATGAAATGGAATTGAAAAGCATAGAACATACACTTTAATTTACCTGAAAACTGCTGAAGATGTGGATAGTTCAGAAAGCTTTTTGCCTCTCACAGGCAAGAGTGAAGATTCTGTGCTGGGAAGGGAAAACATTGTTGTCTGAGTTCCAGGAAAGGAGAAAGCAGGACATGCTGAGACCAGTTTTGGATCACAAAGTGTTAGTTGGTATTTAACGACTTGCTGAAAAGACTCAATTACTTTTGAGGCTTGTTACTTGGAGGCCATCTAACACAGAAGAGAGCCCAATTCTAGAATTCCAGTGTACTTGATAATAATAAGTGGATATTTGGTTTATCTTAAAATATGTTTGTCTGTCTGTCTGTCTGTCTGTCTGTTCTTCTTTCTTCTATCATTTTCTCATTTGTTGTCTGCCTCTTGCACTTCTATCTGTTATCTGTCTGACTGTCTACCTCTCCATGCGTGGATCATCATTATATATCATCTGTCTATGTCTGTGGACACAGAGGTGGAGGTCACAGGACAAATTGTGGGAGTTAGTTCTCTTTATACCATGTAGATACCAGGAATTGAACTCAGGTTGTCAGGTTTGGTGACAAGTGCCTTTACCTGCTAAGCCATTTTATTAGCTCAGAGGTAATTTGAAAACTGACATTATTAATGAAACAACAGATTTTTATTTTTAAATTTTCAAACATCCAAATATATTATTTCATTAAAATGATCTTGCTTCCTTGTGGCTAATAACTCAGCATCTCTATAAAGCTTTTCACAATTCAAATGTTTTCACCCCTTGAATACATTGTTCCCTTTTATTATTAAATATAAAATTCCTAAATAAATGTATGTTGAATTTATATATAAAATTGTATAATAGTGATTGTCTTAGCTTTGTCAACTTGATATGCCCAAGCATCATCTGAGAAGAGGGCTTCAATTTGGGATTACCCAGATCTAATTGTTCTATGGGCACATCTTTGGGGCATTATGCTGATTGCTTATCAATGTAGAAGGACACAGTCTACTGTGGGTAGTAACATCCCTGGGAACGTAGTCCTACCCTGTTGAAGAATGATAGCTAAGCATGGGTTTGTAAGTCAGTTAACAAGCAGTGTTTCTTCATTGTTTCTGCTTCAAGTTCCACTTTAAATTCTTGCCCTCACTACCCCTAGTGATGGTTCACAACCCAACAATATAGGTCAAATATGGTCTTTCCTTTCTAAGCTGCAGTAGTCCTAGGTTATGCATATCTTCAGCTTTGCTAGATAAAGCTGAGCAATTTTCCTCAATGGTCAGCAATGCCACAAATCCACATTTGATGGCAAAAAACTGAGTTCCTGTTTCAAAACAGGAAAGTAGTTCAGTGGTCAAGCCAACATCAGGATAACCACTGTCTAAGTCAAGCAGCCGTGTCTCATGGTAATGCTTGTGATATGTGCATGGATTCAATTTGCTTTATGCATCATTATTTGTAGATTATTTGCATATGTAAACAGTGCACTTTAGCTTTGTCTGTTTGGGAACACAGTACAAATGGAACCATACTGAGCATACTTCTTTTTATCTTTTTGCTTTGTGTTATGTTTTCCTGTCACTTGTGATTTTTCAGACAGCTTTAGTTCACTTGTTCTTATTGTATGATGTTCCAGCTATCCTCTACTGGTACTAATTGAATTGTGTCTAGTTTAGCATGCTATGAAAAGTACTTCTATTAGAAACCCTGTGTTCTGGTGCATATGTGCACACACTTTTATAAATGATGATTCTAGGTAACCTTTGTATCAGAAGCATCAATATCATTCATTCAAAATGAAAATTCCCAGGTTCCTTCTCAAACCTACTCAGTCATAGACTTTGGGAATGGGGCTAACCATTATATAATTTAATAGCTTTCTAGATGTGTTAAAAGAATATTAAAAATTGAGAAATGAAATAATTCTATAGACATGAATTCAAGATAGTATTGAGTCCTGGGGTGTGCATATCTTCAGCTTTGCCAAATAAAGCTGAACAATTTTTCTCAATGATCAGAAACGCCACAAATCCACATTTGATTGTGAAAGACTTGAGGTCCTGGTATAAAAATGAAATGGTTTTGAATTTGTGCATGCTTGTAAAATTCAAATATGTTATTATTCAGAGTCACTAATACCATCTTTCCCCCCTGGTTATAAAAAAGTCACAATTCCAATTCAATTCTTCATAGAGTTATAAAGAACAATTCTCAAATTCATTTGGAATAACAAAAAACCCAGGATAGCAAAAATTATTCTCAACAATAAAAGAACCTCTGGGGGAATCACCATCTCTGACCTCAAGTTGTACTACAGAGCAATAGTGATAAAAACTGTATGGTATTGGTACAGAGACAGGCAGGTAGATCAATGGAATAGAATTGATGACCTAGACATGAACCCACACTCCTATGGTCACTTGATCTTTGACAAAGGAGCCAAAACCATCCAGTGGAAAAAAAGACAAACAGCATTCTTAAGAAACTGGAGGACAGCATGTAGAAGAATGCAAAACGACCCATTCATATCTCCTTGTACAAAGCTCAAGTTCAAGTGGATCAAGGAGGTACACATAAAATCAGATACACTGAAACTAATAGAGGCGAAAGTGAGGAAGAGCCTCAAACACATGGGCACAAGGAAAAATTTCCTGATCAGAACACCAATGGCTTATGCTCTGAGAGCAAGAATTGACAAATGGGACCTCATCAAATTGTAAAGCTTCTGTAAGGCAAAGGACACTGTCAATTGGACAAAATGGCAACCAACGGATTGGGTAAAGATCTTTACAAATCCTACATCCAATAGAGGGCTAATATCCAATATATACAAAGAACTTAAGAAGTTAGACCTCAGACAACCAAATAACCCTATTAAAATGGGGTACAGAGCTAAACAAAGAATTCTCAACTGAGGAATATCTAGGGTGAGAAGCACCTAAAGAAATGTTCAACATCCTTAGTCATCAGGAAAATGCAAATCAAAATAACCCTGAGATTCCACCTTACACCAGTCAGAATGGCTAAGATTAAATATTTAGGTGATAGTAGATGCTGTCGAGGATGTAGAGAAAGAGGAACATTCCTCCATTGTTGGTGGGATTGCAAGCTGGTACAACCACTCTGGAAAGCATTCTGGCAGTTTCTCAGAATATTGGACATAGTATTACCTGAGGATTCAGCTATACCAGTGCTGGACATATACCGAAAACATTCTCCAACAAATACCAAAGACATATGCTCCAATATGTTCATAGAAGCCTTATTTATAATAGGCAGAAGATGGAAAGAACCCAGATGTCCTTCAACAGAGGAATGGATGCAGAAAATGTGGTACATTTACACAATGGAGTACTACTCAGCTATTAAAAACAATCAATTCATGAAGTTCTTAGGCAAATGAATGGAACTAGAAAATGTCATCCTGAGTAAGGTAACCTAATCACAAAAGAACACACATGGTATGCAATTACTAATGAGTGGATATTAGTCCAAATGCTTGGAGTACCCAAGATACAACTCACAGATCACATGAAGCTCAAGAAGAAGGAAGACCAAAGTGTGGGTGCTCCTGTCCTTAGAAAAAGCAACAAAATACTCATGGGGTCAAATACATAAACAAAGTGTGGAGCAGAGACTGAAAGAAAGGCCATCCAAAGACTGTTTCACCTGGGGATCCATCCCATATACAATTACCAAACTCAGACACTATTGTGGATGCCAAGAAGCACATGCTGATAGGAGCCTGATTTAGCTGTCTCCTGAGAGGCTCTGCCAGAGCCGGACAAATATAGAGGGGATGCTCACAGCTAAACCATTAGACTGAGCATGGGGTCCCTAATGGGGTCCCCAGTGGAGGAGTTAGAGAAAAGACTAAAGGAGCAGAACCCCATAGGATTGCAACCCCATAGGGAGACCAATAATATTAACCAACCAGACCCCTTAGAGCTCCCAGGGACTAAACCACCACCCAAGGAGTACAAATGGAGGGACCCTGGCTCTAGCTGCATATGTAACAGAGGATGTTCTTGTCCGGGCATCAGTGGGAGGAGAGGCCCTTAGTCCTGTGAAGGCTCAAGACCAGAGTGTAGGGGAATTCAAGGGTGGGGAGTCGGAAGTGGGTGGATGGGTTGGGGAACACCCTCACAGAGGTAGGGGAGGGGGGTGGGATAGGGGATTTCTGGGGGTGGGGACCAGGATAGAGGATAACATTTGAAATGTAAATAAAGAAAATATCCAATAAAAAAGTCACTATTAGATAATCAATTGCTTTCATACCCAAGAGAATGATTAATTTCTTCACTCAGTTTTGCCTACCATCTTAAGTTAGTTATTCTGTGAACAGGCTTTTCAGCAGTTACAGAAGTGCATGCCACACTGAAACCAAGTCTCTGCAATGCTATTGCCTGGTTATCCCCCTCCTCCATATTAACTACAGTGGTGATCAGTAAATATGTTTTTCTGTATATTTATCTAGATGCCAGTTAGGTATAGATCTCCCTCTCTTGATCATCCACAGCCCTCTAGAACATCTCTAAAATAAAATATGCAACCTTATGTGGTAATGGTTTACAGTTCTGCCTCCTTACCTGGGAGAGAAACAGGTACAGACTACATCTTCTTATACCTTTATCTTTTGTACAGAAAATGCCTGGACAACACAGGCAATAAAACGCTATCACTAAAATGAATTAAACCAAGAACTGTTCCTGTTGGCACCAATCCTTTCCCTAGGGTGAATGTCTGGCATCCTCATCTGATTTTCTTTCCCCAGCTCATCTCTCTTTGCATAGTTTGTAGATATCACTTCTGTGCAGGCAGATACATAGCTAATGAGCTTAGTAGGCCTTTAGAGACCCAAGTCTGGAAGTGGCTTCTCTTCTGTCTCTACTGTACAAGGCTGTGTGGGACAGTGCTGCTAGCTGGCTTTGAAAAGGTTTCAATATAGTCTAGTATATACAGTCCATCCATCCCCCTTGACCACTGAGCACAAAAACACCCCTTTGGTTAATGGAAAATTAGTTAGGATTTTGGTCTCCTAGGAAAGAAAACTTTTCTCCTAGAAAATGTAGCACTGGCTACAGTTGAGTATTGACAAGTTGTTTTCTAAGGTTTGATTTTGTAGAGACAACACTCAGAATTATAACCACCACATTGTGTGTGTGTGTGTGTGTGTGTGTGTGTGTGTGTGTGTGTGTGAAGAAACTGAAAAGAAAATATTTTCTTTTTATTAGTGTGATCTTAAAGTTAATGTGCTTTTTTTTCCTTTCTTTCTTTTTTTTTTTTTTTTTGTTTTTGTTTTTGTTTTTTTTTTTTGTTTTTCAAGACAGGGTTTCTCTGTGTAGCCCTGGCTGTCCTGGAACTCACTCTGCGGACCAGGCAGGCCTCGAACTCAGAAATCTACCTGCCTCTGCCTCCCAAGTGCTGGGATTAAAGGCATGAGCCACCACTGCCAGGTGAAGGTATTTTTCTTAAACTTCTAGATATTAGCAACAGTTGTCTGAAGCTGGGTTAATACAGCCATTAGTCAGGGTAAGTAAGTCTTATGATTGGGGCTGTGCATGGTAAAGAGAGACTACTGTCCGAGATGACTCTGTTTCTCTTAGTTTGCAGCATAAGCAACAGAAATGGAAACCTTTTACTTGGTCCAGATAAAATGTTCTTATTTTGCTGAGTCCTGTTGAAGTCAGACCCACAGCCTTCTGAATCTATTATAGAGTGTTACTCTATAAGTGGGCATGGAAGAAAGGGTAGCGGTTTTCAGGGCTGTGCAACAATGAGTTCTACTTTTTGCTCTTAAAATTTAATTTGTCTCTTTAAATAGCCTAAGATAGAGCTGTGTTTTTGACTCTAGAAACATCATCAGTGTGTATCCCTACTGACACATGAAGATAACATCACTTACTTATATATTTAAAAGCCTATATGTTTATACTAAGTGTTCGATTTTTCTCAAGACTAGGCAAGGATAGGTACTCTTCAGTCTAGAGAGAAGACCAGGGCACAGTTATACAGTAAATTGGACAAAGAAAGACTTTTTATTTTAATTAAAAAAACTGTTTAGTTATGAGCAGTCATTATTTTTTTATGAAAAAATGGAAGCAGCTGTACATAAATATATGTGAAATCCAGCCATGTGACATCTTTTATGGGACACTTGCTGGTTTGAACTTCAGGCTCTTTTATCTAAAATAATCAATGATAATTACTGCAGTAATTATTGCCTTGAATTGTCCTCTCTCCTGTGCTGTAGTACAAACAGTGCAGCTTAAGGCTTTCCTTTAGAAATGAGGGCCTAGAGCATGGCTGGGCTCTGAAGAAATAACACTGTTCTGTAAACCAACTTCTCTTGAAATTGGTATCTTGACCTTGTTCACACTTCAGTTTTATGAAACTGAAAAATCATTGCTTGTTCCTGAGGCTTTTGGGAAGATCAAATGGAGAAATTTTTAGTTACTGGGTTTTGGAAAGATACTTTGCATCAGTGCTGTCAGCAGTCTAAAGAAGAGTCCTTTCTCAGAGAGAAAAACCAGGGCTAGAGAAAGGTTCAGCAATTAAGAGCACTGGTTGCTTTTGCAAATATTCCAAATTTGGTTTCTAGCCCACTCATTATGGTCCATAACTGATTATAACTCTAGATTCAGAGATCTAAAGCCATTTTCTGGTCTCCAAGGGCACCAGGTATGCACATTGTACACATGTACACATGTGGTCACTATATATATATATACACATATATATATATACATATATATGTATATGTATATATATAATGTGTGTGTATGTATATATGACACACACACACACACACACACACACACACACACACACACACACACACACACATATATATATATATATATATATATATATATATATATATATATATGATAAATGCAAAGACATTCAAATACTCTGATTTCAATTCTTTTCCTTTTTTGGTGTGTGTGTGTGTGTGTGTGTGTGTGTGTGTGTGTGTGTGTGTTTTGAGAGCATTTCACTATCTGACACAACGTGGCTTTGAACTCATGGCTCTTCATGTCATGGCTAACTGAGTACACAGATTACAAGTGTGAGTCACCAAACCCAGCTGTACCTTTTATTTTCATTTCTGGTTAGGTATTCATTAAATTAAAATTCACAATTTTCACAGGAATATTATTGCTGGATTTGCATTTTTTAAATCTAAAAGACTCTGCCTTTAGCATTTTAAAGTAATATTAGAAAGCCATCAAAAATTTGTTATGGATATTAGGCTGAGGAGCAAAATCTACTTTTTAGCTAGTTAACTGAGTCCTGAAGTAACTACTGAGTAATTTCTTCTTTTATTCTCATTTAATATTTTGTTTATCATATTACTTATTTTTATATTTTAGGATACTATTTTATTTTGAATTTATATATTATAATTTATATATTTGAATACTGATTTTATTCTTTAGATTCTTCTGAATATACAATTAATTATAATAATTAATATATAATTACTTCTTTGTTATAATGTTAGAAAATGCTTATTTTTGGGGTAATTTAAAATGTTTTCTTTTAATATAAAATATTCCTTTTAAATTTATAAAACATTATCATATCTTGATATTATATATCTATTGATACATTGATTGTATCTAACCTTAAAAATATTGTTATATTGCCTATAGAAGTAATATATATTTCATACTGCTTTTACTAACATTTTTATACTATATATTTTTATGGTTTTCTTTATACATATCTAATGCATTTATTGAACTAACCTAAAGTAATTTGTGTTATATTTTCTCTTGATTATTAGAAACAGACAACACTGAATTTTGAACATTTTTAATAACTCATGTTTTATTATTGTTTTAAGATTTGGTACAAGTTTTTGTAATTTTTAACATATATATACATTTTATTTGTTTTGTTTTTTATTGGATATTTTATAGATTGTTTATAGATTTTGTGCGTTAATTTTGTATCCTGCTATTTTGTTAGATTTTTATCAGCTGTAGTGATTTTATGCTAGACTCTTTATGATATGTTATTTTTGAATCACATCATCTGCAAATAAGAATATTTGACCTCTTCCTTGCATATTTGCACTCCTTTATCTCTTTCCCTTGTGCTATTTCTCTAGCCAAGACATTAAGTACTATATTGAATATGAGGGGGAACATGTACATCCTAATCTATTCCTGATTATAGTGAAAATATCTCTGAGTTTGAATTTGTTTCTGCTTAGAAGGACATTGGCTGTAGGACTTCCTTATATTGCCTTTATTATATTGAGATATGTTCCTTGTATTCATAGGGTCTCTAGGACTTTTATCAAGAAAGGTCATTGGATTTTGTCAAAGACATTTACTGTATCTAATGATGATCATGTGATTTCTATTCTTGAGTCTATTTTTTATGTTACTTGCCTCTGCCCTCTCAGTGCAGTGATTCCAGGAATGTGAAACTGCACTCAGCTTTTTTCCAAGTCCCTCATTCTCCATGTTCTTTACCCCGAGGAAGCATTGTATTTACTTATCCCTCTGGTCTGTGTTGAACCTTTTTCTTTCTTTGTTTCACTGTTTCTGTCTTTGTTTATCTTTTCTTTGTTTTTGTTTCTTCCTCTTACTCTCTCCCTCCTTCCCTCCCTCCCTCCCTCCCTCCCTCCCTCCCTCCCTCCCTCCCTCCCTCCCTCCCCCACTCTTTCTTCACTTTACATCCAGATCACAGCTCTCCTTCTCTCCTCCCAGTCCCACCCTTATACGTCCCTCCCTCTATCATCACCTCCCCTTTCCCTAAGAGCCAGGGAAGTTTGCCATGGGTACCAACACACTCTGGCACATTAAGTCACAGCAAGATTAAACACACCCTCTCCCATTGGGGCCAGAAAAAAAATAGTCTAGCTAGTGAAAGGAATTCAATGGCAGACAACAGTGTCAGAGATAGCCCCTGCTCCAATTGTTAGGAGACCCACATGAAGACCAAGCTGCATATCTGCTACAAAGGAGTATGTGGCCTAGATCCAGCCTATGCATGCTCTTTGGTTGGTGGTTCAGTTTTGAACCCGTATGGGCTCAGATTAGTTGATCCTATAGGTCTTCTTGTGCTGTCCTTTACCCCTCCAGTTCATTCAAACCTTCTCCCGACTCTTCCACAGAACTCCCTGAGCTCTGCCTGATGTTTGGTTGTGGATCTTCATATCAGTTTCCATCTGCTGCTGCATGAAGCCTTTTAGTTAAGCTATGTTTTGGTCTGCAAGCATAGTAGAGTATCATTAATAGTGTCAAGTGGTTAGTTCTCTCCCATGGGGTGAGTCTCATATTGAGCTGGCCATTGGTAGGCTGTTCCCTCAAACTTGGCTCCATCTTTATCCCTGCATATCTTTTTTTTTTTTTTTTTTTTTTTTTTTTTTTGAGGGCTGACATTTTATTAAAGATGTTGGTTCTAACAACTTTTCTTTTTTTTCCTTCTTTTTTATTGGATATTATATTTACATTTCAAATTTTTATCCCCTTACCCCATTCCCCCCAACACCCAGGAGCTCCTTATCCCATCCCCCTTCCTCCTGCTTCTATGCGAGTGTGCCTCCACCTACTCCCCACTCCCACCTCCCCACCCTCAGATTCCCCCCCCCCCCACACACACACTCAGTATTCAGCCTTCATGGGACCAAAGATCTCCTCTCCCACCTATGACCAACAAGGCCATCCTCCCCTACATATACACCTCTAGTCATGGGTCCCTCCCTATGTGCTCCTAGGCTGGTGGTTTAGACCCTGGAGAGCTCTGGCTGGTTGGTATTGTTGCTCTCCTCATGGGGCCACCAACCCTTTCAGCTCCTTCAGTCTTCTCTCTAACTTCTCCATTGGGAACCCTTGATCAGATCAATGGTTAGCTGTGAGTATCTGCCTCTGGGTATGTCAGACTCTGGGGGACCTCTAAGGAGACAGCCCTATGAGGCTCCTGTCAGCATGTACTTCCTGTCATCCATATCAGCGTCTATTTTTTGGTGACTGCACATGGGATGAATACCCAGGTGGAATGGTCTCCAGACAGCCTCCCCTTCAGTTTCTGTCCTACACTTTGTCTCCATATTTGCTCCCTTGGGTATTTGTTACTCCTTCTAAGAAAGACCTAGGCATCCACACTTGTTCTTCCTTCTTCATGAGCTTCATGTGGTCTATTAGTTGAATCTTTGTTGTTTCAAACTTTTGGGCCAATCTCCACTTATCAGTGAGTAAATACCATGTGTACTCTTTTGGGATTGGGTTACCTCACTCAGAATGATATTTTCTAGTTCCATTTATTTACCTAAGAATTTCTCAAATTCATTATTTTTAATAGCTGAGTAATATTCCATTGTGTAAATGTACCACATTTTTTGTATCCATTCCTCTGTTGAAGGGCATCTGGGTTCTTTCCAGCTTCTGGCTATTATAAATAAGGCTGCTATGAACATAATGGAGCATATGTCCTTGTTATATGTTGGAGCATTTTCTGGGTATATGCCTAGGAGTGGTATAGCTGGGTCCTCAGGTAATCCTATGTCCAATTTTCTGAGGAACCGCCAGACTGATTTCCAGAGTGGTTGTACCAGCTTGCAACCCCACCAACAATGGAGGAGTCTTTCTCTTTCTCCACATCCTCACCAGCATCTACTATCACCTGAGTTTTTGATCTTAGCCATTCTGACTGATGAGAAGTGGTATCTCAGGGTTGTTTTGATTTGCATTTCCCTGATGACTAAGGATGTTGAACATTTCTTAAGGTGCTTCTCAGCCATTTGTGTTTCCTCAGTTGAGAATACTTTGTTTAGCTTTGTACCCCATTTTTAATGGGGTTCTTTTGTTGTCTGGCATCTAATTTCTTGAGTTCTTTGTATATATTCGATATTAGCCCTCTATCAAATGTAGGACAAAATTCAACATCTCTTCATGTTAAAAGTCTTGGAAAGTTCAGGAATTCAAGGCCCATACCTAAATGTAGTAAAAGCAATATACAGCAAGCCAGTATCCAACATCAAACTAAATGGAGAGAAACTTGAAGCAATCCCACTAAGATCAGGGACTAGACAAGGCTGCCCACTCTCACCTTACTTATTCAATATAGTACTGGAAGTCCTAGCTAGAGAAATTAGACAAGAGGAAGTCAAAGGGATACAAATAGAAAAGGAAGAAGTCAAAATTTTACTATTTGCAGATGATATGATAGTATACTTAAGTGACCATAAAATTTCCACCAGAGAACTCCTAAACCCGATAAACAACTTTAGCAAAGTGGCTGGATATAAAATCAACTCAAACAAATCAGTAGCCTTCCTCTACTCAAAGGATAAACAGGCTGAGAAAGGAATTAGGGAAATGAAACCCTTCACAATAGCCACAAATAACATAAAATATCTTGGAGTGAATCTAACCAAGCAAGCCAAAGATCTGTATGACAAGAACTTCAAATCTCTGAAGAAAGAAATTGAAGAAGATCTCAGAAGATGGAAAGATCTCCCATGCTCCTGGGTTGGCAGGATTAACTTAGTAAAAATGGCCATCTTTCCAAAAGCAATCTACAGATTCAGTGCAATCCCCATCAAAATTCCAAATCAATTCTTTATAGAGATACAAAGAGCAATTTACAAATTCATTTGGAATAACAAGAAACCTAGGATAGCAAGAACTATTCTCAACAATAAAAGAGCTTCTGGGGGAATCACCATTCTTGACCTCAAACTGTACTACAGACCAGTAGTGGTAAAAACTGCATGGTGTTGGTACAGAGACAGGCAGGAAGATCAGTGGAATAGAATTGAAGATCCAGAAATGAACCCACACACCTATGGTCACTTGATCTTTGACAAAGGAGCTAAAACCATCCAGTGGAAAAAGGTCAGCATTTTCAACAATTGGTGCTGGCTCAACTGGAGGACAACATGTAGAAGAATGCAAATTAATCTATTCTTATCCCCTTGTTCAAAGCTCAAGTCCAAGTTGATAAAGGACCTTCACATAAAACCAGATAAACTGAAACTAATAGAAGAGAAGGTGGGGAAGACCCTCGAATACCTAGGCACAGGGAAAAAGTTCCTGAACAGAACACCAATGGCTTATGCTTTAATATCAAGAATTGACAAATGGGACCTCATCAAATTGCAAAGCTTCTGTAAGGCAAAGGACACTGTCAATAAAACAAAACAGCAACCAACAGATTGGGAAAAGATCATTATCCCTGCATATCTTATAAACAGGACAAATTTTGGGTCGAAGGTTATGTTCCCCTTGTTCCACTGGAAGTCTCACCTGGCTACAGGAGGTGGCCACTTCATTCTTCACGAATCTGCAAGAGCTAATAGTCTCAGCTAGGGTTTCCCCTATAGACTCTCCAGAGCCTCCTCCTTTCCTGGTCTCCAGCTTGTCTCAGAGACGCTTCCTCACCAATTTCCATTCTCTCTTCTAGCCCTCTCCTGCCCACCCCTCTTACCACAGCCCATCCCCATCCCTGTTCCCCTCCTCTCAACCAGTTTGCTACCTTTATCCACTTCCTACATTTGTTTTGTTATCCCTTTCTTAGAGAGATTCAAACTCAGGAATACTGGGGGCCAGGGGAGTGTGAACTAGCCGCAAGAAGGTTTAGAAATTGCCAGCCATTGAGCTAGTCAAAGCATATCAAAATTAGCTGGCGTGCATGCATGTGTGCATCTCTCTCTCTCTCTCTCTCTCTCTCTCTCTCTCTCTCTCTCTCTCTCTCTCTCTCTTTCATTCATGAATCCAGAGCTCTTGGGCAGGTGACCCTTGGGAGCCAAAGCAATTTTACTTTTCACTGCTACACAAGCAACTTCCCTTGAGCCCTCCTTGTTACTTAGTTTATTTGGGTCTGTGGATTGTAGGATGGTTATCCTATCTTTTAAAGCTAATTTCCACTTATGAATACATACCTGCATGTCATTTTGGGTCTGGGTTATATCACTCAGTATTACATTTTATACTTTTATCCATTTGCTCACAAATTTCATGATATCTCTATTTTTAATAGATGGATATTATTCCATTGTGTAATTGTACCACATTTTCTTTATCCATTCTTTGATTAAGGGGCATCTAGGTTTGTTTCAGTTTCTGGCTATTATGAATAAAACTGCTATGAACATAGTTGAACATGTGTCCTTTTGGTTTGGTGGAACTTCTTTTGGGGTCTATTCCTAGGAGTGGTATAGATGGGTATTCAGATTGATCTATTCTCAGTTTTCTGAGAAACCATAAAATCGGTTTCAAAAGTAGCTGTACAAGTTTGCACTCCCACCAGCAATGGAGGAGCATTCCCCTTGACCTACTCCAGCATGTGTGTCTCTTGAGGTTTTGATATTAGCCATTCTGATAGGTGTAGGGTTGAATCTCAGAGTAATTTTGATTTGCATTTCCCTGATAACTAAGAACATTTCTTAAAGTGCTTCTCAACCATTAGAGTCTCCTCTGTTGAGAATTCTCCTTTTGCATCCATACCCCATGGTATAATTGAACTGTTTTTTTTTTAGCAACAAAACATCTTTATTTATATTTACAATTGCCCAAGAGAGCTAGAAAGGAAAACACTTTTATTTTTATATAGTTATAGAGTTACAATTTTTTTTTAAAGCCAACAACCTCTTCGTTATATATATTGGCATTCTGGGGTAGTGTTCATTAAAAAAAAAAAAAAAAAGAAAAAAAAGAAACATGCTTTTGAGCTGTTATCAAAGAACTTCTCAGCCCAGGTAGAGTTTCATGATGACAAATGAAAATTAAAATATATAACATTATCCTCTAATCATTAGAAAAGATCGCTCAAATAACATAGTTGAGTGTACTACTGAACTTGGAAATTTGTGCTAGCTGAATTCTTTCAATGATACCTTATCTAGCTCAAAGACTTATGTACAAGCCCCTTGCATCAGATTATCCAGTGATAGCTAGAGCAGAGTGCCTTACAAGTTCAGGCATTCCAACCATTGCGCATATTGCTTAGGCTGAGGCTACAATCAGCATACTATTTCTTCTTTTGAATTTGTGACAAACTTTTATAGTGTTACAGTCAAACAAAAGCACATAACTAGTTTACAAAATCATGGAAAAGAAATCATAACTCTGGCTTCTTATTTTCTCTTTCCAGATATCTCACACAAGCAAGGAAAAAAGTAGCAGTAAATCATGAACCAATATCTGGGTCCCAATAAAGGAAGCATAAAATCTAACTGTATATGAGGTTACACAGATAGAAATCTGCTTTCAGTATTTAGTGGTGAATCATATGTATGAACAACACAGGGTTTCTCTTTGAGGAATTCATGGAGTCAGTCACCAAAGCAAGACTACTAAAGAAAAAGGTTTGCATTTTAGAATCTCTTCCATTGCTGAATCATTAGACATGAATAATTTTCCCTAGTGTCTGTGACAGCTTGTTTCCATAGTCAATTTGAAAGGATCTAGAACTACCCTGGGGATGAATCTTTGGATCTTTGTCAGGAGTTCTATATTCAGATAAATGGACTACAGAAGATGAGCCAAATGTAGGCATCAAATTCCATTGATTTGGGCTTCTAGCTGCACATAAAGAATAAATCTGCCTGAGAACTAATATCCTACACTCTTTCCAGACTTCATAGTCATATGGGCATTTTCTTACCTTCTTTCATATTATTTCTCCACTATGAATGACTATAGATCCTTAAATGTTCCACGGGAACAAACTTTTTGTACTTGGATTGCTTTAGTTAAGTATTTGCCAGAACAACAAAGGAAGTAAATAATGGGAAAGAGGCTCTGTCTTACAAAATGTGTATCCAGACAGAAAGCACCAAAAAATTGACCAAAGACATCACAAATTATTTTGCCTTCTAGCCACTAATACTCTATAAAAATTAATCAAATAAAATATCATCCTATTGCTTCTATAAAAGTATCCAGAAGTATATTGTGAAGTTCAAAAAAGAACATGTTTCATTCTCACTGGGAATAGTTATTAATATATCATTAATATGTTATTAATCACCTCTCTAATGTGAGACTATAGATAATTATTAAGGTTGGCATGCTATAACAATAGCATTCTACATTTCATATCTGTATATACTTGTGTCAGAGTACAACACTGCTTTTTTTTATTGGATATTTTATTTATTTACAATACAGGTGTCATCCCCTTTCCCCATTTCCCCTCCCTAGAACCCCCTATCCTATACCCCCCTTCCTTTATGCTTTTATACCATTTTGATTACATGTATGTAATAAAGTCAGTTCTAGGTTGACAGTCTAGCAATACAATAGAAGCAAATAGTCGAGGAACAAGCAATACAATAAACAAACATAGTCAAGGAAAAAGCAAGACATTAAACTCAATTACGTGAACATTCTGGTGATCACTGTTTCTAAGGGCTTATCAGGATAACCAAAGTATCTGAGCCTACTTCCCTATCCTAGCTCAAGGTCATTTTCATGTCTGAAGCCCACTTCCTTGTTCTAGTCTAAAATTTAAATTACTGTCTGAAATTACTTCTTTGTTCTAGCCTAATATTTAGGTTCCTGCCTGAGATTACTTCTTTGTTCTAGCCTATGATTTAGACTCCTACCTGAAATTACTTCTTTGTTCTAGTCTAATATCATTCCTGTTTGAAGCCTACTTCCTTGTCCTTGGTGAATGTCATATTCCTGTTAAGCAGCCCCTTTCCTTGTCCTTGGCACATGTCAGCTTCTTGTTAAGCAGCCCCAAAAGCTCTCCCCCTTTTTAATTTTGTTAAGAAGACTGAGCTTGTCTTAGGTCGTTCTGACAAGAATGCCTTCCATACCTGTCATGGAATATGCATTATCAAAGGCAATGCACTTCTGTCTTAGGTTGGTAAGGCTCTGTGTGGAATCTCACCTGTCCTTGGCTTGCCAGCCTGTAAATTTAATAATTTTGACTGGGGGTACATTTTCAGGTTTAAGCCATGTACTTTGGCTGCCAACTTGTTGATGTTTTTAAAGAGAAGCTTTAACACAATGGGCCAGAATAAAAATATTCCCAGGACAAGAAGGGGTAGTCTGATCAAGCTATATTTGCCATTCCTGAGGTTTGTCCAAAATGGAACTACTGAGTTCAGATGATAATTTTATTGGCATTATCTGCAGCATCAAAGGTCAACAGAGCAATATTCTTTAAATTCATAATCTCATTATGCAAAGTTATCATACCCAGAGAGGTGTTAGGATTATGCCAAATATCCTACAGTTGTCCTTAAGCATTTTTATAATTATAATGACAATCATTGTGAACTTCAAAAGTAACAATACTCCAATATTTGTCATGACACTTGGGATGGCTCCTAACTCTTGAATCCTAAACCTCCTTCAAATAATTTGAATGGGTTATAGAGTATCATTTGTTGTTTTAGATACCTATATAAATACTTCTGTATACTAAATACATTAGTAACATTTTTTGCTAGATGGCTAACAAAAATAGTTGTCTTAACTCCTTGTGTCAATGCTATTGCAGAAGCAGTGGTGCTAGCAATTAATGGAATTAAAGCTGTTATACCATCAATAATCAAGCCTACTACCCTCTTGCTTCTGCATAAAGCCTAACTCACTTCTTTCAGCACTTTCAAGCTTTATTTCAGAGAATCAAGGTTTTCTAATACTCAGGGCAGTGAGACAAAAGCTGGTTGATAGACCCCCGTAACAAACATGCCAGGTTTCAACACACTAACATAATTGGAAATTATACAGTCAATGCAATTTACAATAAATACTGTAGAAGAGACAAAACCAATTTTAGCTTGACAATTAAAAGAGCCTTTAAACATTCACTAACCCTTGTTTGAAATCCAGATCCTGTCCCAACATTATCTCCTGCTATCCTAACATCATAGTGAGCTATAGCTAGCTTCCAAATATGTTCCTGAGAAAATCCAGATCCAGTCTTCCAAAAGTCGACTGTGATTTCCCATATTGGATTGATTTCTAGACCAGTACATGACTGAGTCTTAATAGCTGGACACCTTATGAAGAATACAAGAGACATAGTTTCTCTTTTCGATTCTCTATCCCACAAGGTCTAAAAACTTGATGCAAGGCAGCTTGTCCCATCTGGGATATAGTCAAGCAAAGGTGGGTCAGGAACATATGTCCAATACAGATCCCCAGTCACCCTTGTCAAGGTACTCAGCAAGCTCACAGTTTGGCATCATTCTTTGTCTCAGCAACAGTATATCTCACTAATCTTTTTAAAGTTCCATGGGCTTCTTCCACAATTCCTTGTTCATGAGGATTATACAAAATCCCTGTAATACACTGTTGACAAATGTCTTGACTGCTCAACTACAATTACCAGACCCATTATCTGTTTTTATTTTAAATTGGATATTTTATTTATTTACCTTTCAATGTTATCTCCTCTCTCACCCCCTCCCCCCAAAAAAACCCCTTACTCTATCCCTTCTCCTCCTATTACTATGAGGATGTGCTCCCACCATCCTCCCATTCTCACTTCCCTGGTCTCAAATTCCCCAACACTAGGAAATCCAAACTTTCAGGCACCAAGGCTGTCTACTTCCAATGATACTTGGAAAGGCCACCCTAAACTACCTATACAGGAGAAGCCATGAGTCCCTC
Organism: Arvicanthis niloticus; assembly: GCF_011762505.2. NCBI lineage: Eukaryota > Metazoa > Chordata > Mammalia > Rodentia > Muridae > Arvicanthis > Arvicanthis niloticus. The sequence goes on along the minus strand of NC_047668.1, from coordinate 47,566,821 downwards.
CCTTTGTTTTCTTGGGCTGGAGATTTTAAAGTGGCTACTCCAGCTTGTTTCTTAGGACCATTTGCTTGAAAAAATTGTTTTCCAGCCTTTCCAGAGTCTGTCTTTGTCACTGAGGTGGGTTTCCTGTATGCAGCAAAATGCTGGGTCCTGTTTATGTATCCAGTCCTTTAGCCTATGTCTTTTAATTGGGGAATTGAGTCCATTGATGTTAAGAGATATTAAGAAACAGTGATTGTTGCTTTTTGTTTATTTGTTATTAGAGGTAGAATTATCTTTGTGTGGCTATTTTCTTTTGGGTTTGTTGGAAGAGGATTACTTTCTTGCTCTTTCTAGGGTATAATTTCCCTCCTTGTATTGGAGCTTTCCTGCTATTATCCTTTGTAATGCTGGGTTTGTGGAAAGATATTGTGTAAATTTGGTTTTGTTGTGGAATATCTTGTTTTTTTCCATCTATGGTAATTGAGAGTTTTGCTGGATATAGTAGTCTGGGCTGGCATTTGTGTTCTCTTATGTTCTGAATGACAGCTATCCAGCATCTTCTTGCTTTTATAGTATCTGGTGAGAAGTCTGGTGTAATTCTGATAGGTCTGCCTTTGTATGTAACTTGGCCTTTTCCCCTTACTGCATTTAATATTCTTTCTTTGTTTTGTGCATTTGATGTTTTGATTATTATGTGACTGGAGGTATTTCTTTTCTGGTCTATTCTATTTGGCATTCTGTAGGCTTCTTGTATGTTTATGGGCATCTTGTTCTTTAGGTTAGGAAAGGATTTTTAAAAAAATTTTGTTGAAGATATTTATTAGTCTTTTAAGTTGGGAATCTTCACTCTCGCCTATACCTATTATCCTTAGGTTTGGTCTTCTCATTGTGTCCTGGATTTCCTAGATGATTTGTGTTAAGAACTTTTTGCATTTTGTGTTTTCTTTGACAGTTGTGTCAATATTTTCTATGGTATCTTCTGCACCTGAGATTCTCTCTTCTATCTCTTTTATTCTGTTGTTGAGTAGTTTTACATCAATGCTCATAAGTGAAATTAGTCTGAAATCCTTTTTTTTTGTTGTTGTTGAATCTTTGTATGTTTTGTGTATCAGAATGATTGTGACCTCATAGAATGAGGTTGGCAATGTTTCTTCTGTTTCTATTTTGTAGAATATTCTGAGAAGTATTGTTATTAGCTTTTTTTGGAAAGTCTTATATAATTCTACACTAAAACCATCTATCTGTTTGTTTGTTTGTTTGTTTGTTTGTTTGTGAGACTTTTAATGACTGCTTGTATTTCCATAGGGGCTTGGGTATTTTACCTTTACATAAATAGTTTATCTGATATTGATTTAATTTTGGTAAGTTGTATGATTTAATTTTGGTAAGTGGTATGTTTAGAAAGTCATTCATTTCATTTAGATTTTTCAGTTTTGTGGAGTACAGGCTTTTGAAGTAAGACCCAATGATTCTTTGAATTTCCTCATTGTTTGTTGTTATATCTCCATTTTCATTGCTAATTTTGTTGATTTGGATACTGTCTCTCGGCCTTTTTGTTAATTTGACTAAAGGTTTGTCTATCTTGTTGATTTTCTCAAAGAGCCAGCTCTTGGTTTTATTGATTGTTTGTATTGTTCTCTTTGTTTCTAATTTACTGCTTTCTGCCCAGAGTTTGATTATTTCTTGCCATCTACTCTTCTTGGATGTATTTGCTTTTTTTTTGTTGTTGTTCTAGAGTTTTCAGGTGTGCTTTCAAATTGCTAGTATAAGATCTCTCCAGTTTGTTTATAAAGGCTCTTAGTGCTATGAACTTTGCTCTTAGCACTGCTTTCATTGTGTCCCATAAGTTTTGAGATGCTGTACCTTCATTTTCATTCAATTTTAGAAAGTCTTCTTTATTTCTTTATTCCCCAATCCAGTGATCATTGAGTAGAGAATTGTTTAGTTTCTATGAGTTCGTAGGCTCTCTGTTGTTTCTGTTGTTGTTGAAGTCCAGCTTTAATCCAGTGTGATCCCATAAGATACAAGGGGTTATTTAAATTTTGTTGTCCTGTTGAGGCTTCCTTTGTGACCAACTATATCGCCAATTTTGAAAAAGGGTTCTGTGAGATTCTGAAAAGAAGGTATATTCTTTTGAGTTTTGGGTGAAATGTTCTGTAGATATCTGTTAGGTCCATTTGATCCACAACCTCTTTTAGTTTTATTATTTCTGTGTTTAGTTTCTGTCTTCATGCCCTGTCTTCTCCATCCAGATTTTCATATGGGTGCTGAGTGTCCTAACTCAGATCTTCATGCTTTTCTGCAAAGACTGAACCATTTTTCCCAACCATCTGTGCTAATAAATTATTTGTATTCTTTTACTCATTTTTTTCTGAAAAAATAATGAAAACATAGGTGATAGAAATTGTTTTTGGTTTTTTTTTTACCTCTAATAATTGTGTCATTAATTGAAGAACAGTGGCTTCAGTAATTATTAATTGGGAAGTTAATTTTAGTATGTAATGATACGGAATACCACCTTGTTTATTACTTTAAAAATGTATTTTTAATTATATGTGAGTGTCTATATATGGCTATGTACAGGAGCATAGAGACAGTGTATTCCCTAAACCTGGAGTTATTATCGCCTCTTTAAAGCCACCTGATGTGTGCAAAGGGAACTGAACTCTAGTATTCTGTATGGGAATACATACTCTTAATTGCTGAGTCATTTCTCTACTGTGCTCATGGATTAACAATGGCATTACTTAAGGACCTTCTATTGCAATGACAAAAGAGTTCACAGTTGTAACAGAATAAAACACAAGTAACAGAATAGTTTTAGAAAAATCTTCACAATATTTATACTATAGATATTTATTGCTGAGCTCATGTGCTCTTTGATGAAATTTCTGTAACATTTCCTGCTGTATGATTTTGAGCCGGTTTTAGGATATTTCCATAATGTCCAAACCTTCTCTTAAGTCTACTTCAGTCAACTCCCATTCTACCCTAGCCACATGCAGCCCACAGGGTACTCCTCTCCTTTATCCTTTGGGGCTTTACATGTCTTAAAGACATAAGATGACTTTTGTGTCTCATAACATAAATGTATCAAGATTTTAATCTATCTTCAGTCGTAAGTAAAGCCACAAAGAGCACCATGACATGGATGCCTCTGTATACATTCATCTTTTATAGAACAGCAAGTAAATTTTACATTTTGATACACCAGGATAGTTGCATTACAGAAGCTTCGTGATTTACATTCACACTATCCACTTAGGAGTTTTCTCATTTTCTCAGTATCACCAAGAATGATCATTCATTTTGATCTCCTACATTCTGGAAGGTGAAATATGATGTCATGCTTTAGGGCACAGTCTGAGGACATTTGTGACCTAGGTTGTGACTCCTTGGGTGAGCAAACAGTTTGTAGCTTTATTATATAGAACACATGATGCTATTATTGTTTATTCAGAGATATTGTGAGATTTTTTTATACTAGAAAGCTGTTACATTTTTGTTAGTTGCTTTTGTATATAGATATAGATATGAATTTAAATATACCGAGATAAGCACACTATATATTTTTGTATCCTAACACCATGCTGCCTTACTCAGCTCTGAAGAGGTGATGAAGGTCTTTAACTCCACCTTTTTATTTATTTGGGTTTCTATTATTCCCTCTATATGATCCAGCCCTCAATGGTGGGATAAATTTTTCCTTTAGTTTTGAATGCATCCAGAACCCACTACATTTTCTGCATACAACACAGACTGAATGCATTCCTGCTGATTTGTCATTTGAATAGATAAGCACAACAATTATTTGTGGACATAAGGTCATTCACTTCCTTCAGATAGGCCTGCAGATGACTGCATATTCTATTTGGCATTCATGACAGACAGTTCTAGGAATACAAAGAACTAATATCTTAGGCATCCTTTTGCAATTCTGCTATTGAAAGAAGATTTTTTTTTTCTCCCTACAAATATCTCTGACTTCATTTTTGGGAATGCCTGAAAGCCCAGTTCTATTTGTTTTCAGGAAGGGTGCAATATTGGCAGACAGAACAATTTTCTTTCCCCCTGTACGTGAGAAAAATCACACCTCACTCACTGTGATCTACTAAGGAAGTACTGATGAGCCGTTGGTCAAAATTTTCAGTGAGACTTAGGGGGAGCTGTGCAACAGAGAGAAGGACTCATCAGCTTTGCAGATGACATGGGCCTGCCAAACTGGAATCAAGTAAAGAGACACTAGAACCCTGAGAGGAGGCCAGCAAGTCTGACCTTTAAAAGGTACAGTATAAAACACTGATTTTAAGGTCAAGTGGTTTTCTGCTTAACTCAAGGAGACATTGCTTGGCTGCATGTCAAGAAAAGGATTTTGCTTGTATTTGTCCACAAGAGCAACTGAGGCTGTGATTGCTGCCACATGAGCCCAAATGTTGCTTCATTAATTGCTGTTCTGAGTAAGTACTCCTCAGTTCTCCTGGGATTGAGATCATGTCTGGAATATTGGGCTCTGTTCCTGCTAAATATAATCAAGAATCATAATCAATTGTGTCTATGATAAAAAAAACCAGCTCACAAAATTTTGAACTTACACAGTATGACATTTTCTAATTTTATTAGCAGTGGCTAAAGAACTTTGATTTCACAAAAAAAAAAAACTTTGAGAAGCTGATGTAACTAGGATCTACATAAGGGAATACTATGTAAGAATACAACAATTCTTATTTAATTTTTAGTTTGTTTCCAGGAGATACAGTGAGGCCAATAGGTGGCAATTTTTGGCCACAAGCAAAACATCAGCAAAGATGTTATGCTCTACAGGTTTATGAGTCTAACGTTCCTGTCAGCATTTCAGTATGTCTCCAAGAGTCAGAAGCTAAGGTTTTGGGCAAGTTGGTTTCATTGCTCTGGCCTTCTAACCTTGGTTTCTATGCTCTTGTCACAATACACTTGCTAGATGTGAAAATGTAAGTCCCCAGGGGTGATGACTACACTCTAGTCAAGGAACATGGTCAATCAGCCAAATGTCACTATGGAATATGCTAGAAGCTATTTTAGGATTGGGTGACTTATTGGGCCAGATACTTTTATTTTATTAGAGCACATTTTTTCCCCTTTGAATTAGGTTGTCATGTCTTTCAGTCTGGCCTTAAAGTTGTCATGTAGTTGAAGATGACCTTGAACCACTCAATAATTTGTTACAACCTCTCTCTAGAGGTAGGATTATAGGCAGGAACCTCCATGCTGGTTCATGCAGTGGTAGTAATGGAATCCAGGGCTTCATGCATGTTAAATAATCATTTTACCCACTAAGCTACATGCATTTTTAGTCCTATGATTTAAAGAACACATTTCTGAGCCAGTGTTATGTAGATTCTGTTCTGAAGAGAAAATCCTCTTCCTGGTAGCAACTACTAGCATTCTTACACAAGTTTGTGAAGTGTGCTTATGTCTCTTTCCTTACTATGAGACTGACAACTAGAAAACAATCTAGATGAATTTGATAAAAACCAGTGTTCTTAAAGAGTGTGATAATAATTGAAATGAAACTAACTCTTGCAATAAAGGAATCTGGAGGGTGGTTATATGCTCATTCCCTTTGTATTTCTTTGTTGGATGAGAACATCAATTCAAGAAACAAGCTGAATTTGAATCCAACAGGCAGTAGAATGTATTTGTTTCTTCTTCTTCTTCTTCTTCTTCTTCTTCTTCTTCTTCTTCGTCTTCTTCTTCTTCTTCTTCTTCTTCTTCTTCTTCTTCTTCTTCTTCATCTCCTTCTTCTTCTTTTCTTTTTTCTTAGGAATCTGTGAAAGAAATTTGTGGCATTCCCTCCTGAGTACACAAGACAAGAACTAATTTAAGCATGTTCAGCTAGGCCACTCAGATTACTGTGAACCAGACATGTTTCTGTAAATTTACTCTGCCTCCTGGAAACATGAGTGACAGCTCAAGTGAGTCACTTTCCAGTGACAGAAGCATCGGGTGGGTGAGATGATTCAACTAAGCCCAGGGATAGATATTTTTACATCTCAACTTGACTAGACCATAGGAGCCTTGAGTTTCTGATCCAACATTATTCTCAATATATCTGAGTGTGATTTTTATGAAATTAACATTTAAATGGGTAGACAGAGTAAGGCAGATTGTCTTCCTTTATGTGGGTGGGTTTCATCCAGTCAACTAAAAACCTTGAACAGAGCTAAAAAAGCTGATTAAATGAGAACTTACTTATAATTGCTTGAGCTTGGGCATGGATTTTGGACACTGGACACTGAATTTATATTGGAAGTTGTCATTAACATGATTCTGTCTATTACTATCAACTAGGGATTTGGGGATCCTGAGTTTCCCATGTTCAATGTGAACCAATTATTTCCTTCCCTCTCTCCTCTTTCTTTAAATGGACCAGTGGGGAAAAGACACCCAAGACTAAGTTCCCATGCATAAAGGAAATTATTTGCCCCAAATGCACAAAGGGCATGGAATAAGAGACAGGTGATAGAGGATGAGGGAGAAGCAGAAGGGAACAAGGGAAGAGTGGCCATAGTCCACAGGCAAAAGGCAGTTCATAAAGGTACAAGGGGGAAACCCTGCATTAAGATGAGGTGTTCAATTTTGATTATATAGATTAATTAGAATAGCTAGAGAAATATTTTGACTGCTGAACTTTAATACTTTGATAGCTGGACCATGGTAGTCAGTCTCAGCAGGAGGAAGTAGACAAGTAAGGAAATAGACCTTGGTGGTGAGCTTTAGGAATGTAATTATGGTTTTTAGAAAGGTAGAGGGAATGGGGGAGAAGGGCAAGGCCTACCAGCACCATGTTTGCCATACTCAAGTTGGCTAGAGTCACTTCACTTTCTCCTATTTCTTCTGATTTAAAAAAACTCTAATTCATCATCTAGCCATCTAGCTATGATATTGACTTTCTTTTCTAGCAAATGTAGACTGATACAGTATATATGGAACAGAAATTCAAGCTATCACATGTTGTGGGATAACCTTCATGTGGTTATATACAAGGAGCAGAGCTAGAAAACTGCACACTCTGGTCTTTAATAGAACAGGGCTCCAGGTGAAAGAGGTCATGTGCTTTCGATTCACCAACATACTTTGTGCATATATGTTCAAACTCCCTAGAGTTCTACTTACTCATATTTTTGTCTTAAAGTTCACTTTTCACTTGCATTGACCTTGCTTGTGATTAGATTCTCCTTAGTTATATTCCCTTTTGCTTTGATAGGATGAAACTCTCCCATTCCATCTAATCTAACCCTGCTTTATTTCTTAGGAAACAGTAGTTCAGTTTCTGAAAGGAAAACATAATGGTCTTTGCTCCATTTTCCCATGACAACCCATATTAAAATGCCACTCATCTTCCTATGGATTTGGCTTTGGTGGTTAAATTGTAAACATGTTTTGTGGTTCATTTAGCTGGAGTAGGAAATAGATGGCCATCTACTGTAAGACAAGCCACCTGGGTTTTGTTCAGCAAGGGCTATAAGGAGACAGCTTCTCATATAGGAGCTGAGGCATGATTTAAACTACACTTGTCATAGTTGGGAAACCATCTGCTCACACAGGGAGAGGTGAAAGGTAGGGCAGATGTTGATAAGAAGCTTAGTCATAGGTCTTATTTCACTTTGTTAGTGAAGCATACACCTGGTTCTGTTCCTCATTCCTCACTTTCTTTTTTGAAATTCTTATTTATTTATTTATTTATTTATTTATTTACATTCCAAATACTGGTCCCCTCAGTCCCCTTCTTCCACAGATCCTCCCCCATCTTTCCCCTTGTCTTCTGAGAGAGTGTCCTCCTAGGTATCCCCCCTACCACTCTGGTGCATCAGTCTGCCAGTTTGGCCACATCTTCTCTCACTGTAGCCAGACAAGGCAGCCCTGTTGGGGAACAGATACCACAGTAAGGGTTCAGCTTTAGGGAGAGCTTCTGCTTCAGTTGTCCAGGGGCCAACATGGATACTGAGCTGCATGTCTCTTTGTATGTACTGGGGGCCTCATTCTAGTCTGCGTGTATTCTTTGGTTGGTGGTTCAGCCTCTGAGAGCTCCCAGAGGTCAAGGTTAGTTGACTCTGTTGGTCATTCTGTGAGGTTCCCATCCCCTTCAGGCCCTTTAATACTTCCCCCAACTCTTCTGTAAGAGTCTCCAACCTCTGTCCAATGTTTGGCTGTGGGTAACCAAGTTTGTTTCAGTGTCATGAACAATCAGAAAACAGTCTTAGCAAGATTTAGACAAAAAAATTATAGAAACAACCTAAGTGTCAAAAAAAACAATGTGCATAACAAATGAATTAAATATACATATGCTTACTATTTATGTTTGCATAAATACAGAAATATCTATTCTCTTTCTACTGGGCTCTTCCTGCCACACCCTGAAGCCCTGGGTTCTTCATCTCTTGGAAGATGTTCCCAAACCATGATGATTACTGGTCCTCTTTCTGAGCTCTGTATCACCTAAAGACCACAGCTGATATTTTGGGGGAGTGTAGGGAAAGGATGAAAGACTCTTGTGCTTACATGTCTTTCTTATCCATACTATCAGGAGGTGGTGAATGGGCAGTTGAAAGCACTTTGCTATGGCTGTGGAGACTGCCTGGCAGGCTCCACTATTAGGAGGTCCAGTTTTCATGCTGTTCTTTTTCCAGCGATCTTCTCTTAAATTTTCTAACAGTCTTTATCACAGTAGACTGGGAATCTTGCTGAGGTGGATATTCTATCCCCATCAGAAAATGAATTCTATATAAAATGCACTCTGCTCTCAGGAAGGAGAGGCAATGATAGCTGAAGGAAATTTGTGGATTTTTTTTTTTTTTTACTGTTTAATATGTTCTTATATCTCTACCTCCCTTCTAATCCTAATTCCTTTCTAGTCCCTTACAACTCTCCAACACTAGGTAAGAGAGAAAGAAGGTTAGAGGTGAAAAGGAAAGGAGGTGTAGATTTTTTTCAGTCAACAAAATAGACTACTCCCTGTTGATTAGGGGTATTGGGTTCCTTGGAGCAAGTACAATCTTTGTCAGGATATCTAACTTCTTTTTCTCTTCTCTTTGCTCATGAACATTTGACAAACTGCAACAAAGGCAGCTAGTAGCAGGGGTAGCAGCAGCCTACTTCTTCTTTGGAGTTCTTGTACCTTCTGGAGCTCTGGCATTTATTCCATCTCCAGAGTCTCCAGAATTAAACTATCTGCAGCCAGCAAAATTCACACCCATGCTAGTGTATGAGGCAAATCATAATCACCTTGTGAAGCAGCCACTTATCCCACACCTGGGATTAAAACAAAAACATATTCGTATAACACTTTTTATAAAGTGTTTTTAAAGAAATTAAAATTTGCACTATAGAATCCTCACAAATGGAGAAGAAGAGAAGTCACTATATCATGGCCTCCTTCCCAGAATAGAATTCTTCTTACTCCTATTCACCACACACTGGCTGAATGCTTTTCAAAACTCTTTCTGTTCCTAGAAAAGATGAGTAACAAATGTAAATGAAGATGAAAGAAGAGATTATTTGAAAGCCTATAGTTTATTTGTAAAAGCAGCTCTAACGTTTCCCACTTACTGGTGCATGCTGTGTAGTTGAAACACTTCATTAGTTATCAGTAATAATCATGAAACAATAACAATTGTTGCCTCTATGCATCTTAGTTTCATATAAGTTTTTTCTTCACATTAACTTTTAAACATTGACACAATATTACTGGCATTCTTTAAAAAATGGGAAATCAAATTCAAGATTAAACGCTGAATCAAAAGTATTTGTCTAGTAAATAATGAACAAAACTTCAAATCTAATTCTTTACAACTCCATGTCTACCATTATTCTCATTATAGGATGTTTTTGAACTACAGTAATAGCATTTTCTTCAGCTATGCACAGTAAAGGTAGGCTTATTCTATATATTGAAGGAATGGCTCTGTGTTTGGAAAGCTCTCTGGGACTCATGTGTTCTGAAAGAGCTCAGCATCTTGCTTGCTACTCTTATTTTGCCATTGCTTGGCTAACATCTGGAGAAGCTAGCTCAAAGGCTGCTTATTTAGTTGCTCAGTGTCCACCACTTTTATTAGGCAATGTTTTCAGTAACTGGGCTTTTTTTCCCCCCAAATATGGGAATATAGTCACTGACTAAGATTTCACAAGACATGGCCTAGCACTGTCTCCAACCAATCTAGGTAGGTAGGACTGTTCTAATCAGAGGGGACACTCACCATAAAGGCAGCAGTCTTCTTGGGGCAGCTATATTTACTTGAGAGACCAAGAAAGAAGGAATATTGGCATTGTTGAAGCCACACACAAGCAAGTCTCTGTGCTGTCATATAGACCCATTTTAAATATCTATGCTGAACAACAGGAAAAACCACAATTGTTTGGTTTTTATAACCTTTATAATAGAGATAAATTACCATGAAATCTGTGCAAATCATAGACTATGCCATTGTAAGCATTACACATCATTGTTAATTATGGAACTAATCCAGAATTTATCAAAACCAACTATCAATCAGATTTTTCTATAGACAGTGTACAAACCAACACAGAAAACTTAAGGACTTAAGTGAAGACAAAGATGGCCAGTTACCCTGGGTAGGCCTTTTAGACATGTGGCCTGTTGTAGGGCATAGTTAGGGCCACATAGATGAAAGTTTTCAGTCTCAGATAACAGCTCAGGATAGAGTCTGATATTAGGAACTTCATTGTAGGCTATTTACTCATGAATCTTCTTGATCCATTTGTGTTCCTTTGCTGAGAGTCTCTAGGGAGTATCACTATGATAGGAAAAGTATAAGTCCTCAGCAGACTGAGTGTAGGATTCATAATTGATCTATAGAAGAAATGTTACTTATGAATTGCATGCTGAGAGTCAACGATCAAATCTTTCAACTTAACAGCAATGACATTTTTCTCCTGGATCCAGTAAACAATGAAATTGATTCTTGATACTGCCATCCACTCTACTTCAACCCGATGTGTTTATAAATCCTCCCTGCCTGGTCCCTTCATGTTTCCCCTTATGTCAGTCTTTGTTTTTCGATCTCCAAATCAATCATACCATTGAAGCTTTTCTAGTATCTGCTCATGTTTTCTTTTCCTCAAAGAAAGAAACTCTTGAAAGTATAAAACTAACTATCAATTGTAAGTGGTCACAATATAATGTAAATATGAAAATTAAGGTATTATTGTTTACATCTTATGTCTTCTTCAGGGCCATGTGGCTGAACACTTGTTTGTAGTGTGTGACTTTGTTTTGGAGGTTATAGATCCTCAGAAATATGGAACTGATGGCTAATTATGGTCATTAGGAATGAGTCTTGACAATGATGCTCTTACCTCTGTTTCTGGCCCGAACTCTCTGTTTCCTGATCCCTAGGTTCTCTCTGCTCTACACTGAGCTACTCCTCTGTGCCTTTTATGCCATGATAAATTGTATTCCTGGAAGCTGTTAGCCAAAATAAATCCCTTTCTTAAGTTGCTGACAAGCAATGGAACTAATACTTGTGTTTGGACAGTTAAGTGATCTAGCATCTTAGTTCATTTTGTGTTCCTATAACAGATTGCCTGAGATTGAGTACTTTTCATGATCAAAAATGTGTGGGCTCACAATTCTGGAAGCTGGAGTGTTTAAGATAAAAGTCTCAGCACATGGCAAGAGCTTTTGTCATTACCTGGCAGAAGATGGAAAGGCAAGTGGGCGCAAACTCACTTCTGACTCCTTTCTTATAACGATGTTACTCTACCTATGAGGGCAGAGAATTTATAAGCACCTCCAATTAGATCTCACTGCTCAAAATTGTCATGTTACAGAATAAGACTCCATCTTTCATATCCTGAGCAATGTACTTAAACTGCAGTGCTTGGGAAGGATTTTAATTTTTTCTGTTTCACTTTTATCTTTCTTACATTGCAACTGTTTCAATGCTTTCAATGATGCACAGATCTTTGTAGTACTTTCTAGGCTCTTTGGGGCCGTGAGAACAGCTATCTCATCAATAATTTCTGACTTGATGATTGAAATCTCTGGGATGTCACTTTCCACTATGTACTTTCAAATAACAATCCATGTGCTATTTTTTCCCTTTGCTACAGTCCAGCATGGCTCTTTTTAAATGTGTACGGCTTGCACTTGGCCTTAATAAGAAGACATTTTAGATGCTTACCTATACTATCTGTACCTCCTATGCTTTCTTTCTACAGTTGGATGATTCAAAGTCTCCCCAGCTTCTTTTATGCCTCTTTTGGTAGGAAGCAAATAGTTCTCAGCACAGTAGGATCTCTTGGCTGCTTAAAGAATGATGATATCCAGTTCCTTACTCAAAATATAGGTTTCACATTATTTGGGGTGGCATTAAAGGATAAAGTAAGGGCTTGATTAACTGATCTGTTAAGGGATCACTTAAGTCATACCCAATAGTTTTTACTGTGAGTTAATTGGTCTTTAGAATCTTTTTTTTTTTTGTCCCATTAATCTGTAGGTAAACAGGATGTAAAGATCATCTACAATCATGGTAGATACACTGCATTTATTTAAATGTAAAGCATATTTAGAATTCTCTTCCTACCATATCAGCTTTATCTGCCACAATCAACTTTTAATTTTAAAGGGAACAGCTCATTTCTTATCACACGCTTAGGCATAAATTTAAATACAAAGATGAAGATCAGATTCTGAAAAGTTTTGTTAATTCCAAATCAAGGTTCTGTTTTACTAGATATCTGTTATGTTACCAGGGCACTTGCACCCCAAGCCTTATTGATTTGTGTCCTGGTTTGCCAAGAAGTGGACAGCTCTTACACAGCGTGAAGGATGGCTTTACTCAGTTAAAGGAAGAACAATGTGATTAATCATGCTTTTAAGGCCCAACTTTCTCCCCTCAGCATCACAACGATAGCCAATGGCGGGGATAACCTCAGAGAGCAGACTGATTATGAATTTCTCTCTTCTTACAGAAAAGCTCTTGTTGCTGGAAGTAAGTTCATGGGAGGAGATTCATGGAGAAGTCTTTGTCAATGTGATGTTTCTTTTATGCACTTTTAAACTCTACGTACTCAAAAATATCCAATAGCAACTCTACTTCGATTTTATGTTTTATTAAAACAGTGACAATTAAAGAGAGAACATTACTCTAATTATATAATTGAATAAAATAGCGAACAGATGCACTCTGGCTGCTGTGGACAGCGATCCTCATTTACAATGGTGAGCACAGCAAAGCCATCTGGACCTTTTTTGTATTTGTTCATCTAAATCGGTTTCTGTTTTTTGAGATGTCACTCCAAGAGTTTCCATACCACTGAGGCTACTGCTTCCAACGTGCCCATGACACAATGGACAAGTGTTCACAGTATAATGGTCATGCCTTTCTCAGAGATTCTTTATATCTATAAGGAAGGAACCCAAACCATCCCTCTGTCTATCCCCTGTTGCTAGACCACAATCTGAACATCATACTGACCTAATAGATAGATAGTCTTTCATATATAGCATTCAACAGGGCTCACCATTGATTTCCAAATTTGTCTTTAGTGCTCAAGAGCAAATATGGCAAAGAGATGCATGGAAAGAGTGCACTGGCATGACTGCCCTCACCTTGAAAATTGCTCCCATGTTTTATATGATACCAAGTATGCAATAACAGGAGCATATAGTTCTTTTATTTTCTGAGAAAGCACCAGATGCCTAATAATTGATCTGATAGGTGATGGATTAGCTTATGTTTTCTAAGCATAGAAGAAAATGATTTTTTTCTGAATAAGACATGTCTATTAGTTACTTGTTTTTTGTTCTATAGCTTGGATTGTTATTTTTGAGAGACCACATTTCCCTGTTTTATACAATTTCTTGTGCAAAGCTGACTATATTTTATTATAAGTAACCATTCATGTATAGTTGCCTGCAGCCACGGACCAACTGGGTTCTCCTGAAAGGGGGGCTGGAAATGAAGAAAGGGACAGAGGGTGAGAGAAAGATGAAGCCAAGACAAAGTTCTTTGATCAAGGCTCGAAGTTTTAATGTTCAGCTCTTCAATTTAAAGGGAAAGCCCCACCAAACCCCTTCTTGTTTCAGCTGGAGATGAGTGGGGGAACCCATCTTGTCATAGCCAGAGATGTCTCAAGGCAAGCTCAGCAGGCAGTTTATTCTTCTAAGTTCCTGTAGCAGGTTGCACGTGCAGCTAAGGTGGGTAACTCCACTTGGGTCCTATTATTTGGTCTATTGTGGTAAACAAGGTCTTTCAGGCCTGCTCAAGGCTGGGGGTGGGTACATTCATGTATTATATTTATTTAAAGGAAAGCTATTATTACATGTGATTTTGTTATGTTCAAGAGGATTGACATCAATGACTGTACTTCATGTTCAAGGTCTAATGAGACTAGAGTAAATTGTATTTTGTTTCTGATTTTGGCCTAAAAGTGACATAATTCAATCTCTACTTCAGATCTAGATCATAATATGGAATTTACTGGTCCCCCAGTGTGTTCTGCACCACTCCACTGCAGTCTTTGTGTGTGCACATGCTCCTGTGTGTGTCATAGACACACACACACACACACACACACACACACACACACACACACACAGAGGAGCCTAGAAGGATCTAGATAAGACCTTTTATCCTATGCTTCTTTTAAAAAATAGAATTATTTAGAATTCTCACAAGAGAATATTCAATGGCTCAATGAGCTACTCTACAAAAGTAGAAAAAAAGTGAAAGTAAATTTTACAAATTCTGCCATATGCATTTCATAACATGTGAGATGTCTCTTTTTAATCTAAGGGGTAGCCATGCATAACAAGAGGCCAAACTGAAGCAAAAATAGAAATAAAGAGAGAACTGGCTGAGACATATGACTTTAAGACAAGGAAAATCTAGTCTCTGAATAAAAGTTTGCTATGGAAGGAGAAAAAAGTGAAATGTTAAAAAAAGAAGAAAACAAATCAATTAAAAGCACATTTGAAATAGTCCCTTGAAATGTAGACAAAGGGACAAAATGAAAATATGTCTTAAAAGATACTAGGTATGATGATCAGAAAGTTAATATCTAGTTGTAGTTATCTGTATAAGACGTGTTCAAGGTTGGGCTCATCTGATTTCATTATGGTTAACAGAGGGGCCTATGACTCTCTATCCCTGCCAGAGGATATTGGCAACTGATGCTACTTGGTGCAGGGGTTGTCATTTTCTTCTGTATGTTGCCACAGCTAAGTTGCCCTTGCTTAGTTGATTAAGTCCCAGCTATGCTTGAACAAGTAACTAATGAACCTCAGCGCGTTGAAAAGAAGGCATGAAAGTAGGAAGGGTCTTGTTAGAATGAAGCATGCCAGTGGAGGGGTGATAATTAATAAGATTAAACTGAGAAAAAAATAGCTATTATAAAAATAGTTGTTTCCATTTTCCTACCAAAGAATATAAATTAAACAGTCCTAGAAATAAAATTAACTCAATATTGTCATATAATGGTATGGAGAGCAAGAAAAGGTTTATGTTTGTAAATTTAAAAGAATTACCACAGCCTATATGAAATATAGTTAATTTTCTAATTGAAAATAATTTTTTCAAATAATATATTCTGATCTCAGTTTTTCCCTTCTCACTTCCTCTCAGATCCTCCCCAAACTTCTACCCATTCAATTACATGTCTTCTTTCTCTCTTTGTTTAGAAAACAAACAAGCTAATAAAAACAAAATAAAACAAACAACTAAAACCCCCAAAAAATAAAACAAAGGAAAACCAAGAGAAATACAAATAATTAATTTCTAGTGCTGTGTTTGGAGAAATATCTTTATGTTTCTGGCTCTGTTTTGAAGTTAATAAAGTAGAAATGCTATTAAATGCCAGGCAGATCTGTTACAGGTTTAAAAAGCTCACTATTTGTAGAATGGTAACTGAAGCATAGACATCTGTGTAAGGGTTTTTGCAACATGAATGAGAATATATATATATATATATATGTGTATATATGTATATATGTGTATATATATGTATATATACATATGTGTATGTGCATATATGTATGTATATATGCACACACACATATACATATGTGTATATATGTTTTTATATGTGTGTATAAATATATTTTTATATATTTATGTGTATATATTTACATACACACACATACACATGTGTGCACACCTTATGTATACATTTTCTTAACTTGAGAACCAACATCAGTAATCCTCCACATCTGTGCTCTGTTGATTTGTACTCTGTACTGTTTTTGTTTTTTTGTTTTTGTTTGTTTTTTGTTTTGTTTTGTTTTGTTTTTGAGACAGGGTTTGTCTGTGTAGCCCTGGCTGTTCTGGAACTCACTCTGTAGACCAGGCTTGCCTCGAACTCAGAAATTCGCCTGCCTCTGCCTCCCAAGTGCTGGGCTTAAAGGTGTGTACCACAACTGCCCAGCTATACTGTGTACTGTTAATGCCAGCCTTACCTCTGGTAAGTCCATCCTTCCTTACTGCTCTGCTTTTTGTTCCGTTTAGTGCTTCTGTCCTTCTGGTTCCATGCTCGTTGCATACTCTTAAGTTTTCAAACTGGTTGGGAGTAATGTATGCCAGACTTTGTTACTAGGATTCAGCCACCCACTGAATATACTTTCCTTTGACTAGACTCTTCCTGGTGGATTTTTATGTCACTTCTGAGTTGTTACCTCTGGCTATAACTTGTCTTATGCCCAACTTTTTTCTGAAATACTGTATAGATACAGAACTAGATTCCTAGTTTGATTCCACCTTCTTTGTGGAGCTCAGCTTATACTGATGAGGACTTTGCAGACAGCATGTGTTGCATGAGAAATGTCCCCATAAGCTCATGTATTTTAATGCTCTTTCCCTAGTTCCTGGTATTGTCTAGAGGAAGCTATGGAATTTTAGGAGGTTCAGCCCTGCTGGAAGAAGTAAATTACTAGAGGTGGGCTTCTTGCTCTCTCTATCTCTGTCTCTCTGTCTGCCTCTCTATTTCTCTCTCTCTCTCTCTCTCTCTCTCTCTCTCTCTCTCTCTCTCTGCTTCTGGTATATGGATGAAATGGGATCTCTCTGTTTCCTGCTCCTGATGGCATTCTTTCTCCCACAACTAGGGACTATAGGTCTCTGGAATCAGAATCTAAAATAACTCCTTATTTTCTTAAGTTGCTTTTATCAAGATATTTTTTATCACAGCAGTAGAAAAGTAACTAAAACTTCATACATTAGGCCCGTAATCCACAAGGTGGGAGTTAGAATCCATTAGGCAATTCTCAAGTAGACTGATCAAGGTGAACCATGAAAAGCTTTTCTAATAATAATATCACTTTTTTCTAACTGTGACACCTATGCTTACAAACATATTAGGAAGTACCCCCACATCTTAAAGAATGCTCTGAATTCAGGGACAGGCTTTCAAGGATCACCTATGTGATGAATATATTTGTTTAACTGACATGTTTTTAAACACATAGGATGATCACTGCTAATGACAGCCCAATCCAAACACTGAATATACAGAAAATTGACTTAGGCAATAGTGTACTGTTTTCAGTTCAAAAACTGGCTGACTTTAAAATCTATAAGAAAACCATTAGCTACATGGAGAAATGAAATGATATGCCTTAAAATGAAAGATATGCCTTAAACTTGGTTAACAATTATGCCCAATATTAGATCCATCCTATTTAAAAAAGTAATTTGGCTGTATTAGTCTCCTTCAGAAAATATGGTAGACACAGGCTGACCACCAGGTAAGAGGAAGTCTAGAAGCACCATGAGGGGTAGCATAGAACATGTTATGATTTCCCACTTACAAACCCAGCAAGGCTGTAATTATGGAGATCTTCAGGCCAAGGAAGTTTGATAGAAATGCTTCCAAGACTTAGAGAGTTTTAGAAACCTGAATCTCTAATGCCAAGCATTTCTGACAGTAGTTAGTATGTAATAATGAATTCTGTGAGTGTCGACCTTCATCACAGAATAATGCTACAGCAATCCAGCTCCTTGTGGTGTAGGAAGAGCATGGACTTTGAAAGAAGAAGACATGACAAAAGTGAATGGTTGACCTCTCTGCTCAATGACCTAGTGAAGTCACTCAATTGGGCACTTCCAGAGATTCTTCAATTGTATAATAAGACTGTTGGGAGTATAGTATAATGTTGTCTAGACCCACAGATCTCCAGAGAGCCAGAAATGTTAAACATACAGGATTGTTTTTTGAGTTGGAAAAATGAAAAACAAACAAACAAACAAACAACCACAACAAAACCTGTTCTTCTACCCAGAAAGTTGAGACTTGTGGTGATCTACATTATCTGTCAAGCTAGGCCATAACAATGACTCTAAATGACCCTT
Organism: Arvicanthis niloticus; assembly: GCF_011762505.2. Lineage (NCBI taxonomy): Eukaryota > Metazoa > Chordata > Mammalia > Rodentia > Muridae > Arvicanthis > Arvicanthis niloticus. Next base: position 47,548,504 of record NC_047668.1, on the reverse strand, counting down.
ATAGCCAGAGGAAGTTCATACCTTCAGGACCAGAGGTGGCTAATAGCCCAACTGACCTCTCCACTATTTGTAAGACCAAGTCCAGGCTAGACCTTTAAGCCATTAGTGAGTCTAGGGAGCCTTTTTACAGAACCTATCTTCTTGGAAGAAGTAAGATGTACCCTGAGTTGAGTTTTATTGTATTTACACTCCTTGTGCAATGGGGATTGTATTACACCAGGAAACTTTTTCTTCCAAGTTATACTGTGCTCAAATACATTGGGAATTATCTACTTGGCATTAGACTCCTTGATATCTAATCCAGGTTGACAAAGTCAATCAGCATTAGATTTCATTTTTATCTCTTAGTGTGGTTCTCTTCCCTGTATGGTGTGTGCTGGGACCCCTCACAATATCATACACTCCACATGCCTGTTGGCATGTGCCAAGTGTGTGTCTAGGCTGGGTAGATACTGAAGAAATGCCAGTCTCTTCAACCTTCAGGATGCAAGTGATCCCTCACAAACATGCCATTACCTACAGTGCAGGACACTAATGGATCATCTCACTGGTAATGGCATTGAATGGGAACTTAGTGAAAACCAGAAACCAGGATGGGAGCTCTTTTCATGTTGCCACACTCGGCTTCTTAAGGTGACCTTGAACACCAATTCTCTGACTTTAACTTTCATTTGCGAAGGATTCTTTTGCAGGAAGTTACTTTTGACTGCTCTTGCAAGCAATAACCTCTTCTTCCCTTAGAAACGGTAGTTCCTGGGGATACTTTATACAGCCCATGGGAGCCTCTTGCCCTGCTTTTAAAGTTGTTGTGGATGATTCAGCTATTCTACTTATTAGAAAGCTGCTGAGGGTTTCTGGACTTGTATTCTTCCTCTCTGGTTCCTAATGGAAGGATCTGAGAAAGAAGATACAGAATGGATACCAGGTGTAGCCTGGACTCAGACTCTGGGAGAGGTCTACCCTTCCCTGGAGGAATTTTTATGACTAGCACAAGGAAGGCTGATTTGCCTTTCCAGCTTACATGACCAAACACTAGAAACCTCTCCACACCTCTATCCCAAACAAAGTGTTATTAAAAAAAAAAAAAAACAAACCACCAAATGATTACCTACTTCCCATTCTCAGGGGAAAAAAAATCCCATTCTATGGAAATAGGATTTTATTTTTCATTTGTGAAGGGTTTTTTTTTTCCATGTCAACCTTTGTAAAAAATCAGCAAGTCATTATTACTGTAATAAGTCAGTGTTTTGCTCTTTCTGTTCCTTACTGGGTGAGAAGCTTTAGAAATTCTTTTTTTTTTTTTTCTGCTGTTGAATGAGCAAAACAGCAGAAGAAGCTATTGTAATAGAAGGTGGAATCTTACCTGTACAGCAAGGTTGAGCACACAAAGCCTGGTTAAGGGCTGTATATGAAAGATGGGACGACATGGACGTGACATGACATGCCAGAGCAGTCTGTGCAGAACTGAGGGTACTGTGGTCCTTGTGAAATATTACACGCTGTGTCTCATGGATAGAGTAGACTGTGAAGGAGGACACAGAGGAACATTATGCAAGAAGTGTCTGGGGCTATAACTAGTAGCCAGGTCCCTGAAGTCATTTAGTGCTATGTTAGACAGTTTGGTCTTTGTTGTGAAGGTGAGAGGGAATCATAGGACTGTAATATTTTAATGTCATGACCTAGTCCTGCCTAGCACCACAAAAAGGGCCCACAGGACATGCTTTCTCCCCCACTCCACTCTTGTGTCAAATGTGTTAGTTACCTCAAGTCTTTCTACCTTAGTATACCTTGTGCAGTTGCCTTCATCCATAAATGGATTAAATCCATTTTATAAAAATGATCCAAAATTTGCTTACTTTTCTTAACTAAAACCAAAAGGATATTAAGGACATCTTCTGAGAGGGAGTAGAATCATAGAGAATATTTGTGAGTTCCATTTGGTTAGTGAGTGCTTCATTGGATAAGCTGGAGATACTACCTTCACTACCAGGGGACACTCAAGATTCTTGAGCCGGGGAGTGGCATGGGGTACAATGAAGGAAGTAGTTTTGTCCTGAAGAACAATCTTGTCTTAAGAATAAATGTATTATGATGGATCAATTTTAGACAATGATTAATTTTGTGCCAACATATAAGATGCAACATTCCATGCTGGCAGAGCTCTAAGGAAAGAGAGAACTCTTTGGGCTAGAAACCTGGAGAGGCTGTTCTGCAGGAGTTTAAGCCCAAGAGGGACATAGAACAGAAGGAACTGGGAGGATCAGGAAAACATATGGAAAAATTTGCAAAGAAAATGATATTGTTGACATGCCTGTGGGTAGGTTATGGGAATGTCAGTAAGAAATTTGGAATTCAGAAGCTGACACGGAAAGAAATTTTTTTCTCATTACTTTTTAATATTAACATTAGGGTTTAATATGCTTTCCAAAGGTGGAGCAAAAAAAGGCGAGGGTGGTTGTTGGCAGATAATCTACTTGCAGAGGAGGAAAAGGTGAAAGGAAGACAAAAAGAAGGAAGAGGCAGAAAGATAAGAATAAGCACATATAAAAACAGTATGAGGATTGGAAAGGGGGGAGAATAGAAGGGAGCTGGTGCAAGGTCCTATTTAGTTCTTTATAGCTGGGCTCAGTGAGGTTGGAAACCAGCAGCAACGAGAATCCTTATCCAAGGAGAGATGAAAATTGTGGCTTTGTGTCTGGAGGTGAAAACACTTGGGCTAAATAAGAACCTCCAGGCAAGCCATAGAACATGGGAGATTTTCAGTTGGACTTATGAGCCAGTGCAGTGGAGTGTGAAGTGTGCTTTGTGTGGAAAGATAAAAAATGAAGTACTAAATTCCCCAGCAATATTTGAAGTATTTTCTTTTGAGACTTATTTTCAAAGCCGCAGGAAATAAATGACCCTCTCTTAGTCACCCTGTTCAGGCATCCTGTAAGCATCCTATATCTATGAGGTATCAAGTGCTCTGGTGACAGTTTGAAAGGAAAGAAAAGAAGAGCCGAAGCTCCTGTGTATTTAGCACAGGGTTTCAGGAATGGTGGAAGAGGCCATGTATGGGACTCGCCATAGCTAATACCTGCTAGCCCTTAAAAGTTGAACCCCTCTTATAAAACCTCTGAATTGGACTTTGAACCCTATCAGCTTTCAGGAGGCAGAGAGACAGGGAAAGAGAAACAGAGAGTCCAAGAGAGAGGCAGAGAGAGGCAGAGAGAGGCAGAGAGAGAGACAGAGAGAAGAGAGAGAGAGAGAGAGAGAGAGAGAGAGAGAGAGAGAGAGAGAGAGAGAGAGGCAGAGAGGCACAGGCACAGGCACAGGCACAGGCACAGGCACAGGCACAGGCACAGGCAGACTGAGTATAAGGCCAACTCAGATAACTGGAATCCAGTTTAGAAGCTGACATAGAAAGAAAAGTGTAAGTCATTACATTTTAATAATCAGATAGGGAGACCTCGATCAAAACAAAACAAGGTTGTTATTACTCATCTTTGAAACCTTAGTGTAAAGGTTACTCAATAATTACACATGCAAGGGGATTTCTTCAAAGTGGGCTAATGGGGCTTAAATAAGACATTATAAGGACTTAGATTAGAATATAAGATCCTTTATAAGTAATTTCTATGAACTGGTTCTGGCCTTGCCCAGAGGCTGCCAGCTCCATTACCAACTCTATTGACCAAATCGACCTTGAAGGAGAGCTGCAAGTAATACCCCCTGGCAGTTGGTGAAGGCAGCTTTCCAGCCTCAGTAAGAAAAAGCATAATCATTCCAGCTTTGCTACCCAGGCATGCTATTCATCTCTACCTACTGCAGTTTTCTGATCTATAAAGTAAATAGTATGTGACCATTCTAAGAGGCTGCTGATGTAGGTTGAACAGGAGAATATAGACATAGTGCTCAATACACATTTTCTTCCTTCTCCATCCTTCACATTTGCCCAATAAAACAATCCAGAGGCCCCTGATTACCTTTTCACTAAAATTGGCAGTTATCTAACTAGGAGAATAAGGCCATAATACTCTTGCTAGACAGTCTATCTTTTAGGCCACTTTCTTATGTCATTCATTGAAATCTAGTTTGTGAATTTTTTTCTGTTTGATCTTTGCTCCCAGATTGGGTTACAGCAAAAGGCGTGGTTATGTGTTGCTGCATAACCAACCTTCTCCCAAGTTTTGTGTCTTTACATGAAGATCTGTTCCTAGTCTTGTGGGTCAGAAGTTCAGGAAGCCCTTATCTATTTGTTTGACTTGGACCTGTATAGCATCAACTGGGATGACTGTGGCACAAGACACTCTTTCAAGATAGTTTTTTTTTTTTCCTGTGGTCCTCCCTGATATTTCCCTCTCCATATGGCATTATTAGGTTGTCTCTAAGTGTCTCAAGTCTCCTAGTGTAGCTAATTCAGAGTTGTGAAGTCATTGATGTGGATACTGTTTTCATCTACAGTGAGACTTTCAAGAGGGACTGTTTCAAGAGGCCAGGGTAGGAGTTATAGAGTTTTACACAAGGAGGCTGCTGAAACCATATACTCTCATTTTGGTTTGCAGCCCTGGAAAGCATGTATTATTTGCATAATACACAGGGAAATGTGAATGATCACTCCTGTCCACAAATATGTGATCCTCAATGTTAGGGGTCTCACTCAGTCAGCCGTAAATGCACGTAAGCACCAGACCTGTGAGCATGGAGTCATAGAAACCAGGAGCTCCACAGTGGAAAGAAATGGTGGGACAGGTAAGATGCACAGCATTTATCTTAGACTTCTTTAGAGTCTAACAACAAATTGGGGCTTGCAAGGGAAATTAATTTACATGAATCAGTGAAACCCAGAGGACAGGAAGCAGGATTGATAGTATTGAGTGGGAGGAGGGCAGGAAGGACTATATATTTAAGACTTGGTGAGAAATGGTCATACAAAGTAATGGCCTCCAGGCAGAGAAAAGTAATCTTCATGTTATGGCCGTGCCTCCAATTATTCACTGTTCATGCTTTATCAGCTCTCGACTTGTAAATGGAGATAAATCTTATGTGTTCCCTTCTGTCAGGTTATCACCTACTCCACACTTGATTGGATTTCTAGTAGACTGTCTGCCTCCCAGCTCCCCAAAGCTTTCTCTGATTACTCCTCTCCAGCTGATACAATCTCAGTGTCCATCTCCCACAGCCTGGCTTTACAGGACCAATGGACTAGATGATGAGACTCAGAGCAGAATTTCTTTCATTGTATTTCCTCTGGATAAGAAAACACACACACACACACACACACACACACACACACACACACACACTCGTTTATAAATGCAGTTTTATTTTCCTAGCACAAGCCTAAATATTGAGAAATATCTAGGAAACACTTACTAAACATTCAACAAACTGCTTGTCAACATGCACACATTCAATGTAGAATCAATCCACAGCCTATAACTCATTTCTCATGCCACTTTAAAAGGTTTACTTATCAGGGATAACTTCTAGTCCATATGCAGACAGCTCTGTTGATGTTTGGACCTTCTCGTAAATGAGTATTTTTCAAAGTGGATTGGTTTCCCAAAGTTTCTCTCTGCAATGAATGCTAGGTGTATTTGGCATACCTCTGGGAGTCCTGTGACTCTATTGGCATGTTAAATACTCTGAGAAGACTTGAATAAAGAGAAACTTGCTTGACTAAACATCTAAATTTATTAGACTACAGGGTATTATTTTATTTTTTCAAATGTTGCAGTACTAAGATATTTTCCAGGAAAGTGGTGATATCTGGAAAACGTTGTGTAGAGTGATAGACCCTGAGTCAGCTTTCAGCTTTTGTTTTCTTTGATCTTATGCTTATACCACAGTGCTTACCTCCTACTACCCTCGACTCAAGGCTGATGACTTTCTAGCCTCTGAGAAGACAGAAAGATGACTTGTTGGATAATTTGGTATTGTTTGGTCTAGGGAAGATATGATGGCAAAAATCACACATTTCTCTTTTTAAATTGAAAAAAAAGCAGGGTGTGGATACGTAGATGTTCCCTAAACACACCAGTACCAGAAGTGTGACTAAGACCCAGGGGCCTGAACCTCAGGGAAAGAACATTTCTTCCCTTCCTTCTCCCCCCACCCCCATTCATCAGAAAGTGCTTTCCTAGATAGTCTGCATTGGCCTTTGCTGGCTAAATTGAAAGGAAGCAGTCTCTAAAGCTCATAGGAAGAATCATAATTTCCACAGGATGCAATTAGGGATTTTGAGTTCAGTGTGCTCCCTGGCAATGGAGCAGACTGGCAGCCGGGAGACCATGCTTTTGGCAGAGGCTGAATGGTGCCTCTGAAATCCTAGACCAACACAGCATCTTAGCTGCTCAGCCTCTCACCTTGACATCAAGGCTTCTGGGTCTTATAAGCTAGGGAAATTAGAGAGGGAACAACTTGACTCTCAAAGAGAAAGCTCCCCAGGAGGGATTATTTGTGGGAACACCAGTGCTAAATTGTAGTGTGGAGAGGAGTCCAACATAGCCCATTGGAAAAACATTCATCAATCAAGGAATGTGAAATTCCCAGAGGGAAAAGCTGTGTTGCAGGAAGCTGGTCATTCTTGCCCTTCGAGGCTAAGCTGACTGCACCACTGACAGTGCCCCGAATGAGTTGTTCATTTGAACAGATTTGTTTGTTTTATGCTCCTTAGTGAGGCTGAGTACAGAGGCAGATGAGGAAATAGAATTAAGGTGAAGCCTCCTGATAGTAGATATATTCCATTCTCTCCAAGTCCTTGAGGTCTAGTGAAAATATAAAGGCCAAGGAGAATGATAGTGGAAAAACATGCATGGAGAATTTGAAAGTTGCCAGGAGGGACAGTGGGAAAGCATGACATTTCACATGGTACCCTTTTTCTTTGTAATACTTGATATTGCATATTCTAAGCAAGAACAATCCCTGGCCCTTATGTTTGCTGAATTTAAGGGCAAAATTGGAGGTTCCAACAGAAGAACACAGCTATTGGTACATTCTTGATTAAAGATTGGTCGTTTTCCATCCTGGGAAGGTGATTCTCTTTAATCAAGGGCACAGCTTTAAGAAAGATTCATATAAAGTGATGATAGAGAAAAGTGCAGCCACCTAGACATTTGGATCAGAGGACTCAACGGCACTGAGCAATGTGGTGACAGACGTTCCATCTCCATCTCAGCTCCATCTCCCTCAGGTCCCAATTATTTTGAGATACACTTTTCCTAGGTTGCCCTGGCTGCCCAGCCAAGCTAGCCTGAAATTAGCTATAAAGCTTAGGCTACCCCCAAAGCTACAATTTTACCTCACTCATTTTTGTAGCTAAGATTTTGAGGGGGCTCTTGCCACCATAGCTAGACAAATAACTCACTGTTTGCTGTGGTTTTCTGCGTGTGGTTATGTGATCTAGACCCAGGGCCTGAGAAAGATCAAATGCTCTACTACTGACCTGTAGCCTTACAATATCTAACTTTGATAAATATATTTTTACCTCTTGTGCTGGATAGTCACAATTGTCAACTTCATTGGAATCAGTTAGAAGATGTGCCTTTGGACATGGCTGGGAGGGCATTTTAAGAAGAGGCTGCTAAGTAAGCAGAAGATTCTCTTTTCAGTACATAGTGCCTTCTCATGGGTCTAAAGACAGTGTTCCTCCTTTGCTGCTCCATTCCTTCCTGAGCCAGAGTGTCCATTCTATATTTGGTACGTCTATTGTTTTCCTTCTCTGGAATCAGACTCCAGCTTTTACCTTTCAAGTTAGAGAGAAAGCCAGGAATCTCTCAGCCCTCCACCAAGATTAGTATTGCTGAGATATTTAGCTTAGTGGGGCTGAGATTTTCATTATTTCTGGGATATGCATGTGTGTGCTTGTGTGTGTGTGTGTGTGTGTGTGTGTGTGTGTGTGTGTGTGTATAAATGAAGAAAAGGAGAATGTAGGTATAGAGGATTTATTGATTCCCAGAAAACTCTTATTGTACACAAAAGATAATTCTCAGGATAATTCCATAGGCATATCAAATTCCATAAGATAATTCCTTCAGGTCTTTTTCCAAAGGGTGAGATTCTGGACTAAGCCTGCTGAAGAGCCAGAGTTACTAGCTTTCATGTTTTTTTTTTTTTGGGTTGGTTTTTTTTTTTTTTTTTTTTTTGCTTTCATGTATCTTAAGGGGCACTTGCAAATGAGGAGTGTCCATTTATAGGTATCCCTTCTGTGTTTTCCATATTGGTCAATGGGACATAGGAAATTTCTTAGGCAAAATGTTTTTATTGTCCTCATTTTCTCAGAACTGAAAAAACTTATGACATATAGATGAGCAGGATAGAACTGTGACTCAGCATGAAATAAAGAGCTTTGAAATCCCAATGCCTAATGTGGATGTATCACATAGAATTCTGCAGTGGAACAGAATCAATAGTGTGTGTGTGTATTATATGACACATTATATTATATCATATAACACAATATAACAACATAACACACACACACACACACACACACACACACACACACACACACACACACTTCTCCCGGGGATGCAGGGAGAACAACCTCAGGCACAACAACTTTACATCTCCCTGAGACAGGAGTCCTAGAGTGTGAGAGAGAAAAATCTACTGCAATAAAAGGAGGCAGAAGTGGCACAGTGCAGATTCTATCATGCAGCCCATTTCTCTGGGGAGGACAAACAAGACTAATATGGTCTGTGGGGATTGTCTTTGAGAAAACTTTAGTCCCTTACAGATAGAAAGATAAAAGCTTTAGTCCCTTACAGGACCAAAAACACAGCTTTGGTCAAGTGCAAGATTATAGAGAGTGGGAAAATCCATGTGGGTTAAGGGAAGGAAAGAAGATCATCTGATGATCCAAGGCTTTCCTGAAGCCTTTAAAAGTTGTTTTATTCCAGGAAGCAATTCACAGACAGAATTTTTAGAATCCCCCAGCTTTCCACACTGAAAGGACCTCAAAGAAACTGGCAAAGAGTTTCTACATACCTTCTTCTCAGCACCTCATGGTACCTTCTCAAAAATAGACCATATAATTGGTCACAAAACAGGCCTCAACAGATACAAAAAGATTGAAATAATCCCTAGTACCTTATCAGACCACCATGGATTAAGACTTGTCTTTGACATGGACAAAAACAACAGAAAGCCCACATACACTTGGCAACTGAACAATGCTCTACTCAATGATAACTTGGTCTAGGAAGAAATTAAGAAAGACATTAAAGACTTTTTAGACTTAAATGAAAATGAGGACACATCATATCAAAACATGTGGGACTCATTGAAAGCAGTACTAAGAGGAAAAATCATAGCTCTAAGTGCTCACAAAAAGAAAGTGGAAAGAGCATACATCAACAACTTGACAGCAAACCTGAAAGCATTAGAACAAAAAGAAGCTAGTATACCCAAGAGGAGTAGACGGCAGGAAATAATCAAACTCAGGGCTGAAATCAACCAAGTCGAAACAAAAAGAACTATACAAAATATCAACAAAACCAGGAGCTGGTTCTTTGAAAAAATCAACAAGATAGACAAACCCTTAGCCAGACTAACCAAAGGGCGAAGAGACAGCATTCAAATTAATAAAATCAGAACTGAAAAGTGAGACATAACAACAGAAACAGAGGAAATTAAAATAATTATCAGATCCTACTACAAAGGCCTATACTCAACAAAATTGGAAAATCTGGAGGAAATGGACAATTTTCTAGATAGATACCAGGTACCAAAGTTAAACGAGGAGCAGATAAACCATCTAAACAGTCCCATAACGCCTAAAGAAATAGACACAGTCATTAAAAATCTTCCCACCAAAAAATGTCCGGGGCCAGATGGTTTCAGTGCAGAATTCTTTCAGACCTTCAAGGAAGACCTAATACCAATCCTCTTCAAGCTATTCCATCGAATAGAAACAGAAGGAACACTACCCAATTCATTCTATGAAGCTACCATTACACTCATACCTAAACCACAGAAAGTTCCTGGGAGTCATTTCTATGTGGAAAAATTTTAATTAGTATTTTTACTCATCCTTTGAAAATTTAATATATGCACACAATGTTATTTTAATCATGTCTATCTCCTACCTGTAACACCTCCAAGTTCTGTCTCTACCTTCTCTCAATTTTAGTGCTTCTACTACCAATAACTCATCAATTTCTATTTGTACTGACTATATATTCATGGCTTTGGGACCATTCGCTTGAGTGTGGTTAGCCCACCAGTAACCACATTCTCTCAGAAACCAGTCTTCCACCACAAGAAACTATCAACTGCCAAGAGCTTCTCAGCTAGGGATGGAGGCTCGTGAGCCCCTCCCCACTAGATTCTGGGATACTGACTAGCTTGATCTTGTGCATGCCTTGTGCAAGCTATCACAGCTGCTGTGAGCTCGAGTTCTGTGGTTCTGTCATGTTCAGAAGACATTGTTTTGGTCTCATTATCCCTGATTTCTGGCTCTTCAAATTCTTTCTTTCATGTCTTCTTAGATGGTCCCTAAGCCTTGATTACATCTAGGGTTTTATATAGATGTCTTATTTATGGCCAAGCACTTAGAGAACATTTTCTAGTTCAAAGAAATAATACTATATGTCTTTTATCTACTTATGCATCTATCTATTTGTCTGTCTATCTGTCTACCATCTATGTATCATGTCATACCATTATGTATACATAAGCATTTCTAACTTATAAAGGACAATGTCAACAGATTTTGAATGGCTCATCTAGGATTATAGATAATCCTATAAATTCACTAATAACTGAGCCTGGTATATTATGATAATCATATCTTAATAATGGTGTAGCCTTTAATCTACAATAATAATGCTTACAATCATAAAAGTTTATGTGCTGGTCACTCTGTGATAGAGCTGTACATATATTATCATAATTAAAAGTCATCCCTACCCCTTGAGAAATATTCTTAATTCCCTTCTTTTAGAAAAGAGAATACAGAGGATTAGAGAGGGTAAGGACTTTGTCCAATGTCACATGCATAGTTTGCACAGGGACTCACCAAATGTTAGATGAATGACTGAAGAGGTATCATATTTCTCACAGAAGTACAGACTTGGACACAATGGAATTCCTCTCCAGTGAGTGGCTACACAGACTTAGTTATTATCCATTGATGCCACAGAACCAGCTCTCTGTGTGTATGCATTCTATCTCTGGACTGCTGTTATTTTAAAAGAGCTGTCAGATTTTGTGTTTAAATGACTACAAGTTTCACTCTTGGATTTCAGTTCAGTATTTGCTTGTTTCAGGGAATGGGCTTAATTTGACCTTGGTTACATCCTTGGAAAATGTGAACTTTATTTTCTATTGGGAGAAGTCACTTAAGTGACTACAGGCAAAAAGTTCATGCTGGGCCCAGGCAAAGTCGCTCACAAAGGAGCCTAGGTACCTATCAAATCGCCTCCTATTCTGCCCCATAGGTTTCCCTATAAATGTGAGCTTCAAAGGCAAAGGTGAGGTCAGGAGGAGGCAACTAACATATGCTGAGTTACTACTTAACCAAAAGTTATTGCCTAAGTCTCAACCTCTATTTACCAGTAGGCTGTCATATACAGGTGTCAGTCCTATGTAAAACCCTGAGACCTCAAGACATCAAGCAACTTTGTATGGTCATAGGCAGTTGAGTCAGTATTTAGTCAAATCTGTCGGGTCCCACATCAATGTTCTTTGGAGCACATATATAGTCTTCACAGGCAATACTAAGGCTGGGGGTGTAGCTTATCTGGTAGAAGCTGTGACTACTATATAGGGATTTTGAGGCCAGCCCAGGTTACATGAAACTGTCTCTAAAACCAAACAAATAATAGTTTTTCTTCTATAAAAGAAAAATTTCCTGTATACTGATATCACAGTGTCTCCAGTTTCTTGACCCTTTGACTTTAGGCTTTGTTGATGCCAGTTGAAGGGTTGTAATAGGTAACATTTCTGTCCAGTGAAATGTCTCTGCCCTTCATGGTGACCCATAGCTGCTTTGCGATGTCTTCTCAATCCCTAACATCAGTAGCTAAGCCAACAGGAGTGCTAGGATCAGTAAATATCACTTCTTCCTGCTAATGGAGAAGGAAATATTTACAATTCTCTTCATAAAATATTTACCAGGTTCTTATGTAATTTGTTGATAACAAACAGCTTTCAGCTAACTGAGGTGATGAGCAATCCTGGTAGACAGATGGGACCAGTAACAAACTCCTGAGTAGAAAAATGCTTTCTGAGGAACAGCACTTGGGAAAGCAATTCTAGGCAGAGAACTGGACCCAAGATGATAGTAGGAGTCCAAGTTTTAAGGGTGATTTCATTTCTTTGAGAGTTTTATTTTGTTTCTTTCCTTCTTGATGCAGAATTTCTCTGACATTCCCCATCATGCATCTCTTTTGTAGAACCTGTATCTGCCATAAGCCCCATTGTCCAATTATTTAAGACAGGAGGGGATTAAAGGCTGTCCTTGTTCACTTTATTGTTTTTTACACACTTAACCCATGGGTACATGACATTTTATTGCAAAATAATCCTTAGAGGCCTAGGTTGCCATTGCTTCCCAAGATGAGACAGTTGATCTCCAGTTCAGATTTTATAAGTAGTTGGTATTGACTTCTTTGCTCTGCAGTGAACCATGTGCTGAATTTTTAATTAAAAGTGTTTTACAAAGATAATTCCCCTGCAGTGACACCTTCTGCCTGTCTGTAACTGGATGCACATTGCTCTCCTGCAGCAGGCCAGTTATGTAAGCTACTTAGAGGCTCTTGCTCCAGTGTGCTCTGCCTAGAACATCAGATCAATCTTCGCCAGAGCTTCTGTGGTTGTTCTCATTACCCACCACATTTATTTTCTCAAGACTTTCTACTTTCACCCAGATTGCTTGAAAAGAGAGTGAGAACCACAGTGAAGGTGAGCTTTGATGTCAGGTGCCCCCAAGACCAGGGGAATGACCTTCCCTGAGCTAACACGTTAGATTAGCTTCTTCTTTTCTTCTCTAAATGTGCGCTGTGCAGGGTTTAAAGCATAGACAATTAGTAAATAAAGCTACGATTATTGTTGTATTCTAGTCTCCAAAGGCTTCCTTTTGGTTTTGCTGTTTTTTTTCCAGCAGTGGCTTTTGCCCTTAAAACAGATCCCTGAGCAGGAAGTAATGGAGAAACAAATGAGAGATTCCCAATCCTCTCTATGAGTATTAGGCTGCATGTTAATAATTTTAGGTAAGGATAGGAATATTATGGTAAGTTGTGATGGTGTGAATAAAAACAGGTCCTATAGGTCCATAGGGAGTGGCACTGTTAGGAAATATGGCCTTGGTTGAGAAGGTGTGACTTTTGTGGAGGAGGTGTGTCACTAGGGGGTAGGCTTTGAGGTCTCAGATGCTCAAGCCAGTTCTCTTCTTCTTGCAGATCAAGAAGTAGAACTCTCAGCTTCTTCTCCAGCACCACGTTTATCTCCATACCACCAAGCTTCCCATTATGATGATAATAGACTAACCCCCGGAACTGTAAGCTAGCCCTAATTAAATGTCCTTTATATAAGTTGCCACAGTCATGGAGTTCTTTCTTTGGAACCAGCGAGCTAAACTGTCATCATAGCAGAATGTTTGTTTTGGCCACTTTTTGACTACCTGGCGGAAACTTTGTTTCAGTTCTGAGGTTCACTGTATTCACGACAACTGCTGAAGAGATGACTTCTGATTCCAGAAGGCTTTGTGCCAGTCACAGGTGCTCTGGACAGCTTACACCAGTTCTGGAAGAATTCACTTTGACCTTGGCAAACCTCAGTGAACACTAGATTCCCTACAGTTGCTCAGGATAGCTCCAGCCTTCTTACAGAGATTCTCACTCACGCCTGGGGTAGAATGAGTACTTCTCTGATGGTTCAACACAACACTTGTGATTGGCAGAAGGGCATGTGCACATGTTGGAGGCTTGTGACTGGTTCACACTGGTGGTCGTTCTTTGTGCATATGTGAAGCTTGTGATTGATGGAACTTGTATCTACTCATAAACCATACCATTCCCCTTTCCAGGCTACATAAATAGATTATTTAATCCCCTTTCAATTAATCCTGGAAATTACTCTCCTGAGCACTGACCTAGGTGCTTCTCCTCATGGTCTACTTATGGTCTTATCACCGACTTGTGGTATTTATTATAAGTAGATTCGATTGAGCTGATAACGTGAAGAACACACAGACCCTGGAGCTTTCAGCAGTAGTAACTGCAGCAGTAGCAAGAAGGTGGCTGGAGAATTTAAGAATGATCAAGAGTAGATACTACACAGAGCTGAGATGAGAGACTACAGATGAGTTAAGGTAAGTGACTCTACAGAGCTGAGACTGTGAACTGGGGTCGCTTGAAAGGTTCTAAAAAGCTGTCAAGTGTTACAAAGGGAAGGATTCTATACCAGAAGCTGAAGAGCTGTGATGTTAGTTACTGTTGAGAGCCATGTGTTCTGACACCCGAAGCTTGAGAGTTGTAACACTAGCTGCTGGGTGCAGTGGCAGTGGTGTTCAAAGCCCAAACCAAGAGACTCTGACATGAGTAATTTTTGCCATAAAGGTCTAGCTCTGAAACCGTGCAGCTCTCTAAACCTTAGGTTCTCAGGGATTGGAGTTATGAGTTTCTGAATCTGAAAATCTGGACTGTAAAACTCTGGCATTCTGGAGCTTGGGGCTGCCAACTCAGGAAACAGTCTCCTGTCATTCATGATTTCCATCCATTTAGAGCACAGGGACTCTGGGCCAGCCACTCATGACTTGGCAGAAAGAGATCATAGTAAGCAAAGGGGAGTCATTCATACATTCATTCTTCATTCATTCATTCTCTCTTTCATTAATAAACTTGTTTTTAAACAACTTCATATATATATATATATATATATGCATTTTAATTACTCTCATCCCCATCCTCTATTTTATACCTTCTATCCTTGTTGACCCATCTCTGGTCCTTAAAAATTTCTGTCTCACATTCATGTGATTTTTTTCTCTGTGAGTCATTCTATTTAATCAAGGCCATCTGTGGGACTATAGGTTTGAGATACTGGGTTCTTATGTCCATATCAATTTTTTATTCTCAAGTTTTTTTGTTGTTTGTTTGTTTTTTATTGGTCTAAATGTGGTTAAATCTGAGAGAGATAAGCTTAAACATGAAGCAGACTAGTCATACACTAGTTACTTTATTCAGAGCATCAGACAATTTATACTCCAGGATAAAGAAGAGTCTCATAAGTAAAATACACAAAAACAAGCTGCACTTGTTAAAAACATGTTTTCCCATAGAGACATATAAACAAAAGTAACAATATCCAGTTGTAATGATTAACCTAAAGGAAACTCAATCCTATAAACTACACCAGGGAGGAGCATGAAAATACATCCCCAAAACAATTTCGTGTTTTTGAAGAAACCAAGGTCATTCAGTCATTCTTGGATCCTGTTCTAATACTCTGCTACATTGAAACATTAAGAAATGTCTCATTGTGCCAGGGTGGGGGATTCTCAGGGGAGCTCCTACCTACTCAGAGAAGGGGAGGAGGGATTGTGGAAAAGGGTGAATAATGATTCTTTACTCATCATATATTCTGTAATGTTAATGTTAAGAGAGGTACAGTATGTGTTAGTGATTTACACTGCTATGTATATTCTGTGATAGTTGAGAGGGATACCTCATTTCATCCTACCCTTTTTACTTTATCCATGCTCCCAACTATCTTCCAAGCTAGATGTCGTTTCCCATTCTCCAAATGAGGACCGACTTTATGTCAGAATGCCAGTTGGTACACTAGGGTGCTAATGGTAACATGAATGTTCAGGTAAGTTGACTAAAAGTCCATGCCCATCATTTTTTTACCATAGTTCATTTCCTCTCATGAAGGATTGTTTTTGAATTCAGTTCCCTTGGCAACACTTGAGGTCCCAGATTTTAAGGGATGGCCTAATCACTGAAGCTAAGAATATTTAAAGTATGCTGTGTGCTATGCTCCTAACATAGGGCAGATAATATCCTAGAGAAAGCTTTCATGATGAGGCACAATGTCTAATTGAAACTTTATTTTTAAGTGTCTCTCTAGCTGCCAGTGGGGATTTCATAGTTCTTATTTCCAGGTAGCAGTGGGAGTTTGAATAGAGCACTGAGCCTGAGATAATCTGTGCAAAGAGAAGGAAAAACCATCTCATAAAAGGATGTCATCAATTCAGGGCACACTGATTGAAAATCTACTATTACTCTTGATCAATTTACAAGGAACAGGTTTGTTAACAAAATTAATAGCATATAAAATTGCCAAGGTTTCTTTAGCTACTCAAGAAAATTGCCTTTTCAACCAGAAAATTCTTTCTAATGGTTCACTGAAGCGTAGCCTCTAAGCAGATTCTATGATTCTTTTAAGTTATCAAATAGAGTTTTTCTTTGTCTATCATCTATTTGTATTAATGAGGGGGTAGAAATGCATTTCCATATGTGACATGTTTTAAAACTCATATGACTGTGGGAGCTGAGGCTTCATATAGTCTTCATTTTCAGTCACTCTGGTCCCTCCTGGGCCCCTTCCCACAATCTTCAGAAAGATATAACAGCCTGCTCGCTCACTTTACAGGCTATGGATTTCAACACATTTCCTTTGTGTTGCTAGAAGGATGCATGTAATTAAATGCAGGAGTTTAGGGAGTACTCCCCACTCTTCTATAGGATAGGGTGGCATGTTAAAATAAGGCCTTTTTAAAATCTCTTTGCTATAGTGGCCTTTGAAGATATGATTGAATGTATTGCCACTCACTGCTTTGAGATTTGGTCAGTGAGTGGCAGAGTCCTCTTACAGTGAGCCTGGTTAAAGGCCTATGGCTGAGGACATATAGGCCCCAGAGGGTAATCCTACTGTTATTTTACTAATAGACATGTTATCAAACTGCCTCCTAAATATTTATGTTCATACCAGCAGAATAGTGCTGTCCTCAGCCTTGGTCAAAAAGTTCGTCAAACATTGGTAATGCAGTGACTCATGGCCCACTAAGGTTCTGAAAATAAGTTATGCTGCATGTTCAGCCCTCAATGGGATATCCACATTGCTCTTTCCTAGTCTCAAGGAACATTATGGAAAAGGCCAGCAGAAAGAATGAGCTGCATGATTGGGAAGAGGGCTGTGAAACTTGTCTTCTAGGCATGAAATGACTTTGTCATCAATAAACTCATAGCAGCTACAGTTACCTGCACAGGACCTTTGCAATAATGGACCCCATAAACTTCCACACATGAATGCAGAGGCCTCCGTAAGGCCTATTCTCTTCTCAGAGAGCTATCAGGAGTGGGTGGCTCCTGCAGGAAGATGAATCAGTCCTTCAGTGATATAGCCATTAGTGGGTTACCCATAATCCAGTCGAAGTTCTGTAGCATGTTCATGTTGGCAGCCCTGGTCCAACACAGTGAGTGGCTAAAACAGAATCAAAAACAAAAATAAAACAAGAAAGTCAGGATGGTAGGATGCAGATTTGTTTGGAGCGTGGGGATAGTGGGTGAGAGCAGTATATTGTATACATGTTTGAAGCTGTCAAAGGGCAAATTAAAAAAAAAAAGACAAGAGATCGAGAAAGAGCTGTCACAGTACAAAAATTGCTATTCATCAGCCAGAAAGTGGCCCTCATTAGATGCTGGCTAGACTATAAAACTTCTTAGATTCTAGAACCACAAGAAATAAATATTTGCTGTTTAGTCAACCCAATGTGTGATATTTTCCTCCTATAAGTTGCAACCAAGTAAGACATGCTGTGACTTCGCCTTTCCAGATTTTCTTTTGAGTCTGTAGAGGCCAATCTTGGAAAGAGTTGATAAGGATTTCCCTGTTTATCTCATTTGAATATTAGTTGCTTTTTGTGGCTGCTATGAAAAAATTATGTGGCAAGATTTAAGGGAGGAAGGATTCATTTAGGCTCAAGGTACTTAGTCCATTACTGCAAGGAAACCATGGTGGTGTGAGCATAGAGTGGCAGCTCACATTGTATCCACCGTCAGGAGGCACACAAAGATGAATGAATCCTGACTTCTGCCCTTTTGCCTTTCACTTAGTCTGGGACCTCAGTGGACATTCAGGATAGTTGAATTTTTTTTTTCTAGAAAAACCTTTACCAACATGTTCAGAGGTGTATTTCTAGGCAATTCTAAATCCCTCTAAGTCAATAATGTATATTGCCCATGACTTTATATATAATGATAAAAATGTGCACATAAAAGGTAAGGATAGTGGAGTGATAAGTTGTTATACTTAATGCTAATCAATGTTATATTTTATGAGGCTTTACCCTTATTGGTATTAATTTATACATGCATATTTAATATTTAGATTCTTTTTAACCTTTGGAATATAAAAGTTAGTAATCATAAGAGACATAGATGTCTTAGACTTTACCCCCACTAGAAATAGCATTTTCTGCTATAGCCTATAAAAGTGGATGTTTAGATCCATCTTGACTACATCTTGAGTTCCCCAAGTATGAGGAAACTCTCATTCACAGGCAACCCACATAATTGCTGAGCAGCGCTGAGTGACAGAGAGCTCTTTTTCCACATTCTGGCATTTCCTTTTCCTTTAATTTTTAAAAAATTTTCCTTTTCTATTATTATCAAATCATAATTTTTACTTTTTAACACAGGGGTTATACACAGAAAAATGCAGGATGTGGGGAAGGGGATGACACAGGTGTTCAGAGGGAGTACAGATATCTTTCAGAACAGGGTATCAGCTGGCATTTCCTTTTCTTAATCTGCACTCACAAGCTCTTCATGATGATTTATAGGAATAACTTAGGAACTGATATAAATTCATGCTTATCCCTGGGAAATGAAGGGCAGTGTCCAGTGGGTCCTATATCTGACTAAATGTTATGTTCTTCAAATCCATTCCAGTGCATAAGAGCTGTTGTTCATAAAATATTATAATGCAGAGGAGGGTTCAGAACATATGATAGACACTCAAGAGCATGTGCACAGTAGGTCTTGATAGATATTTCAGGCTTGTTAATTCACTAGGTTTTGGATGTATTGAGGTATTGAGAGGGTACCTAGGACACTGGCGAATAAGACATATATTACAATACTTATTTGTGTCATGGGCAGACAGATAGAGAGGCTACAGCACTGCAGAGTCTCTGAGGAGAATCAGAGCCCACATAGCAAAACAGAAGCCTCTTTTCTGTCTGATGGTGGCTGAAATCTTACAAGAGGAGCCAGCAGCTAGATTCTAATTCCCTGGTAGGAATTCCCAATAGAGCCAACACCCACTTTCATGCTAACTTATTTACCAGGTGAGAAATCTGGCACCAGGGATCCTCTGTTAGCTAAGGTCTCATGGACAATGCCTCCATTGAATGTCTGTCACACTGTGAATGAGGGAAGGTGGCTGGGAGAACTGTAGCTGAATTCCAACATAAACTGTATATATAGCAAACACGGGTAGGAAAGATTCAGGGAAGGAAAATTCGTGCCTGCAGAGGTGTAGTCAGCAAAAAGCAGGTGCACAAAGGTTGGAGTGAAAAGGTCATCTCGGTGCTCATATTTCCTATAGAGAAAGAAAAATAGTGAATGCACTACACAGAAATGAGTGTGGTGCCACCTGGGTGAGGTCAGGCCTCTGTAACCCACTGTTCTGGCAGAAGTGAATATATACTAAAAGCATGCTTGTGCTTCCTTTCTCTGGCTGTCAGACTGTTGGAAGAATGGATCCTGTTCAATAAGTTAGAATTTCCCCTAAAATCTTTCACTGGGAGAAGAAATGGCTGAAGCTATGATAGACATCAAGTGGGAAAAATTGTCAGAGAGGTTCTCTCCAGGAAAAGGATTTATAATTTGTCACATGACCTTGGAGGAGAGATCTCTGAACTGACCCAGTGATGGGCAGGAGTCTTAGTGTTTCTTGACTAGAGGGCACTGCCTTCCATAGATCAAAGGCTAACAGTAGAATGGGGGGCAATGGAAACATTTGCTGTACAGAGATTTAGAAGCACCAAGTCAATAATGACAAAAACTGGGGCGACATTCTGAACCTAGGGGCATGGCAACATGAACCCATTTACTGATTCTTGATTCTTGATTTAGTGAAAAATTATTTCATTTAACTCAGTCCCTATTAAAGTTAAGTGAAATGGAAGTTCTCTTCATTATCTCTCGATAGGATGCAAACACCTCCCATAGCTGTGGCCTTCAACATGGTTGGGGAAACTAAGAGCAAGGGATCAAGACATTTCATTATTTTCTAGTCATGTAAATTTTACTTGTCATTTGGGAGGGTTGACAGTAAAAAAAAAATCATAAAATTAGTGAATCTGCAGGCAAAACCTCTAAATATTTGTAGAATGTTAACGGACCATATTCAGATGTTAATATGACCTTTGAAACATCTTATCTGGCATTTCAAGAGCTCCATACTGCATAGCTTATTTGGAATAGTGTGTGGGAGGAAAATCGCAATAAGTCATTTTGTGTTTGGAAAAGAAGGAAAAGCACACTAATTGTACAGAACAGGAAAGGCCCTTTGAAAGATGTCCTTCACTTGCCTTTGTTTGAGGCTAATTATGTACTTTTAAAGGTACTTCCCACAGGAATGGTTTTTGATTCATGAGTCATTTTTGTATGTATATTTTGCCCCTCCAGATATTTGCCATATTGCTAAGGAAATAGTTACCAAAGGCAGCATTTCTTTGCACGCCAAGGCTCTTTTATTTCTTAGGAACAATATAACCATAAGACAGACTTGAAAAGATGAAAAAAAACCCTCCATTCTTACATAAATTCTTACATAAATTTTCAGCTCATACTTCTCCTTTTTATTTAAGATATTTTCAAAAATTATATTCTCATATGGTTGTATGTAATGTCTGGCAGGAGGCTGGTCAGAGTGTGAAGTCGCAGCATGCAACAGTGTCCCTTTCCTTTGTGAATCATATGTCTTCTTTGTGAGAAGAGTAAATGATTACAGTACTAGTTTTATTTCAGAAAGCAAAGATGTCTACTTTTTCTATAAAAGTAGACATGCGCTATCCATTTCTTTGAAAAATCTTTCCTGTTTTACCTGATTCCTTGCCCACGGCCATTGCCTCCTCTTTTTCATCTTACCATGGGACCCCTGGTTGCACATCATCCAAACTTTCATGAAAAAAATCAGGTTAATATTTCCTATTATGCCATTGAAATACCCTAGTTCTCCACTCCTATTTCTCAGAGTCTTAGGGCCTTCATCTTATCCAAGTAGATAAGGTGAAGCTTCACTTCTCAGAACATTGGTAGGATACCTTTGCACTGGGTATCACACAGTACGCTCTCAATATAATAGTGCTGTTAGGGTTAATGTCACCTGCTACAGAGAAAACAATTCCCTAAAGACAAAAGAACAAGAAATATCTCTTTTCCTAACGAAAAAGAAGAGATAAAAGGTATTTGATGTTGTTGCCTGAAAATAAAGGAACCCATAAGGAATACATGAAGAAGCTAATGGACCTTCTTGAATCACAGTCAGGAGAATTCTTTCTGAAAGTCACTTCCTGTGAGATAATGAAGAGCTATGTTCAGGGCCACCCCAATCTCTATGCTGTCTCAGTTTTGGTAGCAGAAATGATTTGTGGCTTCTATTTCATTAGGAATGTTTCTCCTTTTATTTTCAGATTTCATTGATATGGTTATTTATGTCCAAGATGAAAGTGGATTATCAGGCAGAATGTAAAGTGGAGACAGCAGTCAAAACAACAAAGCTGGATGATTGGACCTATTTATATTTTCTAAAATAGTCTGATTACAACAATGGTTGAATATGAAATTATGTTATTGCCAAGATTAATCTAGCACTTTGTTTTATCTTTCTTCTCTTAAACAAATTTAAATGCAATCTCTTGAACAGCCAAGGTGTCTAGTTTACTTGTCTGCGGACACTGAATTTTAACCACAACAAAGACTTCTATTTGTATGGCTTCGATTTCTTTTCAACTTATGTCATTACAACTGGTTCTAACAAGTCTTATTTCATAGTTACTAA
Source organism: Arvicanthis niloticus (assembly GCF_011762505.2). Classification (NCBI taxonomy): domain Eukaryota; kingdom Metazoa; phylum Chordata; class Mammalia; order Rodentia; family Muridae; genus Arvicanthis; species Arvicanthis niloticus. Next base: position 47,526,505 of record NC_047668.1, on the reverse strand, counting down.
AACCTAAAGCTAATGTGCGAAGTCTAGAAAATGAGCTAATTTCAATGGAAAGAGAAAAACAATATTCACGTTTGCTTTTACTTGGTATAGAAAAGCATTTATTTCACTTATCCTTCCAGGTTACAACCTATCCTTGATGGAAGCCAGGGCAAGAATCAAACAGGAATGGAAGCAAAAATTATGGAGAGAGCTCTTTTTTGTCTGTCTGTAAACTAGCTTACTTATATAGCAGCTTAGAAATCACTAGCCTAGGAATGGTACCACCAATAGTGGGCTAGACTCTCTTACATATTGGCAATTATGGCAATGACTCAGACATTTCCACAGGCTAATCTACTAGAGGCATTTTTTTAAAGTTTGAAGTTCCCTCTTTCTAGATGACTATAGATGATATCACATTGACACTAAAAACTAGCTAGGACATGAAAATAAGACCATTACTAATGAAAGGCAAGAGGTTTAAATTATTTGGTATCTTAGGCTATACAATATGAGAAACATCCTCAGCTGAGTCACAACTCCAACCTCCTTAAAGTTTGAGTTGTATCTAACTAACTTTGCAGTTATTTTGTACTTTTTAATTTTAAGTAGTCCAGATTATAACAGGGACTCTTATCTATAGGCTACAGAAATCATAATGATCATGTACTTCCTAAATCACTTAATGTTTAAAGGAATTGATGGTCAGAATGTTTGATGGTGAATAACAGAAACCTATTACACTACCTTAAAAATAAAGAGATGATTCATTAAGAAGACTGAGAGATTGCTCCAGTAACATGAATAGGATGGATCTAATACTTGAGTAATCTCTGTAAGTCTCTGTGCTAACCTTTGCTTTCTGTTAGTTTTCCCCTTCGGTCTACTTTTATGTAGAAAATACAATTCTTATCTTGGTGGGATAACATATACCTGTGAGCTTACACTTCGGAGGCTGAGAGAAGAGGACTGCAGTTAGAGGACAGCCCAAATTATATAGCAAGACTTTAATATAAAACAAATAGAAGACAATACTTACTATTTCTTGATTCCTGTATGGGCCTTAAAGCTGAAATTTCCAAAAAACTATAGTGTCTGTTCATGGTATAAGGAAAATCCAATAAGGACATTGATTGGCCTGGAATCATATGACACTTCAATAGAGGCCTATGTCTTGCTTGGATATTGCAAGTGTAAGCATCTAACTGGATGTAGAATAGATTTTTCATAGGAAACAAGGAGAAAAATTACTGCACAGTGGTAAAGGATATAACAGGTGTGATTACAATTTTAAAAATCACTGACTCTGCTCCCGCCTTCCTAAAATTTGGGAATATCATGTGCACATGCACACACAGCACATCCTTTCACTAATTATCTTTTTTTCTCATCTAAGAAACACACTATCGTGGTTAACTTTATATCACCTTGACTGGACTGAGAGATGCCTGGATGGCTGTGTAAGCCTGTGGAGGTGTTTCAAGAAAAGAGTAGACTTGAAGTTAATGAACTATGGTAAACGTACAGTCTTTTCCAGTGTGAATGTGTCTCATCTCATAGGTTGAAGGCCTGTATAGAACAGTAACAGTTGAGCCCGGGTGGTTTGATTTTCTGTGCTTGAACTCAGATATATATCTTGTCTTTTCTCTGATGTAAATGCTTCTGACCCTTGGCCTTCAGATGTTTCCAATAATTGAACCATGCCATCAACTCATCTGATTCTTAGGTTATGGCTAAAGAATAGCAGTGGCTTTCCTGGTTCTCTAGTGTATAGAATGAAGAGCATAGTATTCTAAGCCACCACAATGGTGTGAGCTGATTCCATACCTATTTCTATATCCATTTTAAGTATATTATTTCAGTTTTGTTTAGGCAAAATGTTTTGTAAAATAAGCTGTTTTTAACATGTTAATTTATATTGTAAAAAAGTATTGGTACCTGGGACACAGAAATAGCTTCGTATCTCCACATTAATACAAGTTTCACGAAATCATTTGGAAGATGGATTCTGTTCATTTTATGAACTACTCAGCCCAACATATGTCATTGGAAAATGAACTCCAAATGTCTCCTGTTTTCATTCATGTCACATACGACAATACTAAGCAGAATAGGAATGTGAATGGAGACTTGGTATCACCTTAGAAATTCATTACCATGAATCCTGTAATTCAGCCATGCCGCAGAGCCTCCCATCTGCTTCCTATTTCAGCTTCTGGTGCCAAAACTTTTCTGCAATGTTATTAGGAAACATTTGGCATGTGTTTTATATCAGTTGTATTTAATGCACTTTTTAATCAGACATAAAAATAATGATGTCAGTTCAGCAAGAAATATTTTCACAGTGAATCCATTTCGGCTCTTGGTGATTGTCCCCTTAATTTCCTATAATGTGATATAAATAATCTGTCAATTAATTTTAGAAGTTTGTCAAGGGGAAAAAGTCAATGTATTTTGATGCCCTTAGGACTTGAAGGGCCAAATGCAGCAGCCCTATGTGATCGGCAGAGGGCAATGTGCAAGAGTAGCGGATTACAGGTGTCTTTAGTAGGGGACTGTATCTGCAAGTTCCCTAGTAATAATCTTTCTCTGATGCAGGCTGGTGGCTCAGAGATGCTGATGGCTGGATTTTCATTTCCATTTCATAAATAACAAGAGTAAAGTCTCAGCACAGTTTGAAGTTTGTTCTGGGTTATACAAACAGTTGAAGGGAGGAGAAAGACAGTTAAGCCTGTGTTCTTTCTCAATGTATTGTTACTACACACAGAAGAGTAAAAATTATATATTGCAAGGATCTATGTAAGGGCAAAGGAACAGTAGAAAATGAGGATCCATCCAAGAGGGAGTTTCTAGCCTTATTTTTTGAGCTGGATAGGGTACAAGAGTATTCAGCTTGGAGATTCCAATAGGTAAAGCCTGTGTTTGTTTCTTCATTGACTGGATTTGTTCATTTCTAGGGTTTTAATGTTATATGTTGCCTTTTATTCCTCAGAAGTGTGAGACCTAGATCAGAGCCACACTTCAGGGTGGTAGTCCTGCCTGAACCTGGGCCCTGGCACCCCTGAGAGTTAATACATCCTCTCATGTGGCTTTGTTTTTGTATGAGGACTTATCAGTTGCCTTTACTGTTCTCTCTTTTCTTTCTTTCTTTCTTTCTTTCTTTCTTTCTTTCTTTCTTTCTTTCTTTCTTTCTTTTGTTTTTTTTTTTACATACTGTTCTCTCTTAGATGGTGATGCTGAGATGAATAGATATTACATGTCTCTCACAGTTATCCGTGTTTCCTGAATGGGGAGCTCTGATCAGTCTTCCTGTAGAAGCTAGTCAAGTCAGAGTTGAGTATCAAACCTTACTTCTATCATCATCTTTACTGCTGAGTGTCAGCTCTATCCTCTGAGAATCATTTCAGGATGAACAATTTCTATGTTCTATTTCATTCCCTTTAGAAAAATGTGTGGTTTCTGGATGTCAGCCTTCCCTGATAGAAAATGATGTGCTGTATTCATCCCTAGCTCTGTGAGTAACTTTCAAAATGTGTACTATCAAAGCAATATAAATGAAGGGCTATTTGTTACCCCCTGCCTTCTTGATGTAGTCTAGCTGTTCATCTTCAGCTTATTTCTGTCAGATTTTTTTTTTTTTTAACCAATGCCATCTCTTTACCTTCCCTGTCTTTAGACTATAAGAAATGTGTGATGGAACATGGTTTTGTTTGCTTTCTTTAGTGTGCCATTCAATAAGCCTTATATGCAAGTGAGGTAAAGAAGTGACATTCTTACTGCTGTGGCACTGTTGGTTAACAGCTCATGACACCTTCAATTCTATCTTTTGCAAGTGCCTTTGCTTAATTTTGAAGATTATATGCACCAACCTGTTTCCTGCCCCATTACTATGGCTCCTCCCCTACTTCACATGGACACCTGGTACCTCTTTGCTTTTCCACTTTATTTTAGTTGAATCATTACAGTCAATCACATAGTTAAGTCTTTGGCACAGTAAAATAAGCTCTTGGTTGATGCAGAAATAAGCACCCTTTATATTTCCTTAGAAAATGATGGTCATTATGCTATTTGTGGGCTTATTTCCAGAGACAGATCCCAAACTTCATTTCTCATCCTCTTCTGCTTTTGAGATTTATTTCCTGGTAGAAAGAATCAGATCTTTTATTTCTCTGATTGATCTACAATTTCTTTTTGTGAGGACTTTGGAACCAACCTAGTCTAAGTGTTTCATGGTTGCCCATCTAGGCTGCTCAGAAGTCTGAATGATGTAGCCACTTTCCCTCAAAATTTCTTCTTTGCCCCAAGCCTTATCTTACTTCTACCTCAACTTTTAGTAAGTTGCAACGATGAACTCACCAAAAACCTTTCACCTGCTCTTTCCACATCTCTTACTCTTGAAAATATTCTACAATGCATCATTATTGGATTCTAGTTTCTAAGTTTAGCTTCTTATTGGAGGGGTAGACATACCCCGCTTACTACATCTTTGTTAGGCTCATCTTAGTACCCTCTGCACCAAATAGAATTAAAACTAACTCATTATCTTTGCCTGCCTCTGGCTTTCTTAGCAAGTTGCTTCCCCTGAGATTCTCACCTTGGTTGTAGGTTCCACCATTCAGGTAGTAATTGACGAATGCAGGAAGCTCTTGATTCAGGGTATATTAATCTATTGATTGGCATGTTGATTCAATTTCCTTGCTGTTATAAATACAGCGGCAATTAAATGTTTTTCTTTTAATCATTTCACCTGCAAAGGGTCTATTTTTGATCCACTTTACATTTTCTCCTTATGAGAAATAAGCTCTTCTTAGCAGTAACAATTATTAATAGTCCTTAACACTAAAGACTGATTCATCTCATGTAATAAGAACCTCTTTTCTTTTTCTAGAAAAATTTTAGGCTCTTCTCTAGCAGATGAAGTTCACTTCATGCTGCAGTTAGGAAAACTTGCTTTTTTGGCTATAGGTTAGGCAATCAAAAATCTTTAAAGAACCTTCGCTTTCCTTTTTCTATCTTCATGTTTCCACATCTGTCTAAGAGGACCTTAAACATCAGAGCTGGCCTTTTTGTTTTACAAGAACAATGGCTTCCCCTCCCATCTCTTAGAAAGGATGAACATGGAGTCATCTATTGATGGATCAGGTTACTCAGTGAGGGGGGCCGTGTCTTTTCATACCCCTGCCAGAGAAATGTTATAAGGGTTGATTTCTACTACTGTGGGTATTGCTCCAGCTGCCATAGTGTGGCTCCATGGGAGAAGGATGTAGTCAGGACTCAGTAGACTGAAGTGCCTGTAATTGTCACCAGGCTTAACTTTCAGTATTGTCCCTTTTGTTGAAATCTAATAAGTTTCTGTTTCTGTTTTCCTGAAGCTCTGCAGAGGCAATATTGGTATATATCACTTGGGGTTATATGGGTTGGAAAATGAGCACAACTCAGAGCAGACCATGAACAAATCAGACATTCCAGTGGTTCTATTTCTTTTTTTCAAGTTAAAATATTTTAGAGACTTTTGATAAATGCAGAGGGCTGTATCAATTGAATATGGATTTCTGGAAATAGACATTGGGAATTTGTATTTCTCCAGATCACCTTCAGTGATTCTAAAGTGATGTTATATTGAGAAGCATTGCATTAGGACTAAAGTTTAACTTCCAGGGTTGTAGAAAACCATAGAGAAGTTGAGCACTGGATATTGCAAACTGTTACCATTTGGTAAATGTGAAAAAAATGACAGTTTGACCAAGTTGTCTTATGATCTAAAAGCACAAATGTCACCCCTACAGAATTCCCAGGATACCCTACCCTATCTGTCTACCTTTGCCTATAAATGTTCCATCTTCTAATTTCTTTGGTATAAATGTATGAGAAGATATTTGACAAAAAAATTTTCCTAAGTTAAACTAGCTTCCCTTTGAAAATAAATATGAGTCATTTTTCTACCTCATGTTCCAAAGAAAACCAACTGCCTTTAAACTCTGTATCTTGCACATTTGAGTAAAATATATTAAGTATAGTATGTGAAATATATAGAATGGTATATACTTCTCGAGCAAACACAACATATTTGGCTGAGGGAAATAAAAGGTCCAGCTTGGTGGAAATCTGTGAGAAGTAAATGAATAGCCTTAAAACCACCTAATGTATAGGGCAGGGGAGGTAGTCCAGTTGGTAAAAATTGCCTTGTAAATACCACAAGAACCTAAGTATGATTCCTGAAATCTGCAGGAAAAAAAAGCTAGGCATGTTGGTGTCACTTTTATTTATTGAAAAAAAAATGTCATACAATATATTCTGATCATGTTTTTCCCCTTTCCAAACTCCTCCCTGATCTTACTCCCTCCTTTACCCTACCTCTTCCATACTCTTTCTTTCTGTCTTTGAAAAACAAACCACACACACACACACACACACACACACACACACACACACCACAAGCTAGGGAGGCAAAGCGTAGGATCAGTGGTTCTCACTGACCAGCCTGGTAAGTTTTAGGCCAATAATAGACAGTTCTCAAAAACAAGGTGGATGGCATCTGAAGAATGACATTTGAGTCCGTTTTCTGGCCTCCATATGAACACACACACACACACACACACACACACACACTCACACATACATACACAAACACACATGCACACATGCATACACACACAAACACGGGTGCACACATATGCACTTGCACACAGACACACACATTTACACACATACACGTACAAACATTCTCACACACACAATACTAATATACTTGGAGTGATATGGAAACTACTGGGCAATTGGACTAGCTGATGATGAACACAAGGAAGAGAGTGAAACAGGCAATTGATTAAAAGATTGGCCAGTAGGGGTGATGTGTGGACCCTGTACCTTAAAGGAAGCCAGACTGACCTTTGAGCAAATGAATGTAGGGCAAGGTCTCTCTAGTTCTAACAACCAACACCACTATTATTATCCCAATGATTTTTAGAAAACAAGAAAAGCCAGGCTCGGAAGTCTCACTTTCAGGGATGGAAATGGTTTAATTTTTAATTTTATAATTTTAAAGTGCATGTTCTACCCTCGTGTCTTTAAAATTAGACATCCTAGAGAGTGCTATGCTTTACTTCCTACTTTTATAAATACAACCATCTCTCTCTCTCTGATGAATCATAAATAAGCAAGATATTAAGTGTTTAAGGTTAGTTATAGAAAGCCCAATGCAGTGGCAAATGTAAACACAATTTTCCTTCTTTGCTTATTAATTACTAGATAACAAGTTCAGGCATTACTCAGAGCCAGAGCAGATGTGGGGTGTCTTAAAATAGACTATTTTCTTTTGTTAGATTAAAATTTGTAATGGAGGAGGATACAGGCAGCCTCCCTGGTCATGGGGTTGTCTTGAGTCTAAGCTGGTAAACTGAGGCCAGGTGTCAGTGAGTCACTCTCTAGTTGCAACTCATGCTCTACTTAAATAAAAAGGAGAACAGATTCAGTAAACATGTAAGAAGTAGTTACTTTTGGGGTTGGATTACTACAGAGAAGGCATCAACATTTAAGTTCATCCCCTGCCTCTGTGTCTGAGGACATGAGTATGCTCTTTCTTTGCTATTTCTTGCTCTTTAGTAAGCCAGCTGAAAGTCAGCTCCTAGAGTCAATACTCTGCCTTATTTTTATGCATATTCTTCTCTGTTTGGCTAGACATCTTAGTTTCATGGGTTTATGATTAGATTATAATATGATCAAAGATGCTCCTTGTCTATCCAGTTTTTCATATGAGGATTAACCATTATGGGAATATTATTTAAAGCACCATTTTTGCTTTTTGTTTGCAATCAGGAGATTACTACCTTTGAAAATGAAACAAAAATTTCTGGCTACATTTTATTCATTCTTATTAATCTGTGTATGGTAACGTAACCTAGAGGCTGAGATTTTGAGTGGCTGCTGGTCCTTGGGGCCTGCTTCCTAGAAAGAAAGCTTCTAGGTATATATGGAGCCATCCCTGGAGGCTGATCATCAGTCAGCAGCGTGTTTGTGATTGTGTGTTTAAGTGAACACTCTAAACCAGACAATGGCACCAATGTAGGGTTAGCTGAGGGCTAAGAGAAGATCTCCCACTCTCCATCCAAAGGCAGAAAGGAAACCATCATAAACCCTGTTGTACTATTTATTTCTCTCTTTGTTATGACTAAACATGACAAAAATAAACACAAGAAGGGAGGGCTCATGTTGGCTTACAGAAGGTATAGTCAGTCTATCATGACAGAGAATGTGAAGCACATGGTCAGGCTGCACCTGTGGTTAGGAAACAGAGATGAATGCTGGTGTTCAGATCCCCTCCTCCCCACTCCGCCTGTGTGTGTATGAGTGTGTGTCCATCTGTCTGTGGGCATGTGACCACCTGAGCATGAGCCTTGATGGCTAGAGATTAGTACTGAGTACCCGCTTCTATTGTTCCCACTTATTTTGGAGACAGGAACTCTTACAGAGCCCACAACTCATACTCTCTGCTATACTGGCTGACCAGCAAGTCTTCAGAATTCTCTAGTCTCAATGTTCATAGAACTGAGGCTACAAGTCCATGCTTCAGTTCTTCACATTTACATAGTTTCCTGGGATTTAAACTCAGTTCCCCATGCTTATTCACTTTATTCACTGTGTCTTGTCTGTATTCCTCCTTTGTATTCATCCTGTATCCCTATGCCAACAGATGGTGCCTAAGCATATTTAGGGGCCTTCCCATCTCAATTAGCCCAATCTATAGTCTATTCACAGATTCAACCAGAACTTTGCTTCTGAAATGATTCTTAATCCCATCAAGTCGACAGTGAAGATTAACCATCACACCTGCACCGGATCTTTCTTTGGTGGATCAATCTTGTCTTGTCACGTATTTAGAACCTTTATGTAATATATGGTGACTGCTCTTACTGTTCAATACAAGCTTAGGAATACAGTCAGAGAATCTAACTCCATGGGAAAGGGACACATGCCTTTCCAGAGAAGGTAAGCCAAGAGCAATGTTAAAAAACAAAGTGGTGCCTCAACCCCAAGGAATGACTAATGAGGCACAGGTTCTGGCTGCTAGGAGTCAAGGAGATGAGTAATAGATGCAGGGTAGAAAGGGTGAAGAGTAATGAAGGAGGTCAAAGAGATTTGTCACCAATTGGGGAGGCAGGTCCAAAGCTCATTTTTATTGGCAATCACGGAGCAGCCCGTGGGAATGTGCCAGTTAGCTAGGCTTTAAATGCATATAGTGCAAAGGACTTTTTCCCTTTTTTTCACTGAGTAGAGAAATAGCATTATTCCCTCAAGGCCATGCCCAATTGTCCGTTTTAGATAGGTGAATTGAGGATATAGATTAGAAAATGCTAAAACTATGCAGTATGGACAAATTAAATCAGAATAGACATTGTTGGAAGGGGGAGGCAGAATGGGACAAGATGACATTTCCTGAGGTCAGCAGAATGGAGACTGAAAAAAAGCGGTGTTTTAAAAATGATTGTCCTTAGATTGAGGTAAAACAGATCAAGAAAGTTTGAAAACTCAAGTCAAGCTTGAAGACTTATGGAAAGAAGTCGACAATTAGATAGGTAAAATATCTTAGCTGGGAAGAGGAAGAGGAGTGCCAGTGTTGTCCTATGAATATAACTGGCTCTTCCATTTAAGCCACCAAAGCTCTGGTAGGGAAGGACAGCATGACTGATATATTCCCTACCAGAATGGAGGGCAGTCATGAGGATGTGGCTAAAGAATGGCAAGCTTTGGTTGGAGGAGAGACTTGGAGCAGAGTTTGAAAGTAGCTTGTAGCTCTTTGAAGGACCTTCTTGGTCCAAAGAGACCAAGAAGACAACATCTCATTGCATCCTGAATGACAGGACAGGACCAGTGAAGAGACAGTGGCATTCAGAGATGTCCATTGCTGGTGAAGGCAGTCTCCCAGTACAGGATATTCCTAAGCAAGTGATGGCTGTTCATTTATTACAAGGCATAGCTCATAGTATCTCCTAAACACATAATTATATCTAGTTTCTAAGTATACATGAGCGTTAGATAGGTGTAGGTAAGAAAGTTGGCTAAAGTGAACACAATTCACTTCTTGCTCACACACACAAAATAAGGAAAACAAAATCCATAATACAAAAAGATCCTCATATGTGCCCCCCCACACTGGAGATATACTTTCTAGGCACATAGTTGTTGAATTATGAAGTTCATAAAATGAACTCTACTTTATTAATTACCCCTGTTGTAGCACCATGGTCAGAACTTGGGGGTTAGCTAGATCACGTTCAAAGTTTTCCTCTTAAAACCAGTGTGACCTGTGTGACACTTAGTCTTCCCTAGTTTCTCCTGTTTTGGGTAAACTGGCTTATAGTCAACAAGGCCTTAAAAGTCAGGGAGAATGGTGTCTCTCAAGTCAGACATTGAACATTTCCACCCATTGGGTGCCTATCAGATGTTTGGGTATGCTAAAACCAGGGACTCAAACACCGGACAATCTCATCATGGTGTCTCTCAAAAACGTTGTACTGGCTAGCTTTATGTCAACTTGACATGAGGTAGAGTTGTCTGAAAGGAGAGAAACTTACTTGAGAAAATGCCACCATAAAATCTGGCATTTTCTTAATTAAAAATTGATGGAGAAAGGCCCAGCCTTGGTGGGTGGTGTCATCTCTGGGCTAATGGCCCTGAGTTCTATGAGAAAAAAAGATTGAGCAAGTCATGTGGAGTAAGCCAATTAAAAGCATCCCTCTATGGCTTCTCCATCAGCTCCTGCCTCCAGATTCCTGCCCTGCCTCCCCCCCCCCCCCGTTCTGACTTTCTTTGAAGACGGATAGTGATATGGAACTATGAACCAAATAAACTCTGTCCTCACCAAGTTACTTTGATCATCGTATTTAATCACATCAAAATTAATTCTAACAAAGACAAGTTGGTATCATGATAATGGTGTATTGCTGTGACAGACATGACCATGTTATTTGGAGAGGATTTGTGGAAGGATTTTGTAACTTTGGGCTAGAAATCCATTAAGTGTTGAGAGCTCGGTGATCTGTTGTGTAGGAGCTTGGTAGAGGTTGAAAGCAGTGCAGATGAAGGAGGCTAGAGCTGTGAAATTTTAAAGAGAAGCAAAAACCCACACCAGGTATTTTGTGGGACCAATCTATGGTGCCTGGTAAGCTGGAGATAAAAAAATCAGCTCTGATTAACAAGAGCCCAGCATCACTGAGTTTAAGTCTTCTGGGAAGTATTTCCTCAGGGTCCATACACAGACCCTGTGTTCTAGAAGTAACCAAGGTTATGACCAAGCCTTGAGGAGAATCCAAGATGATTGTGAATAAATCTCAGATAATTGGACATTGAGTTATTTACACAGTTGAAGGGTTGTTTTGCTTTGTTCAGATTATGACTAAGCCCTGGTTTTTCCCTACTGAAGAAAGTATCCAATTTCTGCTTTATTTCATAGGAGCCTATAGTTGAGAGACTTTGAATTTTAAAAGACTTTGGGCTTTAAAAAAAACTAAAGTTAAGTGTTGGGATTTTTAAAGAGTGTGGGTCTTTTAAAAATTTGAATGTTTATATTGTGATGTTAATATTAACATGTGATCTTGGGGAAGAACAAGAAAAGGGAGGTTATGGCATAATGGTGATATGTTTGTGTGTCAAGTTGACAAAGAGTCAATTGTCCTGGTTAGTTTTATGTCAACTTGACACAAGTTAGAGTTGTCTTAAAGGAGGAAACTTCAGTGGAAGAAAAGCCTCTATAATATTCAACTGTAGATCATTTTCTTCATTAAGGACTGATGGGGGAGGGTGCAGCCCATGTGGGTGGCGCCATCCTTGGGCTGGTGGTACTGGGTGCTATAAAGTATCAGTGTAAGCCATGTAAGTAGTACCCTTCTATTTCCTCTGCCCTATTTGAGTTCTTGTCCTGACTTCTTTCAATGCTGAACAGTAATGGGGAAGTATAAACAAAATTAACCATTTCCTTCCCAAGTTGCTCTGGTCATGGTATTTCCACACAGCAACCGTAATCCTACCTAAGATAGTAGTAAACTTCAAAATTGGTCTAACATTCCTAAAGACGGAGAGCTGAGGTCTAGGAATAGAGTAAAACTAGTGAGTTAGTGGGTAGACAGGTGCCTGGCCTCATTTCTTGTGTTTCCTGATTCTGGGATGTTTTTACTGTGCTACAGTTATGATTTGAATATGAATTCTCTTTATTATGTCCTTGTGTTTCAATACTTGGCCCCAGGCTGCTGCTAGTGTTTTTAGATACTATGGAACCTTTAAGAAGTAAGACCTGTCTAGAGAATATAAATATTGAGGATGACTTTATGAATTATTACATAAGCCTTGTCCTGTCATAAGTCTGTTTCTACTTCCTGCCACCACTAGCTCTATACTTCCATACCAAAGCAGAAACCCCAGTTACCCTGACTTCCTGATATAAAACTATGTGCTAAAAACAAATCCTGCCCCTTCTCATTGATTATGATAAGGTGTTTAGTCAAGGCAGTGAGAAAGTAACTAAAGTCCATGATAATGGTAGCTTGACCTAAGTTTGCACTGACCCTTTTAAGAAGCAATGACTTTAAACAAATCACCCACTTTGTGCTTCAATTTCTCGTTTATTTCTATAGTAAAAATTTTGTTTGTGGATACTACATGAGCTTTTTAACAAGTATTTTCATGTCCATGTTGGTGGTAGAAATTTGAAAGGTCAAAGAACCTTTAGGAGATGAAGCCTTGCTAGAGAAAGTGGCTCCTGGGTGTGGCCTTGAGGTTGGATAGATGATCTTTCTTGTTTCTTTCTCCCTCCTGACTACTAATGTTTTGTGGCTACCACCTCTTACTTCTGCAACCATGAATTTTTCACCACAAGCAGGAAGCTAGGATTTGTAAACCAAAATTAATTCTTTCAAGATATAGCAGAAGATTTTTTTCTCTCTAACTCTTGTGTTTTGACTGAGTAAAATTATGGCAGATAATTTTGCTGTGTCCTCAAGAATGTCATGGTTTAATAGAGCATTCTGTTATAAACAGATTGAGAGCTATCACAGATCAAATCTGTAGAGTGGTGAATGAATGGTGAAGGAGGATGTAGAGGCCATTTAGAAGTGAAGGCTCACAGAGGGTTTTCTTTTGAAGCGGGGCATTTGGCTCATCTTGAGAAAAAGAACATAATGAGAACATGTTTGCACCCAGATCTGTTACTAGTTGTATACTTTGAATATATTTGTTGAGCTTCTGGTTTCTTATGTATCATATAATTTGTGACATAGATGTTCATTGTTGCATGAGTCACAAATGGAAGCCACTATTGTTCTGGATAGAGATAAGACAAAAATGCATTCAAGATAAACCAGTGTGAGCACAAACGCTGGACACTGGAAGGTAACATAGTATCTCTACAGTTGAGGTTTTGCATTTTAGGGTGGGTGCAAATTCACTGCTAAACCCCCATGTAGTTATGCACACTGAGAAATTTTTACACTTTCATGGGTCCATTTACTTCACTTGTCAGCACAATGGACATCCTAGAAGTTAAATGATATATGTCTATATCTAGACTTAGGTCAACAAAACATCTGACACTTGTTTGTAGTATCATTCCCTAGTGGATTGTTAATCTGCAGTTAATTCTCAAGCTGCCAAATAAATGGTGTTTCTCCTTAAATCGTAGGATGATGTGACTCCTTTCGAGGTTAGAAAGCTCCATGATGAAGAATCAACCAGTGGTTCCCCTTTAGGAATTTAGGAGATAGTTTCCAGAAGTCTGTATAATTCCAAAAGAGCATTCTTAATGGGGAGTGAAAAGCTGTATTAAAAACATTAGAAATGTAGCTAATTCCATCTTGAAGGGCAGGACAAAGAAACCTGGCCAGCCTGGCACTGGAGGCTCACTGAATTATTGATAAGCACTGTTCTGAGTTAGCACAAGGCTTGACCTCACTAGAATCCCAGCCTCAGGCAGGAAACAGAGAGCAGGATTTACAAAAGACATGATCTTCCTGAGCTCTCTGGCTCTTTTTGAAATCTGTTTTATATCTTTAGAATGATACCTAGAACTTTAATATATTAAAAACTATAATCAGTTACCATTTTATTTTTGGTATGTGTTTTTTAATAAAAAATAATAAATATGACTCTTTGTGCCTCTGAATAAGTATTAATAGTATTCTAGTAATAGAATTTAATTATATCTTAAATTAAATTATTAATGTGCTAGATTATATTAATATACACTAATGATATTCATAAATATTTTAATAAATATGGTTCATTTGGGAGGAAGTACATGAAAAATAAGTATTATAGATTTACACATGCAGAGATTGAGGTTCATACTTTTGAGATACCCAAGTCAAAACTCTCATCTGCCAATGGTTGGATGCCAAAGCAAGTGGTCACTTACTCATCTTAGCCAAAGGGTGATCTGATGGGGAAGCAATGTATGAGTGGTCATGAAACTTGAATAATGGTTCTCAAATCACTGGTTCTTAATCCTGAATCTTTGGGTACAACACAAAATCTCATCAAAAAATGCCAGAAGCTCTAAATCTTACTGCTGTGAAGTTTATGCCAAAAAAAAAAAAGAATGTGTAAGCATTTCATATGCAAAGAAATATTATGCAAATAAATGCAAATACAGTTACTGCTAATTGCTAAGTTATTCACCACATCTTATTTTATTTATACCTTTACAGCTTTCCATAGCCCTTGGCAGGATTCCACTGCCTGTTAGCCGAGGTGGTTGGGTGAGTCTGTGTTACTATTCACCTATTCACTCTCCTGTGAAACTTTTACAACCCATGCAGTAGCCACTGAGAATTAAGGGATCAGTAAAATATGTTCCCTAACTTTGGAGCAAAACCCTATAGGGACATAAAAAGTAATAAATCTCAGTCTTTGCATTTGATGATCTCTCTCTCTCTCTCTCTCTCTCTCTCTCTCTCTCTCTCTTTCTCTCTCATCTCTCTAATGGGGAACATACATCAGTAAACAAAGAGGGATTGCAGCAAGCATGGAAGAACTGGAGGGAAACCAGAGAATTTGTTATCAGATGAAACACTCATCCCAAGCTCCAAGAACCAATTTCTTAATGTGACAAATGGGGCTAAAATCATGTTCTTAGCAGGTCTGGGAAACTCTGCAACTTTGGGATTTAATTGAAAAAGAGGATCCCCAGAAGGAATTAAGTAGATTGTTTTCCCTGGAAGAGTTAGGGGAAGGATTGAAGGAGCTGAAGGGGATGGCAACCTCATAAGAAGACCAACCATGTCAACTAACCTGAACCCCTGGGAGCTCCCAGAGACTGAGCCACCAACCAAAGAGCATGCATGGGCTGGTCTGAGGCCCCTGGCACATATGTAGCATAGGACTGCCTTGTCTGGCCTCAGTGGGAGAGGATGCACCTAATCCTTTAGAGATTTGATGCTCCAGTGAAGTGGAATTCAGGGAAAGGGTGAGGCCCTGTGAGTGAGTATGGAAATGGGTGGGTGGTAAGGTGGGAGGCTTGGGGAGCACCCTCTCAGAGGCAAAGGAGAGGGGGATGGGTTGAAGAATTCTTGGGGTAGAGACTGGGAAGTGGAGCAATATTTGGAATGTGAATAAAACAATTTTTAAGATGAAAATATCTCCCCATGCTAATGCACTTGAAAAAAGTCGGATGTTTGCTAAAGCTTCTACCACAGAAAAGGTACTGAAAGTTGGACACTTAGGCAAGTGGCAGTGGGTCTCAGGTGAAGGATCAGGCAGCCTTTCTGTTTCCTTGGTAGCCGATGGGATTTCATGACACCCACATGCCACTGATTTGTTTATATTGCCAACACTCTGAAGTTCCAGGAATTACATTCACTTCAGGAATAAAATGTGACTCATTAAGAAAAATGGATTTGTGTATGCTTTCTACAGTTTAGACAAAACTCAAGATTCTTGTTATATCACCTTGAAAGGAAGAAAGACAGAAAATATTCGCATCTGTATTCACAGAGAATCATTCTCTGGTAGGAAATAGGGACAAACTGTTCCAGAAGCTGACTGAGTGTGAAAAGAACAATCATTTATTCTCAAAGGTCCCCAGAGGCAATAAGCCCATTCTTTAGCTTGGCTATGGGAAACACATGTAAGCAAGGGATCAGTTTGAGGGCAGTTGTTGGTTACCTACAGATAGGAAAAGTTTTGGTCTGTGCCTCCTTAATTTCTTATCCTATTCTAGTTGTTCATTAAATTTATTCCAAATTTGATTTTTTATCAATGCTATTATAAAATGCTTATTTTCATTGTCTACTATTGGGGTGCAAACTACCCTAAAAGTTTATTCCTTGAAGAGATAACTTGTGTGTCATTTGCAGTGTGTGTGTGTGTGTGTGTGTGTAGAGTGAAAAATTATAAAGGCCATTTTATGAAATATGTGTAGATTTTTCACCTTACAGAACTCGGAACTGAAAATAAGATTTCAGGCCTTCACATTCCAGGTGAAGGACACTTGCTGGATTACATTCCCCCAAGCCTCACCCAAGGCAGGAAGGCATTCCTGACTACAGATAAAGATGCTATCACCTAGTTGGGGCCATAGCCCTATAGCAGGAAAAAGTAAAGATAGTAATCTGAAATGGCAGAATAGGACACAATAGCATGGTGAAAACCACATTTTTGAGAAGAATGAGTGTGCAGAGTGATCTCACATGACTCTAGATCATTTGGGCTAGATTCTCTGAAATGTTCCACTGTTCTTGGTTACCCCTCCCTTGGTCTTCCCAGTGCTATGTTCAAAATTTGTAAAACAACCAATCATGTGTAAGTACTCGAAAATGCCTTCCTCCCCCCACCCCATGCTATAAAAGACCCTTTAACCCACCACACGGGGCCAAAAACCCTGCTCTTGGAGCTAAAGAGCTTGTCGTTTTTGACCGCCGGCTCCTCCCCTAATAAACCTCTGCTGATTGCATCCAGGTATGGTTTCTTGTGATTTTTGGGTGGTCGCGATTTCCGGAGGCTTGAGGAAGGGTCTCCCGAGTATGGGGGTCTTCATGTGTGTGTAAGTGCACATGTGTGTGTAGGTGCATGTGAATGTCAGAAGACAAGGAACAGTGTCAATCCTCAAGAATCACACACTTTTGTAATCTATAGTTAGTTAGTTATTCATTAATTATTTTATTTGTTTACAATCCAAATGTTGCCCCTTCTCTCAATTCCCCCTTGAAGACAATGTGTCACTGGCTGGAAATCAACATAAGCTAGCTGCCTGGCCAGAGAACCTCCAGGGATCTGCTGTTTCCACTTCACCATCATGGCATTATGCCCAGCTTTTTGGTATGCGTATGAGGAAGCAAATTCAGGTCATTAAACTTTCAAGGCAAGTGCTTCACTCACTGATCTATCTCTTAAGCCCCAAACAATACACTCTAAACATCTTTCCTCTACAGACTTGGTTTAGCTTGATGGCTCTAACTTCTAGTTGTTTGTAAGCATGGAGCCAGGGAGTAGCTAATGCTGAAGTCACATCAAGGTTCACCTGAGTGAGAGATACAGTGGATTACTTCAGTGGCTGGCAGGTGATGCTGGGAAACCATAACCAGGGCTGCCTACTGTTAAATCTTTATGTGTGCTCTTCTTGTGGCTTTTCACCGCATGGTAGCTGAATTCCAAGAGTGGCTAAAACCTTAAGGCAGAACCTGAAAAATGCTGCAATTCTTTGTAGGGTTTTATCCCCCCAAACAGAAGGCCTGCTAAAGTCTAATGGAAGGGGCATAATCACCATATTGGTGTCAGACATGTCAAAGGATTATCAAATGCAAAAACACAGAGGTGGGGTGGATGGGGCAGATGGGTGAAGGGGCTGGGTGAGTGGTTGGGGAACACCTTCTCAGAGGCAAAGGGGAGGGGGTATGGGGTGAAGAAATTTTGGAGGGGGAATAGGGAAGTGAGGCAACATTTGGAATGTAAATCAATAGAGCAATTTAAAAAACCCAGATAGCATGATAAGAGGAATGCTAAAGGATTTCTGGCCACTATTAACATGCTATATAGTACTGAATATAACATTTTAATTTTTCCAATTACTTGTTGCTAATGCATAAAAATAGTAATGATAATCTTGGTTGACCTAATACTCTATAATACCTCTTTGTTTATGTGTTCATGATATCTCACAGTTACATGTGGATACTCTCTGGTTATCTATATAGACAATCTCTATATATATGGCTGTTGTTTTTCTTTTCTAAAAGTTCTTATCTACTTTATATTTCTTACTTAGCTTAGGACTCCAACGGGAAGACAAATAAATGTAATGAGAATAGGCATGAAACAGGGTCTTGCTATTGTAGCACCAGCTGCCCTCAAACTCATAGATTTTCTGCCACAGACCTCAGAGTATGGGAGTTGCAGGATTTAGCCACCATACCTGGCTTATGTTGCCTATGGATTGTAGTTCCTTGGAAAGGACTTTTGCCAACCTTACCCATTTTTGATCCATACATATTTTGCACTACTGGGGATTGAACCCAGGGTTCCACACATGTGAGTTTTCCACTAAACGTCATCCTCAGCCAGAACAGACACTATTTTCTCTCATAATCTAAGAGAATAAGACATGGTT
The DNA here is from genome assembly GCF_011762505.2 of Arvicanthis niloticus. NCBI lineage: Eukaryota > Metazoa > Chordata > Mammalia > Rodentia > Muridae > Arvicanthis > Arvicanthis niloticus. The sequence goes on along the minus strand of NC_047668.1, from coordinate 47,507,937 downwards.
TCACTATTAGGATGATAGTCCCATTTAAGTTTATATATATTGATATACTTCATCAGATAAAATGGTGTTTGTATAATTCCTAGTTTGTTAAGAGATCTTTTATAAATAGGCTTTGAGATTTATCAAATACTTTTTAACATTCATTATAACTACCATATGACTTTTCTATTTTAATCTATTAATACATATAATTCTGATAGATTTTTATATGCTGATCCAACATTGGATTTCTTATTATAAAACCTTATGTGCAACATTTTAATACATTGGACTAAATTTGCCTGTTTTGTTGAGAATGTGTGTATGTGTGATCTTAAAGAACATAGATACGGACATCAAAGTTTTTATGCCTAGTTTGTAAGAGGTAATTCTTGACAAGCAAGGAGCCATTGCATTTTTCTCAGTAGAAAGGGAGATGGGCAGCAGCTTCATTTTCTAGTTAATAAAAGTAAAAATTTATTTCCTCAATTATGCCAACTACAGTTCAATTGCTCAATACCCACAAGGAGCATGTGGCCACTCTGTTAGAAAAGGTAGATTTGGCTGCCAACATGTTGATGTTGTTAAAGACAAGCTTTGACACAATAGGCAGAAAGAAAAGTATTCCCAGGACAAAAAGGGCTAGCATGATCAAGCTATATATGCCATTCTTGAAGCTTCACCAAAATACAAATACTGACCTCAGGCCTTGGTAAAATTAATCAGCAGTATCTGCTGCATCAATGCTCAGCAGAGCAGCATTCTTTAAATTCATAATCTTACTATGCAAAATTAAAACATCCAGAGAGGTGGTGTTAAAATTATGCCAAATACATTGTAATGTCTTTAAACTTTTTCCTAATTACAATGACTACCACTGTCAATTTTAGAACTAACAAGAATCCAATGGTATTTGACATGACACTCGAGATGGGTTGCTTGTTCCTTGGCTATTTGCATCTATTGTATTGCTAGTTCCTCAACCTAGAACTGACCTTAGTACTTGCATGTAATTAAAATGGTATAAAAGCAAAAATGAGGAGGGGGATGGCATAGGGGTTTTCTAGGGAGGGGAAATGGAGAAAGGGGATGACATCTGAAATGTAAATAAATAAAATATCCAACTTTAAAAAAAGAAAATGTAGATTTTAGAAAACAGTTATCAATGCTGCATATCCTGTTGTAGAACTCAAATTTAGATGTTAAAATTGGCAAAGACAAAGGCCAATGAACAAGTGGAGAAGATGAGGAACTCTAGAAATAGTCTGTTTATTAGTAGAACTTGACTTTGGCCAGTTACATTATTAATCAATGAGGCAAACGTATACAGGATTGGTATAACCAGATGTCTGGCTGGGAGTATCCACTCCCATCTTTAGATAGGGACACCTACGTTGCGCTGTATGAATAAAAACATACCACACAGAATTAAAATCACCTCATAAAAATAGTTGTTAATAAGCAATATGACTGTAATATGTAGTCAGACATATTTACTGACAATGGATACTTGAGAGATTCTAGCTTCTTATTACAATATGAATAGCAATAGGCAAAAAAAATTAACCAAAATGATATAAACATGAGCAAAATATTTGAATAGAAAATTAATAAGGAGAATTTATCCAAATCCACAAACATATGAAAGATGCTTAAATTTATTAATAGCTAAGTAAACAAATTGAGTCATAGTTTAGAATTTCTAAGATCTTCACTATAGTTCTTAGAATGCATATACCCTGCTAATCAAAACCTACTCACATGTAACCAGAAAGGCTTCATGATCATCAGAAGAGTACCAGTTGAAAGCTAGTACTGTGGTATTTGGCATAGTACAGCCCTGGGTATTGGTAAAGGGAGACATGGGTAGTTTAAAGCAAGACCCCGCGCAAACCAAGCAATCACGTATTTTGTAAATAAGGAGGTTTTATTTTTAAGTTGTGTGTTTCTTGAAAAAATAGTGCATATTTGAAAATTATGTCACTCGACCTTACAATGTTAAGAATGTGAGATGAATGGAACTACAATGTACAGAACTGGTGAAAATGAGTATATAGAATCATCACTGCAAACTCTTGACAATTGCAGTTACTGTGGATGGTACCCACAGCTTTTAACAAGGGAACTATGTATATGCTCTTATACATACTTCTGCCTATAAGTACTTTCCACTCTTCTGTCAAATTGAACAGAATTCTAGAATGCAGCTCTGCATTCCTTTCTAGAGCAGCTTCAGATGCTGGTTTTAATGCCCCCGCTCCCAAGAAACTCCACACTAGTCCATTTTTCCATCCTTAGTGGCTGTTCTGTCCATTCACTGTTGAAGTTGAGGACTGATATTTGTTTGCTGAGTGATACAAATCCTTGGTGATTCTTTTCCTCTTCTTCTTCTCTGGTTCTATAGTGTCACCACTGCATGGTGCCTGGTGCAGGTTAACACTGGGTAAAAATTGTAAAAATAAAATCACTTGATTTTAATAAACCCACAAATAAAAACACCACACAGCTAGATAAGGAGGCCATTCAAACACTCTGTTAGGCCCCAGCTCTACCCATCTCAGTGAACTACAGACAGAAAGGTCATTCTGAGGTAGTGAAACTTCATCCAGGGCTTTATACTTTCCCGGTATTGTTAACTTTTCTACCATAAAAGGTAAATATTAAAGGACAAAATGTACATGTTATTCCTGTAGCCTTCCAGAAGATTCTGCTCCTTTGAAAAAGGTCTTGGAGTCAGTGCAGAAGGTTCTCTGTGGCCTTGGGCTGTGAGAGTTTCTGAGAGATCTAATCCCAGCAGGAAAATGGGTACCTGTTTAATATGAATAGCTTGAGTTCATGCACCAAGTTCTGCTTGCTGGAGTGACTCTTCATTTTGAGAGCTTTCTTTGCCATAGTATTGTGTATCGATGTATGCTCAGAACCTATGTCTGACATGAGTTTTCTTTCTCTTTTTCTTCTTCCAGTTTTGAACTTGAATACCCATGCAACTGATTGCTTTGTTCTCACAGGGTAATGCTTTAAACCACCCATCTCTCCCTTTACCAAGACTCAGAGCTGTACTAAGCCAAATATCATGGTGTTAGCTTTTGTCTGATACTGTTCTGACGATCATGAAGCCTTTCTGATTACATGTGAGTAGGTTTAGATTAGCAGGGTATATGCATTTTAAGAACCATAGTGAATATCTCAGAAATTCCAAAGATCTTTAAATATCCTAAAAGGGATGGCTATTGAATGCTGGAATTTATGTGTCATGTCAAAGTTTCAGGGGCTGCTTTGAGACTGAAATATCTCTGAAGTCATTTCACATCCCTGCCAAGGATGCACATTCTGGCTGGGTATGGCAACTATGGGGAGTAGTTGGCAGTTTGCAGCTGTTTCCTGTTCAGCATCTCCTTCAGCTCTAGCTGTGGACCTGCTCCTCTCTGGTTAAGAACAGAGCAAAGCAGTGCTATAAAAGCCTAGACATTTCTACACTTCCTTCTCCAGTGAAGAATCTTACTCTAGAGCTATGTATTAGCATACTTATTAATTGTGTTCTTTGGCAATTCTTGCCTCACCTTTTTTTCTGTGAAATTTATTTTCACTACCTCTTTGCATTCTTAATTTCAATATTAATTTCATCTACTGTTACAATAAAAGCTGTTCATAATTCAAGTGTTTGCAGTAGATGTCAGTGCCGGAAGACAAGGTTGAAGAGGTACTGTTATTTTCATTTTTGCTCTCATGTTGACAGGCAAAGAATGGTGTATAGGGTGTCTGCTGGGGAATGGATCAGTACAGTCAGGGTCTGAAGCCAGTTACTATTTTGAAAGTAGTCAAGGAGGTGGTGTGTTTGAGAGTCAAATCTAGGAAGGTGGAGACAGCCTTAAGTATCATGTATGTCATTTGCATTTTCTTTTTATAAAGCTTTAGTACATAGGAAACAAGGTCAGACTCAATATCCTCCATGGATTATCTTGTTTTGTTCCACATTGGGCTTTATGCATTGAATATATACAAGAAAAGGTACTTAACAAGCAGTTATTTAGTGTTTTGATTAACTTTGTATATCTTCTTTTTAAATATAGGATCAAATGATGGGAGAAGTACATTTTAGGCTGCTGAGTAAACAGGGTTAGTGACCAATGCTGCTTTTGTGGCTTGTTAACTTTCTTCCACAATCCTGACCCTGACTCTTGATTCTTTGAGAGTGACTCTAGAAAAGAACTTCTCAAAAATTCCATTTACTCTAGATAGAGTTGTTACTTGAGACTTCTTTACTTCCTTATCTGAGGGATGAGCAGATAGTTATCCAGAAGAGGACTTGAAATCAAAGCATTCAAACCAACCAAACAACTAAATATGCATCAAACATCAAGTCACATATAATCAGAATAATCAAAAATTATTTATTGTATTATCTAACTCTGCTTTAGTTAGATACCTGGTATTTCTACTGGACCCAGAAGATACCCAATTCCCAGCAGTTCTGAAAATCCTGCCTAAACCTGTCCCTCTGCTTTTCATTGAATAATTTAGTACAAGGCTTAAAGGCAACAAAACCATTCCCTAACCTATTCATTGCCTCTTACTACTTTTCAGAGTCAGTACTGTCTTCCCATGCTGCTAGAACCCTATGTCGAAGAATGTTTCACCAACTTCTTGGCTACCTTGGCATTTGTGGTTATCAGTATCTCAGTAGAGTTACTCAAAGAAATGGGTAGAACTGCTTAGTTCCACAGTGCTTAGCCATCTCCTGACTGAGGCATTGTGAGCATCCTTTGAATTTTTGTCCTTCCATCTATTCCATTGGAAAATGCAATAGTGCTCACAGTGTTACTTAAAGGTTTAAGCCAGTCTTAGTACTACCATAGCTTTTTCTGAGTTCCAGTTAGGTGGGCATCTTTCATTGGTTTATCTTCTTTTGTCTGTTTAAAGACAGGACCTCACTCTTGGTATAGGCTTATGCCTATTGGCAGAATAACTGAATGAGAGAATGTGCTTGGGGACTGCATATATTTCTGAGAAAAAGATGAGTAGAGCCTAGTATGGTATATAAGTGCCATAAGATCACAGAGATAATCAGACATTAGGGATAACTATGAATCCAGCACCTGGATATGAGTTGTGAGGAAGCAATTGAGGGGTCAAAGCATCTGCCAAAAGTCTGGGGGGTAGAGGTGAAAGAACTAACAGAGATAAAGGTCCTCCAGGTAGACATATAGGCTGGTGTGGCAATATCTGAGCATCAGCAGCCTCTGAGAAAGCTCAAGGATTGACCACACTATTATTCAATCTATCTCAAGTTATCACAAGAAGTGAAGTTAAAATGATCCAGGCGGCAACATTTAAATGGCATTCCTGTTTTTCTAGCCTTGGGGTGAGCTATCTGCAATTAGGTAAGGTATGCAATCTGATACTTAAACATTATGCCAATGAAAGAGCCAGGGGCACATATAGTCAGCCTGAGACACCAGGCTTAGCAAAGGACTCTCACATGCTATCTGGGAACTACCCAACTACCCTTTACTAGGTTAGCTCTCATGTAGAGTGAAGTGGCTTGAACACTATTATATAGCTCTAATTCATTGTCTTTTCTAATATGAAGTGTGGTATAGATTATCAAAAAGGAGGGGGGGAAAGAAGAGAGAGAGACAGAAAAGACAGAGAGGTAGACTGAAAGACACACAGAGAGAGACAGAGAAAAACACAGAGACACAGAGACAGAGACAAATAGATAGAACATGAGATGCCCAGGGCCTGGACTATGAAATTCCTATGTGGCTGGAAAATGAAGGACTCTAGAGGATATTAGCTATCATCCCCAACCATTTAACTTCATCCTTTTTAAGATTGTACAAGAGAGAACAGAAGTCATCAGTATTTTTTGCTTGAATTAATGTTTACTTGTTTACAAAAATAGTGTTTCCTGAGGATGAAATTTATGCTACCTACATAAAGTATATTTGTATAAGTCTCGTCGGTGCTTAGTACAGAATCACAGAGAGACTGGATCTCATGAATTTTATCTTAAATAGCTGACTAAATCAAGGCATGCATGGTGAGTGTAAAACAATCAGTAAATAAGAAAGTTCTCTGAAGTTAGCCCATTTCTCTTACCCATGCTTTTGGAGTGATTCTCTCTAGGCTCAGGTCTGCTTTGATCGCTGATGAGATGGCTGGTTTGTTTGTTTATTTGTTTGTTTGTTTGTTTGTTTGAGAAAACTTTAGCAATGTCATAAACAATTCAATATATAATTTAATAACATCGAATAAGGAGTAGGGAGAGAGATATCAGGTTGCAGAGTATCAACTCCTTCATTAGTCTTGACATAAGAAAATTTTGAGACCAAGTGGAAGATACACTTAAGACAAAGGGTAAAGGTAGGAAGTCACATGGTGTGTATGGAGCATCAGGGTGAGATTTTAGCACATTGGTATATAATGGAACATGAAATAAAGGCCGCACCTGGAGCAAAATATTTAATGCCTGAAAGAACAGTTTGGACTTTTCTAGAAATACCACAGCAAAATGCTATAGACTGAGAAGTTTAAATTAAAATTTTGAGTAGTTCTAAAGTTTCTAAGTTCAAGATCAAAGTGTTGGGAAGGTATATTACTTCTGAGAGCTGTCTTGACTTATATATAGGAATCTATTTGCAGTGTCTGCAGATGCATTTCCTATGCATATTCAAATCCGTGTGTGTGTGTGTGTGTGTGTGTGTGTGTATGTATGTGTTCAAACTCCCTTCTCCTCAGAGGACACTAGTCTCATTGTATTGGAGCCTTTTGTTATGTTTTCATAAGATGCTATTGCCAAATATAATTAAATTGTGAGACATTGCTTTAAGGATCTACCAATTAAAGTTATATCATCTCATAAAAATGACAACTAAAACACAGTCCAGAAAGATCTGTCATGGAACCTTGAGAGAGCTGATATCCTAATACTGAAGTCAGTCTGTGCCCATCTATGCTTGGTGTGAACAGCGGGAGACCTTGTTAAATTGATATTCTCAGTGTTATTAGAGATCTGAGTACTGAGTATTGATGGGCACCATCACTGCATGAACAAAACAATTTGCCTCTTCGACTTATTGCTAATCATTACAAACTTTGACTACATAATGCAGTCACAGTTCAAAATGCTTTTGAAAATCTGTGATCTTGTTCTATAGCAGATCATCGACTTTTAATAGATATTTCTCTGGAAGTGTTCGCTAACAGGAGTTGTCATGCTGGATTTCAGCAGGACAGCATCAGGACAAACCGGAAATGAGAAAAATACACACAGGATAACTTGGTGTCTTATGAGAGCATGACAGGGACTGCTTTCATTTAACTCTGCTGTTATCCAATGATGAATGTTGACCATATTCTGTCAGCAACATTTAAAAGTGCAATTAATTGGGCAATTCTTTGAACAAATGTCTGACTTTTATTGGATTTGTTTCCTTTTTAATTATTTTTGGCATGGAGACTGGCTTTTCATTCCAGTTGAAAGACAAACCATATTGCTAAGTGGTACAAATAAAATGATCATACATTGTGTTCATTAAAATAAATGTACTTGCTGCAAACTTGTTTTAGATGCGGTGGCTGATGTGGTGATGTGGAGGTGGCCAACAAGCAGTACTCTTTTCAGAAATGTCCTAATTTAGATTAACATGTAAATTTTGAAATTATTATGCCACCAGTAACTTGCTTCATCCAGGTCCCAAAGATCTTTGACAATGACCCCAATGTGTTTCAGTCTATAATTGCTTTCTTCTTGCTATTTTAATATCTACTTTCTGCATCAAACTCAAAGATGACATTATCTCCATTTAAATGCCAATCACTAATCTTACAAATCTCAGAATAAAATTGGGGATTAAAATGTACTCACCAGAGGTTGTTAAGCATGGGTGGTGGGAGTGGTATGAATATACTCACAGTATGTTATATTCATATGTAAAATGTCACAATGAAGTCCATTGTTTTACTTAATATGTGTAATAATAATAAAATATAATAGCCATCACTAACATTAGTTCTTACAAACTAGGCTGCATGATTACTTTTGTCAATTTATCAATGCATTGTTTATAGTGTAGTTTTAAAGAACAGGTAGATATACATTTAGGAAAGTTTTCCTTTTCCCTTTGACACTGTTTTTTTTTTTTTTTTTTTTTTTTTTTTTTTATCCCTATCTTCCAACTTTTTATTGATGAAAAGAAGTTTCTGTTTCTACAGATTATCATGTTTAGGATTCTTGATGTGGCTGAACACACATGAATAATGGAGAAATACAGCTAGCATGGTGGTGTTTAAATAAAAATGTAGAAACTTGGATGGAACACAGGATGCAGTTGTGTGCATGTAGATGTGTTTTTCTGAATTACATAATAGGAATTAAGTCTTCTGAATGATCAGAAAGGAAAGAGCATCATCAACATGTTCCTTGATTAACAGTCACTTGATTTTTAAAAAAAAATTCTGATCTTTTTTTATTCCTGACATTCTTAATGTCCTTATTAAAGACTTAGCTATTTAATCTGTCCCTTGTGGACTTGGGCTGACTAATGTTTTCACACACTTTGTGCCTTATTGATGCACTGAATCATAAGGTAAAAACAATTGTCTTTGCAATAGATTCCCAAGAGAACCTCATCAATGTAGGTGCCAATAATTCTTCTTTGATGCTATTCTCTTCCTTAAACTGGTTATACATAGCATGTGTACATATTTCTGGTTCTCCTATGGCCTTCTACTTCTCTGGTTGTAGATTTCAAACACATTTGCAAGACCCCTTATCCCTTTCAGTCACCATCCTAGCATTCATAATCTCAGTACGACTTTTGGTTGGTTGGCTGGTCTAGGGTGCCTCCCACCCACAATCCCTACAGTTCTATCACAATAGGTATCATTGTTCCTTCACATACAGCTCAACAAAAGTGTTTTTAAAGTAGTGACTCTGGGACCCTGGCTCCTGCTGTCTTGTATTATGTCCCACTCATGCAGCTTTGAGGGACTCCATTGTGTCCTCTGGGTTCGCACTATGTGTCAGGGAAGGGAGAGAGTGTCAAGGACCAGAAGTCAGGCATGCTGGCTTCTAGAAGAACTGTGTACTTGTTTTCTATTGCTGCTATAACAAACACATCAAATGTTGTGCTTAAAATAAAGTGAATGTGTCATCTGGTTGTTCTGAAAATCCAAAGTCCTAAATCTGAGGTGTCAGCAAGGAAGGTTCTAAGCCATGCTGTCTGACAGCTCGGTCTCAGTCTCCAAACTCTGACTTCTCTGCTGTCACCCTGCTTTTCTGTTGTCAGTGACCTTGAAATTTGTCAGTGCTTCTTACAGTCAGTGAAGAAGAACCATTGTTTTCTTTCCCTTTTCCCCTAGTTTGTTGCTCTTCTCTACGTTTTCGTTTCCAATCTGTTACTTTAAAACAATACCAAGTGTATTTATTTTGCCAAACAAAACAGAAGACAAAAAATGACAAGATATTCAATATTTAATTTAACAGACACAAAAACATTTTGTCAAATAGTCATTCATGAGCTTTCTAAATACTTTCTTAATTTATATCTTTAATTCATTAGGAGCCAGAAACAAATAATTTGTGGGTCAGTGTTGCTCCATTGTGTCTTCTGACAGTGTTTCACATCTCTGGACATAGAGGAGCTTCTCTCGGGCTTCATGCCCTTACATCTTTGCAGTCGTCTTGACTGTAAACCATTATCACTTTGATAATGTCAGATCTTTGAGAAAGGCTCTAATTCTTCTGTCTCCTTGGTAAATTACTGTTGATCTTTCTTTAAACCAATTTTGTTTCTTTCATGTGTTGCAACATTCTCACCAGTGAACAAAGTAACCTGAGGGGCTTCATGCCTCTTCTAGCCTGTCCCCAACTGTAGGGAAATCTCAGTATTTCCTTAGAAAGTAAATTGACAAATCATTAATGATATATACCTATGGATGCATGTAGAGTACATAAAGATGTTTGCTACACTTAACAGAACATAATGAGGATATCTAGCTATTTCTCCTGTAACAAAACCACTGGAAAGGATTTTAGTAAAAAAAGAAACATGCTACGAAGGGCCTTATATATCTTTTATCCCATCTACAGTGCTGGTCCTAAATGAAAACTGACTGTGTGTTTGCTGATCTTTCTCGTGGGTAGATGGATACATACAGTCTAACCTCATTGATGCTTAAGTAACTAGCTCTCTACCTGGCTTCAGAGCATTCATAGCACAGCTCAGCAAGGCTGAGCAACTTGAATTCAGGGCTGCTTGTCTCTCTTCCCCGCATCATAAGTGAATACATCAACTGGGTTGGACCCAGCACTGGGCTTGATGGTTTCCAACCACTCAACCTTCCAACAGAAAAAAAATTTACTAATATTTTTCACAAAGCATTCTTTGCAATTTCTACCTTAGTATGAGTTAATTGCAATTAATTTTCAAGTGTGATTTCATTAGCCAATGCTAAACACTTAATAAACATCTAGAGCCATTGTTGCTTTTGTTTTGCTTGCTCTGTTCCATCTTTGCCACGTTCAAATAAATACTGGTTTGTGTGAACAACATAGCATTTAAAAAGTCTTGATCCTCATTACTCCCACAATTCAATTTTCATAACAGCAGATTTTCTGACTAAGAGTTTTGTTTTCTTCTTCTATGAAAACTTTAAGTATATCTTGATTTTTTCCCCCTTGTCTAATTTCCTCCATTCTACAGAGCCCTATATTACTTTGAAGTGCACTAATGTAATTGCCTCTCTTCACATTTACCTGACTGGCAATATAATTATCTTTCTATGTAGTTGCCTTTTCTTTTCCACCAAAACATATTTTTCTTCTGTCTTCCAAAGAGCCACCTACATGTCCACGTCTACCCAAACATAAGTAGGACAGTGTTCTAAGATTTCCCCATACCACTTCTATTAACCTTGATGAGAACATGTGCAGAAAAGCAGTTTGTAGGAGTAATTTACAGGTTGGAAATTTCTGCATTGATCCTGTTTCTTTTTCTTGGTCTGTGTTTCTTGAATACAAGTAACGAAAGGCTTTGATGACAGTTGCATTGGTCTAGAAGACTTAGGGGTCTGATAACAAAACCTAAGTATGAGATAGAAAAGATGTGCTAATTAGCTTATATAAAATGATATGGTGAGTTATTCATCCTGGTTGCATGGAACTTTTCCAATTTTAGCCTGAAAGTTCTGTGTCTTAGAAGATCCCTTATTCCCAACCAAACCAAGATGGTTGCACATCTTTTTTGGCACTGAAGCCTTGTACCCTTGGATATGGTTGACTAAAGACCTGTCTTGAAAATGTATATTCAGGGTTGTATTTCTTCTTTGCCCAATGCAAGACATAACTGTTTTCAATTGTGTTGTATGTGTGGGTACATATGTATGTGTATGCATATGTGTGTATATAGGAATGAGTGTGGGCAGTAGAAGAATATGAAAGATCAGGGAGCTGGGAGTGATTAAGAAAGAATCCTAGCAACATGTGATCAATACAGGGTTATTTGTGGACTTTTTAAAAAATCTCTATTGTTAGTATATCAGAGTCATCTGGCAATTATACTGGGTAAAATGTGTAGAGATAAACACTGTGGTCCAAAGGCAAGAAGCACCTGGTGAAGCATTGTAACAATGCATGTCTGATAGCTCCTACCTGGGAAGCTGTGAATCATAACTACTTATCCCCAGATAGGTTTGAAAAAGAAAGTAATACTATATTTGTGAAGAATCTCATTTTTTTAATGTCCTATTTTGTTACAAAGAAGGAGAGATATGTGGGAAAGTGATAAGGCAACAGGTACACAAAGTACTAAACTACCACTGTGAGACAGCTGCAAGTCACATTTTGACTTATCCATGCTAATTAACATTTAGGAAGTTGGTGTGAGTAACACTGAGCGCAGGAAGCATAAAAAGGGAAGGGCATATGATTGGAGAAGAAGAGTGCAGATGGTAAGAAACAGAGAGCGTTTGGAGGTGGAAAGCTAGGGGCAATTGCAACTGCACATGGTTTTTTGTCATTATTTTATAGGTCCTGCATTTACATATATTTGCACTAGAATATATATACACATATATACATATATATGCATGTATATTCTATATCTATTTAACCATTTATCTATATTTGAGGTTCTGTGCTATGTGACTTTTACATTGTACATTGTAATCCAATAATTGCTCCCATGAGACACTTAGAGAAAATGATGTTTTTTTTTTGTAAAACAGTTATGATAAACACCCAAGTAGACGAGGAGAAAATGAGCAAAACCAAGCTCTGACTTTAGAAATAGCTTTCTCTTTTGAAGTACGCTTTTCTCATAATATATCTAGATTATGATTTCTTCTAACTTTACTCCTTTCAATTCCTTTCACCCATTCAGACCCACCTCCTTTCTGTCTTCATTAGAAAACAAACAAGACCTAGCTTCTCCTCTCCTTCTTCTTCTCCTCTTCTTACTCCTTTTCTTCCTCTCAGTACTCCTCCCACCTTAGCTCCTCCTACACATCACCCTTCCTGTTAAAAGGAAACTTTTCTCTCAAAATACAATTAGAGCATAATTATGCCAATTTGTACCAGTGAGGTACAAGATAGTCCTAATACTCAGTCCATCCTTTTGTTGACCTACCAGCACCTCTGTCATCTCTCCTAACTAAAACATTTAGTTCTGAACCTGGCTTTAGGAGAGATAGAGGGGGGAGACAGGGAAGCAGATGTTCATGAATCTCCACCAGTCAAAGATAGTAGATATATCTAGGTTGGGTAGTGGGTTACACCTCTGATTGAACAATACCAAACTTATAAAGCCTATGATTAACATTTTTTTAAAAAATGTATAAATGCAAAAAGGAAAAGGGGGCATGGGATAGGGGTTTTCTAAGGGGGGGAATGGGGAAAGGGGATGACATCTGAAGTGTAAATGAAAGATCTAATAAAAAAATATATATAATAAAAAAATACCACTATCCGTCAGTTCAGTAGAATTTCAGGTCTTTATGGAGAGTCAAGTCCTTTTAACTTTGCCAAAATTTAATATGAAAAGCCATAGCTGTAAAAGAAATAAATAAAACAGAAATCTAGTTTGAAAAAAAAAAAAGAAAACAAACAAGATTTTAAAAGAGCTGGTTGCAGCTTTCTGTATTTGTTCCCATCTGTTGTGATACCAAACTTCTCTAATGGGGGCTAAGCAAGATAATGATCTATAACAATAGCAAAATGCCATTATAAGTAATTTTCTTGCTACATCCTTTCAGAACAGTAGTATCTGATTTTATTCTAGATCCCTGGACATCTAGTCTCAGATTCTTGGTCACCCATCAGCATTGGGAACTGGTTACATCTTGTGGAGTGGGCATTAACTCAAACCAGATATTGGTTGGTTATTCCCACAAATTTTGTGCTACCATTGCCCTAGCATATCTTGAAGGCAGGACACTATTGTTGATTCAAGGGTTAGTAGCTGGGTTGGTGTTTCCATTTCTTTTCTGGTAGCATGTCAAGTGTCTTCCTATACCAATGATGGGAGATGTGAATGCTTTTGGGTGATATGTGACTGGCAAGCATAGTTTGGAAGGTGTCATATTCTTTGTATAAAAGGAAATATCCTCAGGCATTGGAGAGAAGAATAGATACCACTGTGATGAAGCTACAGTACAATTTTAGCAAGAGCTATCAGGCAGGGAACGGAAACCAAATGACAAGAGAGCAATGGAAAGTCAGCATAAATGCAATTCATTAACCATACTGTCAAACACCTTCATTTGTGGCTACAGTAATGGCATTATTGATTGTAACATGCTTATATTATTTTTAAAGAAGGTTCTCAGTTATACACATAGAATTACCTGTTTGTCGTTTGTCTTTTGAGCCATAAACAGATTCAATCAACAGCTGAGTATACTTTAAGAGTTAAAACACATCCCATGAGTGACTGAAGTAAGTGGGCACTGATGTTTCTGGTTTTATTCTGCTACAAAACCTTGAATTCCTAAATGAAGCTAAAAATTCCTTCTGTTTTTATGGCTAATATTAAATAAATAGAAATAGAGAAAACAGTGTTTTCTATCTCAGGGAATATGGAGCAAGGAAGCACGGAGAAAGAGAAAAATGAGTTGCCAGATCACTGGGAGTTAGGTTTCCAATGGTCAAGACGTTGGAGAACACAGATGGAGACTCTTTCTGGTTATGCTTTTGAGAATGAGGTTCTGAGAGAAGACCTCCTTATGAGGAAGATAACCTTAAATAAAACTGATATTTGTATTTGGGCATGTGTCCTGGTGATGGCACATGAAGTACTTAGGTACTTCACAAGTAGTAAGGTGAACTTGGATGTGGAAGAAAGTATTGTTGGTGTACAAGTACGCAGGCCTAATAGTATTGTGACTAATTTGTGACTAATTTGTGGCATAATTTGTGACTAATTTGTAACTAATGAGAGAAAAAAGACTATAGAGAATAATATGGGTATTTCTGAAGAAACTGACTTTGGAATGAGATTATGATTTTAATTTTTCAGGTGATGAGGCTCAAAAAATTTATGAAGGGCAAGAATATGGGAGCCTATTGGAAAGCTGAACCATTCATTTCTTTGGTAGTGAATAAGTTCAATTTCAAAAGAATCATCTTCCATTTCTCCATTTTGAGATCCTTGCAAGCTGCTCAGCCCAAGAAAGTCTTTATATGCTCAGATGTCACTCAGAGTCCTTGGAAATAAAAGGTCAAGGAGAGGAGATATTTACACAGGAGATGTTTACAGTATGTTTGATATACTTTATATATATATATATATATATATATATATATATATATATATATATAATATTAAAAGCATAGCACCAGTTGGTATTTGGTTTGGGTAAGTGTGGACTGGCCACCTGGTTTTCATGCTTTGCCTTGTAACTGAGTCAGACAATGACAGGCAGTGAAGCATGCAAGCAGGGAGTAGGACATTTGTTTCAGTCAGCAAGCTGGAGACTCCACTTTGGAAATAGCACCCTCCTCTCTCTCAGAAATGCTGTAATGAACATTACAGTGGCAAATTGTCATGTGATTTTTGAGCTTCCTGAGAAGCTGGTTATGGTAGAGGGTTGGTTACTCCATTTCAGACCTAATGATATTTGCTTCAAAGCATCATCTAAGAGGTGTTGTCCAGTGATGCCTGAATCCACCAACTCTGTGGTAAGGAAGACAGAAAATCAGACAAAAACTAAAACCACTGCATTCTTGAGAATACCTAGAAAGGCAAACCATTTTCAAGTGATGCTACTAGATTATTTCATGATACAAAAATGCCTACAGTGGGACATTTGAGAGCCAGAAGTTCAGCTTATCCATGGAGAGAAAGCTTAACCAGGAACTCTAGCTGACTGCTTCAACTCCACCGGTTAATTTCTGCTGGATACTTGAACGCGCACAATTTGTTGGTGGTATCTGTCTTCTGTTTGCTATTTGTTCTTTTCCTTGGAAGCCTCACCCATGGGGATAGGATGCCCTGCTGGTGATCCTCCTGATTGGAGGCTTCAGGTGGCAGCCTCTACAGGGCTTTTCCAGTCAATTCTGCTTGCTGTTTACACCCCTGCCCCAGTTTTATTACCGTACCTTCGTTTAGTTTCTTAATAAGGCATTTACAGCCATCTCTGCTGGATGTTGTGAATATTCAACTTGATGCTTTCCTCTCTATCTACCACTTCTACCTATCCTCAACGTGCTCCTTGATCATTTACTTCTGCTTGCCACCTGCTTAATAAACTCATTCACTCAATTCATAAGTGTGACTAGCATAGATCATTTTTTTCTGAACTGCACAAAATAGATGCAGTGTGCTCTCAGGCAGACAGGGGTTTGAATCCTGCCTATGGCAGACTAGATGCCACTCAGTTTAATTGCAGTCTCACTTGCCTCCTCTGTATGATGCTTGCAAGATGTCAAGGTTGTCTGGTGTCTGTAAGGTCAAGGGACGTGCTCAGTCCTCATTTAACATTTTCCCATTGTGTCTTTGAGCACATCCTGTGAATAATGAGGGTTTATTATGATTTAGCAGAAATTGCAACTTTGAGTAAGACATGATCCCTTGAGCATGTATTTACTATGACTTACTATAGGACTCTACTCCATACACTACAATCCTCAGGGACTTTGTGTTTCTTCTCATTGTCTTTCTTTTCTAGAACTGTTGTGTAGTGGGAACGTATGTAGGCACTGATATTACCCTGCTTTGGTTGATTATGGTCTCAGCTTCTTATATTGTGTATATTTACATGTGGCCTACACTTGGTTTCTTAGGCTCTTTGTCTTTTGCATAGCTACAAAGTGTAGGTTATAATAATTCTGACTCCTCTAAGAGGAACAAATGAATGTCTGAAGCATTTGCAAGAGTGGCAAGTGCTCCATAAATGAGAGCCTTTATTGTCATAGATGTACTTCAGTATATAGCCAGAGACACAGTCGTTCTGACACCAGTGTGGAAAAGCTATCAAAAGGAATGAACATGTGTGTCCCTCCTACGTGATGCTTTAAAAATACTATGCGGATCTGAGATGCCTCCCACCTTTCAGCATTGTAGTACACGCTGATTGCTGAAAATGCTCAGGGTCTCACAGCAGCAAGAGCATACTGGCTTTTGGTTACTATCATTCTCCTGTTATTGTCCTCATGTGACAAGCATACCACAGGCCAGAGCAAACCTTTGCATCCCCAAGTGCCCTATAGTACAGTAAAGAGGTGTGTTTTGGAAAAAGAGCGTTAATTCTGCATCATTTATTTATTCTCTCAATAAAGATGATTGAACATCATCTTTCCCAGATAGCAAGTATATATTAGCTATGCTTGAGAAACCAAGTTAAAAGAGGGTAGGAGGAAATGAGATTAGCCAGGATAGCATTGTTGGGCTTGTCCATCCATTGAGAATGAGTTATAGGACCTGTGGCATCTTGGATAAACTATAAGCAGATTCAAAAGAGAATGCTCAGTTGGTGAGTTTCTGCCTAGCTGTGGTCATTGGTGGGTCATTGATTATATTTCTGAGCTTTGTCTCCTTTCCTCATAGACTATTTTGACTTCTGCTTTATTAAGGTTAGTCCATATGCCAAAGGGCTAAGTATAGCTCACAATTGAGAGGGAGGTCTACAATTGGCTAGAAGTCATTCTTCCTGCTCCTCCTTTGCATGCCACTCTCATTGGCTGTGTTTCATGTCTGACAGCTTGCCTTCAAGGTCACTGTCCTATTTTCTCACTTCTATAGTCTACAGACAATAAATAAGAACCTAGTGCATGATCTCCTTCTACCCTGAGACCCACATTGGGATCTTCTAAGTTACAAAACATGGTATATACATTCTGTCCCCATGGAACACTACTATATATTCTAGTAAAGTATAAATGGAGTACATTCTAGTACTAAACTATGGCTATTATTTCAGAAGGGACAGAAGCATGGCTTGGAGCCATGTTTCATGATCTGTATTGCAGTTTGCTTATTAGCACACCTCTTGATTATCATAATTCTGCTGAAAAGGCAGGAGACAAACATATCATTCTCTTACAGTACCTGCTGATTAAGGGTCCAGAGAGAACACAGCTTCATGAAGGAAGCTAGTCAGTCCTATGCAGCTGCTCTGCTTAACCAGAATGCTTTCATACCCCTGTGTTATCACAGTACAAATGGTGGAGCTTTTTCTTCATCTTCTGCCTTGAGAGCATCTGTCATCCTGAGCTCCTTTGCTTCAATCTCTGTTTCTCATTTTCCACTTGGCATTGATTCTTCTATATATAGCAGGAAGAAAGGTGATATTGATGATCTCCTTCCTCCCTCCTACACACACTTCATAACTTCCTCAGGATGGCTTATTATCATCTGCATTTTAACTTACACGAATCCCTCCCACCTCAAATGTTTCTCTGCCTGTATGCCACTTCTCCAGATACCCTCTCGCTCTCTCTGACCCTTGTCATCCATGCTTTTGATATTGTAGGAACTACTCTTCTTCAGTGTCTGGTCTCTTAGGTCATTGCAGATTCAGTTTGATCCCCATTAACTCAGTTCACATAGTTTGCTTGAGGTCACACTGACTCCTTGTGCGGGAAATGGGGTAGATGATTTCGAGTCATATATGATATATTTGTAACATCTGTATTGCATCATGCCTTCTTTTTCCATATTCTTGAAGCTGTGATAAATACAGAAAACAACAAAATTGAAAGGGTTAAGATTTTCTGAGTATCTATTTCTAAGTGAAACAACATAGTGAGAATCTTGGACACAGCAGCCACTGCCCTTGAGAGCCTGGTTCACTGATTGCCAAGAGCTATTTTGGGGTACTCTTTGGAAGCTTCCTCTCCTGTCAACATAGATAAACAATAGTTTCTGGTTTCTAGTAAAGTTAAATTTTAGTGTATAGTTTGATCTTAGTTCCAGAAGTAGCTGGGATTTGGTGACAAATCTTTTTAATATCTTTTTAATATTTTTAAATCTTTTAAATCTTTTTAATATCTTTTTAATAGCCCTCCCTTCTTGTTTTGGCTCACATCTCTGTTCACTATGGTTCTGTTGCCTGTTCATTCCCTGCCTACACACATTAGGATTTTAGACCAAGGCTTTCTTAGGTGTTGAGTTATGGTTAAGTGACTTCTTTCCAAATTGTCAGGTTGGGCTTCAGGGAAGTGCTGAGACACCACTCCTGGTGGTGGAGAAGCTGGAGCTGGACATCTAGGTGCTTCTCGGAGTTATAGAGGAGTGGTGGCACCCTTGGGCTGGGGACAGCATGTAGTCCAGGTTCAGAGGAAAAGGGAGCTCCAGTTTTTCTCAGCAGTGATTATCTTTAGCCTGGTAGTGGTTGTCTGGTAGCTCAGAGAGGCCTTCTACAGGAGAATTAAGCTGCAGCTCTATAGGTGAAAGCCTTCTACATGTTCTCCTTGGTGGTAGTAGTAGATGAAGGAGACAGACCATGGTTTGAAACTATTTATTGACTGTTCATGGTAGAAAATAGATGCACACCATTTCAAGGGTACAAAAATCAATGAAGGGAGACCCCAAATTTATATAGTATGCAAAGACAAAGAATATTCTACAGAAACATCTAGCATGCAAGGGTTACCATTGTTTCCAAATGGCAACCCCTACAAAAGCATTAGAGTTCCTTTTATAATGGGACTGTTTGATTACTTCTGAAATAACAGCATACTTCTAAAACTTAGGGCACATTCCAAGGGGTTACAGAAATCATTAACAGAAGGTTGTAAAAAAGATATACACAACAGGTATAAAAACCAGAGATAAGATACTGACTGAGTTAGTCTAAAACTTTTTCATGACCCTTCAAGCAAGTAACAAATGCTGAAAGTCAAGCCAGATAATAGCTCCTAGTGTATATGCATGTAGGTATTCTGTTATAACCTCTTATTCAATTTATGACTGAATTTATGTGCAGACCTGCAGTGAGTTTTTTCACCATGTGAACATATGCTCTGAGAATCTTGCAAGTACTGAGAACAAAGGACAGAAATAAGTCCTCCTCCCCTTTTATCCCAGAGACTTCAACTTAGAGAAGTGCAATTCCCTACAGAGGCTTTACCTAGTCTCCCACTGTGTCACTTTGAGGTGCTATCTGGAGGTTGGAGAAGCCACCCTTAAAGCAACTGGGTCAGGCAGATCCGCTGCAGACCTGCAGAAGCATAGATACCCAATGGTCTAAATGGTCCAAGGCTTAGTTTCTGAACGGGATATGAAAAACGAACCCCTTACCACACCATACCGCCCTGTACCATACCAACTTCTCAGGGTGGACAGTAGATTAAATACCTTTTGATGGGAGGATTGTCTGGGAAGAGGAGCTTATAAACTAAGGTATCAGAACCTCTGGGTACCTCATTAGCATGAAGAACTCTGTTCTGGGCCTATGTGACCACAGGTCATGTTTCCTTATGTGCAGGGTGTGGCATATGTTCCAGGGTAGGACTCTGGAGCAAGGAGTCACCTAAGTCTTAGGTGTGTCCCTACAAATTTTCCCAGGTCTCAAGCCTGCTCTACCTTACCAAGCTTCCTGGAATGGTTTACATGTGTGTGTGCACATGTGTGGGTGCACACATACACGTGTGTGTATATCCCAAAATATTAATTTTTGATGGTAATAGATTTTTTTGAATATAGCTAAGGAGCATAAGTAGAGTGCATACAGCACTGACATAAACTCATAGATGTTGCAAAGCTTATATGCTAAATCTGAAGCATTTTCCTCAGCTTGAAGCAGCACTGGTCCTCATCAGCAGAGTAGACAGGGTTAGGCATTATATATTTTCGGGCATATGGCTTAACCTCCATGTACCTTTTTTAATGAAATAAATTATGGTTTCCTACAGTCAAATTGAAATCAACAAGAAGAAACAAAAATTCTAGAAGCAAGTTCATTGACAACCAACAACAGCCTATTGTAATTTTAAATCCTTCCTCTGACAGAAATCAACACAGGAGAGTTAAGGGTTCAATGTGACCTTTAGTTCAGGGGAAAATACCATCACATAGTTTTAATTGCTTCAAGCATCAAGGGCAGACAGAACTATGCTTAATATTTCTAATATCTGCCCCCAAAGTTGGTGGGAAAGCCTGAGTCATGTTTAATCTTTGGAAGATTCCTGTCTCAAACATTTTTACTTAAAGCACAGTACACATCCTGATAGATGTATCTGGAACTCACAAGCTTCGGAATACAAATGGGAAATCAGTAAGAAATTAAAACTTCACAGGCTTACAGGTAAACCTATGATTAGTGTAGTTCTAACACAGAATTTTGTTCCTAGCAAGTATGTATAAAAATCTCTGGGGAATAAGATGCTTGATTTTGAGAAGAGATCTGCTCCAATTGGGTGCTTGTCTACTC
The DNA here is from genome assembly GCF_011762505.2 of Arvicanthis niloticus. NCBI lineage: Eukaryota > Metazoa > Chordata > Mammalia > Rodentia > Muridae > Arvicanthis > Arvicanthis niloticus. The sequence goes on along the minus strand of NC_047668.1, from coordinate 47,487,084 downwards.
TGGCTACCACTTCAGTTTTCTGGCTACTCTTGGTGCTATGCTAGGTGTATGGCCTCTGTACTCTGGTGCCTTCAAGGCTTAAAACACTCCATTGAACCCAATGTGGCATCATGGTGAGAGACATTCTTCTTCCTCAATGTTACTGTATCACATAGTCCCAGGGGCTTACACGGATCAGATGAAAGAGATTTCATATTTTCTCTGTAACCTTTCTGCTTCTTTGAGACTTTTGATATGAGCCAGTGGGGAATAGAGACAAGAAATACATTCTACAGAGAGTCACCAGGCTATAATCATAGCAAAGTTTTCCCTCGGTGACTCAGGTTTACTTACTCACTCAGCTTCAGGGAGATATTTTCTTTCTCTTAGGACAAATTGCTGAAACTTCCTCATTCTGCATGAAAATTGCTGTCTGGCAAGCTGTCTCATGGTGGTACTCAGGGATATGTGCTGTCTCCCTTTCCTCTTACTTTCTATCTTTTTCTCTTTATCTCTCCAGACAAATATACCATGAACATGTATAAGGTGCCAGGCACTATTCTAAGTGGCAAGATCGTGGTAATGGACAGAGCCTTCAATAATTGTTCTCCCAAAGGGACCTAAAGGGAAGGCAGAATAAGGAATCAAACACATGAAAGTATGTTGACAAAATGTTAAAACTTCCTGTTTTCCAAAGGTATCCATGGCCTTAGAGCCCAGGTGGTAAAGCTGGTCCTTGAGGCCTAATGGCTTTAATTTACACCAATGGAATCCTGTCATTCCTTTTGTTTCTTGATAACACCCTGACACCCCATCCCTAACCTTTTATATCCTAACCTTGTTTGGCCTCCCAGAGAGCTTTTTATGTATAATTGTAAGATATGGTTTGACCTTCTTAGGACCTTTAAGTACAAGGATCTTTTAATTTTACATGCATCTGTGAGTGTAAATTTCAATGTCATGGTGAGAGTCCATATTTAAAAGTACATGAAATGGTCTCATTCTTTTCCTTACATCAAAGAATATTACACTCGTGCATTCCTTACCAACACAGATATGGTCCTAGAAATTTATTCAAGGTATTTTTGTTATGCAAACCTTATAGAACACTGGTTCCCAACCTTCCTAATGTTGTGACTCTTTAATAAAGTTCTTCATGTGGGGGTGACCATCCCAGTCATAAAATTATTTTTGTTGCTACTTATAACTCTAGTTTTGCTACTGTTATAAATTGGAATGTAAATATTTAATATGCAGGCCATCTGATATACTACCTCAAAGGGGTAATGACCCACAGGTTGAGAACCACCACTGTAGAGTATATTTATTCTAAGTAAGTTTGGTGTGACATTCCTGGCCTATATAACCTTATGGGACCAACAGTGACATTGGCAGAAGTCTTCATTTGTGGATCATACATGCATTTTGATTTTATGGTCACAAAGGCTTCTATGATCAGCTGCCAGCAGCAGAAATATAAATAAAAAAGGCATTAACATAGTGGAAATTTGAAGGGAGCCACTTCTCATATGGGTCAGTAAGTTTAAGGGCCCCCAAGCCTGTTGAACAGTCAGGAAACAAGTTATGTTTACTGGAACAGAGGAACCAAAAAAACATAGAAACAGAAGAGGAGGCCTGAAGTCACATAAGCTAATGATCAAAGCCCAGCATGTATACCCTGGTAGAGCTTTAAATTACAAATGACTACAACAGAGAGTGGAGGTGTCACCTTTATGAAGATGATCTTGGCTTTAGCACAGTGATTAAACTACAAGAAGTCAAAAGGGAAAGGAGACAAGCCATGCACTATCAAAATCTAATGAGTTTCAATGAGAGCAGGGAGGGGTTTGTGGGAGGGTTTGGAGGAAAGAAAGAAAAGGGAGAACTATAATTAAAATGCAATCTAAAAAATTAAATATACATGGAGTTTGATTAAATTAATGAACATATTTAATATTTTCTTTTTTATTGAAAATTGGGTCTTCTCTCATACAATACATCCTGATCACAGTCCCCCTCCCCGCCTCCTCTCTTCCCAGCTTGCCCTACCTCTCCTCTTCCTCAGATCGATTCCCCCTGTTTCCTTTACAGAAAAGAGCAGGCCTCTAAGGGTGTAAGCCAAACAAGGAAAAACAAGGTATAATTAGAGAAGGCAAAACCCCCATGTTGAGACTGGACAAGGCCACCTAATAAGAAGAAAATAGTCCTAAGAGCTGGCAAAAGAGTAAGAGATATAACCGTTCTCAACATTTTCTAAACAACAACAACAAATCAAATCAAATCAAATCAAATCAAATCAAATCAGTGAGAGTTGCAAAACTTCATATGTTAAATGTTTTCTGGAGATTAATGGGTTAAAGGTATTATTCCTGAGGTGGAGCTACAGATGATGAATTTGTAAGAGGTGGGATCTTGTTGTGGCCCAAGCTGCCTCACACTTGGGGGCCAAAATGTCTCTGAACATTCTGTCAATGTTGGGACCCACACTGCCAAAAGCCTTGGGGGCTAAACTGTTAGAGCCTGCACTGCCCTAAGCTGCTCCAGTCTGCGGGTCGGGGTTCAGCAAGAGAGAAAATGAGGACGGACTTGAAGAATGGAGACCAGATAGAGTGTGATTCAATCCCGTTTATTCTTCAGTCTCTCTTCTCTCTAAGTCCCAAGTCTTGAGTTCCTAGTCCCTAGTGCCTCCAAGTTCCAAGTAACTTCTTCCAAGTGCTAAGTGCCTAATGTCTAATTCCTAGCTCCAAGTTGTACTCTCTGAAGTGTCTGATTCTCTGTTACTACAAATTGTTCTCTCTAGAGCCAAGTGTCTTCTACATAATGTCAAGTAATCTGTTGCTTTCTCTGTCTGCCTCTAGCCTTTTATATGTCTCACTTCTAAGCCATGCCTTCAGGTCACACCTTTAATCATGCCCTTAGGTCTTGTCTCTAAATCTGATCTCTAAGTCACACCCTTAAGTCACACACCTTTAAGTCTCACACATCCAAGGGAAGATCCTGGGTATCTAAAGCAAGATGTTATCAGAGTGTGCTCAGCTGTTGCAGGCTAATGTAATCAAGTCTCTTATCAGGGTATATGGCTCAAGATGGCTGCAAGGATGATAGCCGACTTCTGTCAGCCCCACACAGGATCTCATAGGAATCCTTATGTCATTGAGAACATATACTTGGGAGAGACTGAGACCCTCCATAAAAGTTCTCTTTCTACTGTTACTTTATGGTTTATGAAGTGAGCTGTTAGTTCACTGAAATGTGATGGATGGTTGTTCCACAAGGCCATACCAAGTGAATCTATATAATCTTGGACTGGAACTGGCAGAATTGTGAGCCAAAACAATCCTTTTCTCTTTATTAGTTACTTGATTTGGTTATTTTATCTTAGTAATGGAACTGAAATGAAGATAATTTAGGTGACAGGGAGGGGTGAGAAGCAGTTTGCAATGTATAGTTTCCATGTATAAGATCCAACCATTGAATTATTTAAAAGAAATGATGACAGTTTAGGTAACAGAGTAGGGAGGGGTGATTTATGGTTTCCATGTATAATAAACAACCATCGAATTATTTAAAGACAGAATTATTTAAAGAATATTTTTAAAAAGTTGTGATTCAAGATTGATTTTATTATTTTTGGCCATGCAACCTATTCATTGAATTGGCATTTACAGATCATAAGACCATAGCCAAACTTGGGCTAAAAAATGTGGAATCCTGCTATCTGCTTAGATAGGTGAAATTTGAACAATTTATTAGCTTTCATCATAGAGATGTTGTTTTAGTGTACTAGAGGGGCTGTAGAAAGGTTCTGTTGCTCAAGAGGCTTGAACTATAGAAACTGATGGTGTAAGTTCTAGACCAACTTTTTACAACTGGAGTGCTTGTAGAGGATATTTTCCTTGCTGCCAAGAAGAAAAGCTTTGTTCCAGGTCTATCTCCTTAGTGTATAAATGACTCTTACTAAGCTCATCTTTTCATATCATCTCTGTGGCTTCCTCTTCTTTCTTTTTAAATTATTTTATATTTATATATTTAATTTTATGTATGTGTTTTGCTTGCATGTATGTTTGTGTACCATATGCAAGCCTTGTTGTACCCACAGAAGTCAGAAAGGGGTGTTAGTCCTCCTCCAACAGGAGTTATGAGTCACTATGAGCTATTATTTGGGTGCTAGGTCCTGCAAGAGCAACATTATTCTTAACAAATGAGTTATCTCTCCAGCCATGTTTCCCGCTCTTTAAAGGTCTAGCCTTGATGTGAAGGTTTGAGCTTGGTCTTATTGTAATTTGTTGTACCATGTGTTTGGTTAGTATTCCTGGAGACCTGCTTTTCTATGGAAGGAGACTGGGGAGGGAAGTGGATCTGGAGGAGAAAGAGCTGATGGAAGAATTGGGATGATTTGAGGGAGGGGAAGCTGCAGTCTGGACATATTGTATGAGAGAATAATAATTTGAAATGGCACTCATATAATATCCAATAAAAATAAATTAAAAAAATAAATAAAATGTTTCCACCATTTGCTGTGTATGTACAACTTCAAAGTTTTAGTATTTATAATGAACTAAACTCATGCTTGGTATGATTATGCTCATGAACCCGATTTTGGAATCTAACAGCACATGAATCAATTCAGAGGCTTTTATACTGTAGGACAAAGATTGTGATTAGTTGTTAATATCATATCCATTAATGAAATTTAAGGCAGAACATAACATGTCTGACTAAGAGTATACAGTAAAAAAAAAAAAAGGCTGGATGTTCTCAGCACTTTGGAAGTGGAGTCGTGAAGAATAGGATTTCAACCTCTGCTACGAGGAACACTACTTCAAGAAGACCAAACAAATAGTTTTAAAAAGATCAAAATATGTAGAAGCCAAACTTAGGGCATTTTAACTCGATTGTCTCTAGAAAAATTTTAGCTCAAATAAGATTACATTCTGAAGAATTTCAAGTAATTGGATATATGCATTTTAAAGGTTATTCAATTCAATGTATAAGATATGTAAGCAACCAGAATGTTGATTCTGAAGCCCAGAGATGAGGCAAGACATGGATGTATATTTGCATGGGGTTGACGTTAACTATGAGGAGGTTGGCTGACATCCCTCACTGAGATGGAGGCTGATCCTAGTCTTCATTCCAGTAATTAGAGCCATGTGACTGTGACTCAGACTCATCTTCAATCTCCAGTTACATCTGTCATCCCAAGTTATAATTTTACCTAAACTGTTGAGCTCATGCACAGACACTGCTCTCACAGGTGATGGCCATTTTATGGTTTAAGATTAAAGCCGGCTGGTTTTCACAGAGCTGATAAAGTTCTTGATGGGTTCTGATAGCATCGGCTTCTCTTTCTTATGAGGTTTACTTTGGGAAGCCTCTTGGCATTGTCCTGGAAGAGTTTACAGCACATCAATCACAAACACATCAAAGGGCTTTTCGCCTTAATTGAATAACAGCACTGATAGATACTGAAAGACTTGCTTCAGATAAGGTACTACTAAAATACCCTACAAATGAACTGAAAACACAGCTATCCACTTTCTTTCCATCTTTGTTACTTAGTGACATATACGAGGTCATTGTGTTTGCTTTGAGCTTTCGGAAGTTTTGAGAATATGGTTTTGACAATTGTACTGGATGGTTTTGTATGTCAACTTGACACAAGCAAGAATCATCAGAAAGGAGGGAGCCTCAGTTGAGAAAATGCTTCCTTGGATCCATCCAGCTGTAAGGCCTTTTCTCAATTAATTATCAACTGGGGAAGGCCCATCCCATTGTGATGGTGCCATCCCTGGATTCTGTAAGTAAGCAGGCTGAACAAGCCACGTGAAACAAGACAGTTAGCAGCTTCCTTCCATAGCCTCTGTATCAGCTTCCTGCCCTGCCTGAGTTCCTGTCCAAACGTCCTCTAATTATGGTCTATGATCTATCTGGAACTGTAAGGCAAATAAACCCTTTTCTCCCCAGCTTGCTTTTTGGTCATGTTTTGATACAGCAATAGAAACTCTAACTAAGACAGCCAATACATATGGAAAAGTGGCCTCTATTCATTTGGTCAACAGACATTTCCTGAATGCCATCAGCACTCAGCATGGCACTGTGTGACATAACTATATGTCTGGCCGAAACAGAACAGAATGGATTATTTACCAGGGGACTTTGTAGACATTAGCCCTATGATGGCTAGTCTTTGTTGTCAACTTGACTATACCTAGAATCAACTAAAATCTAAGCTGCTGGGCCTTGTATAAGAGATTATTTTATAGTCAAACTATTTGAAGCAGAAACACTCAAGACTAGGATAAACCTTTTGCCAGTAACTCACATAAGAGGACATGGAAAAAGAAGCTTTTTGCTTGCTTGCTTTCAATTTTGTAGGCAAGTTCTTCTAGTCTTTTGCTACCAGCTTGTTCCAGATTCTAGTATAGACTGAATACCATCTGTTCTCCAGGATCCTCCAGGATTTCAGAAGCAGAATGGAACTGCTGAGATACCCAGTGTGGACTGAATGACTACCAAATTCTTTGCTTTTTTCATGGTAACACAGCCACTGTTTGACCAAGTCCTGTAGGTCAATCTAATACATTCCCTTTAAATATATATTAATTGTATTAGTTCTATTTTTAGAGGGCCATGATTAATATAGGCTCCAAATTTCAGAGCACTGAGTTGAGGCATGAACTCACTCAGAGTTCTGACTCCAGCCTTATCTGTGCCCGTACACAAATACCATATGCCAGTGGTGAGGGTTGTGAACTGACTCCAGAGATTTCATCTGGGTCTATTGTCCTATAATCTGATGACTGAAAAAATATATGATTTTCAATTCCTGAAAGCATTCACTGCCTCCAGAGATAGTAGACATTTGTCCTAGTTTGTTGGTTGGCCCAGGAATGACAATCTGGGAGGGAAGATAGAGCGTGCTCCATGGTAGTGAAATAACATTTCAAACACAAACCCGCCCAAACACCTTGCATCCAGTGTGACTTTGCCTCGGCTTCTCTACACCTATCATGTACCTGACAACTCACTTTTTATTAAAATGTGTTTGGAGTGATCTTTCCATGTGTGAGACTTCAAAGTGTTCAAATGAGAAGCATATGTTAAAATGTTATTTTTTTTATCTCATCCTCAGACTATTACAGGAGGCCATTTTTCCTGTCTTTTAGGTCCATTTGGGGGATGCTTTGTCCCCTTCTCTTCTAAGGTCAATGCCTCATGTATCATTGCATATGCAGTGGGCTGGCCTTGGCATACTCTTGTCTACTTAGAGATTAGAAGTTAGAATCCCACCATCAATCAAGATGGCACCCCAGGCTTCGGATATCCACCCACAACATTAGATATGGCAACAGGGAGCTGCTTCTGGCCATTTAATGGCACACTTGGTATAAAAATGTGTGTTTTTTTTTCCTTCACACGTTGAACCTACCTTTTCCACTTTTCTAATGGGACTGTTTTTTATTAGCTTTTAAGAGTTCATTACATTTAAAAGTTTTTATAGCACATATTCATTGTGGAAAAGAATGGATTTTATCATGACCTTCTCATGCAAGTATATCATATAAGTACAATGGCCTCCATCTCTCATTATTCTCTCCCAGTTTTCTTTCCTTTCTTCACTCAGTTGTATCCTTTCTCTTCCCAAGTAGTCCCTCACTCTGTTTGCAAGTCTTACTCATTTTTTTGAACTCCATATTTTGAATATGAGTGAAAATATGTAATATCTGTCTGGTTTTTAGCCTAAATTATTGGCTGTGAGCATTTGCCTCTCTATTTGTCAGGCTCTGTCCAGGTTATTTTCTAAGCTAATTGGAAGTTACATCCGGAAGCTTCATCTTCAGTGTACTGTGTTTACAGATGTTTCTTTTATAGGTCTTTTATATAACTTTTGTTAGTTTTGAGTTTGGGCAGAAGGAAACTTGCAGCTGAAGGCCCCACCATGGTAGCTCTCCTCCATGTTTCTCCCACTACTTTGCTGTTCTTCCTCGGGTGTTGGCATCTACTTTCTGTGTTGATTTTATGATGATCCTGTGTGCGTGTTTTTTTAAATATTGGCTGACTCACTCACATTTGATAATCAGGATAGGGTTTATACATTACTCATGTGAACTTAATCCTGGCAGTATAAAAGATGCTACCAAATAATAAAGGAGTTTGTAAATTCGTGATGTTCTTGTATTTAGATCTGCTGATCTCTAACACAGAGACTTTTCTCTAGTGGCCTCTATAACTAATCATAATGATAGATCTAATATTTTGTGCAGGATTGATGCTGGCTTGCCTTTTGAGGAAGTGCCTTATTTATCATTAGATCTACTGTTTAATTACCCAACAAAACACACAAATGTTTATAGACAGGTGTGGGTTCCCCATAGGTTTTTTTTGTAATAAATTCTTAGTAAAAATCCATAAAAATTGCATCAATGTTAAAAACACTCAAATGCATCTAGCAGTTCACTTACCATGGGTATAATCAGAAGACAGTTGACCCACAGTGACTTCTGTGTATCAGTCTACCTGGAATCTACATTGTCTTTTACTCAATGGAGGATGTTTTAAATTATATCCAGATCATGCCATGCACTGCTTGTGAAACCAGAGAATTTATGCAGGCTCAAATGCTATCTAAATAGCCTTGTTACATTTGACTTACACATGCTCTGTTAGAAATCGTAGTGATTCCAAAATGAACTACACAAGCTATTTCTTATTCTCTAAGAAAGGATTGTGTGTTTTTGTACACCGGGATTTATAAGTGTTACAATAAACATTTATAGAACATGTAACAGGCAATTCTCCCAGTTATTATGTGTAAAATTTTTTGTCTTTGCCAGGATCTTGTCAGAACTCACTGGATTAATCCCTCATATAGCCAAACTATGCCTCCATGTCCAGCAAAGCTATATGAGGGATTAATCCAGTGAGTTCTGACATGAGCCTGCCTGTGTTTAAACTCTACATCTTCCATTTTCCTGATTTAAACAAGTTACTTGGACATCTCTCTGTTGAATGGTGCTAAAAATTTGGATTTCTGTAAGCTCAAAGGGCAGAGTTCTCAAAACAACCCATTGCATCTGTAGAAGTCTCTGTAATATGATATATATTTTTACATATGCATATTTATTAATACATATATACATACATAAACATCCACGTACATATATGAACAATACATGCTCACATATGTATTTGTGTAAGACTCTATTTCAGGTCTGTGGCTGTTCTTTCATCCAAAATGAACCCTCATGCTCCCTGAGATGAAGTGCCATTTATCCATCCCCCAGAAATTCTAAGAATTGCATGGATCCTCTAGGCCCATTTCAAACTTTGCTTTCTCCACAAGGATGTTATCATTCCTACAAATGAGCACTATCTGTCTCCCTATGAGCAGGCCTGTCAGATTTAATGTTTCAGTCCAGGGTGGTTGTAATTACCTCATCTCCTGTTGGATACATTGAGCTTCTGACCTGTCCTTCCTTTCTACCTTGTCCCATGATATCATTAAATGTTTATTGGGACACTCTCAGTTTTCATATATATATTTCTCAGAGTGTTTTACAATGTAAACATTTGCTGGCATGTTTTTCACCAAGCCAGGATTTATATGTAAACAGGCTTCTCATCTCCTCAATTATGGTCTTACCCAAATACTGAGATGTGCATCTGTAACACTAATAAGGCTACTTGGAACGTAGAGACAGGAAACAAAGTGCAAGAATACTTGCAATAATCATAACTCTGAGGAATTTGACTTTGAAATTGAAAGGTAAACTGACTATGAATATCTGTTTGATGGATAAAGTTATATTTGTTTTCTATGCAGATGGAAGGAAGGTCACAGACAAAATGTTTAGGCCCCTAAAGTAATAGAAATGTTCTCCATTAGTGTAAAAAAATGACTCTTAAAATCCATTAAGTATACTCAGTGCTCTGATTTGCCTTAATTTCTTTTGAAAAGTTGTTTATATTTCATTGTTTGTGCCCAAGAAGAGAGCTTAAACATAGTGACCTGCTTGGCGTTCAGAGCATCAATCCAGCATCTTGGTGGATTTATAGATTGAGACATAGATCATGTGGAAATTTTTCTTGAGGGTAGCATTGAAATTCCAAGTTATGGTACAGAATGAGTCGTGTTGGGGTTGTGCACTCACTCACTGATTTAATATGGTTTTGTCTGGGCTGGAGAGATGACTCAATGACCAAGAACACTTGAGTTTGTTGCCTAGCATCCATGTCAGATGGTGTACAAAATTCTTGTATCTCTAGCTCCAATGAATACTACATCTTTCTTTTTGTTAGGGTTATCATTGATGCTATGAAACACCATGACCAAAATATAAGTTGGGGGTATAAGAGTTTGTTTGCATATACAACTACATTGTAGCCCATCACTGAAGGAAGTCAAGACAAGAATTCAAGCAGGGCTGGAACTTAGGGACAAGAGCTAAAGCAGAGGCCATGGAGGGGTGCTACTTACTGGCTTGCTGATCATGAATTGCTTTTCCTGGTACCTTATAGCAACTATGACTATCATCCCAGGGATGGCCTCACCCACAATGTACTGGGCCCTCCCTCACTAATTAAGAAAATGCTTTATAGGACTGCCTACAATCTGATCTCATGCAGGCATTTTCTTAAGATAATTTTAGCTTGTGTCGAGTTGACATAAAACTATCCAGCACAATCTTCTGGCCTATACAACTTCCTGCGTTCAGGTGTACATAAATATACATATACACACATACATTTAAAAATAAAGAATATATCTTAAGATCAATTGTTTTTGTATTTACAACTTTGTGGCAGAATATATGAACACAAAAGAATTCTTGAAATACAGTTTCTATTATAGAGTTGAACATCCTAAAGTGTCTAAAAGCAGAACCAATGTTTGATGTTTGCATATTAGGTAAGTTATCCTTCAAAATCTAAATAGTTTTATGCAGATCTGTAACATTCTGAGAGGTAAGGGAAAATCCATAACATTGACCTGTTGTCACAGCCAAGTTATTCCTGTCCAGTGTTTTTTGAGCAGATACTGGGCTGCAGGGGGTGAGAGACTTACTATGAACCACAATTTTGGTGAATTTCATAAGTCTTTGAACTTTGAACCCTACTTTGGAAGGTTCAAGTAGTTAAAGTTTTAGTTTTTTCCATATATGAATATAAAAATATATATTAGATCAGGTGAAGGCTGTTTCAGATCACTGCTTTGTATCCAAATTAAATGATTTTTACTTGTGTGAGTAGGCCTGGTTGTGTTAACGTTATTGGAAATATTGCTGAATACTTTCTATAGTTTGAAGCAAAGGAGTAGATTTATTTTTCTTCCACAACTAATAGAGATGAAGGGATATTCTGACCTTAGAACACCCCATTAAAGCACAGACGTATTATTAGATCTAATTGTACAAGTCACTACCTACAGTCATGTATGGAATTATGGTAGGAGTGGCAATCTCTTTTAGGGATAACCTGAGGGAGCAGGGATTGTAAGTTCCATTGTGGATGAAATTGGGGGAACAGGAATTCCAAGTTCTTTCAAGTACTTGTTTTCTCTTCTAAGTATTGCTGCTGGGATGTAGTTTCCAGTTCTGTAATTATAGCTCTGCCAGCCCACACTTAGCCTCATGCATGGCCATGTGCTTGGCAAAGACCAACGAGTGTAATCTCTCATTTCTAGACTCAGCACATAAACTGAGCTCCTTCGTGTTCTTTCTTCTGGTTGCCGAGAGAGAGTGATCTTGGAAATCATATGTGCAAGATAGAAAATTCTTTGACAGCTTGGCTCCTTGAAGCATAGCTAATGAGACACTCCAATGACCAATTTACCAGCCTATGGCTATTCTGAAAGCTTCTCTTATAGTTAAGTCAGTATTTACTCAAGGACTTTTTGTCATAGCAGTCTACAGGCATTTTTGATATTTTCCTCTTTGAATATGTTCCAAGCTTGGAGTACAACACTGTGTGCTATTTCGTGTGATGGAAGAGTAAGATGAACACACTCCAGTCTCTCACTGAATAGAACTGACAGGTTGCTTGATACTGGTGGCTGGATGCACAAAGCTGTGCTCCTTTCCCCACTCCCCTGCCTTTGCTATCTGTTCTCTCAGAAATTCCTCAAGGAATTCTGAGCTATCTTAAATTTTTCTAGCAGAAACAGTATTATGTGATTTAAGTCAGCCCAAGCATAAATCTTTTCTGTGTGATTTTTCACATTTTTCACAATTTTGGTGAATTTCATAAGTCTTTGAACTTTGAACCCTACTTTGGAAGGTTCAAGTAGTTAAAGTTTTAGTTTTTTTCCATATATGAATATAAAAATATATATTAGATCAGGTGAAGGCTGTTTCAGATCACTGCTTTGTATCCAAATTAAATGATTTTTACTTGTGTGAGTAGGCCTGGTTGTGTTAACGTTATTGGAAATATTGCTGAATACTTTCTATAATTTGAAGCAAAGGAGTAGATTTATTTTTCTTCCACAACTAATAGAGATGAAGGGATATTCCTCAAGGAATTCTGAGCTATCTTAAATTTTTCTAGCAGAAACAGTATTATGTGATTTAAGTCAGCCCAAGCATAAATCTTTTCTGTGTGATTTTTCACATTTTTCATTGGAAAAAAAAATCACACCTGCACTTGGAAGTTATTAGTGAAGAAGATAAAGTAAGGGATGACCTTAACACAGAACTTTACTGTGTTAATGAACCACCCTTCTTAGTGTTCATGAAAAATTAAATTATAAAAGAAACTGTTTAATGCATAGAAGTAGAACGAATAATTTTAAACTACTTAAGAAGTTCTGATAGCATTTTTTTTTGTTTTAGTTTTTAGCAGATTGCCAAGACTTGCAAAGTAGCATTACAGATTCTGCATAATGGTGAAGAAATATTAGGAATGGACTGCAATATTGCACTTCACATCACAATGAATACATAAGGCAAGATGATGACAATATAATCCCTCTTCACTGGGAGAATTCTGAAGAGAAATGGGGACTTTGATATTTTGGAGATACAGCTCATTTATGGGGTCCTTGGAGATACTTGATTATTTGACTGGCTCTTCTCTGGGTTAACATCACATCTGACTTCATTATTTGGCATCTCCTGAACTACTTCTTCTCCCTCCTCCTCTTCCTCCTTCTCTTCCTCCTTCTCTTCCTCTTCCTCCTCCTCCTTTTCCTCCTTCTCCTCTTCTTCCTCCTCTGCCTCTCCTTTGTCTTTGGGTTTGTTTTTTCAAGACATGGTTCTCTTTATCTCTCTGGCTGCCCTAGAAATCTGTAGATCAAGCTAGCATTGAACTCACAGAGATCCACCTGCCTCTGTCTCCTGGAATGCTGAGATTAATGGCATGTGCCATCACCTTCCTGCCTCTTATGAACTTCTTTATCTTTCTAAACTCATGTCTGTTCCTTTTGCTTTCTCTGGTGAAATTAAGTGGTTGTTGTACTGTTTAGTGTTACTTTCCTAAAAAATTCTGCTTGTTGAAAAATTTGAAGAATGTCTTCAGTCATTTCTCCTCTTTCCCACTCAGAAGAATTTAACACTATTGTTCGTTGTTTTGCTTTTCTCCCTTTCCATGGATTTTTGTGAAATAAATAAGGTCTCCTTTTCTCCCCCAGACTCCAGGCTGAGTCAGGTGTCACACTTTATTATAAAACTTGAAATAAGCTAATTGCTGCAAGTGTAAGCCTTGGGAACAAATCAAGAAAGAACATTTTTTTTCCAATTTCTCCATATCTGTTTGTAATCAAATCATTATGAAAGATTATGAAAGAGTCCAGTTATATGTTGCACACACCAGTTCAGGGTTTGTCTTAATCTGTTTTCCACTATTATAAAAGATTTCCTCACACCAGGTAGGTTATAAGCAAAAGGAGTGTTTATCTCATGATCTGGAGTCTTGGAAATCAGCATGAGTCCACACTCACACCTTTAGTGAGGGTGTTGTGATTTCAGTATACGATGGAAGGTCAAGAGCATAAGAAAGAGTTGGGAAGCTGAGGCCTCCCCTATCAGTTACTCAAAAAAGCAGGGCCTTTTAACCTAATACCTTATATTAGGCTCCACTTTTCAACTTTGGCACTGGGGAGTTAAAATTGCAATGGGTGCTCTCTTGAGTGACAGATCCAAATCAGAAAAGACTGTTTAAAATTCTATTTTTAATTCTCATCAAGAGGATACCCATTTAGGAGGTAGTGTTCCTTAGAGATGTTTTCATACAAGCAAACATCTGTTTCCTTCTTCAGATCTGTTTGTGAAAAGCCTACATGGTGGTCAATAATTGGCTCATGTTGCAGTTAGCATCTGTGGAGGAGGGAAGGAAAAGGGGGATTCTGACACAAATAAACCCCACTGTAATTTTTGAAAATTTGTTGTGTATTAAGGAGGAGAGTGCAACTATTCCAATAACTGATGAAACAATAATTTGAGGAACGAAGCAGCAGAAAAACAGAGTAGAGCAGGAGGTGAAGCATTTAAAAGCGATGCAAGAGGACATGTGTAACACCAACAAAGGTGTCTGCAACTAGTTTTGACTTGAACAATGAGGGAAGCTACACAGTGACAGAGGGAGCTGCATTTGGGATGTCTGTGACCACTGTGATCAAGGCTGGGAGTGAAGTGATGAGATCTCAAATAAATGAGAATCCATCTGAGGGCTTTTCACAGCTCTACTTCTTCCCTTCCATCCTTCATAATCCACCTGAGACATCATCATGTCTGATCAGTCTACTTGGTTCTCACTCCTCACCTTCTGAATGGCTTCCTGAGCTCTGCTGCCTCTGTGAGCAACATACATCTCTACTGATATATTTGTTACAATATGTTTTAATTTATCTGCTAAAATAGCTTTTAAGTAGATAGGCAGTTCACTAAGATATGGGCAATACTCTTATTCTGGAAGTCAAATCAGGAAGAAAGAAAACAATAAATACTTGTAGTGTTTAATTAATAAACTCAACATGTCTTTTGATTCAAATTTAGTTCTCAGCATACTATTTGGTTAAACATGGTAAAATTTCTGGTGAGACTATTGGAAGGCTCCAGCACAAACTTTTAAACATGCATCTTTAGTATTAGCATGGATTTTAAATGTAGGTTTGATACATAAATATAACAGCCATATTGCATAAAAGTATTTAATAGTGGGATAGGATTTTAACAAGGATGTAAGTGGGTAGCCACAATCTATTGCATAGAAAATAACAAGAAATGTAGAATCTTCCCAAGGACTAAAAGTTACAGAATGACTCACCTAGAAGCTGTATAATTATTTCTGCTATTAATTTTTTTTTATCTAAAGCAGTTTCTATTTAAAGAGCAACATATAGCAAAGAAATGTTTGCATAGCTAGATGAAATGGATATACAGATTTGATTTTAATAACTTTATATCTTATTATTTAAATCTATTTGGTTTAGAATGGAAAGGGGTGTTTAAGAAAACCAGAGGTTATGTGAATTAAGCACTTTAAAAGACTAATTTCGTGTTTGATGACTCATGAAGCTTTTTAAAATAAATTTCAGCATAAATTATTAAGACATTGAACTTTGCCATTGTGAAAAAATTTATGTTTCTCTCTCTACCTTGGCTATCGCTGTCTATCTGTTTGGTCCTAACAAAATGCTTAATGACACTCTGCAGTTGACACTCTGTAAAACAGTTATCATAATAGTTTTCAGAATTGCTTTTAGTAATCCAATGTGTATGAAACATGTAACTTCTTGGTGATTTGCTCTTGTGTTCAGAAAATGACTACAAAGAGGTACAGAAGTCCACAGTGCTAGCCACCTGTCAGAAAACAGAAGGACAATAAAAAGAGGATTATACTTAACCTGGATTAATGAGAAATGTCTGAGGACAGTTGCAGTGTGTAGCCTTGTTCTAGTAACTCTGAAGAATGATGTTATACCATTGAACTGGTTTATTTATGCTCCAGGCAGACTAAATCTATGTTACCATGAGTTTTATTTTCACATTCCTCTGTGGTACATAGTTACTTAGTTCTAATTTCTCTATATTAACAACAAAGCAAATATATGAACATACCTGGTTATATTCTGAGCAACTGTATCATGAGAACATGTTCTAATAGAGAAAACAGGTTTCCAAAATTCAGATACACTAAATGTTAAAATTTTTCATTAAAAAGTTTTGTGATGTATTAACAGTAATATGAAATCTGATTCTCTGTCAGTTTCTTCATACTTGGGGTTATACATTTGTTTTTTATTTTGATTTTAAAATAGTGGGTTGAAAGATAAGAACACTTCCAGTTTTTCTTGTCCTTTCTTTATTAGTAAATGTGCTGTCTGGGACTTAGGTGGCACATACTCCCACAGACATGCACCCATAGACACAAATGAATAAAACAAGACTTTCTACATGATTATATTTTGGAATATATGTACATATAAATACATGTGTTTATGCCGTAACAATTAGGGCAGAAAAAGACCATGAATGTAAAGGAGATCATAAAGGGGGTATGTGAACATGTTTATAGGGAGGAAAGGGATGGGAAAATATAATTAAACTATAACCTCAAAAATAAATAACAACATTAAAGACATATATAACTTATAATCAATATGTTTAGCAGTTCTAGTTATAGAGGTTGCCTGTGTTGGAAAGAAATTCTGGAGTGATGGTTCATTAGTTAAGGGCTCTTTCTTCTCTACCAGAAAACATAAGTTGGGTTCTAAGCACCCATCTATTGTGGTTCATAACCATCTATAAAACAGGAACTCCAGGGTATCAAACACCCTCTTCTGGCCTAAAACACACATGCACACGTACATGCACACACGCACATACATGCACACACACACACACACACACACAGAGAGAAAGAGAGAGAAAGAGAGAGAGAGAGAGAGAGAGAGAGAGAGAAAGAGAGAGAGAGAGAGAGAGAGAGAGAGAGAGAGAGAGAGAGAGAAACAGACACAGAGATACAGAGACACACAGAGAGGGAAGACACAATAAAAATTAATCTTTAAATACAAATAAACCATTTCTTTACTATAACCTACCTGTTTTTAATGTGTTTCCCATTTTAATTAGATTATATTTTATTTCATTGATTTATTCTAAATGTACAGCATAAATATGATATGAAACACACATCCACATTGATAAAAAAAAGAATTATAATTTGGGGCCATGAATTTTATTATTTTTTTGTTTTGGTTTGGTTTTTTTATTATTTTTTTCTTTTTTTTCTTCTTTTTTTTAGATATTTTATTTACACTTCAGATGCCATCCCCTTTCCCCATTCCCCCCCTTAGGAAACCCCTATCCCATGCCCCCTTTTTGCATTTATACATTTTTAAAAAATAATGTTAATCATAGGCTTTATAAGTTTGGAATTGTTCAATCAGAGGTGTAACCCACTGACCGACCTAGATATAACAACTATCTTTGACTGGTGGAGATACATGAATATCTGCCTCCCTGTCTCCCCCCTCTTTCTCTCTTTCATCACCTAGCTTCTCCTCTCCTTCTTCTTCTCCTCTTCTTACTCCTTTTCTTCCTCTCAGTACTCCTCCCACCTTAGCTCCTCCTACGCATCACCCTTCCTGTTAAAATGAAACTTTTCTCTCAAAATACAATTAGAGCATAATTATGCCAATTTGTACCAGTGAGGTACAAGATAGTCCTAATACCCAGTCTATCCTTTTGTTGACTAACCAGCACCTCTGTCATCTATCCTAACTAAAACATTTAGTTCTGAACCTGGCTTTAGGATGAATGTCAGCTGACGACCATCCACTCAAATCTTTTCTCTTAAGGTAAATAGCTATAAGTTTTCAACCCCGTCAGAAATCCAGAATGACTGAGTTAACTATAATTGTGGGAAGCACAAAGCATAGCTTCTAAAACTTAGCCAATTTATAGAGACCTCTGAACACCTGGACACTTGCTCTACTTCAAAACGTTGGAGCACCTGTTCTTCTGCCTTCTTGGGGCCATGAATTTTAAATCATTATAACTAGGCTCCAACGGGTGTTCATTAATCAGGGTAAGGTCCATTATAAACAGCACATTGTTGCCAACAAGAAATAAGTATATTTATTCTTGTAATACAAAAATATATCTAAACTTGGGAATTTGAGGAATGCTTGCAAAACATATTGTGTATCCTAATGGTTGTGGAAGCATTTTTTCTGCACAGTTTTGGGGTGATGAATTGGTAGTCAGTTGGCAAGAGGTCAGTTAGCTGTTGGTGGATGAGGCACAATGTTATACTTGGCCCAGTTGTTTTAGTGTTGAGGCTCTGGCTGTGTGGCACATGGTTATGCTTCATGTGATGAATTGGCTCTTATTGTTTACCAGAGCAGGGTTCAGCAACTCCAGTTTTTTTTGTACATCCTTTTTCTCTTTGGATTTGATTTCTCATATTTTTATATATAGATGGACCTTTTCCCTTACTTTTAACTGTACCTCCTGTTATGTTTCTTTTTACTATTCTTATATTTTTACTGTGTTGTTTGAATCACCAAAGGTTAAAAGTTTATTTTGATATAAGCTTAATCTATACTTATTGTTATATTTCAAATTTTATTCTGGGTGATGTAGAATCAATACCTTTTTATCAGTAGAAGCCCCATCTGACTTTTGAATTTATTTGAATTTATTTGAATTTGTATTCAGGAATACTCAGCAGCTTTCTGGAAGAAATCTGTTAGAATATCAAGGCTTTTGTTTTCCTCCTACATTTATTGAGATTTTTGTAATCCTTTGACCTTGATCCTTTCTCCATGATTTTATGAGTTTAATTTCTGAGTGTTTCATGGTATCCATCTATCCCTCCTTCTTTGATTCCTTCCTTCCTTCCTTCCTTCCTTCCTTCCTTCCTTCTTTCCTTTCTTCCTTCCTTTTTTCCCTCCTTTCTTTCTTCCTTCCTACCTTCCTGCCTGCCTAACCTTTTCTATACTGGACATTGAAACTGGAGCTTCATATATGCTGAGAAGTGCTCTACCTCTGAGATATGCCTCCACCTCATGTTGTTGTTTCTGGTTGTTCATTGCTGCGTGTGCCTTCAGAACACATCCAAGCTGTTCTGATTGTATTTCCTAGTTCACTTTCTCCCTCCTGTATTTTGAAGGGTGTTTGTTGTGTATTTTAATGCAACTTTCATTTTAGTCTCCATAATGATTATAATTTATTATTATTATTATTATTATTATTATTATTATTATTATTATTATTATATGCAGTTAAGAATCTCTCAATATTGGTTTTCTCTATATACTTTACCTATTTTATTTTTGGTGATTCCAACCTGAAAGACCTTATTATTCTCTGGCTCATTTGCCTTCCTCTGGAACATGGTACCTCAGAATAATTCTGAAAGATTAATTTGTTGGTAGAAAATTCCCTCTTTTCTCTAAAACAACTTAGATTCTGACAGCATATCAAAAAGACTATGCATTTGAGGAAAAAGAATTTACTCTTGGAATGTAAGTTTTTTATCATCTAAATCGTTTATTTTGCAGAATGAATAATAGGAACTATATGATCAGCTTCCTTTTTAAGATTAATTCCAGTTATGTATATGTGTCTGTTATATGTTTGGATGCCTGTGGAGGCAAATGATAGCATCGTATCTGGAGACGCACCTACAGGCAGTTGTAACCTGCTCCGATGTGCGGAGTAGGAACTGAAGTTGGGTCATCTAAAAGCACAGGAGGCTTTTTTACCTATGAAGCCATTTCCAGTTCCATACGTAGTCATCTTAAAAATAAAAGGAAAAATGATGAAGTCTAGTAGTGTTCTTTTATGGTAAAATCTTTCAATAAAACACATGAAGAAAATGTCTTCAAAATAACAACCACAATTTATAAAAAACCTCACAGGTGATATAATAATCAATGGTAAAAAAAAAAAAAAAAACAGCTTTCCTCGGTCCTTGAGCAACCAGAGACATTCACTCTCAGCTCTCTGGTTCACCTCAGGTCTGGAAGAGTATTCAATGAAGGTAAATAAATGAAACACATCTAAATTAGTAAGAAATAAGTAAACATTATGTAGATTCCCCCCACCTTGGCCCTATCTCCTGAATAAAACTCCCCCACTTTAGAAAAAAATTATGTAGATTACATAATCCTAACCATGAATTGAAAATTCAAGGACAGACTGGACTACAGAATGAGTTCACAACTAGCCCAGCAACTTAGCTAGAACATGTTTCAAAACAGAATATAGTAAATCTGGACTGGGACTGAGATCAGAGGTAGACAGGGTGCTTTCATAGCATGTGCAAAGCCTTGGCTTCAGCACTCACTAAAGCAGAGAACAAACAAACTAAACCAAACCAACAAAATTCCAAGGTCTATAAAATATGTACTATAGTTATTATTACAACATCAGCATACAGGACCACTATATTTTAAAACTAGTAGTTATCTACCTGTAACAAAAAAGAAATTAAGAAGCAATCCTCTTCTCTCACCCTCATCTTTCTGATATTCTGTCCCTGTATCTTTCTTCTCTTTTTCCCTTTTGGTCATAATTTTTAATATGTCTTGGTGCTGGAGAGATGGCTCAGTAGTTAAGAACTCTGGCTCTTAACTCTTCCTGAGGACCTAAGTTTGGTTCCCAACACCTACATGGTGGATGGATCACATATGACAGTACCTCTAGCCCCAAGTCATCTAATGCCTTTTCTGGCCTCTATGGGCACTAAATACATGGTGCACAGACAGACTTAGCCAAAACACCTGTACACATAAAAATAAATAACTTTCATTTTTGAATCTTCTTATTGCTCTAGTTTCTACAATTTCCTATTTTAGAACATACATCTTTACTCTCTAGCTAGTATTACATTTTTTTCTGTTTTTTTTTTTTTTGCTAACTTCACTATTAAGCATCTAGATGAAGCTTTCTTTCTTTTCTTCCTTCCTTCAGTTTTAAAAAGAAATTTAAAATCTATATCCATGCATATGGAACTATTTAAGAGGATGTTTTCACATAACTGTAAGTTGTGCTATGGCTTTATTCGCCCTCGCATGCACCCCCTTTCCCACCCTCTCTGCATTGTTGGTGCCTTTATTTCCCTGAACAGTTTCACTCTTGCTGCCCTGTTTTACATGAATATGTGATTTTTGTTTAGCAATGTAAAGTCTAGGAATCACATGTAAGAGAAGACATATGATACAGTCTACCTTCATTCATTTAATATGATGTTTTTCACTTGCATTTATTTTTCATTAAGTGATCTAACTTCATTTTTCTTTATAAATAAAAAATTTCCGTTGCACATATAGATCATATTTTCCTCACTCATTCATCTGTTGTTAACATTTTATTGAATTAAAAAGGTTCTTCACAGTAAAGGAAACAGTTAACTATATAAATAGACTATAGATGAGAGAAAAATCTTTGAAAACTATGTCTGGCAGAGAATTAATAACATAATATAATAAAATAAATAATATAAAGAACTTAAAAAAAACCTAAGCAACATACTATTCAAACAGTCAATAAATGAGATAATGAAACAAACACTATTATGAAAAAATTTAAACTTCACTGCATGACCCTGTTGAGGAATAGTCTCCACAAATTAAACTACAGTGATATCTAAGAATGGAGAAATGACTCAAAAATTAAGAGCACTGGTTGTTCTTCCACAGAGCCAACATCAGTACCTAGCACCCACATGGTGGCTTACAGCCTCCATTTCCAGGAAATCCAGTGACCTTCTGCTATCTCTGAGCACTGGACACTCATGTGATACACAGATACATATATAACGTTCATACACATAAAATAAGATAAAAGGTAAAAAAAAATTACACTATCTAATCTCATCCATTCAAAAAAACAGTATCCTGATTTGATTTTTGTTGCTGGAATAAAACAATTACCATAATCATCTTGGGGAGGATAATGTTCATTTCATCTTACAGGTTGTGTCCCAACCATGGAAGAATGCAGCTTGCTGGCTTTCTTTCAGGCTCACTGTCACCTATCTTTATTTAGCACAGGCCTACAAGCCTAGGGATATGTGCTGGTTAGTTTTTGTTAACCTGCCACCAACTAGAGGCAGTTTGGAATGGATGACCCTGTTGAAAAATAGTTTCCATCAGATTGACTTGTGGCATTGTTCTTTTATTAATGATTGACATGAGAGGGCCAGCCCACTATGGGTGATGACAGCCAGAGCAGGTGGTCTTGGGCTATATAAGAAAACAAACTGAGCTATCCATGGAGAACAAAACAATAAGTTCCCCAAGCATGATGAAATCTCAAAGTAGTTTTAATAAGAATTGACTTGTATATTCTAATGTGAAGAATAGGTAAAATTTACAAAATCATTGTAAGATAAATTTTAACACAAAGTAAGCAAGAAGGCTTAGAAATAATAATTGCTTAGGTTGTATATATTAGAATACAATAGTGTCCCTCACAAATACATAAAATGTTTTCACAAATGAAGATCATATGGAGAAATATACTTATCTTTACTTGTATTGAGAGTAATTAGTAGGAAGGGAAAAAAATCAAAAGGCTATTATTTGAGCTCTGATTCACAGGAAATGGATCCCTGCAGTAAAAAGAAGAAAATTGCAATAAAAACGTAGCTGTTGCCTGAATTTAGCTCATGTCTGTGCTTGGAGGAGCATCAGAGATTTGAGACACAGGATGAACCTGATGTCTAAGGAACTGGAACACATGTAGCCAGTCTTGGTGGCTAGGGGGTAGGTATTTGTGACTGACTAAAGCATGTGAAGTGAAATAATAAGCACATATCATGTATTTTTATCTTTGAGAGGTTTTATTTTCTTTTTGCTTATAAAGGATTTTCTATACCTCTAGATCACCATTGTGGTGGCCATTTTCCACAAGTGTGGGCACATTCGTCATTTATTCTTCTCAAACTCCTGTCTTCCTCCTGTCTCTTCTGCAGAAGCTTGGTTTTGTATTTCAAAAAAGAAAGCAAACACTGCAATGGAGTAAATTCACCCTGAGGAGAAAATGTCCTTTCCATCCCTGGCTCTTTTAAGGAAAAGTAACATGGTTCTTTTCTCTCTAAATCATTGAAAGACCAGTTTTGTTTTCTTTTTAAAAGTCTCAGTCTTAATTGGTTCCCAGTGTGCTTACAGATATTCTGTCTGTATCATTAAACCCATTTCCTGGGTGAATGTCTTGAGAATGACAAAGCATTTCAAAGTGAATTCTCCCTCCTGTTCAAATTTATCTGAGGACCAAAAGTGACCATAGAGTACACTGAGGGCATGGGATAACCTGGAGGCTATCCAGAAATTACTGATCCTGGGGAAAAAATGAGCATTCTGGCATTTTTCTTATTTTGTGGATAAGGCAATAAGAAGAGAGAGAGAGAGAGAGAGAGAGAGAGAGAGAGAGAGAGAGAGAGAGAGAGAGAGAGAGAGAGAGAGAGAGAGAGAAAAGAAGGAGGAATGGAGGGAGAAAGGAAGAAAGGAAGGAAGGAAGGAAGGAAGGAAGGAAGGAAGGAAGGAAGGAAGGAAGGAAGGAAGGAAGGTGTGAGTCAGCCCATCCACTTATTTTAAGCTCAAAGCTTGGCTACTAAACCAGCTGAGGCTTTTGGTGAACCATATCAACAAGTAGTCTTGCAGTGTTGCTGCATCTTCTATATCAAAGTAAGAGTCTCTTAGAAAGACAATCCTTTCAAATGCCTGTAACTATGGGTGTTTACTGCCTACTTAGTAAGTAAGTAAATTAGTGAATTCACTAAATATAAGGAATGTCTCAATGCTTTCAGTGACCAGAGCTAACCAACCATAAATATTAAGAGATGAAGAGTCATGTTACCAATAGCCAGAATTTCAGATAGCTGTTTTTTTTTTCAAATGGGAGGAAATTTAGTATTATTTGTTGGAAAAGTAAGCAACACTTGTTAATATATTATTGCTTTCATGTAAGGTCAGTTGTTCCTTCTGCTGTGTTCTACTGGGGTCAGGATGACTGTGTCTGAGATGCGAGGACAATGTGCCCTTCTGTGATCTTAGAAACAGGAACATGTTCTGTTGAAACTCCTATCAGACTTCAAATCTGTCTTTTCATCTCAAGGTAAGCCAGAAATTTCAATCTTTGAAGAAAAATGAGACTGTGGCTTGTTTATTGGGAGAACATAGGTAATGTGAAAAGGAAACACTTTTTAAATTAAAGATGGTATCTCATATATTGGAGAAAACAAGAATGTGAATACTGCCTTGTGTGGCAGGCAGGAAATGCAGTGACTCTGGAAGGGGGCTATGGCTTATTCATTTGGGAAACACCATGGTCTGCTTCATCTTTTAGGGGACCAGGGTATTGAGCAGGAAAGATAATTTTCTCATGGGATAGAAGAGATTAGACTACCTGTTTCCAGGTAGTCTCTGGCAATGCTAGAACACTGGATAATTGTGAAAGAGAGTCCGCACTGCTGAAGGATGGGTAATTGAGCCAAGAGTTCCAATCCTAAGTCTGGAATCTGCAATTGTAAATGCTGGCTTTCTATGGTGTAAACATAAAAGGGGTGGAGCTTCTGCTGCTTGCCCTCCCCCCACCTCAGAGGAGCCATAAAATAGAGTTGGAAGGCTGGCCTCACCACTTTATCCCATCGCCACTTACTCATGCTTATTTTACTTGAATGTGCACGTTTGTTTGTGTACACATACATGTATACATACATGTATACATACATGTATACATACATGTATACATACATGTATAGATGGGCATATGTATACATGCTCATAAATGTGTAGGTGTGCACAGGTACATTTACAGGGCAGCTAGGTGTCCATGCTCAGAGTCTCTATTGCTTTCCATCTCTTTTGGCCTTCTCGTTCTGGGACTGCAAATGTACCTTGCCTCACGTGGCATTTTATGTGGATGCTTGGAACTCAGACTCACATCTTAGGCTTGCATAACAAGCACCTCAGTGACAACTATCTCTCTTGTCCCATATTCATGTCTACTCTTAACCCTTATTTTAGAGATCACAAATCTGAAATGTGTATGCCTTGCTCCAGTTCACACAATCAATAAGCAATTGGACCAAAACTTCTATAACAGGCTACCTAATTCTAAGCCATATGCTGTCAGGGAAAAATAAGGTGTCTTTTCAGTCTCTGCCAACAGCAACTAGAAGACAATCAACCTGTGCATCTATAAAGATTGACTTGGGGCTTTTGAAGTGGAGTACTTGACATGACTCTGGAAGCATAATTGCTCTTGAGTTTGTAAACACTGAAGAGGATAAGTTATTTATCAGACAGAAATAATGTGTCATCCATCATTGCAGATGAAAAAGATTCAAATTGTTGGCAAAGTTTATGACTTTGAAGCATCAATCTAAATTGCAGCCACTGGAACCTTCAGGTTTTCAGAGTCTGCCTGGTCTGCAGTTTTATATACATAAGGAAAATATGTTCAAGGATAAATTCTACTTTGAGGGAGCCAGTACCAAATGTCAGGCTACTCTTAGCTGTATCAGTCATTCAAATTGGGAGATATTTAAGAAAGGTGCTAAAAATCTTGGCTGTTTAACCTTTTCTTTAAAATCATTGGTGTTACTTAACCTGCCTCTGTTTACATTTTGCCATAGTCAAAGAACCATTGTTGGTGACACAAGTGGATGGATAGTTCAGAAAGGCCATGGAAACTGGAATCTGAGACAGAGGGTAAAATTATGGTTTCATGTTTATATGATTTATGACCTTAATAACTGTCTTCATTTATTAATGTTCTCTATCATAATTCACCCATAGGCATCGTTGTAAGCCCACTGTTTGCTGGGCACTGTGTTGTGAGTTGTAGACTTAGTATTTGATGAACGTGGCATTTATTGTCACAGAGATTAAAGACAAAATAAGGTATAAACAATAAGAGAATGAACATTAAAAAAAAACTTTTGCTTTCAAACAGTCTTAAAATGTATTCGCTCTAATCCTCTGAGGCTGAACATCAGTTATAATAGTATTAAGATATAATTTCATAGAAATGATAGTTTGGATAAAATATAAATGGTAGAAATGGGTCTGTAACAAACACTTGGTCTTGGTTGGCCTATTACATGCTGTGTAAACCTGGAGTATGCATGGTTGTTGGGGAAGGTCATCCATTGCTGCAATGCTTTGAAGGAGAGAGATATGTGAGGTGGGAAGCATTAATGAAAGACTGGGTACTATTAGGTGCCATTCAACTGTCAAACTACTCATATATTAAAGGTTGCTGAACACATGAACTATTAAGTAGGTTATCTCTCTCTGAGAAAATTATGAAGGTGTTGGACTTGAACTTAGAACCTAGAAAAGCAAGTGAAGTGAGGGAAGAGAGGTATATATAAGAAAAGTGATGCTTACAGGCTGAAAGGGCGTTGCTACTGCTCTGCAGTTTTCAGCTGGAACTCAATCAGTCCTCTGCATCAGTGTGACTTTGCTGAGATTCTTAAGAGATACAACCCAGCTCATGTTTCATGTCAGATGTGGATTTTGGTAGTGCTACACTACACAGCTTCAGTGTTTTATTTAAGCTGAGGAAGCAGCTTTAAGTTGAGACATGCTGTTCTCATGGCAAAAGGATGAGTGGAGTTAAAACTCCTGCATATACTGTAAGAAAATGCTGGTTTGGTTCATGTTTTATTATAAGGCCAAAAAGAGTCACACAATTGAGCCCAATGTCCACAAGGCATAAAAAGCATAAAACTGAGTGTAGTGTGGTAGATAACATAAAACCTAAAATGAAGGTTCTACAGTATCAGAGGGCCAGGAGACACAGCCAGCCTCAATATTACACAAATGCCTAAGCAGTGTAGATGGGGAGGATGGAAACAGCCATCTAAGTTGGAAAGTATGATGGAGCTAGTAGGAATGACTGAGAAAGAAGCGACATAATGGATGGAAAGATGAAGTTTGAGATTGACTTATAATAACCTTTGAGTACACTTTATTTACAGCCATTATTTCTTTTATGCAACTCACTAATAATTTAGCCAGTTATATGTGGTAGTGGTGGTGGTGGTAGTGGTGGTATAAAAAGGACAGATGAAGAGATAAAATATGTGAAGGAAAAAATAAGTAGAGTATTGAGGAAGTAATGCCATGGCAAAGTTGGTGTAACTGGAAGTTTCACAAATACATTTGACGGCACTTGCACATAGGTTTATTGTCTCTGATTTGGGAATAGCTTCAGTTTTATATCATATAATTAACATAGGTTTCTGAAGAATATTAGTATAATAGATAATAGGGAAGTGGGCTCCTTAGACACAATCTACAAGGTTATTTGGCAAGAAAATTTATCCCAGGGTAGAACTTCTGATACTAGCTCACAAGGATACATTTATGACTTAGTTTTATTTTGATTCCTTATTTTAAGTTGATAGAGGTTCATGAATTATTAGCTAGGAAGGTTTTACAGACTATTCTTGTCCACAGTTGGTTTTTTTTTTTTTTTTTTTTTTTTTTTTTTTTTTTTTTTATTATATCTTTTCTGTGTGATATTACTGAGTGGGTATCAAAATGGATATCCAAACTTAATGACTCGATCACCTTTTCAGAAGTCATGGTTATGTTAATACACTTAGTCTGGAGAGGTAACATATTGATCCACGCATGACTTTTCCTAAGACTCATTCTACTTTTCCTAAGTGTCCTCTTCATCTCCTTGTTAGGAAGGTAGTACAGCTCCACCTTTAATCCCAGGAAAGCTTTATTTCATAAATCCTACTTACAGTTACTTATTCCCTCCTAGTTCTAACATTTTTGTCTCTCTCTCTCTTTTTTTTTTTTTTTTTTTTTTGATTTTTCTTTTTTCTTTTTTTCCCACAAGACAGGACAAGGCGACAGCAGGACTCGAACCCGCGCACCAAGAGACGGTGCGCCCTCTGCGGGCGGGAGCCTTAAGGGCCGAGCCACCAGCGGTTCGCTTTTTTTTTTGATTTTTCGAGACAGGGTTTCTCTGTGTAGCCCTGGCTGTCCTGGCACTTACTCTGTAGACCAGGCTGGCCTCGGACTCAGAAATCTGCCTGCCTCTGCCTCCTAATTGCTGGGATTAAAGGCGTGCGCCACCAATGCCCAGCATTTCTTGTCTTTCTTGACACAAAATATCTTCAAGATGTACTTGGATAAAAGCTAACTTATGAATTGCAAGGGTTATAATAAATATTAGTTATTTAAATTTTATTTATATTTAAATACCCAAGTTAAATTAAAGATTTTCTCTGATATTTGCAGAGGTAGAGGAATTCTTATTTCTACTTTTCCTCTTGTAACTTTTGGCTATTGAGGTCAGAAAAAAATATGTCCTGTCTTCATTGGATTATCCTCTGCATTCTAAGTTCCCCAAACTCATCTTCTCTATTATGCTCGGAATTACAGCAATATTTTATTAATTATGTACACATAATAACTTAATCACATAGCATTTATATCCATCCATTAGTAACACATTTCCATAGGCTTCTTATTACACAGCAGTTTAGGACACCAGTTTCATTAAAATTTTGCCTTCTTCTAGAGTGTTCTTACAGGCATCTTGTTCTTTATTTCTTGTTAGTTTGCATTTCTACTGATGCGTCTCTTTTTCTTGTAATAACTCTGTATACCCTAATTTGTCACCTGCTTATTTTGTTGAAAAAATTTAATTATTATCTTTACTTGTTACCAGGAAACATATAGACATACTTTTTAATGTCCCTGATAAGGAACGACATTGGATTTTAGCATCCAGAGAAACCTGGCACTTGTATGTCAGATAAAGAAGAAACTAATTGCTGAATTCTCTGAGACTTATCTTCCGCATGACATGTAAACCCTTTTATTGTCCTCTCTAAGGTTAGTTGTTTAATTAGAACATACCACATCTGCTCATACTTAAGCTTTTGGTGCCGATATATGCATGTATGTGTGTTCTATGTGTATCTCCTTTTAATTTAAAATTTTAGTCAACACTATTAGTTATGGAACATAAATTTCTCTGTTTTTATGCTGTCTATGACTTACCCAGCAATGCCATCACTGACTAGTTTTTGTTCTAATGAAGAGGTACCATATACCATTCAACTCAACTGGTATAATAAACAGAAACTTTTATAAAAGTGTGTATATATACACATGTACATAGTAAAGGGTATCTATATATGTATATATGTAATTGTGTGTGTATCCATGCATATATCTATCATGTATCTATCTGTCTATCTCTCATCTATGAGAACTTAAGTTTATATGTTAAGTAACCAATAGAAAGCCATTCAATTTTAACTCTTTTTATGGTCTGTATTCCAGAGTTGACATCTATGACAACTAAAAGAAAACATAAGATTTGATTGCAACTGATCTAACAATTAAGTATAAGTTAAGGCTACATTTCCCAAACTGATTGTGTATTTGAATTGGTGCTATATTTACTTTATTTGCTTTAAAAAATACACCATATCTTTCGTTAAGAGCAAGGTTATAGTTTGGTATCATCATAAGAGTCATTAGCTGTCATACTTCAGAAGGAAAACAGAGAGAAAGGATGCCCAGGCTAATCATAGTTCTACAGTCAGTGTGTGTTCTTTATGTTCAGTGCAGACTCAGGCTGGACTCCGTGTCTGTGGGCAGGCTGCTGTGCTCTTCCTTTTTGAAGGTTCTATGGGACAGTCATTCTCCACTGCAGGTTGTCATGCTTTCTCCTCATTTTTATTCTATTCTACATCTTTGTGCCTGTAACTATGATCCCTTCACTCTTTCAAGTCAAGAACAAAGATAGAGTTATTAGTGCCTCATCACTCCTTTCCCATTCTCAACTTCCAAGATCAGTCTTTATTTCTTTCAGCAATTTGAATTCACATTTCTTTTCACTCTAATGCCATTTAGAATCCCATATGAACTTTGCAAGAGTAGTCCTAAAGGTGACAATCTATTTTTAATTTCTCATTACACGTTTCATAATATACTACACTGCATAAAATGGTCTTTTTCTCAAAATAGAGAAAATGCTTCTTAGAGATAAATATCATATTACTATTCTTTTGGTATACCCTCTATGTGAATTTTGGTGCTAAGGCCATACATATGTAAACTGGAAGTGGAAGGGTGTTGTAAATTATCTGGGCCATTTTTCTTCTTCGTGCATTGCTTTAAATCTTTAGTAGAAAACTGAAATCAGGCCCGTTGGCTAAATGAACTTGTGTAACTGTAAAGTGTCCTTTTAGTTTCATCATACTTTGACAGCTGGGAAATTTAAAATGAAACCAGAGGCAGCCAACCTTAACTTGCACTAAGTCTGCTGCTACTCTGGTTGGTATAATGTCTCTCTTCATCAAAAGATGTTTCCTCACATGCTTAATGTTCTTACCATGTAGTTTTATTAGAATGGATAGCTTTTCTCTTGTAAATGGATTTCATTGGGAATTCAATTTCTTTTAAGGCCAGTGGGAGAGGTCTTAGAACCATAAATATATTTCTTTGAAGTGTATACATAAAATGACATTTCAGAAGATGGTTGAAAAATGCCTTGCTGTGTGTTGAATTATGTGTGGGTCCTTAGCAATCTTTTGTTTCTTTTTTATGAGAAATGATTGTATTGTTACCTCTTAACATTGAAAATGTTCTTGTGGATCTAAGTGGATAGATGCCAATGCCTGTGAAGAACAAAAGGGAGAGAAGGTGATGGTGGTGGTGGAAAAGGAGAAAGGGGGAGGAAGAAGAGGAGGAGGAAGAAGAAGAGGAGGAGTGGGTACTGTGTATCAACTCTAACTCCCAGCCTTCATCCTAGAATTGAGAAACAGCTTTCTATGCCTCCTTCATTGTTTCAATGAGTGCTACGTGTGAGATTTGGTGAGAACTTAACATCCACTTTGCTTTTTACTTTCTCTTCATAGTGACTATTCTGTGGAGGGGAGAGATTTTTTTTTAATATTGATTTGTTGATTGAAATATAAGGCTCAGAAAAAGAGAAAGTGACAGACATTTTACTGAATACTATATTCTAATTTATTCTATTGACTAAATCTATAAATTAAATAGTTATAACCTATTTCTATTCATACCTGGAATACATCTCACTCATTGTCAGTTGACTTTTTTGCATTTTTGTACAACTCCATAAGTGTCTTAGTGATATCTTAGGAAAGGTTTTAATTGGCTCTAATATCCTGGAGGACACTGTCTTGGTGTTATATAAAAGTTGATTATACTATCTTGTCCAACACTCTGAAAGGTATAGTTTCATCTCACACACTCATATGTAATGACCCAATTCAACAAGAAATCAGTATTTTCTCTGACATGAAGCAAAAACAACTAACTGGGTGCTACAACAATGTTAAAAGGGCTGGAAAGATGGGATTCTTCCTACTGAATTTTATGTTATGAGACCTGAAAACATTTATAGAGAACTAAGAAAAATCTCTGTTCTTAAGGGCTTGGCAACTCAATAACTCATTCCTGAGCCATTTTCACATTTTGATGCTAGCATTTCAACCCTCTTTGCATTGTTGACCACTTTCATGTGTTCTATATCCTAAACAGTTCAAATAGAACCTTGGTATTGAAAGGATTTATTGGATGATGGCCCTGATGAAATGTGTTATGATAGTGTATTGAGTTTGAAGCATGTGGCTCAGAATGTGGCTATCTTTTAGTGTCTTCTACTATATGTGTGTGTGTACAGACATGTACACACACACACACACACACACACACACACACACATGTGTGTGTGTGGGTATTCATAGATATGAGAGGTATTGAAACTGGAGTTATAAGGAGTTATGAGCATCCCAAAATGGGATGCTTTTATAAAAGCATGCTTTTAACCATTGAGCCACTTGTACAACCCCTTAGTTTCCTTATTTGTAAAATAAACATGACAATACTGAATTTATGGGTGGATGTGAAAATTAAAATTCACTTTTATAAAGAACTTCCCATAAATACATGGAGCCACCAACATAACTATTTTATACATTGTACCACCACCACCATCACTACCACCACCACTACCACTGTCATTGTCATCATCATCACCACCACCATCATCATCAAACACCATCACCATCATCATTACCACTACCAAAAGATAGCTTCTTGACAGTAGCTTCACTAATAATGATACCACCAAACCTTTGCTTTGTTCTGAATCTTTACTAGAATGTGTTAATAAATTTCTTTCTGTATTTGTATTTTTCAGTAACATGAAATAATAGTCATAGGCCCCATCTCACAGGTTACTGTGAGAATTAAGTGGATGAAAGATGTAGAGAATAGACAATATTCATAATTTAGTAACTATATAATAATTATTGTTTATATTGATCATTAATGAATATTTTAATTAAACTTGTAAACAATATCACAGTTTTTATTCAGCTAGGAGCTGGAGGTTGTATTTAAGTCTTCAAGCTTTAAGTTAGGTACCTCTGATGTCTCTATAACACAGAAAAGTCCCAGTACATCTCACTCTGTGAGAATTAGAATGTAATTATGCATCACATTAATCTTCCTTTATATGTAGCTAAATTTAGAAAGCTGTGTGGTACAAAAAGGGCTTCTGAATTTCCACAGAGAAAGAAAATATACTCTGGGTGACTAAGATGACATTTTAAACAAGTATTTATGAAGATCATTTTATGTGATCAGTATTTTGTTGGGTCATAAGGACTGAGAAGTAAATCCCACTGTGCTTTTGTTTTTCTTTTCTGCTGCTGCCATAAAATATTTTGACAAAAGCAAATTCAGAAAAGGACTTATATTGGCTCACAGTTCAAGGTACCATCCAGTTGTGGCTGGAAATGTCATGGCATGCAGATCTGAAGCTGCTCACCACATCACATTTATACTTAGGAGAACAAAATACACTGCTATTCAGTTTGTCTCTCCTGCCTAGAAGTTTGTCTCACTTACAAGATGAGTGTTATGGCCTCCATCAGCATAGTCAAAATGATCCCCAATAGGCATGCCCAGAGTCCTATCTTCTAGATGATGTTTGCTTATCAAGTTCGCCACTAACATAAGCCAGCACACTCCTCAACAGGCTTAAATTTTTGGCTTGAAAAGGTTAAGAACAATATAGGATTGCAGGTGATGCGAAACTCTTGCTTTTGTAGTTTGGCTTCAGTACAAATTAAGTGTTCTGATCTTCAATAGAAAGTATGTGATGCTGTGCAAGGAATGAATAAGTGGATCAATTTTACCACCTATTTTCTTTTTATAAAGCCATTTCTTTACAATAGAAAAGCCCTGTTAAATACATGCATAATTTCAGATCATCATTTTTATTATTTTTGACAAAGATCTATAGGTCAAAATAGATAATAGAGTAATCTCTAATGTAAAAATCAATGCAGCACAAAGCTAAAGAGTATTTCTTAGTGTCACAGTGGATAATATGTCTAGTTAATTATGGGAAAGAAACTTTACAGCAATACATCCTTCAGTCACTTTCACTGTGATTAAAATAATTACAATTCTAATTTTTATGACAGGCACACTATATAACAATGTGTGCTATCCACATATTTGTATGATTATTTTTGAGTTTTTGATATTATTTTTCCTATGTAAATACAACTATTTGGTTAACATAAATACATGGTTCTATTGGGTATATGCCATTTAGATATAGAATTGTTACACCATGGCATATCCTTTTTAAATTTATTAGACAATCCTAAACAGCTTTGGAAAATTACTCTACCAGCTCATTTATAAACGTCCTCACCTATGGATGGTATTGACTTTGGCTTTATACACTGGAGTAGGTGTACAATAGGCCACTAAGGAATGACCATTCTAAGATGAAATCAAGACAATCATCTAACATAAGCACTATAATGAGTTACTGAAATATTGGAAAGAACATTGTTGATTTTATTTTGATCTTAAAAGATATCTTGTTTAACAAGATCATGTGGAAGACAGGGGCAGCAAGTGTATAAGAGCAAGATGTAGTGATTTGCAGTCTCACAGCATCTGCTGGCTATGACAGTGCTCTTAAACATATGAACTGACAGTAGCTATATCCATAGGCATAAAACCCGGACAACATCAACGCAGCAAAATCTCAGTCAGGAAGTAGATGGACTGGGTGCTAAGTATATCTTATATGTTATAAACTGAATAATGGTAATAGTTGTGCTCAATTTATATTGAGCCAAAAGAGCCGTTTAATTGGACAAAAGAGAAAAGTATTGTGGATTGCCTTAGTGCTGTTTGTATTTTGATACTAAATCTGCGTCCTCAAGAGGGGCTGTCCTGATGAGGCATGGATCACATGATCAGGTGATTTAATGTGAACCCTTTCCCCATTTTAACTGGTCAAATAAAGGCTAGAACCTGTGATGGGCAGTGGAAGGGAAAGGTGGGGCTGGAGGTTCAAGAGAGGGAAGAGAGGAAGGAAGAAAGAGGGATGGAGGAGATGGAGGAGTTGGAGGAATATTGAGCAGAGCCACATAGCCTGGTGGAGCTCCAAGTAGCAAGGGATCTCATAGCTGGGAAATAGCGTAGTGTAGTGGTATATCTGCCCAATCTAGGCATGCAGCTTATAAATATAACTGAGTTGTATGTTCTTTGCATGGGCTTATTGAGGTTAGAGATTTATTACAACAATGAAGGAACATTGTTGACTGAGGAACTATTAACAATTGATACCTGCTGGGAGAGGGAGAGTTAATTTTCTTCAGAGTTATACTCCTTGGGAGGCTCTTTATGTTCTAGTAAATGGTCGTAAACTCATGCACAGGTAGACAGTACTTAGTGGAATCAGTGGCATCCAGCATTCACATTAGGTGTCTACATCCACTTATAATTCAAATTTGAGGGGATCCAATTCCCTTGTCTGTACTTCTAGTATGTCTGCATGCATATACTGCAGATAGGTACTCACACACATACACATACAGGTTTTTTCAGGTTGCATTTTCAATTTTTCTCTTGTACTGTTTTCAGTACCACATGGTTTGTCAATTGAGAGTATCTAATTTTACTTTCTTCTTTTTGTTTTTCCTTTCAGTAGCATATTATGAGGCTTATAACATTCTTAGGGCTAAATTTACTACTGTATGTTCTCACAAAATTTATATAATTTTAGCTGTTACATTTATGTTTTTAATGCATTTTGGATATTTTTATTTAGAGAAACCAAGGGACCCAATCTCATTCTTTCATGTATAGACATTCACATCAATGTAGTTAAGTTCTATTTGCTAAAAAGCATTGTTCTTTCCACAATAAATTTTCTTGACACCTTTGTTAAACATTGTGACATCAGCAATGTTGTAAGGTAGAATTAACCAGTCTTTATCCCTTCACAAAACTCCAATTAGATTGTTATACAAAAGTGAAACTAGCCTTAGGAGGGCTCTAGGCTTCAATTAAGAACGTCAATTGTACAGTGGAGGTCAAAAAGAATAGTTGCACAAAGATAACTTTATGGAGATCATGGAAGAGTGAGACATCTTGAAATAACTAGAAACAGTAATGGAAGGCAAATAAGGAAGGGAAGGCAATATCAGTATTGACCATTTAGTGGGTGTCATTATGGTATCCAGTATCCTGCTCTGCAGAGTGTGCATCAACATTCTTCTGTGAGATAATTGTCATCCATGACAACTACAGGCTCCTAGATACACTGATATGCTCCATCCCTTACCTTCTGAAGCAGATCATTGTCATATGACCTGAAATTACAGCCATTAAGATCTCCATTTTTGCATACTCACTGGGACAGAATTGTGGTTTCTCTAT
This sequence comes from Arvicanthis niloticus, assembly GCF_011762505.2. NCBI lineage: Eukaryota > Metazoa > Chordata > Mammalia > Rodentia > Muridae > Arvicanthis > Arvicanthis niloticus. Next base: position 47,451,386 of record NC_047668.1, on the reverse strand, counting down.
GCAAACCTGCACTGTTGATGCCAACTTGTACCTAAGATGTAAGTCATTGATAATTCAGGGTAACATTATTCTGAGTCTAGGACAACTGTTTTCTTGTGTCTACCTGTGCACTGGAACCAACTTTCTCTAATATCCCATGAGCAAGTATGATTCAGACATTAGGACCATGTCAAAACAACTGACCTACACAGAGCCTTGATCACTCCAAGACTCTAAGATCTAAACTCATTGTCTGTGATGCACTAGGGATGATATGAATGAGATACCCTGTTACCGTCAACATCAGTGCTACCTTTTAGCTTAAACCAGAGTGAAGAAGGATGAGTTCCCCACTGAGAGACAAAGAAATTCAGAGCATCCCAACATCTCTTACTGTTGAAATCTCCCAAACGCTTTGTAGTCACTGGAGAAAACATAGCTTTTGAAACTGAGCACTGTGGGTTTTGGACTATGCCAATCTCAGCTGAAAGAACTACACAGACATTCTTCTGCTGCATGCTTTCACTACAGCCAGTCTGCAAATTCTTGAAGAATTCATAGATCCATCAAAATAAAGACAATCAATACAAGGCAGCAAGGTTCCTGTAATCAAAACAAAACAAACAAAATAACAAAAATTCAGTAACAGTACAGGAAACTACCAAAGGAACCCAATATTTTTTGAGTAAATGATCCACATAAAGTAGTGATTAATGAATTACCTGATAAAGAATTCAAAAGAATTGTTGGGGGCCAACTTTTAGCAGAAAGCGGCTATCAGCTTTGCAGCCATCTTGAGCCATATACCCTGACATGAGACTTGGATTACAATAGCCTACAACAGCTGAGAACACTCTGATAATCTTGGTTTAGATACCTTGAGATTAAAGGTGTGTGAGATTAAAGGTGTGTGACTTAAGAGTATGACTTAGAAGTATAGAGATCAGAGTTAGAGACAAGACCTAAGGGCATGATTAAAGGTGTAACTTAGAGGCGTGGCTTAGAAGTGAGATGTATAAAAGGCAGAGACAGAACAGATCAGAAGACAGACTATAGAAGACAGAACCAGAAGACAGACTATAGAGAGAGAATATAGAGGGAGAATCAGACAGGAGACACTTAGAGGAAGAGAGACTGAAGAATAACGGGATTGAATCACACCCTGTCTGGTTTCCATTCTTTGAGTCTGCCCTCACCCTCGCTCTTGCTGAACCCAGACTCACAGACCGGAGCAGCAGCTTGGGCCGGGATACAGTGGCCGCCCAAACGTGGGTTGGCCCGGGCCTCAACATTTTGCCTGGGCTGCAACATTTATTTTGGCCGCCCCAACATGGGGCTAGTGTGGACCCCAACATTATTTTGACACCCGAACAGGGACTCGAGCTTGGGCCTCAACATTATTTTGGTGCCCGAACGTGGGGCAGCAAGAACGAGAGACCCAGTGACAGACTTTACTGGAAGAAGGATCTGTTGATTGTTTCAGGAATCAGCTGCAAAGCTGATAGCCGCTTTCTGCTAAAAGTTGGCCCCCAACAAAGAATCCTCTACAAAAGCAAGCTACAAAACAATAATGGTAGATAAGAAGTAAACCAGGAAAACAATACACATAGGAAGCAAAAGTTCACAAGATGAGACAGAGAGAGAATGAAACATCCATCCATCCATCCATCCATCCATCCACTCATCTATCTAGGGACAAAACCCTTGCTTAGCATGCACAAGACTGAGAGTTAGATTACCAGCACTGTAAAGCAAAAACAAACCAAACAAGTCTCCATATGTGTACATACAGCCCTGATCATGCTGGGTGTTTGTGAAAGCTAAAAGGACCAAACAGAAATGCTGGCTGAATGACACAATTAGTGAAATAAAACACACAAATAAGAGAATCAGCAAAAGAAGCAATGGAGCAGAAGAATCTGTAAACTCAAAGAAAGTTGTTGGCAAATTTTCTGTCAGAGGGTAAAAGAGAATGCAGACAAGTCTTTCGGACTCATCAGATATCACCACTATGGAAAACATTTGTATTTTTAGTGTTTTTAAAAGAAGACTGGGGAAAAGAAATGCAGTTTACTTAAGTAAACCATGGGTGAAAATTATCCATATTTGAACAAACATTAATATTAAGGTACAGGAAATCATGGACTTGTGGATCAACTTAGGAGCTTTTGATTTTATGATGGTGCCAATGTGTTAGAAGTTTAGGGGAAATCAAGCTTTGACTTTTGATATTTTCCTAGGACAACAGTGTCTCATGGTAGGCAGCAACACTGATTTGCACATCATATTTAGCTATGTAGCACTAAGAGTAAATTATTGGTACTCCATAGTACCTCTTCTTGGTAAGCAAGAGTGTACAGTAGGGTAGGTTCCTTGAATATATTTTTACTTCCTGTAATTTCACTCTACAGTTAGTTGGGATGCACCACAAGAGTAAGTTGACGAAGCAGCTATATGTGTGTTCATATCCCCAGTACCTATGAAAGCTGGATGTTGTTTTATGCTTATAATCCCAGTACTGGGGAAGAAAGAGAAGAGTATTCCTGGGGCTGGCTGACCAATGGATTTTACTGATGGGCCCTGTCCAAAAACAATCAAACAAACAAATAAATGAATAGATGAATAAATAAATAAAATTGAGAGTCATTGAGGAAAACCCATTATGTACAGCTCTGGCCGCCACAGTCACACTCATATATGTGTATGCCCACCCGCATACATGAACATATAAACTCATATACACATAATTTATTAATGAACACATAATATAAAATATATAAATTATTATATCAAAACCTAACTATGGGGAGAGGACAGTAAAAGTGAGTAGTTTTCAAAAAGGATGAAGTTGAGGCTATTAGATTAGGATAGGTCCTTACGCCTCTGGATAATATTTCAACATCATGGTAACCCCCAAAATACAGCCCTATGCATATCCTGAAAATATAAGTGTGAAGGATCAAAGCATAGCAGGGTGGAAGATCATCAGTGCTAAAAAAACATGCAGCATAAGAAGAACATAGGGGGACTAAAGAGTGAATGTTGTGGTAAAAGTGAGCCCTCACTTGCCAACCATCATTTTAAATGCCAGATGATTGGCCCATCCAAACAATTACTTTAACAAAACAGATAAATAGATTTAAAAGAATAGATATAATCTTGTATTGACTGCAGAAGTCTCACTTTGGTTTTAAATATGAAGCTGTGTTAAGAGCTATCTCTGGATGTATTTTTGCTGGAGAGAATAAACTTTAAGTCTAAATCAATCACTAGAGACAAAGCCATTATGCAACCATGAAGAAATAAATTCATCAAGCGGATAAATATTGTAATTATATTTGTATTCTACATTGGATCACCCGAATATATAAAGCTAACATTGCCATTCTAAATGGGTAGACAACAAAATAACAACACTAAGTAGTGTTCATATTACACTTTCAACAGTGGACAGATCATCCATACTGAAAATCCTTAGGGAACATTGGACTTGAACTCCACTCTAGACCAAATGACCCAAAGAAATGCAAGCAGAAAGTTTTGTCTCACAGTGGCAGAACCCATATTCTTAAGTGCACTTAGAATGTTCTTCACAATGGATCTTATAAACACCACAAAACAAGTATAAACAAACCCACAAAGATTTAGATTGTATCAACTATATTTTTAATTCAAATTCTTATCAACTTAAAAGTCAGTAACCAAAAAATTATTAAAATTTTCAAACACATGTACATTAAAACTCATGTTCCTGAACAACAAATAGGCTAATCTTTACAGTTCTTTGGTTTTTGTTTTGTTTTTTAAAAAAAATGATATCTGCTATAGGTTACTTATCTGCAATAGGTATCTCTATGGGATTAACCAAAATTAGATAATATGTTACATGGTTGACAATATATTTCACATGCTGAAATCAGACCAGGAGAAGAACAGGGGTTGGAGAGTGCTGGGAAAAATTATGGCAATGCTATTTATATTCTTTCAGTAAAAACCAACAAGGAATCCATATCAAGCATTATCTCACTCAAATTGTTTTCCTTCATGAAGAGTTGGAATCTCTTTGATTTTTCACAGTCTCACAGGTCAATAAATGGTTTCTCAATAAAGTTAGATAAATTGGTTTGTCTGGACATCCTTTGAGGTATTTCTGGGTGTTCTGGATCAGTATTGGTTAATCCTTGTGGATCAAGTTATTTTAAAGGCAGGTGTGGGTAGAAAACAAGTGATTACCATGAAAAAAAAACCTATTATTTTCCAAAGATAAAATTCTAGTAGGACTAAAATATACAAGTATAGAAAATGATAACAGAACAAAACAGTATTAGCATATATAAATCTGATCATGGTATTATGTATTACACAGAGGATGTGGTAGGTATCAAAATGCCCACAGTGCCCTCCATTGTACATTGATAAAAAAAAAAAAAACCTTCCTTATCAAAGTAACCTTGGAGCAAATGGTGTTGGGCCAACATATTTCCCCATAGATTTGGTATTGACTATTTAGCTCATGCAAATACACGAAGTTTATCTAAAAATGTGTTAATCACCAAATCTAATAAACCCAAAATGAAAACCCCTAAAAAAAGTAGAAATCTTTCATTATCTTGTTCATAACAAAGGACAAATATTTTTTCTATATGATATTAATATAACTTGCAACAGTAGGTAAAATAAATGGATCTATATCAAACTAAAGAAAAAATTCTTTACAACATTGGGGAAATGCATATAATAGAAATATAGACCTGGAGAATACATCATACAATTCAATAGCATAAAAGGTTGAGGGTTAAGAATCTGAACATACATTTTCCTTGCAAGACAAGTTGGCCAACACGTATATGAAGGAGTACTCAATATCATCATTCTTCAAAGAAATTCAAATTCTAATCACATCAGATGTCAACTGACAGCTATAAGAGTAAGAATTATAAAATTTGAAGAGGGTCCAAGTGCCATTCAAGGATTGAGAGTAGGCAAGCCACACATATTATTAAAAGAATGCAAATGGGTATAGACCTTATAGAAAAAATATTATATCATTTTTAAAGAAAACAAATAGAACTATGATATGATACAGAAATCTCTCATTTGAGTGTATATATTTAGTCAATTTCTTTTTACTATAAAAAATGCCTAAAACTAAGTAACTTCATAAAGAAAAATATTTGCTTGGCTCAAGGTTCTGAAAGGTCGAATCTTTGGCATCAGCATCAACTTGATCCTGGTGATCATCCATCCTATAGTGGGGTCATAGTTGTGGATTCCTTTGTGGGATAGCAAGACACATTGCCACAGTGTGACTCAGAGGTCATGCTTAGCCTTTAACAGGAATACATGCTCTAGAAATATCCCACAAAATGACCTTAGCTATCATCTGAGATCAGAACCATTAATAATCCAAGGATCCTTTATTAGATCTCCCTTTATGAGTTCTCAGTAGCTAAACAATCACACACAGGAAACAAAGCTCTCAATGCCTGAACCCTGGAGGAATACAACCAAATCATATCCAATCCATAAAGGCACATAGTTAGGATAAAGCCATGACCTCTGATGAGTATATGAACTCCACATCCATTGCAGTAGACTTAAACTTACTGAGCTATGGGAAATATTTAACAATCTTGATGGCTAAATATATTATGAAATAAGATGTATGAACGCATACACAAATATAATTCAGACTAAAAAAATCAAAGAAAGCCCATAATTTCTATCAACATAAAGAAGACTGGAGTATAAATGCTAAGAAAAAAAGCCAGGAACTGATAAATGCTACATGGTTTCATTGTAGAATCAATAAAAGTTAAAATTATAGAATTAGAGTGTGGCTAGGTGGTTATTAAGGTGGGAGTGGTGGAAATGTTTAAATATTGGTTAAACTCAATAAATATGTATTTAGAAGATGGATGAGTCTTGGGTGACCAAAGTACAACAAAAATCTCTACACTTGATATTCTCTAAGAGAAATTATCTTGAGTATTCCTGTCACAGACATACTTAAAATACTGTCAGAGGATAGAAATGCTAATTATTTTGATTGTAGTAATCATCTCACAATGCAGACATATCAAGCCATCGTGTCATACACTTTGAATATATATTCTTTTTAAATTTTTAATTCATACCTCAATAAACCTTCGTTCTAGGCTTTAAGTAGTATTCAGTGATCTATTTGTCTATCAGGAGGCAACTGACAAGCTGCCTTGATTACTCTGTAGTTTTGTGGTACATTTACACTTTTGAGGGGCTGTGTGCTATTATTCTTTTTCAAAATTTCAGGGATCTTATTTCTGGTCTTCTGTATCCCATATGATTTGTCAATTTCTCAAAAAGCCAGCTAGTATTTTTAAATCTTCTATTTGTTTATTTCATAATAACCTTTCCAACAGATGTGAGATGATATCTCTTGGTTCTGAGTGGTGTTTCTCTGTTAATTAGTAATGCAGATCACTTTTCTTTCTTTTTAACAGCAAAACATTTTTATCTTTTGGAGATCATCATATAGTTCATCATATAATTCCATTATCTCTACTTTTTCTTCCTCCAAAACTTTTCATTCCTTCCCCTATCCTTGTTGTTTTCTTTCAAATTTATGGTCTCCTTTTTCTTTAATTATAAATTCTCTCTCTCTCTCTCTCTCTCTCTCTCTCTCTCTCCCTCCCTCCCTCCCCCTCTCTCTCTCCCTCCCCCTCTCTCTGCCTGTATCCTCTCTTCTCACTCTCCTAAATATATAATACAACCTGTTCACTCAGTATAGTATTACTTATATGCATATGATAGATATAATAAAACATCAGTAGATACAGCCTTGCATATTGAATGTTGTATTGTACCAGTTTAATAATCTTGTCTCTCAAACTATCAGTTAATTGTGGGTTATCATTTAATGATTTGTTCTTTATGTTCTTCCAGTTTATACCAGTTTTCATTACAGAGGATACTGTATTCTTTTTGATGTTATTGTAAGTGAAATTATTTTCTTAATTTTATTTTGGCTCAATGATTTCAAATATATAGAAATGAAGAGAGTTTTATATGTTATATTAGGACTAACATAGTTCTTTAGGACTTTTCTGTGAGATCATGCCATCCTTAAGCATGGATGGTTTCATTTCTTTTTATTTAATGTGAATTAATTTAATTTTTATTTTTCTTTTACTTCTCTCTTTCTCTTGTCTAAATGAATTTAAATAGACCTCTAGTATAATGTAGACATGACAAAAGAAATTATTCTTGCTTTGTTCCTCATTAGGTGCTAAATAACTATGTGTAATATAAGAATCAGTTTTATTGATGGAAAATAACTGGCAAAGAATCATCGGTAGTGTAAAATAAGAATTAAGATCCAAACTGAGGACATTTTAAATGTAAAGGAGCCCCCAGCTCCTATATGCTCTATATAAACTTTTTACAATGATGATATTCAAGATTATTCTAGTATTGTTCACAACCCAAATCTATTTTGTAAGCCAAGAATACTCCTAATGATAGTTGGGAAACTTTTAGTTTTAAATTCGTATTTATATCATGTTTCTCTAATCAAGAATTGTCATGTTTAAGCACTTAAAAGTCAGAGAGATGAAAGAAGCCATTTTTAGTTTTTCATTTTACTTCTTAATTTTGAAATTTAAAGCTTTTGTTGCGTGACAGTTGCAAACACTATAGAATGAATTTTAGTTGCTCCCTCTTGCTGGATTCCTTCTACTCAAGGATCCCTGAATTCTGTGCCTTCACATCTTCTGCTGTGTATGAGTCACTGAGTTTAATTAGAGTTTCTTGTCTGAAAATGGCTGGGAGGTAATTCACTGGAGTAAAGACAACTTATTCCCAGAGGGAACTGGTTATATAAATCTAGTCAAGAGCCCAAAGACTCTATGGGGGAAACTATTGTTATTGTTTTGCTAAATGGACATGTTCTCAAACTACTTTCTAAATGCTCGGTGTTTATTCTCATAGATTGGTGCTATGCCAGCCCACATCACAGGAGCTCCCTACTGCAGTGGACAGTGGTTAATGCAGAAATGCACAACTGTCCACAAGGCTGAGTGTACGTGATGACAGAGAGCTCAGTCCTAAATGGGACAGCCTGTTTATTGTTGAATGAAGCTTGAGATGCAAACGATATAGGACTAGGACTTAGTTTTCTGAAAGATGCAAGTATGGATGGTGGTGAGGAAGAACAGATGCTGCCCTGCCCCACTTCATAAAGCAGCATGCTTTTGAAATGGCATATACTCCCTTAAGGATAGAGGTGTGCATTAAATGATACAAGATGGAAAAGCAGATCTCTGGTTTTTATAGCTGAGAATTAGACTAAGGATTTTAATTTCTGTTTCAGTTGGCTGAATGAGTGTTTGCAATGGGACCTACTGACTAATATAGCCACGGACAATGAGAAACCCTCGGGAGCCCTCAGAGAGGAAGGGTAATGGAGTGACCTGGTGTTACTACCCTGCCAGGCTGGAAATGAGACACTGGGGCTTAGGCAGACCCAGAACCAAGCTGGTGTTACAGTCCAGTAAATTTATCTCATCTGTTGAGTAATTACAGCTAGTAGGATACAGAGTCCTAAAGGGAACACTGCTCTAAGGGGCCTGCAGAACAGATTCAAAAGTGCCTGAATGTAGGATATGAACTTAGGAAGAGTGGGCCCAGCATGAGGCCTGAGCATCTATCGCCAGCTTTTTTTCTAAGATATTTAATAGACTTTCCTCAGGTAGAGAGGCTATCTAAAAAGATCACTTTTTTAAAGGTTATTCTTGTGATTTAAAAAAATGAAATAAAAAAAGGCTGGAAACCAGGGGGCACACAGGGAATCAGTGTTGAAGGAATCAGTGGGATAGGGACAAACACAAGATATTTGCCAAACAGCCTCTTGTTCAGGAGGACGGTCCGAAAACTTATAACCCTCCTGTTTTCATTATGTCGTGCCCCGCAACAAATTAAAGAAAATTTTCAGAAACTTAGCAGCTGACAAAGAGTTCTTATTTATTTGTTAGTTCTGTAGGTCGTGAGTGTAAACAATGTGGTGGATTCTTTGAGCAGAGTGTTGCTATGATAGGACTCTCCTGATGCAGTTCTCATCCGGGACTTGTGGTTCCTTCTGCACTGGTCACTGGAGGAGTTCATTCCTTTGTCTTTCCTTTTAACCCTGAGTCACTGATGGCAGATCTAGTCCTTCCTGTGCATCCCACCTCTGATTTCCTCTTTCCTTTATCAGTCTGACTCTATTGGTCATGTTGTTACTCTGAGCTCACTTGATTGATATAAGTAGTGCTGTTATTTTAAGGCCAACTAATTAGGAACATTAGTTACCTCTGCAGCTCCCCTCTGTTGTTACTGTTACATAATCATGGGAGTAAAATGAAGGCAGAGCTCAACGCTGATATGGGACAGGAATTTTTACACTATGAATTTTTTTGTTGAAATTAAACTATAAATATATAATTTTACCCATTCTCTTTCCTTCCTGTAATCCTTCCCATGCATTTTTCACCAACACTGTCTCTCAAATGTAATGCATCTGGCCTCTTTTTAATTAGTATGATATATATTCATTTTAGTGGTTAGAATTCCAAGGCATGGGAAGATTAAATAAGTAGTCAATGACATGCACATAAGTGATGGGACTCTGCTCTTCTTTCCAGCTTTGAATTTCCTGGTGTTTGGGATATGGCATTATTATTGAGGGCCTAGTATACTGATATTCATCACACAGGCATTCTGTATTTTTAAAAAGTGATACAGCTGGGCAGTGGTGGCGCATGCCTTTAATCCCAGCACTTGGGAGGCAGAGGCAGGCGGATTTCTGAGTTCGAGGCCAGCCTGGTCTACAGAGTGAGTTCCAGGACAGTCGGGACTACACAGAGAAACCCTGTCTCAAAAAAACAAAACAAAACAAAACGAAAAAAACCAACAAAAAAAGTGAATAAAAAGTGATACTTTAATCTTTATAAATTTAATATGTGATGTTTTATAAGTGAGAAAAAATGGTACTTTAAAAAGAAGTAGGATGCTCTGGATTATATGCAATAAGGCAGCTGGCAGAGAGCAAACAGTCTTGGCTCCATAGAAGATGGAGAAAGCTGGAAGCCAACAATAAGCCAGCAAACTTACACTGACATTTATATGTATCATGATCATTGGACAATGACATCAAGCTTTCTTTGGGGGAATGGGGTGTGTAAGTCATAGATATAATGAGTAAATATCTAAAGGGCAAGTTTTCCAGATTAACAGCTATTTCATAAGAGAGATGACAGGGCAGCCTAACAGAGCTGAAAGAATAATACATGGGATTTTATTCCCAATTGATTTCAACCATTTCCAGAAATTGCCAGGCTTACAAATGACAAGCACATAATTAAGTTGAGTTGAATCTTGAGTTCCAAAGTAAGATGTCCAATTAAACTGTTGTATGACAAATTTAGTAAGACCCCCTTCTGCTGGACTTTAAATGTGCAAAAGTGGGTGTAACACGGAGCGCAAACACCAGACTCTTTGAAATAAGATCTAGAATTTGGATGAGCTTATAATGGGACTTAATGTGGAAAATACAGAGATGTGTGGAAAAGAAAGATTTCAGAGAAGCTGTGATACCCTCGTGGGGTCAGTTCTCTGGCTTAAATGTAGTTGATTAGTTAATCACACTTGCCAATTCCTGCTAGACCCTGAGTAATCATACAGTCTTGATTTCTTACACACAGTCATCATCACTAGACAATCATCACCTGTCAATTTAACTCCTCTGAATGTTTTGTTTGCCTCAGAAACACAGTGATACTATTATTAGAAGTGAAACTTTTATGTGCATATGCTCTGTATATGGCTTGTAGCTCAGGACAAAATACTAAAGTTTGCCAATCCACCCCCCCCCATTTTATATCCAGACTACTTTTATAAATTGAAAGGTCATAAATTTATAGAAAAAATGTTCCTGAATCTCTATTGCCTTATTATCTAATAGAATAAAGGTAGTTGTATAAAATTTTAGATGAGTTTATAAAAATAGCCACAAGTTTATGATGAGGCAATGGTTATCTTGTGAGCATCCTTCAAATACCCAAATGCTTTGGTTTGCCATTCATTTTCCTCTTTGACTCAACCTTCCCCATTTTTTAACCTCTTTTCCCATTATCTTCCTTCTTGTTCAAAACAACACATGGCAGCCAGACTCTCCATCTGTGCATCTGCCTTTCTGAGCATATTTGAAACTGCAAGTTTTGGGGTTCTTGGGATCTGAGAGAATTCTGTAAAGCTTGCAGAAGTATAGGGACATTAATTTCTCTTACAGTTTTCCAGTAAGTGGAGAAAAGAACTGCTGGTTAAAATGATGAAAACATCTGTAATTCAAAATGCCAATAGTTACAGTATACATTGGGAAATAGAGAATTTAGTATGTTGGCATATATCAATGTCACAGCACCAAGTCAATTTCAAATGGCTAAGCCATAGGAGACTCATCTTCCTTAATCTGCTTCAAGACATGGATTTATCCAGACTCTTTGGAGACAAATATTTGATATATATTAAACAATTGAAAGATCCCATGACATAGGCTACCTGTCATCTGTTTTGCTTCTGTATAGATTTTTATCTTTACAAAAAGAATGATTAATATTTAAAGATATCACTTTTAACTGATTAACTAAATGATTAGTTGCTAGTAGCTTAGCAATAACATTAGAACTTTGAGGTCTTGTAGGGTGGAAGAAATGTATGGTTTGAACAAACTACTGGTTGCTTTACAGATCTTTTGATCAATAACACATCAGACTGGCTAGACAAGATAATCCTGGTCTTAGACTGGCTAAATTCTAAATTAGGTAGAGGCCCCAGTGTAATTTTTCTAGTGTACCTTTTCCCCAATGAGTCTCTTCCTCCCAGTACCATGAGGAAAGTAGGATCCACCTCTCCAGCTTCACTGACAGTACACTTGGAGGAACTAGAGAATGGTGTGTATACTTATACAGACACACTATGTAGTTTCTTTTTGCTAGGATTCATTTGTTCAGTGACGTCTTTTTGGATTTCCTTTTCTTTTACTGGACTTCAAGTTAATATCAGTGTAAAATAAAATCTAGTTTGTCCCCACCAGCAGATGTGCTGATGACAGAGATGGTATCAAGTGTATTTTCTCAGATTTCACTATTTTCGCTACTTACATTACTGAGATATTTTTAAAGTTACTACATTCATTTGCACATGTGTGTTTGTGTGATTATGTGTATTCACACATAAGCATGTCAAAACATGAGTAGTGATGTCAGAGAACACCTTACAGAAGACAGCTCTAGGTATCCACTACACAGGTGTAATGATCCAACTCAGGTCTTCAGCCTTGGCAACAAGTGATTTTTCCCAGTCAACTGTCTCTATGGCCTATGTTTCATTATTTTATCTCACATAGAACTTCTTGTTTATGCTTCCCTCCATTTGAATGGCAGGTGGATGTCCTTGGATATAAAGGACATGTTTATTAAACGCATGTTAAATCTAGACTTCCTAGGAAAGTGTTGAATCAGAATAGAAAGTCAATCTTTTTGATCAGAACTAAAGTGTTCACAGGCAATTTCTTTCTCAGCTCAGCCCAAAAACCGTTTCCTTGTAATCCTCATTTTTTCCAATTAACTGAATCTGCTTACACTTCACTGTTCTCCTTCCTAGCATCAGCTCAGCCTTGTCTAGGAAAAATTGCATCACATCCTTGGAACAAAGAGTGGAAAGGAGCCCCGGAGATCAAATTTAATGTTTTTCATTATTTGGATTTAAAGCCGTCTTGACACAATCTAGAGGTTCCTCCTTGATTTGTGAGGAATTACTAGACTTAAGATCTAAAATCATCAGTATTTGTTAAACACAATGTCTGGGCAGAATAAAATATTTTTTTAATGCATAACCTGCTGAAGTGAAGGAATTAGATCTTATATCCCATTTAGCAAGTTGTTTATTCACTCTCAGCTTTTATTTGTGTTGTTTTGTGCAAACCAAATGATATCTCAAGGTCAATGAAGAATTGTATGCCTCCAAACCCTTTAATGATCTTGTAGGGGGTTTCTAAACTTCTGCACGGTACATGCCACATGTGCAAGAGCCATTTCTTCTCCCTTCAGCCTCCACAGAAGCTGCAGTGCTCTGTCTTTGCAAATGGATACTATTATCTCAGCTCTGAGGGAGTAAGCCATGTACCCGTGCTACATTGCATCTATTAATTCTCCATTAGTCTGAAGAGGCAAGTCAGCCTCTTCAATGAGATTTTATTAAAACACTATAGGTCACACAAGTAAACACAATTTGGAGACGTATTTTCAGCCTTGTATCCCATCACTGAGTTGAGGTTATTGGGGTATTCAGTAATAGATACATGGTAATATATAACAATTGGTATTCCAGTACATATCAACTTCCCTCTTGGCAAAGCATCAAAGACTAACCTCAGCACCACAGTGTTCTCTATTGCTAGGAAGCATGTAACATGTTCTGCACAGTCTAATTCTAGAAAACTTGTCATTTCTTCAATCAATTCTTACATAATATTAAACCCAACCTAAGGACTTCATTCTACATAGAATTAGAAATAACTAAGCTGACCTTGCTATTAGGGCTGTAACTCTACAGTTCAGATAGTCAACCTCTTTTTTTTTACATTGCTATTTCCAATCAACTTATTTCCAGATAATTACACAGTGCATCATACAAGGCATGATACTAGATAAAATGTAAATGACTTTTTTGAACCTGTTAAGTAGGAGAAACAGATCTAGGAAAATATGTCTTACTCCATGGTGAAGATGTGAATGACTAAGCAGGAAAGGAGAGAAAAATAATGGGACGAGGAAACAGGCTCATGAGCAAGATGTTAAGATATATATAACATTTTTTACCCTAAACCTAACCCTAACCTATATATACAGAAAGAAAAACTTGAGTGGAATTCCATAGTCCAGTGACTTTGGAGAATATTTAGTAAAATAGGCTTCTATGGAAATTTGTGGGAAGACGTATGAGGAATAATATGATGTACTAAGAATAAATCAATGCAAAGGTTTGCATTCAGAAAGCAAAAGCCAAGTTTATTGCTCTAGAAAAAAAAGAATTCTGTTCCAGCAACAATCAAGAAATGGTTAGTAGTTGCTGGGAAGCCTTTCTGTAACTTTCCTCCTCTCATGCCCTTGCAGATTTAAAGCCAAAAGATGACCCTGGAATAATCGTCAAGGCAGCAGTGACCCTGAGATGATACCTTAGAGGCACAGTGGGACTGTGGTGGTAGGAGGGAGGTGAACCCAAACTCAAAGCCAAGGAAAATCAATGGCTGTAAGCCACTACAGCCCTATGGCTGCAGATTGCTCCAGTGGCTGCTTCATCGATTTCAACTTTAGCTTCTAATTGCTGCAGCAGGCAAAACAAATGCCACATTTTAGAGTGTTTAAGGCATGATAGATTTTTCTGAAGTGAGAACTGGGAAACTTTCAGGAGACATGTAAAAGACAGGTGAGGCAAATCACATGGGGCAAACAGCAAGCAGGAATTAAGAAATGGCTGCATAGGAAAACAAGAAAAGCAGAAAGAATAGACTATAAATGGTCCGCAGCATAGTGATTTCATGGTGTAACTTAAAGGAAAACTTATATTTCTACCTTGCTCATTTAAGAATTGCATTAAGTCAAGACTTGCTTGAGGCATCTCCATTTTGAGGCAACATGTATTTTCTAGAATACAAAAGTTGATTTCAAGGACATTGGTCATGTTTAGATGACTGTGCTTATTCCACAGGGCCAGACACAGTCCGAGGGAACAATCACTGACAAACTGTTGCTAACTCAACTTTTATTCATTAAGTACAATTGCTAGAATACAAAAAGATATTTTAAAAAATATATATTTATTGATTCAGATTTGTAAAATAATCATTCATGGGCCTTTTTTTTTTCAGTTCTCATTCAGTTTTGAAGATTTAAAAATGTGACCTGACATCATTGCAAGACATTTTATTTAGCTAATCCATCTTCAAAGGGGACTGTAGATTTAGATTTTTAGAACACAGACCCCCCCACACACACACCAGAGCTTCCAAGGACTAAACCACCAACACATGGAGTACACATGGAGGGACTCATGGTTCCAGGTGCATATGTAGCAGAGGATGGCCTTATCTGGCATCAATAGGAGGGGAGGCCCTTGGTCCTGTGAAGGATTGATGCCCCAGCATAGGGAAATGCTATAAGGCAGTGAGGTGGGAGTGAGTGGGTGGGTAGGGGAGCACCCTCAAAGAAGAAAGAGGAGGAAGAATAGGATAGGGGGTTTGGAGAGGGGAAACCAGGAAGAGGGATAACACTTAAAATGTAAATAAATAAGATAACACAAAAATAAAAGACATTTAAAAATAAAATATAAAAACCTGCTTTAATAAAGGTTCTTAAATGCTTCAACCACCCTGATAGCCTATCCACCAATGGTAAGGGAGGAAGATGGTCAAGGGGTATGTGGACCTGTTCAAAAGTAGTTTTTGGGGTACAACTCCAATCTTCATTGTCAGGATATCAGCAGTCCAGTTAAAAACATTAACCATGAATTAGTAGTGGTGGCTCCATTCAGAAGAAACTGTGATACTCTCCAGAATTGGCATGAGTCTGCAGAAGTGGCAAAAAGCATCCAGAATAACATGAGAAGTACTTTAACATACTCATCTCTATGAAGTCAAGACAAGACGAGATCGGGTGCATTCAGGGTGGTGGTTCTAGGGAGAGGAATTGGGGAAAGGGGATGACATCTGAAATTTAATAAATGTAAATATCCAATAAAAATGAAAAGAAAAAAGTCAAGACAAGCAAAGTTCAGTGAAGACCAACAAAACATCGCAAGGCATATCAGTGCAAGAGCATCATCAGCGAAGACCAGCAAAACGTTGCAAGGCAAACCAATGCAAGCTAGTCCTCTCGCTGTCTGTGGGGCTATATTTATATTCTTTCTAAACATCACTCACCCTCTCGAGCATTTGCTCCAGCAAGCTATCACATGCCTTTTCACAAGACACCATCTAGAAAAAAATCATGTGTCTGCAAAACATCTCATAAGATAGCTTCCAGAAAAACATCACATGATACAACTGAGTCTTGAAAGAAACCGGAAACTGCTGCTTCAGGAGCCTTACTAAATAAATACAAAGCACCGGTGATGAGAAATACATATACCATACTCAATAGGGTTGCACATATTTAAGAATTTTATCTTCATTTTATATAAAATAGCTTTTGAATACTAAACTTTTCATAGTGACTGAAGGTAACAGGCTAATGACTATTCTTGTCATCTCAACAGCAATCATAATTACCATGGAAACAAACCTCTGGTCCTATCTCTGAGAGAGTTTCTAGATTAGGTTAATTAAGATGGGAAAATTCACCCTAAATGTGAAAGGCCCTGTTCCATGTATAGAGTCTTAGACAAGATAAAAATGAGAAAAGAAAAAGAAAACTGTACAAGAGCATTCCCCTCTCACCCCTCTCTCTGCTCATCCTGACTTTCTTACTACAGATCTCATTAGCAGCAGCCTAGTTCTCCTGTCACAGTGCCACTGTGCCTTCATCACTACAATGAACTGTACCTTTGGTTCAAAAGCCAAATCAAACTTCTCATTAAGTTGCCTTTGTCAGATATTTTGACCCAGCAATGTGTAGAAGTAACTAATATGCATGCTTTGAACCTCATATTATTTTAAAACCAGACATGAGATATGAATTCACAATCATGATTCATTGAATAAGTCAGATAAGTTTTGATCTCAGAGTTTATCCATTAGTGCTTCTGCAGTGGGTGGTGATGGTGGCTGACAATGATGGCTTTTGATCTGCAGTGTTGTATAAAACATCTCTGACTATAAGGAGCTGTTAATTAAAAAGTGGGTACATAAAGACAAATTCAGATGCTCATAACTATATCTCCAGCTGGAAAACCTAAGAAAACAGGTCCAAGAGGTATGGGCATGGTATCAACTCATTTCTTCATCGAATATAATAATCCTTCCTCAAAGACTATCTGAATGATATGTTCTTGAATAAGCACGTTTCGATTTACATGTATTTGGTTCTCTTTATAAATTATGTTCATTCATCCAAACAAGGTGAGTAAGAAGGAGTTGGAGAACTGTGACCACTAAGCTCATTTTCAACAATCTGTCTGGGAACACTGATGAATAGAAATCAGATGAGTATTTGAGGGCTAGTTACTGAGAGCTAGGTTTCCAGTTCTTTTAATTCTTGAGCATGAAAGATCTTTCCATCTTCTGAGATCCTCAATGTCTTTCTTCAAAGACTTGATGTTTTTGTCATTTAGATTTTTCACATGCTTGTTTAGAGTCACACCAAGGTATTTTATATTATTTGTGACTATAGTGAAGGGTGTCGTTTCCCTAATTTCTTTCTCAGCCTGCTTATCCTTTGAGTAAAGTAAGGCTACTGATTTGTTTAATTTTATATCTAGCCACTTTGCTGACTTTTTTTTTTAAATCAGGTTTAGGAGTTCTCTGGTAAAAGTTTTGGGTCACTTAAGTATACTATCATATCATCTGCAAATAGTGATATTTTGACTTGTTCCTTTCCAATTTGTATCTCTTTGATCTCCTTTTGTTGTCTAATTGCTCTGGCCAGGACTTCAATTACTATATTAAGTAGGTAGGGAGAGAGTGGGCAGCCTGGTCTAGTCCCTGATTTTGGTGGGATTGCTTCAAGTTTCTCTCCATTTAGTTTGATGTTGGCTACTGGCTTGCTGTATATTGCTTTTACTATGTTTAGGTATGAGCCTTGTATTCCTGATCTTTCCAAGACTTTTAACATGAAGGGGTGTTGAATTTTGTCAAATGCTTTCTCAGCATCTAATGAAATTATCATGTAAATTTCTTCTTTGAGTTTGTTTATATAGTGGATTAAGTTGATGAATTTTCATATATTGAGCCAACCCTGCATCCATGGGGTGAAGCCTACTTGATCATGATGGAAGATCCTTTTGATGTGTTCTTAGATTCAGTTTGTGACAATTTTGTTCAGTATTTTTGCATGAGTATTCATGAGTGAAATTGGTCTGAAGTTCTCTTTCTTTGTTGGGTCTTTGTGTGGTTTAGGTATGAGCGTAACTGTGCTTCATAGAAGAAATTGGGTAGTGTTCCTTCTGTTTATATTTTGTGGAATAGTTTAAAGAGTATTGGTATTAGGGCTTCCTTGAAGATCTGATAGAGTTTCTACACTAAACCCATCTGGTCCTGGACTTTTTTTTGGTTGGGACACTTTCTATTTCTTAGGGGTTATGGGACTGTTTAAATGGTTTATCTGATCTTGATTTAACTTTGGCACCTGGTATCTGTCTAGAAAATTGTCCATTTCATCCAGATTTTCCAGTTTTGTTGAGTTTAGGCTTTTTATATAGGATCAGGTGTTTTTTTTTATTTTCTCTGTTTCTGATGTTATATCTCCCTTTTCATTTCTGATTTTCTTAATTTGGATACTGTCTCTATGTCCTCTGGTTAGTCTGGCTAAGGTTTTATCTATCTTGTTGATTTTCTCAAAGTACAATGGTTCTGTTGATTCTTTGTAAAGTTCTTTTTGTTTCTACTTGGTTGATTTCAGCCCTGACTTTTTTGATAACTTTTGGTTGAAAGTTGATTTTATTCCATATTAGAATGGCGACCCCAGCTTGTTTCTTGGGACCATTTGTTTGGAAAATTGTTTTCCAGCCTTTTACTCTGAGGTAGTGTCTGTCTTTCTCAGAGGTGCATTTCCTCTATGTAGCAAAATGCTGGGTCCTATTTACATACCCAGTCTCTTAGTCTATGTCTTTTTGTTGGGGAATTGAATCCATTAGTGTTATGAGATATTAAGGAAAAGTGATTGTTGCTTCCTGTTATTTTTGTTGTTAGCAGTGAAATTGTGTTTATGTGCTATCTTCTTTTGGGCTTATTGAAAGAAGATTACTTTCTTGCTTTTCTCAGGTGTAGTTTCCCTCTTCCTATTGGAGTATTCCATCTATTATCCCTTGTAATGCTGGATCTGTGAAAAGATATTGTGTAAATTTGGTTTTGTCATAGAATATCTTGGTTTCTCCATCTTTGATAATTGAGAGTTTTTCTGGGTATAGTAGCCTGGGCTGGCATTTGTGTTCTCTTAGGGTCTGTATGACATCTGCCCAGAATCTTCTGGCTTTTAGAGTCTCTGTTGAGAAGTCTGGTGTAATTCTGATAGGTCTGCCTTTATATGTTACTTGACATTTTTTCCTTACTGCTTTTAATATTTTTTCTTTGTTTTGTGCATTTGGTGTTTTGAAATATTATGTGAGGGGAGGAATTTCTTTTCTGGTCTAGTCTATTTGTAGTTCTGTAGGCTTCTTGTATGTTCATAGGCATTTAATTCTTCAGATTAGAGACATTTTCTTTTATAATTTTGTTGAAGATATTTATTGCCCTTCAAGTTGAGAATCTTCACTCTCATCTATACCTATTATCCCAAGGTTTGGTCTTCTCATTGTGCCCTGGATTTCCTGGATGTTTTGGATTAAGAGCTTTTCATATTTTGCATTTTCTTTGACTGTTGTGTCAATATTTTCTATGGTATCTTCTATACCTGAGATTCTCTCTTCTCTCTCTTGTATTCTGTTGGTGATGCTTGCATCTATGACTTTTGATCTCTTTTCTAGGTTTTCTTTCTCTAGTGTAGTATCCCTTTGTGATTTCTTTATTGTTCCTATTTTCAATTTTAGATCCTGGATGGTTTTGTTCAACTCCTTCACCTGTTTGGTTGTGTTTCCTTATAATTCTTAAATGGATTTTTTGTGTTTCCTCTTTAATGGCTTCTACTTGTTTTCCTGTGTTCTTCTGTATTTCTTTAAGGGAGTTATGTCCTCCTTAAAGCCTTCTATCATCACCATGAGATGTGATTTTAAATCTGAATCTTGCTTTCCCAGTGTGTTCAGGTATCCAGGACTTGCTACAGTGGGAGAACTGGGTTCTGATTATGCCAAGTAGCCTTGGTTTCTGTTGCTTGGGTTCTTGTGCTTGCCTCTCACCATCTGGTTATCTCTGGTGTTAGTTGATCTTACTGTCTCTAACTGGAGCTTCTTCCTCCTGTTGGTCTGTGAGCTTGTGATCTTAGGTGTGTCAGCACTCCTGGAGAGACCAGCTCTCTCCTGGGTAGGATTTGGGTGCGGAGGACTGTTGGACAGTCTTAGCTCCTGGGTGCAGATAGAGATTGGAAGGATCCTTTTCCCAAGCTTTTCTGCTGTTCCTGTGCCCTGTGCACTCCTGGGGGGTGGGGGTGGGATGTCTTTAGACAGTTATTGGAATGAAAGTGGTGATCTCACCTCTGGTCTTAGGAGTGAAAGCATTCCTGGGAGACCAGCTCTTTCCTAGTGGGATTTGGGTACAAAGGGCTGTGAAAGGGACATCCTAAACTCCAGGGTGCAGATGGAGACTGGAAATCACTTTTCTTAACTAGAAGGAAATTTAAGTTATTTTCTACAGAAGCACTAAAACATACAAATTATAGCTGAGAAAGAATGAGACTCAGCACACATAAGAGGATCAGGATGATACAGCATCACACAGTCGCAGGCTTAATGATGAGATGTGGTTGTCACTTTACATATGGTATTCTGGAGGATGGTTTTGCACCCTAGAATGTCCCAGAATCTGAGATATTTTGTTTAGCTTCATAACGTATGAATTGTATTTAAATGTTAGAATATTAAGTATACCTTTAGAAAACATACATGGGAGAGCACAGATAATTTTATGTAAGCCCCAAACTGTTTAAGTCTCTGTACTTGACATTTTAAGGTGAGCATACCTATTAGGCTCCCAGTAGTAAAGAGTTTGATATGAAATGTGGTACATGCCTATGTGACTAAATGGAGCCTCACTCTAAAAGATGCCCACAGTTTTACTGTCATTAATGCATTAGTGATAACCTTTTATAGGTTAAGGAATTTCTTGCAAGCATCATTACACATGGATTGCTATAGATATAGAGATATATGTAAATACTTAGGGCAAACAAATGTCATCTGATCCTTTTACCTAAACTCTAACACTAACACTTAGAACATGCAGGAAGGAAAGTTCCACTACCAAAGACATTTCGGGTTAGCAATGTATGTCTAGGGCATTAAAATTGTATTTTATATTTTGTGTTTTGTATTTCCCATTTCATATGATCTGTTTTTTCTCATAATAGAATAAAAAATTCTGAAGTTCCACAGGTTGTGAAAGTAATTTCCATCTGATGATTGAATAAAATATTTGAATGGATATATGTGGGTTTGTATCACTTGCTCAGCATGTCTACATGCAGTAGAATGTTTTCATATGATTAGCAGAGTTACTTTCAGATGTGATAAGAATTACAAAACTAGCTAGATCTGATCAACACTTGTTATGAGACATTATGATATATCCTAAAAACTCAGGTAAGATTAAAGAATTATCTCTGAATTCATCGCTACATGGGTTGTTTCCTCAAGCATGATTTTTAATTCATTAACCTGAATACTTGTCTCACGTCTAAAACAAATTAGACTGAAAATATTCAAATAATAGAAGAAAATTGGTTCCTGCTTCAAAAAGGGTTTAGTAGAATAAGTAGGCAAGGGCTCAAATAACTCTGTTTTCATTATAGTGTTGTTGGTCCTACAAGACAAAACCCCTGGAGGATGAATGGTAGCCAGCTGGTAAGAATTAGTCAATCAAAGAAATATGATACACCGTGGCATGCATGAGATCAGAATGTTTCTACTACACACATAAAAGGACTCACATGAACTATGTAGATTTCATAAAATTTCTATGGTTAAACATATAAAGAAGGGCAAGCAAAACCTAGACACAAAGCAAGTTCAGAAAGCATATGTAACTCTATTTTCACTGAAATGTAATGAGTGAGATTGACAGGAAAGGAGGCTTGGGGTCAGACAGTGCCTTCATGTGGAAATTGCGTTATATTTTAATATATGATAAGCCACCTAAGTATTTGGAACAAGGTGAGTTTATGGTGGGTAGTGTACTTGGAAATCAATCTGACTCGTTTTTGTTCATATTCAAGTGTGAGTTAATATTTTGAGGATTCAAGATGTTTGATCTCTGAGCAGTCTCTTAGCAACAGTATAGGTGGAAGTGTCAAATTGCAAGCAGTAGTTTTATTCTAGTTGCTGTAAATCATTCCTAATATTCACAACAGTGTATGTGTTAAGATACATCCGGTGAGACCTTTTCTGGACAGATGACATACATATCTACTTACCCCCAGACAAGGGACCCACCACAAACCAAAGTGTATCTTTGGTTTTGGTGTAATTGTTATTACACTGAACTCCATCTTTATGAACCAGTGATTTTAATGTATCTACTTATAGGGTTAGAGGTTGCTTACTGGAACAGAGATGGCTAAAATTCAGCTACAACATGGAAAAGCACATCCTGACACAGGCAACTCACAGAGGTATATCCCTGGAGTTCGCTGCACTACTTATGGATAGGTCTTCATTTAGGCAATCTCCTCCAGGTAGCTCAGATGGTCAGAACCCCCTTCTCGAGGGTTTGTTTAATACATCTGTGGCCTTGTGGCCAAGTCTTATAATTCTGGCCCCACCTTGTGATTCTTGCAATCTTCTACCTTCACAGCCCTGTGAAGTCTGTTTGGTTCCCTCATCTCATGAGCTTTGATCCAGGATGCAGAGTTTCATCTCTGAGAAAATTGTTATATAACTTCATCATTATCAAGTGGTATCACATTGCTTGAAATTTAGACTTATAAAAAGATGATTTAGTGGATAAATTTACACTTAAGTGGGATTATAACGGAAGTTTTAGTGATGTCTTTTCATGCTGCATTGAGAAAATGGCTTGCTTTTACAGACTACCCTGATAAGTTTGCTCACTTTCTACCATAGAACCTAATCATCTGTATAAATTCTTTAGTGTTCAGTAGCAAAATTATTGCTCTATCTTAAGACAATATTCATTTGTAAAAATCATTTCTGTTTTCTGTTTATAGTAATTTTACTATGAAGTTGATTTGGCTTTCAGTATATCTCTTTCCCATATTTAACTTACTTTATTTTTACACACATTGCATGATTTTGCAGATCAACATTTCTAAGTGAACATTTCTGATTTATTTGTGTTGATAAGTGTTCATTTTCTGACATCAATTCATTTATCTCTCAGAGTAAATGGAACTTCCCATTATGGTTTCATGTTAAGAGTAAGTGCCCATTTACTCAAAGGCTATGTTGATGACTGAACTTCAGTCACAGGTGAGAAAAATGTTTACAAGTGCATTTGTATCTGGGCATATGCTTTGGCTAGGTGAGGTTTTTAAATAGCAAAGTTATTCATTAACAACACTGTGAATTGTATTTTTGAATGCAAATGGAATTGTAAGACTTATGAATTGGTTGACTTTTCTATGGGCAGGATTAGTGAGACTGGTAGAAGGCATTGTGATGAAGTTATGGCATGATCTCAACTCCATCTTCCTTTTTTAAAGTCTCCATCTACTGATAGGTGGGCTTGCTCCACAATTCATTGTTGGAACTGCAGATAGAGTGCTAGCTCAATGTGTGAACCAGAGTGCCTTGGGTGTAGTATGTCACTGTAGGGTGGCAGTGTATTCCAACTGCTGAGAGGGTTCTTTTGATGCCTCTGGAGGAGTTTCTCTAAGCATGCAATAATGATTTGTGTATTAAGATGCCAAGATTGGTCTAGGTATGTTTTCTAACACATCTCTGAAACAGATGGCTATAAACTATTGTAAACAGGCAGCTTTTGTGGAAATCTACCAGCCTGAGTAGTCATAGACCTTGTAAATAGGCAGCCTTGGTGGATAGTACCAAAATAGATAAGGACAAGTGAATCATAGGCAGAGTCATAGTGACCTGACCCCTGAACCTTCATCTAGCTGATACCCTGTTCTGAAGGATATCTGTACTCCCCCTGAATACCTATGCTCCTGTGTCATCCCCTTCCCCACATCCTGCATTTTCATGTTTATGGCCCCTGTGTTAAATGGTGGAAATTGTGATTTGATGATTAAAAAAAAAAAAAAAAAGGAAAAGGAAAAAGGAAATGATGCACGGTGTCCCCCTGGCTCTGCCGACTTAGCTCCTGACAATCCATTTTCTTGTTCTCAGAAATACTTTGAATTATAAAAACGTTATTGTGGTTTTTGTTAGTATGCTGGGTAAAATTATTTTTATTGATTTCATTTTAAACTTTAAAGTTTGTAATGAGTTAAAATGTCCTTCAACATAATTATAGGTCATGTTTATTTTCGTGTTGTGGGATGCCATTGAACGTTTTGGAGAACTGGATTCCTTTTTAGGAAATGTTCAATTAAGCCATTGAACGTTTTGGAGAACTGGATTCCTTTTTAGGAGTTTTATATATGAGCACTGTATTTGTATGATTTTCCCCTTTCTCTCCTTCCTCCCACTCTCCCCGACCCCCATGCTTTTTAAATACATCTTATTATTTAATTATTGTTCATAAAAAAAATAAGTGCCTAGCATATGTTAGGCCCCCAGTCTCATGCATTGCTTGTATGTCTTGAGAGAAGCAAAGGGAGAAATAAAACATCAAATCAAAGCAATTGAAAGAATCTGTTATTATAGCTGCTAGAAATTATCAGAGTTTACAGCCCTCACCACTGACTATAGGGAGACAGTGCTCATAAATCTTCAGATGTTTTATTTTCTGTTGTGATAAAATAATTACCTTATCATCTGGTTGAAAATATCTGAGTGCCACTAAGAAGAAAGAATCTGGAATCTTAGTTGGTCACCTTCTAATGTGATTTATGTTTTCACCACTGGGATTTGTAATGGGCATCTTATACATATTGTTGTTTTGTTGCAGTAGCTTGAAGCTGCACACCTGGTACCTTAACTTTGGATTGCAGAGCTATCCATAAAGACACAATGAAGTTGTCCCTTTGTGCAGAGGATGCTGAAGTAGGAAAGACTGCTCAAATGTATCTGAGTGTGTTGGAATAGGGTCTTAGTGATTCCACTGCATCACTAAATGTGAGCACTCAAACCCCTGGAACAGTGCTGCCTTTCTCTCCCTCCCTGGAGATTAAGCAGCACATGAAGCTGCAGAGGGAGATAAAAAGGAAACATCACTTCTGTGGACCCTAACTGCACATCTGCCTTGGGTCAGCAAGGCCGGCCTGAGTCTAAGTGCTTTAATATATCTCTTTATCACCAGCTCAAAATAAGATCCTGCTATTTTTTTTAACATCCCTGTAGGTATAAGCAGCAGAGAGGATAAGCAATGTGTGTTATTATTTGTAAAACAGACTCGTGTTGTCTTAAGCATTTTTAGAAGATTTCTCCTTCAGCATTTTTTTTTTTTTTTTTTTTTTGGAATGAGGACTAATTGAAACTTAAGTAATTGAGAAAAAACATTTTCAGTGAGGTTAGTTGACTAAAACATTGATGGCAGGAGGTTTCTGGGTGATGGGGAAGAAGTGGGGGTAAGGGGATAAAATCTGAAATGTAAATATAATACCCAATTAAAAAATAAAAAGAATTTGAATCTTTCTTCTTTTTGTTTACACACACACACACACACACACACACACACAAATACAATGTCTGAATGCCACTTTGTGATTTGTCTGTACAAGCACTTTCTTGACACATGCTGCATGCCTAGTTACACACATCCATGCATTGTGCTTGTTGAGATACATTATACTATACCCCATTAAGTGTGCATTAGCTAGCAGGACCATCTCTACCCAAAAGGGTTGTTTGCCTGTTTTACCCCCTCCAACTTATTCTGTGTATGGGGTATTCATAATAGCAAATGTTTCCTTGGACATGCTACTTAATTAGCTGTTTTATGCTGGAATGGCAGGGTTTCTATTCTGCAATCTCAGTCTTATCCACCCTGATAAATTTTTATTCTTCTTCAAAGTCCCTTTCCTGGCAGTTTCAAAAATACTGCTTTCTTCACACAAATAAACAGAAGCCTCTAGGGAATCAATTCCACCCACTTCCTTCACACTTAAATATTAAAATATCGTCCATTCTCTTGACTCAAAGGCGTCTCTGTATTCCATTTCCAAGGCTAGCAGGTGCCACTGTTGTCTCTTTACTATGGACCCCTACTTCCTCTTTGTTCTTAATTCATTGATTAGCCATTCCCCATGATCTTCACCTCCTCTTATCAGTGGTTGTTACACAGAAACAAAAATACTTAAGATTGCCCATTCCTTGAAAACTTCCCCTAAGTTTTCACTTAGGTTACACCAGGAAATCACTGACACTCACTCTATTTATAGGTCTACAATTTTCATTCTTATTTCCCTCCTGTTCAGTCATTTCTTAAACACTTCTATTTGATGTTTGACCTTAGGTGTCCCTAATTATCTCCTGAAAGCTTCTGTTGGCTAAATCTAGCAATGTCTCTTCATTATGACTTATTTTTAACTTATTAACTTATGAATTTTTATTTTCTGAAGGTCTGTAAATTATTGACCATTCCTTTCTTCCATATCCTACAAAAGCTTCTAACATTTCTGGTCATTTGACAATGTTGAGCCTTGAACTAGTCCGTATAAATTGTATTCTAGTTTCTATCCACTGATTAAGGAGGCATCTCTGAAGGTTGTGACATTGACCAGGAATGTGCCTATCTCAAAGGCTCCATGTGATCTAGGAGATGAGTGACAATAGCCATTTATTGAGTGAGATTCATTTAGTAGTTATTGGCTCTATAATTTAGCTTTTTGTAAGTGAAGTAAAAATAATTGTTCACACTTACCCAACACTTAAGATGTCCCAGGTACAGTTACAAACAGTACATCCTGTCAAAGCCTTAAGTAATTTTTATCAGATTGCTGAAACACAGAGATGTTTAAATACTATGCCCTAACCAAACAGAGAGTTAACAACTGAGCCAAGATTGAACTACAAGTAAATCAGTTTCATATATTCATCGCTATATTCTTCCGCTGTTTTAAAATCAATATTCTTTATTCATAGGATTTATATGCAACTTGGGTAAGAGAACTCATATGAAACTTATAGTATAATTAGTAGCATAAATTAGATTATAAGATAACATTAATAGTTATTGTTTCTTCCGATCTTAACAGCTATGGTATTAGATTAGGGGTTGTATCCTCTCTTTTCTAACCATTCTTGTGTCATAAAATATCTAACAAGTTGCAAGATAGGATCTCATGTAGTCCAAGATAGCCTCAAATTTTTTATATAGCCAGGGATAATCATTAACTTCTGATGTTCCTGCATTCACATCCTGAGTACCAGAATTACAGGAGTACACCTCCAGGCTTGTCTTGTGAGGTCATCCAACTAAGCTATATTCCCAGATCTGTGTTATGTTCTTGTATGCCTCAGGAAAATTTCCATCATCTTCTGGACTCCATAAACCTTAGAACCACAAGTGTATTTCTACCTTTTCTCTTTAAAGTCTATATACAGCCAGTTCTGGGTAATTATTACTGTGTGTTGATTTTTAAATTTTTTTCATTTCTTCTTACAACAATTTCTCTAAGGATTCATCATGCCTTGTCTGAATTATTACATCACTTAAGGCATCCTTGTCTTTCTAACATGCCTTTTGTTTGACAGTAACAGATAGATATTTCAAGGTTAGAGAGATGCCAAAGAAGTTAAGAGCATTTATTACTCTTGTAGAAGACTTGAGTTCAGTTCCTAGCACCCATGTTAGGCAGCTTACAACCTCCTGTGACTTCAGCTCCAGGGGATCCAGTGCCACTGTTGTGGCATAGTTGTTGACTTTGAGCTCCATGTAGCCATATGCCATTGATTTGTGAAGATGTTAGTTTATTTTCAAATGAATGAATAATAATAAATGAATACTTCTGACCTGGTAATTCAATAATGAGAGGGTTTTTTGTCACAGTTATAGAAATAGAAGTTTAAGGGTTTGCATCTGGTAATATTATCCTTATTGGAGTCCTGAATATGCAGGGACTCTCATATATACAGACAAGGAGTTAGGTCTGGCCTTTGTCTCCCTCTGCATCAACAGCATGCAATGATATGTCCACTCTAATGACCTTATCTAATCTTAATCACTTCTAAAGGATTTTTCAGCAAGTTAATGCATATTATGGGTGGTTAATTTCAAAACATGAAGTCTTGTGGGCACTCAACATAATGGACTTGTAATTTGGATGAAGTGAGCCCATGGTACAGATTTCTAACTTTGAAAGAAGCTGATCATTGTCTACCATCTCTAATTTTGACTTTTTAATGAGTCATCTTCCTATTCCTTCCAGATCTAAGAGACTGCAGGGAGGGGACTTCCTGATGACAATTTTGTGGGGCTCAAAACTTACCTATGTGGTGATCTTCCTTCACAAAATCATATGAAATGAGTCAAGAACATAAATAAATCCATTCATAAGGAAAATAAACATAAAATACTTATTTTAAATTTTGCAATATAGTGCCATTACTTTTGATGGAAAAATATGTTTCTGAAGAGAACACATACTTGATCACAGGACACGAAAAAATCAAGTTGGTACTGCCAAGGAATATTCCTGTGTATTAGCTACATGATTTCCCAGTATGTTAAATAGGCTACTAGGTGAGGGTCATAAGAGTCTTACACAGCACTGATAAACTACAATAATCACTAGTGTGGTAAGATATATGCATGGGTTCAATGGTGGCACAGATGTTACAGAGATAACATAGCACTTTCTGATTGAGATTCAGGCCCATTCCGTAGGGAAAAATGACTGTCTGATACTGAATATGGCTAAGACCCTATACTTAGGTTTTAGTGGTGATGCTCTACTACTGTTCTGCTAGATGGGTATAGCATCAAACTACTTTATAAATTCATATGTCTAAACCTATAGATTAATGGAGCTCTGAGATCTAAAGAGAGAAAGTTCCTTATGTAGTGAATGATGGTTATCAGAGAGTAAATATCAGTGGAGTGTTCTGCCACAAATGGAGTACCTATACCACTTGCCTTTGATAGCAGAAGGGAAAGCAGAAAGATTATTAGGAGGCAGATGTCAAGAACTCACAGCAACTAAAGTTGCCTGACAAAGACCCACACTAGTCTATGGGCAGCATAGATTGGAATTGGTGGAATATTGGGGGAAAGCCATACAAAGTTGGATGTAGACAGAGGGGTTCTATCAGAGAAATGAGGGAGGAATGACTATGATGAAAATAAATGGTATGTTGGTTTAGGGTATCTACTGCTATGAACAGACACCATGAGCATTGCAACTCTTATAAAGGGCAATATTTAATTGGGCTGGCTTACAGTATTAGAGGTTTAGTCCATTATCATCATAGCAGGAAGCATGGTGGTGTGTGATCAGGCATGATGCTAGAAAAAGAGCTGACAGTTCTACATCTGGATTGGCAGGCAGCAGGATGTGTGAGATGCTCAGCCTAGGCTTGAACTTCTAAAACCTTAAAACCTGTCTCCTGTGATGCACTTCCTCCAACAAAGCCCCACCTACTCAAAAATGCCACACTCCCTATAGACCAAACATTCAAACATATGAATCTATGGGGGTCATTCTTACTCAAACAAACACACATATCATTCTCAAAGATTTCAGATAAATTTCATATAAAAACATAAAAGATTTAAAGTTTTTTATATTTATTTTTAGTTAATTGTCATGTCTCTACTATAACAATTTCTTTATTTGGTTAAATACTATTTAATTATTTTGTTTTGGATATTATTTTATATTTCATATATAGAATAAATATTATATTCAATATTAATGACAAGCTAAAGTATGGAGGCATATACAGGATTGAAAGTTCCAACTGTTCATTTTTTTATTGTAAAACATTTTTGCATATAATACTTTAATCATTTTTCCTCCTCCAGTTCTTCCCAGATCATCCCCCTTTTATATTTAAACCACAGAGAAATAGTTACTGATTTTAATTTTCCCTAAAGTGGTACTATGAAATACTCATTTTGGACTTAATTTTTTTGTATTTCTCCCAAGATGGTTGGAAAATCAAAGAACAACAACCAAAAATGGAAATATAATGCATAGTATCCTGAAGTATCATGCATATAAAAGACCTTAGGAAAATAACTTTTATAATGATTATTAATTTTTTCAATGCATACTTAAAATTTTAAATTGAAGAGAAATAAATTTTTAAGACAATGTTCAGGTTTAAGAGATGTTTAGCATCTCTTTTCCTTCTAAGTAACGAGTTCTGAGGTTTTCTGCTATCTAACAGCTCTGTGTAGTTCACTCTTACTGTTCCTCATTTAGTTATGGTACCAAGTGCTCTAAGACTTCATCTTTTTGACACATAGTCTACACTAGACCTTCCTGCTTAGCCATGAGGCCAGCTTCACACTGGAGGATATTCTCATAAAGGTATTGTCTATTTTGACTGTGCATAGGAGCAATAGAGAGTTACATCAGTACATTTCTTTAAGCCCAAGTTGTTTCTCAAATTTCATTTCAGTTTCCACCTCACAAAGCAGTGAGACGATGAAGAGGAAAGCAATGGTCCTAACTGTCTATTGCCTAAGCATATCTCTTCAGCAAGTTTTATGAAATCACATAACCCCTGGAATATATTGTCTTCTTAAGAACCTTAAAGGACTCAGGCAAATCAGAGTTCAGAGGAGTTAGCCCCACAGCAAAAGTGTTTTCAAGCAGTATATCTTATTGCAGAAACCAAAACTCTTTCAGGGTATCATTGTAACTTGAAAAATCTGTCAGAATTTTAACTGAAATAGAAGCTATGTGTTTATTTTTAAATCAAGAATGTTCCCAAATGATCTACTGTTGCACAGACATGATTCCAGGAGGAGCTTTACAATCCTCAGATAACAGTAGCAGTCACTATGGAGTGACTAGCTTAGCTGCTGCAGCGTTTAGCACATGTGGCTTTTAATCATACAAAGCCTCATGAAATGAGAGCAAAACAGGAACAGGGCCTCCCGGGTGTCACCCTCACTCTCTAAGGCTCCTGTCTGAGATTCACAGAAGTAGATGATGCATTTAGACAGTGCTTAATTTGAATTTCAACTGTAACTTGGGCTCTGAAAGCTGGAATAGATAAGTCAATTTCTAGAGAACAAGCTCTCAGATATCTTAAAAGGTAATTGGAAACAGAGTTCAAATACAGCACTGTTTTTCTTTGTGGGTGAGCCAGCTACTGGTTGCAATGAATTTGTTATTTGTGAGATTAATATTGCATATGTTTGTGCTTTTTGGTATCTTTGCAAAATCTGGAAGAAAATACAAAAATCTTTCATTTGTTACTCTTAGCCCCCTTTCTTCTAAGAAAAGCTTTTATTCAGTGATACACACACACACACACACACACACACACACACACACGTTGGGCCTCATCATATATAGCTGAGGTATACAACATGGCATTTTGATATAAATATCTGTTGTATAATGTTTTAAGCTAATTATCATATCCATTATATCCATAGAAAAAGCACAGTTCTCACAGGCTAGGGAGATTGCTCACTAAGCTACATGCAGCTAG
This sequence comes from Arvicanthis niloticus, assembly GCF_011762505.2. Taxonomy (NCBI): domain Eukaryota; kingdom Metazoa; phylum Chordata; class Mammalia; order Rodentia; family Muridae; genus Arvicanthis; species Arvicanthis niloticus. Next base: position 47,419,841 of record NC_047668.1, on the reverse strand, counting down.
GAATATGCCATGACATTCCCAAAGAAGTGACCTAATACAAACTTGAGGACTGAGGTTGATTCCCAGCACCCATGAGACAAACAGTGGTGGTAACATAGGCAGAGATAGGCAGACCATACATGTTTGATGCCAGCTAGCTTAGGCTAAGCAGTGGGTCCCAGAATAAGAGACCCTATTTCAGAACAAGATAGTTCCTGAAGAATGATACACAGGTTGAAATCTGATCTACACACACACACACACACACACACACACACACACACACAAACACACACACACACACACACACACGGCTTCAGATTTCTCACCTCATAAAGTATAACTGATAATTTATTCTTGAGTCCAGCTTAATTGAACACCATGTCTCACTAGCACAGCTTCAGCTCAGCCTCAGTATCCCAATCCAAAGTGATACCATTTTCATAACGTGTTTATACTAACAGAACAAAAGGGTTATAAGTCAAGGCACTTTAAAATACACTGGTAGAAAACATCAAGTAGGGAAGTGGTAACAAGCAGGAAAATCTCTGCTTAGGCTTCAGAGGCAGTTTGAGAGCATTCCTAGCCTTAGCAGTGGCAGCTAGGAATATGCCATGACATTCCCAAAGAAGTGACCTAATATCTTTTAAGACTTGGCCTTTTACTGAACTCAGGACTCTGGCTCCTGATTATCTAGACTAGCTGGTCAGCAAGCTCCAGTGGTCAGTCTACCTCGATGCTTCCAGTGCCAGGGATACAGTCACAGCCATGCCTGGTAAAATGTCTGCTCTGCTAACATTACCAATTGAACCTATGTTTCATTTTTTGGCATCTCTGCCTCTTAGAGTAATAGGAATTCACATACAAGCTCCAGTTAAATATCCACTCAAGAAACCATTCATTTTTTCCTGTGTGCAGTAAATCAAAATTAAGGAATGTTAATAAGGAGAGACTACATAGATATTTCCTTGAGGTAACTGGGGTATCAGTATAGAGTCTATTATTATTCTTTAGACATCTACTGAGGTCTACTCCAATTCTGAATCTCCTTTTACTACTTGCCTTAAAGGCTGACTTTATAATCACATGGCTGCTTATATCATGGCAAATGCAGTATAGGGATCTAAGCTCAGAAACATAATTTCCCTTGAAAGTCAGGGTTCATATTAAAAATGTAGTTCACATCTGTTTCATCTCGGGAGAATATTATTAGTACAGACTGGTATGGTGTCTGGTTATAACAGCCACCCATTTTTAGAGCAGGAAGAAGGCCCTTGGTAGAACCCAAAATCTGTTGACTCTTAGATCTTGACCCTGTCAGTATCCAAAGGTAACTATTTTCTGCTCCAGGGAGCTTAGTGGTAAAAGCTCTACAGTGTGAAGGTGATGTGGCCTGCGGATGTAGTGACAAACTGTGAGGGGAACTGTGAGGATGAGCATATGCTCCCCACTTCCTTAAAGGAGAAAGGTGATATAGCCTGATTAGGTAGCTGAAGTTATAGACATGGACTGCTAAGTCCACAAGGCTGAAGACTTTTAGTTTTCACATTAGAGAACTGTCTGTGTGTTTAAAGAAAGACATTTGATTGGATAGGAAGACAAGGTATTTTTGAAAATTTCAGAAGAGTGATGCAGAACTTATATACCCATTGAAAGTAATAATGCCAAATGTGGAAAAGTGGTGGCTAAATCAATGTATATAAGCTGAGTATCAGTGAGTTTTCATTGGCTATTGTTTCCATAATAACTCAGTAAAACTGGCTGTCTTAACACAATGGAAAAATATATCTCACTGTTCTAGAAGTCAACACTCAAGAGTCCATGTATTATCAGGGCTATGTTTTTCTTTACATTCTTAATTCCTAATATCTCATTGGCTAGGTGCAGTATACCTCTGACTGACCACCATGGTGCTCTCACTAGTGTGTCTCTTCCTTTGCAGAGTTTATAACAATATTCATGTTCTTGCATTAGGGGATGTCTTCCAAAATTTGTGCATTAAAATTCTTATACCCAATGTGATATTATGAAGAAGTGAAGACCTTGGAAAGTGATTGGGTCATAATGGTAGAACCCTCATGATTGGAAACAGTTCCTTTGTAAGAAGCAACAATGGAGTGCACTTCTGCTCCTGGTCTTTCTGCTCCACTTTATGAGAATACAAACTAAGACTATTTATCTATAAACTACGAAACACCTCCCCAATACCAAATTGGCCACCACATTGATGGCCTTTCTAACCTCTAGAGCTGTAAAAAATAAATGTTATATTCAAGTTTGTGATAACTGGATGGAGAAGGTTAACCTAAGTTGAAATACATCTTATTTCAGCATGACCTCATTTTAACCATTTCTGTGTATAACAACTGTATCAATAGTGCCATACTCTACCCAATATAGGGTTATGGGCTTCAGAACTTCAATGTATAAATTTTTGAGGGAACAGAGTTTATTTATAGCTACAAACCTTCTTAAATACATTTCTTAGGATACATAACTGAGAATTACCCTTCAGTAGCTACTAAAGCATGAGTTGATAGGTTAGTCATGGATGATGCAGAAAACACATGGAACTGGCCTGAGGCCCAGATGAATAAAAAACATAAAGCCAGAGACAGGTCTGTGTTTATTCCCCAAAAGATGGGAGCTACTCTCTAAGGGGATGTTGGAGTACTGCCTTGCCATTATTGAAATTCAGTAGAGGAAAGAGTAGTGGAAGACCATGTTTTAAATGGAATATCATATACGATTGAGGGCTAGAATAATTGACAATGTAACATTTGGGTCACTGGGGAGTCCTTTCAGAGAGGACTTGGTGAAGTTTTGCTTTAGAAAAAAATAATGAAAAGGAACTCGTACTCCAGCTTTTCATTATTTTGTCTTCCTTCTTTTGATGGCTACTCAGGTTATCTCAAATTGCACAGTCTTATTTTGAAAAGTGATAAGTATATTTGTTTTTATTTAAAAATTTGTTTTGTTCTTTAAAAATGTTATTAACACATCAATTTTGTTGATCAATGGGTATATTGTGCTTTAACAGACATATATACAGTAATCATATCCAACTATACTTCTTCATCACCTACCTCTGATGTAGGGATACCATTCTCATCCTTTAGTAGTAGGTTCTTTAATACTTGCAGATCAAATTTAGAGGATTTCATTTTTGTTATGGCAAAAATGTTCTATTGTGATTACATATCATATTTTCTTTGTTTCTTCTTTGTTGATATATATATATATATATATATATATATATATATATAAGTTGATTTCATATCTTAACAATTTTGAGTGTAACCATTAACATGAGATACAGGTATTTCTTGTGATGCCAATTTTAATCGATAGATAGATAGATAGATAGCTGGAATATACAGAAATTCAATATTTTTTCTATCCAGAAATTTCCATCCATTTATATTATGTTCAATGTGTATACCTCGAGATGTATAAGGAATCATCTTCTCCTTATCCTCTCTAGCATTTGTTATTTTTTCAAGTATAAATACATTTTTATTTATTATTGTGTGATTGTGTGTATGGATGTATATCACCTGCATGTGCACATACATTTTATGATACACATGGAGATCAGAAACAATTGGCAGGGTTTGGATCTCTCTTTCTAGTTATGTACACTTGGGATGATACTCTGGTCATCAGGCTTGGTGGCAGGAGTAAAATGTTATTGGAAAATGTTCCCCATAGGATTGTATATTTGGATATTTTGTCTCTAATTAGTGGTATTGTTTGGAAGGTTATAGAACCTTTAGGAGGTACAGCCTCCCCAGATGAAGTACATCATTAGGGACAGGCTTTGAGAATTTATAGCCTCTTCCAATGTCCTGTTTGTTCTCCTTCTCCTTTTCCCTCTCCACCTAACCGCCCCCTCCACACACACATTCCTGTGTATAATTGAAATTGTGGTCTTTCAGCTTCCTTCTTTTACTACTATTCCTCAATCTGGAATTGAACTGGAAACTTCTGTGGTAGATAGCTTTGGAAATACTGGAAGTTGTTATGAAGGTTTTAGGTAAAGAAAAGGTATCAGTTGTCTTAAACAGCAGTGTACTGTAGGAACTGTAATACCAACATGTGAGACAAGGTGTACTTACATGTACAATACTGGCACTACTGTTACAGAGTTAACCATCTGTTCATTGACTGGATTTGGGGCCTGCCACATTCAATAGCTCCTGGTTCTGATGCTGAAAACATGGCCAAAAAGCCATGTCTCCATGAGTCAACAAGGAGGTTCAATAGGTAAAAGTGCTTACTGCCTGGCCTGGCAATATGAGTTTAATTTCTGGGTGAGACTCACATAGTAGATGAAAAAAATTATATGCTGTGACATACATGATGACACACACATGCACAGATAAATGAATGTAATTAAAAAATGAAACATAACTGCCTTGGGAGGTCCCAGTTGGAAAATCACTATTGTTTATCTAAACAGATATAATGTTGAATTATCTTCTAATTTTTCTTTAAACAAAGGCTACTCTCAACCCTAATCAAAGAACTTTTTCTTTCAGGGAATGGTAGTAAGGCAAGAGATTCAGCCCATGATGACAAGAATAAGAGACAGATAATGAGTCTTAAACAAGTCATTTACACTATACCTTCTAAAGGGAATATTAGAGAAAAGGGAGTGGAAAGAATGTAAGAGCCAACAGTCAGGGAGAAGAGAAATGGAATCCATCCTCTAGACATGATACAGCCATTGCAGTCACAACTTCCTAGTTGCCGTGACTGCTTGTACTAGGGCTGCATACCTGGCCCTGTCATCAGTAAATCATGGATGGTGAATAGGCTCATGGAATATTAATGCCTTTTGCTGAACTATATAGACTTCTGATGGACTCTGGGAAAGAGAAAGCCATTATCTTCTGTTGTGTATCCATCATGCCTCAGTGTATAATTCCAATCCTATGGCTATGCAAACAACTCTAATCAAACCCAAAGAAACACAACCAAAGCAAAAGACATGAATTTTGAACAGAGATTAGTACGGAAGAGGCAGACAGAAGAGAGAAAGAAAAGAAAGGATGCAATGAGAGCAATCAGCATGCAACATAACTGTGAATGAAGTTCTCCCAAAATGAACTGAATTGTAGTTTTATCCTACTTATTAGAACATAATTTCATGAAACTCAGATTACACATTATTTTATGCTTTGCAGCAAGTGAATATTTAATAGAGATCAATTGCAAGTTTGGCTGAAGTTTGTTTCTCTTATTATCAGAGAAGTTTAAGATTACAGTTGAGGGTTTTAGAATTCTAGACGACATCAGCTTAGCTGTGGTTTACAGTTCACAGTAATGTCAAATTTATACTACTCTTGATCAATTACGGGTCCTATTTCACAAAACTGTGTAAGCTTTCCAAAGTCATGTCCTTTAATTTCAAAGTGGGAAGTATGCCATTCTTTTCAGACTACTATAGATAAATGTCCCATGAGACATTCTTGAGGCCCCAGCATACAATCATGGGGATTTTAATCTGCGGATCTGTGGCCCACAGTATTCTGGGTCTACTCTGTTCTTTCTACTTTCTATATTCAATAAGATTTGTTACATAAGAATTTAAAATGAGGAATTTATAATCACGAGCCTATAGACATTTCAGATTTGGTATTACATAGGCTAACATAGTCTTGCTCAATGCTTTCTGGAACATGAAAATCTATACTTCCCCCATATGATAACTAAGAAAAAGGGAACTTCCTGGAAAGGGCAGGGCACATGCCCCTTTATTCCAGGCTAATAAGAAACTACAAGCTTAGACTCCTAACTTTTATCTCCCCCACATTTTTGCTGTAAGTTCTGTTGAAAATAGAGCTCCAGTAAGTCAAAGATATATATGCTACAACTCTTTCTGATCCACTTTGTTCATGGGTCCTTTCTCTACAGAAAGCATATTACTGGTTTCTGGTAACTGGTTCCCAGAAATATTCTGTAAAAGATAAGGGAAGTTTTGATGAATACTTTCCCTGAAACTTGTCTTATAAGATGAGCAGTTACTTACCAGGCCAACAAGAGAGGGAGAATGGTGTAGGAAAAGCATATCAAATACTGTAATACAGTTGCCATAGTTACATACATAGCAAGGCTAGAGCCTCGGCATTTGTTCTACTAAGAAAATTATCTTTCTTTTGCACAGCCCTTACATAGATGAATTTTGTATTAGTCTATGCTCTTTGATCTTTCTGTTTACTTCATGTTGTGTCTCTGAGATTTTGCTGTCATGTTTAGTAGCTCATACTGCAATATTATTGTGCATATTAAAATTTGTTTCCCACTTTTCTGGTATTAATGTATACATTAGAACTTCCATTTCACTTCCCCACTTTAACTAACTCATGTTTGTTTCTCTCCCAGATCTTGCATACCTCCTGAGAAGTTATTTCTTGCCAGAGAGTATAAGATATTAGTAATTCGGAAAACCATGCTTGAATTTTTTTTATCATTTGTTTGACCCTAACAACTATTGTGGGATAGGTGACATGATCTATGATAATAATTTTTATGCTTTTAATGCTAGTATTGCCTACCTATGCATATCAGCAACAACTTAATAAAATTTGCATCTTTAAGAATTTCATTCCAATAATCGAGGAAATCCAGGGTCAGTCTGTCTGTCTCTCTGTCTCTCTGTCCCTCTCTGTCTCTGTCTCTTTGTGTGTGTAGAGATGTGTTAGTTGGCCATTATTATAAGAAAATACCTGAGTTAATCAATTTAAAAAGAGTAAAAGCTTCTTTTGGCTTGCAGTCATTGAGATTCCAATCAAAGGTTGATTTGCTCTGTTGCTTGTGGTTTTGCAGCAAGTCAGCATATTAGGCTCCATCTCTCAAAGACGCTTCCTTCCTTCCAAATTGCCACTTGGGGGCTAACCTTTTGACATATTGTCTTTTTAGGCTATATTGACTATTCAAATGATAACATCAAATTTATAGATAAAATAGTCATCTTCCATAATTCTGAGAAAATCCTAAAAACCTACTGATATCACAAAATCTCTTGTACCACCTCACCTCTTTACTCTGTGGTTGTTGGATGGAATACCTCTTATGTCACAGTGAAGGCCTTGATAGGATATCAAGAGTTATTACGCTAAACCAATGTAACACGTTCTCTCCTGAATTCAGATTTACAACTTCCCACATATAATGCCTGCTGGATTTGCTAGAAGAAACTGTGGCTGTGTTTTCAGGTTGAATCCTGCTACTTGGGAGTTCTAATAACATGGTAATGGGAGCAGCCATGCCAGGTGGACCTGACATGGAGAATGATGTGTCTGCAAGGATCTCTGCTCGAGGCATTTACTGAGCCATGCCCTCTTGCAAACCCCAGCAGCTTTCTGTGTAGACCCATCCATCCTCGAGAATGCTTCTCAGCCTTCTGGACAAATCGAATTCCCTCCCCACTTCCTACAACAGCAGCGGAATGAATAAAAGCCAGGCTAGCTAGCTCTCCTGCACAGTAAATAGCTGCAGACAGTGATGCCAAGGAGTTTATGCAAATTAAGCCACAAAAATATTGAAGTACAAAGTGAACTGGTGTGTTCCAAGAGCTTAAAAGGTCATATCTAGATGGTCCAAGGAGAGCTCACAGAATTTAAATTGGACACCCATGGAATTCAATTAAATCCAGCAAATATTGACTCACTGTCTAGATCCATGGGAACACATTGATAGAAAGTGAGAGTCTGATGAGCAGGTTAAAATAGGAGATAAACAGGGCACAAATCCCACTTTCAGGAAATTCTCAGGAAAGGAGAGAGAGTGTTGGGGGCGGGTGGGAAGCGACCATGATAAAGTTTGTGGACAGCAAATAGTACTGTGCCTGCCTGGACTAGAAGCCTGAGTTTGTTGCTTAGAGCTTGGGCACACTCTCTTGTCTGTAAAAAAGAGCATAATGGTATTGTACATCATGGTGTTGTTTTGAAACTTAGGCTGGATGACCTGTCCACAAGATTGACTCTGACAGTTGCCACACTGTACTTAATACATGACACCTATGAAATGTCAGAGGGAGGTACAAAGCAAGGAGGAAAGGTCCTTAGAAGGTTCAAAAAATATTCAAAAATAGAAAAGAACATATAGTAAAGTGGAATAGAACATGTGGATAAAGGCACTTGATCAGTCTTTATGGGAGTTATTGCATATGGGGTAATGTCACACTCACCTACATGCACCACACTCAGCACCAAAGAGAAGCTAATTTATAGAAAAATTAAAACACACTAATGGGCCTAAAATAAAGAATGCTGCAAGATTGGAAGAAACAGTGGCCTTAGAGCATCCTGTTGCAGAGATTTAATTTGTAGACATGGGCGATATTGGAATGACAACACAGGGGCTTTGAGCACAGGGCAAACTCTAATCCTGAGACTATGAAAGTATTTTACTTGGATATCTTTTTGCTGGAATAATGGGGGAAATTTTTTAAAGCCTCTGAACTACAGTATTGCCGAGTCAGATGAAATATTAGTGAACTCATGTTTCATTTCCCTGCCATCAGTTATGTGCAAATTAGACATTCTCTTCTGCCCATAAATTACTTAAATGAAGTTTGGGCTGCAAAAGGATGCCAACAGCTTTAGATACTGCACTTTGAGCTAAAAGTAAGGTTGATGTGTTGTGAGAGGATTATTTTCTAGAATGAATGAAGACTGCAGTATGCAGGAAGTCCGAAATGGTTTCTGGATAAAAATCTATGGCTTTGCTGGTCCCAGGAACTCAGAACTCAGGTGATATTTATCTATCACTTTATCCAAACATTCTGCAGGTTTTGTGAGATATCAGAAAGCTCATGGAAATAAGATGAGCATTTCTCAGTTTTCACTTGTCCTCTCTCATATTTTGATTTCTGGTATTTAGGATCCCAAATCTTAACTACCTAAGTCCATAAGGCAAGAATTTTCTTCTGAGCCCTCTAGAACTTTCTCCACAATTAGTAGTTGTGGGTACAAAGTTTTATCTTCTAGCCATAGAATCATCTTAATTTTTCTTCATCTTAAATTATTATTAGGTCTCTTTGATATGTTTGATAAAATTGCTGGCACCTTATTTGTTTGAATTTGAAGTCTGATTATAGCTTCTTATTTAGCCAACAAATGAACATCTCTCTTGAATTGACTCATTGGGTGTGTTCTGTGTTTCTGTGTTTGTGTGTGTGTGTGTGTGTGTATGTGTGCATGTGTGTGTGTGTGTGTGTGTGTGTGTGTGTGTGTGTGTGCATGTCTGTGTATCAGTGTTAGACTCTTGATGTCATAACAGTGGAGGTCCATCCAAAATTGATGAGGAAGATTCTGATGAGAAGGTCAGAAGTATTTAACTATATGTTTATGAAGAATAGTTAGAAAAAATAAAATGAGCGGATGTCTGCAATTCCTGAAGCTGAAAGAGATATACTCTAGGAAATGTGTGATCTCATTCATACACAGAAATTGGCTCCACTATTCTCTAGCTGCTCAAACTTGATCTTGACCTTGATCTGATCTCACCTTCCAAGCCTCAGTTTCTTGACTTGTATAGCAGATATTTTGACATTATATGATAATTACCATATCAATCATTCATGATTGGAAGGCATTGTGGTTTCTGGGAAAAGATCCAAGGATAAACATAAAATAGACACAGTCATCATCTTTAAGGGCTTGAGGTTTAAAGATGAAAGAGCTTTATGTAAACAATTGTTCAATCTGATAACTGACAAACAAGGAGCAATGAAACAAGACATTTGAAGAAGGTTCCAGAGTAGTCTGGGAAGTTAAGAATCTCTAATGTTAAGGCAGAAAAGCCTGGCAAGATGAGAGTTGTCTTATGGGCTTTTCTAAAGATAATAGATTCAATTACTGGTACAGATCACCAGTGGTTCACCAGAAAACACCAGTACTAGACTAGTATCCCTTCAGACACTTGGAGATAGTTCAAAGAATTCCTTCTTTCCTTTTCCCAGCATGAATCTCTCTTCTGTGACAAAATACCTTGTTTTCCAGGCCTACATGGCAAAATTCTCTCAAGATTTACTATGACTTATTCAAAGACTACGTGATGCTCTGCTGTTGCTGTGAATTTTCTGATAATCTCATAGGCATGAGTTAATCCAAACCATGCTAAGCTGACAAAAATTGATATTACATTCCATGCTGAGATCATCTTTTATTAAAGGGAGCCAACAAAAGAATGATCATCAAGAATGGAAGAAGCACCTCAGAGTGTGGGAGTGTGGGGGGGGCAGAGAATGTCAAATACAGAAGCTGAGAGGCTTTCATTGAAGGTAATAGAAAGAGGTTGAGATGTTTAAAAACATGCCTGCTTCCTGAGGAATTCTATCCGGCAAGACTATAGGGTGTCTAGTTCCCAATGACAAAGGTAATGTTATCTACTTTCCCATTCTATTAAAAGATCTCAGTTAATATGATGTGTATGGTTCCCCATGGGTCTTTGGGGGTTTCTAATTGCTTATAGGAGACAGCCTTGACTGGGTCACTGTACCCAGAGATCAGTGGAGATGAAGACCACATTCAGAAGATTATTTCTATAGAATGTAGACTTTTGGAACCTTTTTTAAAAACCCTGAAAGGAAACCAGACTCCAGATTATTTCTTCTTTCCTTTCTCCCTTCCTTTCTTCCTTCCTTCCTTCTTTTTTCTCTTTCTTTCTTCCTCCCTCCCTCTCTCTCCCTCTCTCTCTCTCTCTTTCTTTCTTTCTTTCTTTCTTTCTTTCTTTCTTCCTTCTTCCTCCCTCTTCCATATCTTTTTTCTTCTTCTCTGTCTTCTTTTTTTCACTGTTAAGTGCATTTACTTATTTGTTCTATATCCCTATTGACGTTTCCCCTGCTCTTCCTAGGCCCTCCCTCACCCTACCCCTTACCCCATCCACTTCTCTAGTTCTTTAGCAAAGGGCAGGCATCCCACAAATATCAAACAGCCTTGGCATATTAAGTTGCAATAAGACTAGGTACCTTCTCTCCTATTAAGGCTAAATGAAGCAACCCACTAAGAGGAAATTGATTCAAAAAGCAGCAACAGAGTCACCCCTCTCTCTTTGGAGTCCCATAAGAAGACCAAGTTACACAACTGTAACATATTTGCAGACGGCCTAGATCAGTCCCATGCAAGCTCCCTAGTTGGCAGTTAAGGTGGACTCCACTTTCAGTTTCTTATTGATTTAGAATTTCTAAGTGCATGATAATTCTTCATCTTGGAATAGCTTTACCCTGCAAGGCATTCAGCCTTGTATTTTGATGCAGCATTGTATGAGGAGCTCTGGCATCACAGATAATAGGAAACCTAACCTGATCTGGGCAAACTTAAACTAGAAAGAATAGTAAAAGGCCAAGAAATAAAGTGGAGATGGTAGACATTTTAAGTAATGAACGACCAATAAAATACACAGAAAAATGAAAACACCCGTTTGCCAGATATAGTGAACTAAACACAGTCCAGACTCATTTGGTTAAATCGAATTAATTTTTAGATGATTTGAGAGGTGCAAAGAGATAGAGGTGTAGGTAGAGGGAATGGGAGGTAGAAGAGGAGGGAAAAGGAGAATGGAGAGAGAAAGAAACACAAGGAAGGGAGGAAGAAAGGAAGGGAGCATAAGTATAAAGTTGCTGAGTCACAGTTGCTTCTCCTGACAGAGGGGTATTCAATACTTGCAAGTAGCATTAAGGTGGATTCCAAGGGTTTCTGTGTCAAAGTTTACATGTGAGTCATCACCTCCATAGACTTGACCAAATGTTCATGATTTTACTCACCAGCATAAATGGGATGTATTGAAAACTTACGAGGATCCCTGATGTTTTTCTTGGTTCTTTTTGTTTAAAAAAGGAGCAACTTACAATTTGATGATTAGAGCATTCGCATTCCAGCCTTTCCATTGTATTCCATATGACCTTGAACAAGGTTCCTAACCCCTTTGGGTCTTTCTTAATATATAAAAGAGGTAACCACTTTCTTGCTTGATGAACCATCATCTAAACAAATCCTTAATGTGTTCTTTCATCCCTAGGAGGCACTGAGGGTATGAAATTACTTACTGTTTTCTCATTATTTTTGGTTCCACTTATGCATCAGTATTATTTTACATCTTAATCATTCTCCTTGTATAACCACTCTTTCTTTACTAGTAGGAAAATCTGTGAAGGAAGTTGGCTCTTACCCTTCCAGGTGCCTGGCAGGAACTGATACACTATAAATCTTGGTTATTCACCAACAGAAAACTCTTGAAGTATGAAAATGTGGACTAGGACTTGGTGTGGTGACAGATGTCTTTAATCACAGCGCCCAACAGCCAAAGGCAGATAAATCTCTATGACTTTGAATCCATCCTAGTCTACTCAGGGGATTTTAGGCCATCTAGTGTACACAGTGAGGCTGCTTTCAAATCATCAAACAAAAACAACAAAAAAGAAAATAAGGAGCAGAGGGAGAAAAGTCTGATTTAGCACTCTGGAATAAACATTTTTATAAAATATTTTATGAACCATGTATGATTTACTGTAACTTTAAGATAAAGACATAGATAAAGTACAGCTGTAAAAATTATGCAATCTCTGGACACTTCAGAAAACAGTTAATCTTGTATGTATTGCCAAAAATGATAGTGTGTTACACTTATAAAAGGGGACAAGATACTGAAGGCCCCTTGCAACATTTTTAATCACTTTACTGTAAACTTATTCTGATTAAGATTTTCTTCCTAGAAGACTGGTGGGAGGCACACTCTTATCAATTATTTGCCAATTTTACTATGCTTAGACTTTTAATGGGTGGAATGTTTCTGATTCAAAACTCTGGTTTTATTCATGTCTGCTGATAGATATCATGAGATTTTGTTCTTGTCACAGCTTCAGCTCACAGATTCTGTCCTAGTAATGCCTGCCTCAAAATGGGTCATGGACATGTTTATGCTGACAGGATGCCATCTCGGCCTATATTGTTCTCTGAATATCATTACTGTCAGAAGACCTCTTAGTTTTCCTCCCGCTGTAACCAAATACTCTGATGAAAGCAACATAAGAAAGTAAGGGTTTATTTTAGTTCACAGCTTAAGGTACAGTCCATCATGACAGAGTAGTCAAGGCAGCAGGATCACATTGTATACACAATCAGGAAGCAGAGGTGGATGAATGCATGCTGTGAGTCAGTTCCTCTTTGCTATTTATAAGGATTCCAGCCAGGAAAATGACATCAGCACAGTGATGGGTCTTCCTTCTTAAGGTACATTCAAGAGAATATTTCTTGCAAGCATAGCTAGATACCTATCTCCTCACTGGTCCTAGAGTCTGTCAAGTTACTAGTCAACACTAACCACTGAAGTAGTTGTATGACTTTGGCTTCAACTGAAGTTGAAAGCAGAGTCATACATAAGAAATTTAGTAGTCTCTGTTGTCTGATCATCTATCACATATATGGCAGATAGTATGTGTGTATGATGTTCTTATTACTACTGGCAAGGGCTTCTGGTGATGACAACTGTGGTTATGTTATGTCCATCAGTGCCTGCCATATTCTAGGAGGATACAGCAGGTTCTAACGTTTCCCTTTGTGGTAGATTAGTCTCTCACAACACTAGATAATTCTTGGCTCAGAAAGGTTAAGGGATAATAAATAAAATAAATATTAGTAAATAAATATAAATTAGTTATTAATTAATTATAAATATAATTAGTAAATAAAAATAAAAATTAGTAAATAGCAAAGCTATATAATTCCACCCCAAATCTGTGGGTTTCCAAAATCATTGTTCCTTCCAATAAAATGAGGAAAAGAAAATATTTTTCAAATGCCTATCTTTCTGGGAGAATATTAAGATTTATTTTGTGTAAATGAAAGTTTAAAGGATTGTTACATTTATTACTTTAGAGCCTTCATATCCTTTCAATCCTTTGAAATTTGATGTGACATAAAAGGAGCCAACGTCATCTCATATAAGGGGGTACAAACATCTTCAGATAGAGTGCAAACTGGATTTCAAATCCAGTTACTTGAATATAAAAGGTAAAATCAGGCTTTTGAAATGCCCTTTCTTCTGTTTTTTTTTTTTTTTTTTTTTTTTTTTTTTTTTTTTTTTTTTTTTTTATATTTAAGTCAAAGGAATTAAATATGCTGAACATATAGCACAATGCTTTAGAAAGGAAACAACCTCACCGTTAGCTTTTCTACAGAGGATAAACTGAGAGTTGGGTGAGAATGTGACAACCCAGCAGCCGGCAAATCTCAGCCAACAGGGAAAATCTACTGCAGTGCAGAGTCTGCTACTGCAAGGAAAACAAGAGAATGCTTGCCAGGCTCTGCTGGCCGAATGGTGAAGCTCAGCTGCAGTACCGAGGTACATGGAGACAGGAAGCAGCGTTCTCTGCTGCCAGAGGACATCTGCAGCATCTAATAAGGTGGACAAGAAACAACCCTCTTAACATAAAGATTTCAGACAAAAACTGTCTTGTGGCTATTAATAAAGTAAAATGTAACTTGTGTAAAAATATTAAGGGGCTGGCTGAATGTACAACAAGGAATGCCCTTATAGAGAATCTGCTCAGACAGTGGTAGGTGTTGGACAGAGTAAGATGCAAGGGTGGGAGTCACATGTGTGATGGATTTTAGAGGTATCTGAGGGCTGGTGGTTTGTGAATATTCACTGTTGGAGTCATTTCTTAGGCTGGCAAATTTGTATTACAGTCCTCTGAGAATTCAAATATAATACCTATGAAGCATCATGCTTTGAAACAAAGAAAATTTAAGTTAGCAGAATTGGTCTTATTTCCTGGACTCCCATTATTTTTTGGCCTCAGTTTCTTGTGTCTAAAAAGGGGGAACAGACATTTGTGTTACCCTCAAAGTCTACTCTGCTCAGGAATCACCTGGGAATTTCAGCATCTCTAGATAAGACTCAAGTATTTGACTTTGTCAATAATTTCCAAGTGACCCTCATGATGCTGTTTAAGGTTATGTTGACAAGGGGTTCTTTGAAAGGAATAACCTCAGAAGCAAATGAAATGAGATTAAAAGTATATTGGGGTCTCAATTGATAAATTTTCAGACATTTAATGTTTTAACATTTTTCATTCATTTATTAGTTTTTTTCAAATATTTATGGATTTACTATGCCATTGATAATCTTCTAGACACTTTGCACATAGTGCAGAATTTTTTTGCAAAGATCCTTGCTGGCTTAGGAGCCTAGTGGAGGGAGACAGGCAACATATATACACAAATAAATTAATGCCGATTAGGGATATATTTGCTGGAATGTGATTTCTAAAAGGGCTTTGACCTTAGTTTCATTAGCTATTACAATAGATAGATTATTCTAGTTGGCAGCTTGTTCCTATACTCAATGCAAGAAATGGTGATAGTTTTGTAGGAAAGACAAAACAAAGTAGTGCAAAGTAGTATTTTAAAAGTATATCTTACACACTTGACTGTCACCAAAGGTAGAGGCAGGGTTGCATGGGGAAAGAAAATAATCAAGAAGCCTCCCTTGCCCAACACAATCTATAGATTTGTGTGACTACATTAGTTAATCTTTGACAACTCGTTTGTAAAGAGAATTTCCATATGTTGTGTTTAAACCTCTCGTATTTTTTAAAACAAATCTAAAGATTGGCTTGGCTTTTATAACTACACAGATATGTTGGTTTAATGAGAATGGCACCAACAGGCTCATATGTTTGAATGCTTTCTTCCTAGTTGGTGGGATGGATTAGGAGGTGTGGCCTTGTTGGAGTAGGTGTGTCATTGAGAGCTGGTTTGGAGGTTTCAAAAGCCTATGTATTGCTAGCTAGTCTGTCTGTCTGTCTGTCTGTCTGTCTGTCTCTCTCTCTCTCTCTCTCTCTCTCTTTCTCTCTCTTTCTCTCCCTCTCTTTCTCTCCCCCTCTCTCTCTCTCTCTCTCTCTCTCTCGCTCTCTCTCTCTCTCTCTCTCTCTCTCTGTCTCTCCCTTTCACCCTCTTTCTCTCTCTCCTTTCCCCCCCTCTATCTCATGTGTGAAACTGATGTAAGCTCTCAGCTACTGTTTCTGAATCATGCCTGCCTGCCTGCCTGCTGTCTAATGCCATGCTCCCCATCATTGTAGTCAAAGACTCTACTACCTCTGGGACTTTGAGTCCCCAAATAAATGTTCTTTCTTTTATAAGTTGCATTTATCATACTGCCTTATTATAACATAGTAGAAAAATAACTAACACAAATTAAGTCTGTTGCCAATTTCTTCCAATGACTATCCAAACGTTATCAGCAAGAGGTGATAAATTCCCTTCTTCACACAAATTTTCCTTCCTCCAAAATATGATGAATAGTCACATGACCCTTTTGTGTCAGGTACATCTTGACTTCTAAGACAACCTTATCACATGAGTTACACTCTCTTTAAGGTCCATGCTTTCTGTTCACTGGCTTATAGCAAATCTGGAGACATAAAGAGCTGAAATCTCAGGGCTGCTGGAGGTAACTTAGTGGATAAAACACTTTTTATGCAAGCTTGAAGACCTGAGTTGGACTTCCTAGCACCAAAGTAAATGCTAAGTGAGCATGGTGGCTCACCTGTTATCATAGCCCTAGGAATGTGACAGTATAGCATCCCTGTGGCAAATAGGCTAGCTAGGCTACATGAACTGGCAAGCTCTGAGTAAAGCAAGAAATGTTGTCTCAATATTTAAAATATGTAAAGAACACTCAGTCTGGCTTCTACATGCACAAACACATGTACAAATATGTACTCACACATGTGAACATATGCATGCTCTCCATCATTACATATATAAACATGGAGAAAAAAAGAGCTGAAATTCTCAGTTTCTGCCTCATAAGTGTACATCCCACTGGATTCACCCAGTGAAGTTTTAAAAGTACAGCTAAAAGAACTCCATTCTCAACAAGCCTTCTTTGAGGAATAACTCACTGAGCAACTCTCTGAGCATTCTATAAGCTCCCCAGACATTTTTACAGGAGATATGTTTGATGGCCCACGGGCTTGAGGCTGTGAGAGTGAAGAGAGGGGCTGAGAATTTTCACACCCAAAAAGCGATCTCACCTTAAAGTGATGTTGAGATTGTTGGAAAGACTTATGATAAAGATCGTAATTATGCTCCTCCCACTTTGATATATTTAAAAGATCTAGGGAGAGAGCTAGTAGAGACAATCTAAACTTTTATAGACCTATTTTCATCAATCAAAATGCTTTGTTTTCTTTGCTTTTCTTAGAGATTATTAGTCTCTTCTAGTAACAAAACTAAAAGAAGGGGTGCCTTCTGTACATGACTGCTTGATGATAGCTTCTAATGTGAGCCTAGAACTTCACTTCCCATTCAAATGAATTTCTGAGTTCTAAGAAATAGATCATGCATTATTCTTTGCTTGCCAACATCTTAGGGATTTAAAAAGGATAAGCCTAGAACTCATGGACAACCCTCTAGTTCATCTATGGTGGTCTAACTCTGATCTCCTCGACAGCATCCTGAGTGCTAGTTTGGCCTCTACCTCTGTTTGTAGCCGTGAAAATTTTATTGGGGAATCTGAAAAATAGCATGAAATAAAATATAAATGATGGCTACACAGCCTATACTTTTTGTGATAGGTGAATTAGAGATCAATAAAATAGCTGGGGAGATAGATATTGATAGAACTAAACAGAAGATCAACAAAGACATAAAAGGCTTAGAAAACATACACAAACTAGAACTTTAGCAGAAATATACACAACTACTCACCCCCCAAATATCAATTTTTCCAATCTTAAGGAGGAAATGAATATACAAATCAAATATTGTTGGTCACAAAACAAGACTCAGTATTTAAAATGAATGTTTCTATAGTGTGCATAGGAATGCAATAGAAAAGTAATAGAAATCAACAACAAGAAAGAAACTTGGGGATTAGACCAATTGGTAAAGTATTTGTTAGATAAGTAATAGGCCCTAAGGTCAATCCCCAGAAGCCATGTTTAAAAATCTAGGCAAAATGGCTATAGATATTCAATTGTAATCCTAGTACTGGGAAGGTAGTAATAGACGGACCCTTGAAATTCCTTGGCTAGCAATTCTAGCCTAATCAGTGTGTACCAGCCAGTGAAAAATCATATCTGAGATAGATGGAGCCTAAGGAATGAAACCCAACATTGTTATCTACCCTCTACATGCTAGTTTACATGGGCATGCTTACATAAACATATTGAGTGCCTACAAACACATGGGCATGCATACTTTCACATTCATGCACACATAAATAACAAGAAGATTTGAAAATCTTACAGACATGAATATTAAACACACAGAATTCCAAGTTATAACGAAATTAGAAATATTTTGATACGAATAAGACATGGAACTCAACAAACCAAAACAAATGGGATTCAGTTATTAGATTCCTCAGAGGGAAATCTGTAGCTATAAATGTCTATGCTAGAAACAAATCCCTAAATAATAACTTAATCTCACACCACAGGACACTGAAAAATATCAGAGCAACTCAAACTAAAGGCAGAAACCACAAAAGAAGTAACCATAGCTAGAAAAAAATCAGGAAAAGACTAAAAAAAATCAGAAAAATGTAATTTATTTTGAACAAATAACAGAATTGACAAACTTTTAGCTAGACTAAGTGTTTTTACATTGGGGAGAATCTTTTCTGAGATCCTCCAAATAAAGTCAGATGACTCCAGGATGTCACAGATTATTATTATAAAACTCAGACATTTGTTAGTTACAGGGGAAAGTAGGACAGTACATGTCTCCAAGCTCATTCCTCATTTGTGTGAACAGAAGAGAATTTTTCTTAAGCTGAGATCTGTTCTAACTCCAGGCAGTATATGCGAAAATGTACTATAAGAACGGTTGACAAGTATAGTGGTTCCACAGGTAAGTCTAAAATATGGAATTCTATAGCAACAGAGAGGCACCCCAGTGAGTAAATAGATAAGGATGAATGCAGAAATTCACAAGGGGCAGAAGGTAGTAGTCTGGGCAACTGCACTTATTCGTTACAAATCTCCATGGCTGCAGTCAGGAGAGAATACATCCTATTCTGCCACAGCTTTGAAAGTGCAGCAGCTTTCACATCAAGGAGCTATGGACATTAATGCTGGCCCAGGTCCTCACCAGTAGACAATATGAGGAAGATAAATGGATTTTTCTAAGCTCCCAGCTGTTATCATGAGGGAGAGTGGAGAAATATCCACCCAGGACAAATACTGTCATATTATCTCTCTCAGTTTCATTCTCTCAGGTTGATCATCCATCTATTTATTTCTTCATTTGCAACTTTATTCATTCAAGTACTGAGCATATGCCATGTGCTGAACACTTTGTTCTTTATAGGGATCAAGGGATAAGTGGATAAGCAATCCAGTGCAATTGTGTTCAGTTCATCAAGACTAATTTTTATAACAAAAGGGACTTTTCCTTCTCTCATGTCTCACTTTGTTTGTCTATAGGTACTATGAGACCCAGTGCTTTTGTGGGTGTTCAACATGAAAGATGACAGAGCTACCCCTGTGACACATTGGAACTTCTCTGTTTCCAGGGAGGTTCCACATTCTTCAGTCATTAATTATCCTTTCCCAGAGATGTGTGCTAAGCTGAACCCTTCCTGGAAACCTGGACATACTTTCTGAGCCCAAGGCTTTGAGAATAATAATTAAACAATGTAGATTTTGCATGGGGTACATATTCTTCTTTGAATGTTTGTAGCCATGTGATCCTTAACAAGTGATTTCATGCCACAGGATATTAAATTCTTCATCAGTATGACAGGGATGCGGCAGTACCTGCTTTTTCAGGATGCTGTCCTAATCAAATGTGATTATATGAATACACTTAATGTAACTGTGTCTTGCTGTCATTTTCTCGCTAGGAGCCTTAATCAATTCATTTCTTTGCTTATATATAATTAAGCCCAAGTTACAACTGTTATTTTAAGATTCCTCTCACTTGTACAATCTCTTAGTTTTTCTAAATTCTTAGGCCTCAGACCTACTGGGCTCACTACTCCTCTGGAAACACATCTGTAGCTCTGAATTTCCTGCTTCTGACCCCCTTTCAGGGCTGCCTTTTCTTCTGGCCTGCCTTACATGGCAATTATATAAGAGCCAAGCTGATAACAACTTTATCCCTGAGTATAACTAGATATTCCTATTAGAACCAACACTTACTTCTCAAACCTTTATCTTTACAACTCCTTCTCCTCAAAGACACAGATGCTTGCATATCCTCATTAATAGTGAGATTTTTAGAGGCAAACATTGTTTATTATTTTGACTTTTAAACAAACTGAAATTATATATTCTGTTTAACACCAAAAATGGCATAGTCTATCTCAAAGAAAGAGAACATTTAGGTTAGAGTTAATCCATCTATTGTGTTTATATAATCTGATTTTAGATGTGTCCTGAGATGATGGGAAAGTAACACAGCACAGGGCTTTCTGATGATTAATTCTTTTTCATGTATAGTCACTCTAACCATGTAAGTTCTAAGAGGCAAACATTTGAGGATGATTTTAGCTTGAATGCCAGGCTCCAGGCTTACTTCTTGAATTAAAAGGGGACACAATGCAAAAATACTATCTTGAATGGTTTAGAGAATCCACGGTTCTGGGATATCATATGTAAATCTCTGCCTTAAATCAGCACCATGCATTAAAAGGAAAAAGATGGACAAGGAGGTCAAGAACCATGTAGGAAAATCAGCAATAGGGCTGGGGCTCCTCTCCATTTGTGTATAAAGGGAAGATTAATCATCAGCTTTCTTGATGAGAAAAGGTTCTAGGATAAAGAGTGTTTAGGGGGTGGTGTGAGTACAGGTTTGAACACACCAAAAATAAATCATGTGAATTTACCCATGCTTAAGTAATTCCATCCCAATGCAGAAAATGGGCAGCTAGATGAAAGGGAGAGCTTGTGCATATAAGTCAGAGGCATTGGGTGGCTGCCAGGTGGTGCCCTGGACCTATGATGGACAATCACCTTTAGGAACAAGAAAATAAAGGAAGTTGCTATAGCCACAGAAAAAGTGAGTCTACATTGAAAGCACAGAGAGTCTCTCTTTAAGTGTGGATCGACAAGGATGAGAGCTGGAACAGTGGTTAAGAGCATGTACTGCTTTTCTAGAGGACCTAAGTTTGGTTTCCAGCACCCATGTAGAGTGGCTTATAACTTCCTGTAACTCCAGATCCAGGGAATAATGTGTTCTAGCCTCTGAAGGCATGCTCACTCATGTATTCGTGTGTGTAAATGCACATATGTGCATGCACATATTCTCTCTCTCTCTCTCTCTCTCTCTCTCTCACACACACACACAGAATTAAAAGTAATAAAAGTAAATATTTAAAAATAGAGTGGTTAATAACCTTGAAACCACCATCTGTAAGGTATATGCATGCTTCCCATACCTAACCAGGACTCTTCAGCATCAGAGAGACAGTACTATAAGGTTGTGACTTAACAGTATGATGATGCTAATTAAAGTTCTTCCCTGTCTTGTCTGACATACAGTGGGTGTCCAAATGAGAGTGATAGGTGCTAATTGCCTTCCCTAGTCATCTAATCACCAGCAGCTAAGCAATCCATATTTCTAGAAGATGAATGACAGATACCAGAGTCATCCCAGCAAATTGCTCACTTTTGAACCAACATAGGGCTAAACAGGAACAAAGAAGTTGCCTTTAGATGAATGATATGTCCCTCTGCAAATAAATATAGGAACCAAGTGCCAAAGCCCAAATGAAATGGACAGCCTGTAGGATAGATGCTTATGTTCTATGTCTTTAGTTGTATGTTTTCTTCATTGGTGAACTTGGTCATCATTGCCTGTGCAGCCTATGCAACCAAAGCAGAACCACAAAATAGACTGTTTTGCTTACAAGGGGACCAAAGCAACATTACAAACTTTCTCACCCTTGTTCTTTATAAGACCACATCAGCTCACCCATATTTATTCATCTATGGGGAATAGTTAGGATTGAAGTGGAGTCCAGGAGTACATCTATCTAAGATGATCAAATGATGGCATAGAGTGTTCTGACAGGTCTTCTCTTATGAAACTTAGGTGAGAGGAAGAAATAAGCAAGAATAGAATATTCTATACCAATGTACATAGGGGTCCTCAGATAACTTCACCTGACTGCTCCAACTTCCCAAAGTCATCAGTGGCCATAGAGAATGACAGAAAAGTAGCAACATGTAAAGGAGAAAGTTATCACCTTTTTTGTTATGAAAGAGGAAACTGCTTGATATTGAATAGTCTCTTCAGCATATTTTTTATGTATTCACTTTGTATCCCAATAACAGCCTCTTTTTCCTCCCAGTACCTTCATCATGAAGAATCTCCTCCCAGGTCACTGCAGGACTAGGCACAACCTCTCCCACTGAGGCCAGACAAGCTGGTCTGTTTAGGGGAATGCGATCCACAGGCAGCCAACAGGTTCAGGGAAAGCCCTCGCTCCTGTTGTTGTGGGTCTCACATGAAGATGTTGAAGTATCCACTTCCTGTAGCCAGTCAGGATTCACAGTAGAGGGACAAGGACATCAAAATACACATAAAAACATCAAACTAAAGTGTATCCTGGCTATAAGATTCATAGGGACAAAGATAGAGCAGAGTTGGAGGGAATGGACAACTATTACTGTCCCCAATTGAAGCCCATCCCATGGGCAAGAAATAATCCCTAACACTATTAATTATACTTTGTTATGCTTGTAGACAAGAACCTAGCATAACTGTCCTCTGAGAGATTCCACCCAGGAGCCAAGAGAAGCAGAGACCCACAGTCAAATGTTAGATGCAGCTTAAATGTCAAGGAGTCTTATGGAAAAGTTGGAGGAAGGACTGAGGACAGGGACTCCATAGGAAGACCAGCAGAGTCAACTACCCTGGACCACTGGGGCTTCCCAGAGACTGAATCACCAACCAAAGAGTAAGCATGGGCTGGTCCTCAGACCCCTGCACATATGTAGCAGCTGAGCAGCTTGGTCTACAATATTTCTTAAGCATCTACCAATTGGGGATACTTAGGTGTGTGTGTGTGTGTTTCTGTGTGTGTGCGTGTATCTGTGTGTGTGTGTGTGTGTGTGTGTGTGTGTGTGTGTGTGTGTGTGAGAGAGAGAGAGAGAGAGAGAGAGAGAGAGAGAGAGAGAGAGAGAAATGGAGTCATAGGTGGGGTGGTAAACAATGGACTCCCTCTCTCTCCTGCAAATCTTCTTGTTTTCTCAACTACTCCCTGTCTCTACTTTCGTGTTGCATTAGGGTTGCATACAGAGCATGGGTAGAGTCTTATTTACAAAAGCACAGACTCCTTAACAACAGCTGTACCACCAAACACAATGTCTATTTCTTCCTCATCAACCACTAACTACCTATAAATTCCCACCGAGGGCTGCAGCTCCATGAGCCGCTCTCTTCTCCATGATTTTGAGATGTTGATTGGCCCAATATGGTACAGGGAATCACAGCAGCTGAGAGTTCAAGAGTGCAGATGAGTATATGATGTCTCTAGTAGCTTATAGTGGCTAAAAAGTAAAGAAATCAGACTGGGATGCTCTCAGGGGAGAGGCTAACTATTAGGAAATTGGATTCTCACAGCACAGTGGGGAAGGAGAATTAAATAAATAACAAAAGAAAGCCAACCAGCTGTGACACACCAGTATAATCAATATCACCTTCAGACTGAGTATAAAATCCAATGGAAACCTTAAGGCCATGACACCAAATGGTGATTTTTTTTTCTTTTTTTAATTGATTCGGATTCTTAACAAATTTTACTGGACAGTAGTTTGTTTTAGGAGAGCTTTATAATTTTTAAAGCTGGGTTTATTAAAATAGCAAGTAAACAATGGAGAAGGATATTTGAGCTGAGTTAACTGAGCTCCAGCTGAATGCTTCATCACATTTTCCATTAAAAATCACAATTTGTAGTCCGTTTAATATCACAGAGAAAAACACTGGAAATGCTTAATGTTTCAAGCTTCAGCCAAGCTGAAAACTCAATGATTTTCCATTAATAATTTTATCTCTGCCATCAGCCTGCAGCAGCATGTATTCATTCCTTTTCAGTTTCTCTTTGCAGGTGCTCCTGAGTCTGAAGTCTCCTGTTAGCACTGAGATTCCTAATTAAAATGCCAGGGCCCATTGATATCTTCAGGGCAGTATTTGTATCAAATAGAAGTGTATGCACACAGATGGTTGGAAGTAGATGAGTGTTCCAGTAATGAAGGGAATTGGGTTTTTAATGCACAAAGATCAATAGTCTCTGTGCTGTGATGTGTAAATCTAGGTGTTCATCAGTTTCAGGAATTCCTATCTGCTTACCACAACCTTCTTCAGTTAGTGGAAAGCATTTCATCATCATTCGACAACTCCTCCAGGTGGTCCAGCTCCTCCAGGTCTTCTAACCAAATGCTGGTTAGAAGATTGAAAGCAGAAAGGAAACAAGCAAAGGATTCTTGGGGAAGACTACTCTTGATACCCAAATCAGGAAAATGAGGAAACAAGAAATCATTAAGAGAGGTATGACTCTGATGGTCTCAAGCTTAAATATGAAGCAAGCAGGTGCCTGTGTTTGAGGTACCCCTGTCAGTCCACCTGTTAGGGCAACAAAGCACAGGCTTTGTTTAGAGTAGTTTGTTCATATGCACAATTACGCACTTAGTACATTCGCAGAGACACAGATGGATGCTTGCATAGATATGCACCTGGCATATAACTCACTTGAAGTAAGATGCTGTTATTATAAACAACAGGAACCTAACTTCTTTTCTGTTTGTCATTAGGACTAAGGTCAAAACAACCAGTTAGAAGAACTGTAACTGGGTCAGGGGGATGGCTCCACAGGTAAAAATTTCAAGCCTAGTCACCTGAGTTCCACCTGCAGAACTCAATGTGGAAGGCCAGAACTGACTCCCAAATGGCTTCTGACACCCTTAGTTGGAGTGGCACAGCAGGGGTTATGCCTGCCTACACATGTGTGCACACATGCTTGTGTACATGTATACATATACACATCACAATGATGATGATGATGATGATGATGATGATGATGATGATGATGATGATGATGATGATGACAGAAGAAGAAAGGGAAGGGGAAGAAGCAGAAGTGGAAGCAGAAGAAGCAGAAGAAGATGAAGGAGAAGCAGGAGGAGAAAACAAGAAGAAAAGAAGACATGGAATTTCATTACTCCTCTCCTTTTATTGTTACTTGGTGACTCTGTGGAACGCTCTTTCTGCACCTCATGTCTGCTGTGATGCTTAACACTGGTGTAATGTCACAGTCAATATTCACCTTCTTGAGTAGCTGACTTTTCCATGTCTTTCTTGATCTCAGTGGCTGCACAGTGAGCAGTTGCTCTCCATGTCTGGATTGATTGATGAGTACAGCTGCCTTACATGTCTATGGAAAATGTAAAGACACAGAGACAAGGCCAAGAGTCATTGATTTTTTTTTCCTCATCAAACACCGCAGCTCCTGCTTCTGAGTTTTCTTTGCTGGCTGCTCTGTACAGACAAGTCACAAGATCTTTGATCAAAGGAGAGACTAAGACCTTGACTTACTTCCAAGGTTATTTGAAGTTCTTATTTGCCAATGAGAGCATAAATCCTTTTGCAAAACATCCATTTGAGTGACTACCACATCTCTCTTCCCATTTAGAAGAAGGAAATTGGTATTTCATTTGTACTTCTGAAAATACCATACCACAAAAAAGAAAGATGGATTTACAAAGGAAGGAATGGTTTTGTTTAAATGTGGAAACAAATAAAATATTACAAAAGAAGAGCCATACAATGGAGAAATATCTACCATGGAGAAATATCTAGGGGCTGAGAATTGTGTCTACCATGGTTGTAATTATAGAAATCTTAATCCCAGTATTTGAGAGGCTAGGGGAGGAGGATAGTGGGTTCTAGGCCATCCTGAGTAACTTTGTCTAAAAAAACAAATGTAGTATGAGGATATCTCACTTAGGGTAAATTTGTCAAAAATGTCAAGGGCAGAATCGGTGAGAAATTGAACCCATTGGATCCTGACATCGTGATAAAGAAGCAAGAAGAGCAGTAATCATGATGTCTGGAGTCTACTAAACTTTAAAACTACCAACAAATATTATTTATAAACTAACGTAATTGGAAAAACTCAAGAAATTCTTATACAGCACAACAGGCTTTTTATGTATTCTTCTTTGTAAGTCCTGGATGGCCTCTGACTTCTAGGCTACTTATTTCCTCTTCTCTTTGGCTTGTGACCATTCCTTCATCATACGTGCCCAGTCTGTAAAGACTGGCCTAGCATAACATGGATCCTTAAAACTCCCTTCTGGTCCTACAGATTGAGAAAACACAGAGTTCAGGGCTAAAGAGATAGATCATGGTTAAGAACATTGACTATTCTTGTAGAGAACCTAGATTCAGTTTCCAGCATCTAGATGATAGCTTACAGCCACATGTAACTCTAACTTCAGGGGTCCAGAACCATCATTTGGACTCCATAGGTACTTCATTCACATAGTTTGCTTGCATAGATGCAAGCAAAATACTTACACACATAAAAATAAAAATAACTCTTATTTTTAAAGAAAAAGTTCTAAGAAGACAATATTGCTAGTCTAGAAATTCCCAGCATCCTTCAGGACTCATTTTAATGAAGTGACAACAGGAGATGGTATTAATGTTTCTTCTTTCCCTGTACTATTTATGGTTCCCAGGAAAGGCTGTAGATCTCAGGGTCAACTGATATCTCACTGTGCAAAATAATTTTCCATTCAGTAGGAGATGTTAAGAAAATCATTTCCCTATTAGCACCCTACAGTGATATCCAGCTTTTCACATGTCAGATCCTGGAGCCCCAGGGAGATAACAGATATAAAACTCCCTGAAAAGGTTAGCTGTGTATATGTGTATAGATAGATTAAAAAGATAGAAAAATAGGAAGATAGATAAGATAGGAATATAGACATACATACATACATACATACATACATACATACATACATATTAAAACTGCTCTGGGATTGTGATTAATAAAGTGAAAACTAATTGTGAAGTGTTCTTGACTCATCTACATAAACATGATTTCTTACAGATTTTTGCATAAACAACATTTTATTTTTTTTTAGCTGATTTTAGTTAATCAAAAGAGCTCAGATGAGTGGTCACTGTCATACTCTAATATGACTGACTCCTAAGAAGGTCAAGACTTCCCTTGTTCCATTCCCATGTTATTACTACTCCTTATTCTCTAAACCATAAGCTCTATGAGAGCAGGGCTAGTTTCTGGTTTACTTATCTTGAACTTTGCTTTAAACCTTTACTTAGGAGTCTAGTCCCAGTAGGATAAATGTTGGTTAAATAAATATTATGTTTCTCAGGCCCCCTTTTCTTTATATTATTAAATTTCAGTGCTCTTGTGTTTTGCTTTTTCTTACATAAAACTTGGATGTTCAGGCCAGTTTAAATGTATGAAAGAAAGAACATTAGATAAGAACTCAGGAGAGAGATAAGCCCCTGGTGGAAAATCAAACCATTTTTATATTCTAGTGTTTCACAAGCAACTCTTCCTGGAAATGCCCAAACTCTCTCTAATCTACAAACAAAATGCATTTTGCTTAGCTTTTCTCTTTCCTTGGTTTATAGAGTCCACATCATTTTTAAAGTGAAGACCTGTTTTTTTTTCCTTGAATGATCAGACCTATAGTTACAAATCATATTGCATTTAGAATTCCAGTAGATTTAGAAAAGAATAAAGCAGAAGAATTAACGTTCATTCATTTATTCTCCTTCCACCTACAAGCTCTATGGGCTCATGCTAGTTGGCTGGTAGTTCTGGTCTTCGTTAAGTATGGAATCTGGATAATGGAATCCTGTGCTTTTTACATCTTTTTCCAGCTGTCCTTCCCTCAGACTATGACTCTTTCTAATCTCCAATTCAACATCTTATTCTCATCTCATTATTTGTGTATCCTACTGAGTGCCTACCAACTACAAGCTCGTTACCTCATTCTAGAAAATGATTATGAACAAAATTGCATATTTGCTGCAATGTAGTTTTATGTCAACTTGACACAAGCTAGAGTCACCTGAAAGGAAGGAGCCTCAATTGAAAAAATTCCTCCATAACATTTAGCTGTAGGGCATTAAGATTCTTTCTTTCTTTCCTTCCTTCTTTCTTTCTTTCTTTCTTTCTTTCTTTCTTTCTTTCTTTCTTTCTTTCTTCTAGCTCCAAGCTGTATTTATTCTTTGAAAAATGTAAGTAATTCTCTAATTTTCCAGGAAATAAGCAGCTTATAAAATGTCCATGCAATAACTTATAGATAAAAAATTGTAAGTACAGGGTACCAATTTTCCTCATATACACTAAAAAATATTAATGGAATGGTTTGATTTATTTTTGCTGGGAGAAAAATACATATAAAGATATAAACAGTGTAACCAAGATCTAATTAATCAGGACTAGCACAGAAAAGTGGTAAAGTCTTATAAATATCTAATAGTACTTAAAAAGATTGATGTGCTAGGTTTTGAATATCTTAAAAACAAAAGTAAAACCGATATAGAAATACCTATCTAGAATCGATATTTTTATAGATTTTATAATCCATTAAGTTGGCCTACTACTACTACCCTTTCATTTTATTATGTTTTGCCACTATTTTAAAATATTTGATTCACTTTGTATACCTGATAGAACTCATTACAAGTTTTAGAAAGTATGTCCTACTAAGCTGTCTCTTCACTAAATTAGTGTTCGAAGTCTTCAAGATGGGTTTAACTTGTGCCACTTGATAACAACCTTTTCTGGATTTGGAATTGTCTCTTTCCATTTGTTCACTGCTTCAATATTATTACTGTCTTCACTTACCCAGAGCTGGCCTACAAAATGTTTTCTTCTTACAGAGCTCTGACTGTACCGTTTAATAAGGAAAACAATTTTTTTTTTCAGTCTGTATAAGTGGAAAAGTCATAGTTTCACCACTCTTCCACTGGTGGCCTTCAGTAAGCCTGTCTTCTTCTTATAAATAAGCTCTCCTGAGCTAAACATCTCTACCTTCACAAAACACCCCAAAGCCAGAGGTGTTGATGGACTTGGAAGGTATTGTGCCTCAAGAATTTGCAGCTGAATCCTGCAATTTACTGCTTGAAAATAAGTCCCCAGTTCAAGTTATGCTTGGCAAACCTATACATGAAAAAAAAAACCCACACCATTTGGCAGTTCATAATAGAATTTTGAGATATTTCAAAAGTTCTAACATAAAAAGCTAGAGTAAAAAATTTTCAAAGTATTATTTTCTACTGATACCCAAACTCAGAAGCTATGAGAGGTTTTGAGGATAAATAGCATGACTTTTAAAAATATATTCACTTGCACAGAATCTGGAAATACATGACATATCTATATATTGAACTTCAAAATTACTGATACCAAATATAAGTGCCCCAGTAGCCATGTTTGACTCCAAGAGTGTTCTCCTTCCCTTTGGAGGCCTTGGGAGGAGGGAGACTAACCAGCTTGGAATCATGTTCCACCAATCACCTTCCCGGTCAGGTCCACCCTGGACATAGCCAGCAGAGGCAGGTGGGCATTAAGATTCTTAATTAGTGATTGATGGGGGAGGGCTCAGTCCACTGTGAGTGGTGCCATTCCTGGGTTAGTGGCCCTGGGTTCTATAAGAAAGACTAAGACAGCAAACTTCCTGAAGTAAAAATTATCCCTCCCTGGTTTTCCTCCTTCTGAATTTTTTCTTAGCATCTATGGACAATAGAGGATTTACCAGGAATAGAAACAAAAGGGAAATGTCTACCATGTAAATAATGCTGTGAGGATATGGCCCAGCACAGCTTCTATATAGCCTGGCTTGCTGCTTCTTGCTCCACCATGTTAACCTGATATTAGAACTTCTTCCTGAAGATAATTGGCTAAAATCAGCAAGATCTAAATTAGCTATCTAGATGACCTCTAGAAGACCCCAGACTCCAATATAATCTAATTGGCATACCAAATGAGATGCCCATCAGCTGTCAGGATATAAAGCACTAGACTATAAAACTTGCAATCAAAAACAAGAACAGTAGGTGATACCTGAATTCTGGAAAATCTTCACCTGTTCTAGGAAGACATAGACATTCTTCCTTTACCTCAGCCTAACTCCACCCTGCTGCCATTTACTTAATGGCCTCAGGATTTCCTCACTTCTAATGAGTTGAAAAGTTTATTAGAAGACTAGACCATCACTCTCCATTGTTAAGCCAGTGAGTAAACTAAATTTGTTGACTTTCAGCCATAGTTTTTTTTTTCAGTTGTCTCAAGGACAGCCAACTGAGATTTAAGGAATCTTTCTTAAGACAACAGAAGGGGTAAAGAGAGGCCAACATGGGCCAATAGGGGCTCAACAGGTCCTAACAAACTGTTTATAACAAGTCTGTACATGAAATCCTGGAAAAGATTGAAGAACCTGAATTTGATATCAGGTTTTTAACTCATTTTCTCTTCCTTCTGATGTAATGTATACTATTTTCTTTTGTTGTTTTTTTGCTAGGTCCACAACGTTTTATAAATTTTCATCCTTTAATTCATTAAGAATTTATACTAGTAAAACTGCTTCTCAGGTGTAGTAATTTGATAAATCTTTATGTTCCTTACTGATGTGTAGGGTCTACTAAGTTTATAGAGTGTTTGGGTGGAGAAAGTCAGGTTCTGCTAGAGTATTGTATCAATTCTCTAAAAAAAAAAAAAATCTCTGAGTCAGGTGCCAGGGGTGTAGCTCAGTAGGTAGAGTACTTGCCTAGCGTGCACGACAGTTGTGTACACTCCACAGCACAGGACAGACCAGAAGTGGGATTGCACTTCTGGGCCTCGTAATAAGTTTAGTGTCCTTAGCATTTATCCTCTGTCTTAACAGTTAGTTCAATGACACCAGTTACTTTTCCAGGTAAAAAGCGTACATGTAAGAGCAGCATGGGGGTGAGTTGAAAACTCTCCTCTTACAAAGTGAGTTGGAGGCCAGCCTGGCTACATGAGAACCCCTCCCCAATGGGTGGGTGTTGGGAGGAAATCTATAGATTGATTCTCTAATGGTACATTTCAACTCCTCACAAAACAAAAAAGGAACTCAGGATGATTTTTTTTTGATTGTTGTAAATTACTTATTTTAGATGAACTTGAACAAGTTTTAGGTAATTAGTAAAAGTGGTGGAATTTTGGTTGAACTTTATGTATTAACTATTCAGAATTAATTTCCTGGTATTAAACAATGTTTTAGATGTTTGATATTTTTTCATATACACACATGTTCATTTATCTGATTTATTACTTCCAATTAGAATGCATACTTTATTTGAGTCCTATTTTATTCTTGTTAATTTTATTCATAAATATTCTATCTCTCTCTTTGGTTCTTTTACTTCAAAGAGATATCAGAAAGCAAAAATATGTTTTTAGACAGCTTGACAGGAAACATAATTTTCAGACATTTCAATTAGAGAAGCTCAAAATATTTTTCTCAAGGAGTAATGTGGAATAGTTTGAAAATATTTACCCAACTAATTTTGTCTTAAACCATTCAGTTAATATTTTGGCAGTCCTATCTATTATGCACTTATTATTAGTTGAGTAGAATTCTATGCATGATATTTAAGATATATTGATAAATGATAATGTAGAAATGGCCTACTGCAATAGTACAAGTCTTTGTTGCTGCATGACTGAATGATTGAATGGCTGAAAGGCTATTTCTTCTTATGCCTCAGCTGATTTTAACAATCCCAGTTAATGTAAGGGGAGTACCTGACAAGGTGTTTTTAACTAGCTAGATACTAATGATAGCAGCCAATCACTGACACCCTGCATAGAGGGATTAGCACTTCACAGAGAGTATTTTGATTCATAGAGCACCTGAATTAGTTAAATAGCAAGGCCTCATTATTACATAAAAGTACACTGCCAAAATCACCCAGCACAGGGTTGCTCCTCCTTTCATAAAGCCTGTGCAGGTATCCTCTGAAGACATTGCCTCCCTGAAAAAGAAAGCCAGCAAAGGGCCAAGAAAGGCTGAAGCATGAGGCCATTAGCACATATTGCCAGGATCCAGTTCTTACATGCTCAGGAGGAACCTATAGTTCTTTCTAGATAAGAAGGACAAAGAACATCAATAGCTTGGGTACCTCAATTTTTACTACATTTGAAAACTAATTTTTTAAAAATGAGAAAATGTAAATCTCTCCTATATTCCTTACCATCTCACCAGCAGAATCTCTAAGATACAAACACACACACACACACCACAAACATGTGGAAATTCATACAATATATTAGTATTTAAAAGGATCTGATTGGTTTTCCGAAGACAGAAGAATAAACTATGTTTACTTTATTTCACCAATGGAGGAGTTAGTGAAAGGACTGAGGAGCTGAAGGAGTTTGCAACCCTATAGGAAGAACAACAATATCAACCAACCAGACCCCCCTCCATTCCACCACCAGAGCTCCCAGGGACTAAACCACCAACCAAGGAGTACACATGTAAGGGACCCATGGCTCCAGCCACATATATAGCAGAGGATGGCCTTTTCGGGTGTCAATGAGAGGAGAAGCCCTTGTTTCTGTGTAGGGGAATGCCAGCATAGAGAGGCAGAAGTGGGTGGGTGGGTGGGGGAGTAGAGGAAGTGGAATGAGATAGAGGGGTTTGTAGAGGGGAAAGCAGGAAAGGGAATAACATTTGAAATGTAAATAAATAAAAGATCCAATAAAATAAAATAAAGTTCTCTTCAGCTCTCAGATTTCTAAAGCCAGCAAAACTGTAAAGTTATAAAAATCAATGCTGTTAATTTCTTAAAATGCTTCTTCTAAACAATAGTTTAAAGAATTATGAAAAGTGTGCTGCTCCACCCTCAAATAAGAAGTATGAATGTAACTTGTGTATGTTCCACTAAGACATACTGAAATGTCTGTTAGGACAAATACCAGTTCCTATCCACAGGATACTTCACTATGGTAGAATCTTATAATATAGTCTTACTTCTTACCACTATAAGACAAGTGATTTGGAATGTGGTCAAATATTTCTTCTCAGCCTTCCCTATCCATACTCTGAAAACCACTTTTGAGACTATTTGCTTGTTTTGCAGAACTCATTTTACGGTAATATAATTAATTGTCTACTACAAATAACACTAAGATCACATGTATGTGTTCCCATCTGAAGCTTCAAGTTACAACAGAAGACTTGGTTCACAATACAGGCAAATTAATCACCACTGTTTATTTACAGCTGCATAAAATAGGTATCACTAGAAAAAGTTAAAAACTGAAAATATTTAGTTATTAATACATTTTTTTTTTTTTGGTTTTTCAAGACAGAGTTTCTCTGTGTAGCCCTGGCTGTTCTGGAACTCGCTCTGTAGACCAGGCTGGCCTCGAACTCAGAAATCCACCTGCCTCTGCCTCCCAAGTGCTGGGATTAAAGGCATGCGCCACCACTGCCCGGCTAATACATTTTTCATAGTTGTGTAATATTCCCCCAATATATTAAGTATTAAAAAATTATTGAATTCAATTATTTGACTTATTGAGATATGGAAAGCATTATACAGGACTACATACATTCTCAGATTATTCTCAAATGGAGGAAACCAATCCATTTATTTGCATATTGCAGTGAGAAGCATTTTGAGATTTTCCCTAAATGAAACAGCGAGAATTCAAAGGAAGGATTTTTCTGAAGGAGGTGACTTTGTTCCTTAACAACAAACAAACCAGAAACTATAGAAGCATCTACTTTAGCAGAAACTGATGGATTGGAGGTGTAAAAGCACAAGATATCGGTATACATACATGTAATACACCCATATGTTGCAAATATGTACAAACAAAAATATAATGTTCAGAAACCTAAACACACACATGGTCCCCTTTAAGAAAGGTACAGTTCTGAGTCATTATATTGCTTTGCCAACTGAAGTTGCTGGGCCAAAAATATAATCCTCACATCATACATTTTGGCTCTTTGCTGTTCATTTCTCTCTACTTAATACTCAGTGCCTCAAAACAGAAAAAATGTAAGAGCCTCCTTTCATCTTTATATTTCTTTAAACACACACAAAGGGGAAGAGAGAAAGAGAGAGAGAGAGAGAGAGAGAGAGAGAGAGAACTTAAGAAATATGTTTAAACATAGCAACACAAAATTACTAAACAATATCTAGGAAAAAATAATGAATTCAAAATTATAACTTGAAGCCATTGGATATGAATCGATCCAACAATGACAATTGTCTTTTCTACATGTAGATCTTTGGAGTTTTTTTTTTTTTTGTCATAAATATTTCTATGTTACTGGTGGTTGACACAGTTGTTTTGCTTCTTGCTGCAGAAGAATCGATCAGTACAGTGATGTATACATGTGTCCTAACATACTACCAGGATGCAGTTTCCTAAAATAAAAGTCTATGGTTGTGATAATATCATTTTCTTTGCCTGTAGGAGTCACTTTCCCTCATTTGTATTCACAAAAATCCAGCAGGGAAGTGGGATCTCTTGTAAATGGGTTGGTGACATAGCCCTCTGAACTGTGAGGTTGTAGGGTGGCTTGTAAGGAAGCTGTAGAATTAAAAGGCCCTTTACAAGCTCACTCCTTATGTAGAAAACATAGATTCTACCTGGAATAGTAGCATCTCCTCCTCTTTCAATAATTTTTATATTTTTAAAGAATTTTCTAAATATATATAATATATTTTGATCATACCCTCCACACACATCGCCTATCCAACTGTTTCAAGATGCACTATACATCTTCATTCTAAATTAATGCTTTTTTTTTTTAAGTTGCCAAGTCCAATTAATGCATTTTGCCCATGCCTGGTAGCAGCAGTCCCTCAACAGAAACCAAGGACAAAGAAAACGAACCCCATGGATTTTGTGAAGCATCCAAACAAGTATTACCAGAATTTAAATCTCTATGAGGAAATTGGAATGAAGCTACCCTACCTCTATCTACCAGGATTTCAGTTGTTCATGGGGAATATAACTTTCTATTCTATTTAGTGCTCTGTGTGTATGTCTGTGTGTAAGATGGTCAAAAAAAAAAACCGCATTTAATTACGACTTTAACAAATTATAAAGCAAATCAGCAGCACTGATTTACTGTTCTTTCACTCTTGCATTGGTCTATGGGTACAAAAATTAGCATGACTATTGTGGAATGCTTCTACTGAAAAAAAAAAAAAAAACACACTTACATAGGCAGAGGATGTGAGAGTAAGGCAGGTTGACAGCACCCATCAGTTTTGAGTTATTTATTTCTCTTGATAGCTCTGTTTTGACCATTTTTTAGCATTTACATGATACTATTTTTACTCTCTCTACCCTACCTGATAAAAGTTTATCCTCATAGGTTTGTCCTCACAGATCTGTTAGCTCACTGGGGACTCAGGCACCACTAAATGGGTTTGTATGCGGTGGATGCCCACTGCTCATAAATGACACTCACTCAGTGTGAGAAGGGCAGGCTGACTCCATGACAAGTTTCCAATTGGCAGTCTGGGAGACTAGGCCTATGAACTGGGCAAGGCCAGGCAAGTCAGTTAATAACAACAACAAAGGTTTCAGGCAGCTAGTCAGAAACTAGAAGGTGCCCAGCAAGGTAGCCTAAAGCAAGGACAATGGGTTAGCAAGTTTCCAGATTTCCCTGGTAACAGGTCCCAGTCCCCAAGCCCTGGTAATGGAATGTCCCTAGAGATGGAGTAAGATAAAGGCCACCTACCCTGGAATCCCATAATGTGCTTTAAATCTAATCTGTGAGCTCAGTTGGCTGTCTCTTTCTATCCTGGTAACTGGAGACTCCAGCATGCTAGACTTCTGCAGAATAAAGTATTCTTTGCATTTACATACTATTTGAATCTGGGGTATTTTTCTTTGGCTAATCATGGACCCTTACAAGTGCATATGCGGTGAATGAATACATAGATTATGACCATTGACAGGATACATTGGCCCTCTCTCAGCCTTGGGGATCTAGTATTTTTCTTCTGGGGCTCATTCTGCAACATATTTAAGTTCTGTATGTGGGAGTAAAGACCAGCACTAATCCATTGTTCCAGTCTGGGGTCTCAATGTCTAATCCCTGATCCCTGAACCAATGAACTGAAAAGAGCATCACACAGCTGTGAGCTACAACAAATTCTCACTTCTTTTTCTAGACCTTTTCCAAGGAAAGAGACAGCAATAAGCCTTTCTGAGTCCCCATTTTGATCTCTCTAATATGGGTATTACCTCTGCCTCATGGGGCTGATGTAAAGACTGATAGAAATGGTTTATTGCAGGTACATGTCTGCTCCATGGCAGACCCCCATCCCCAACAAAGCATATTCCTAGCATTCTATCATGCAGTGTCATATTGATGTTATGGGTAACATTTTATGTCGAGAACGTTTCATGGTTATATGATGAAGGAAGGTGGTACTTTGTGTTAAAAAATGGCTCTGGAATAGGACTGAATTTGTCATATGTATTGATCGAGGAACTTTCTGATTTCCAGAAATATCTCTACTACTACCACTACCACTACCACCACCACCACTACTACTACTACTACTTCTCCCAGTGGGTGGGTACCAGATGTACCTTAACCCAGTGTGTAACATAAATGGCCTTTCTCTCCTTGCAGGACGTTAGCACAGAGAGAAAATCTGGGAGAAGCCAGGCCCACTGTTTTCCCAATCCTCCTTCTTGTCAGTGCTCCCTGTCTTCCCCCCTGAGCTATTTTGAGATGCAGCGAATCACATTATTTCAGCAAGAACAAGCTTTCACCCTAACATTTCAAAAAGATTGATGTTCATATTAATTATGGGCCAACTCTGTCTCTTCTCCAGCAGCTCTTTTATTATTTCGTTTCCTGCTGCAAACGTCTTTATGCATTTTAAAGTCACCTCTTCATCAGTTTGCAGATTGTAAGACAGTTTCTGGAGGTAGAGAGCAAATTGTGGAAACTGTCACCACCACAATGTAAACCTTCAGTGACTTTTTCCCACATCAGATTTAATGACAGTACCATTTCATATGTATGCTGTCACAGAACCTGCTGGCTAAATCCAGACACATTTTATGAATATGTTTGTAAACATCTAGCTATTTGTGCATTTATCTGCTGAGAAATGAATATACTATTACATGTTTGGAATAATAGACGAGTTTACATCTCTGCAGTTTGTGTCGCTTCCTGTCCGTCACTCTTCTCTCAGGAACTCTCTGGACTTGTTCTTATTATTCTTCAACTTACAATGTTCTTTCTGATGCCCTAGCACTGTCCTCCCCATAATAAAGGCAAAGTCCCACCCCTGTGGCATTCTTCAATATTTCTATTCATCTTACGCAATTTGACTCTTCCATTTTTGCTCAAGACGTTATTCGGAGTCATTTCTATTATCTTCTTTGGTGATCTTTCCAATAACCTTCTTGGTTCCAGTTGCATTTATATTTATGAAGTTTTGATTTTACCCTGAAGGCAATGGGAAGATAGTGACCTGTCTGGTTTGTTCATATTTGAGCAGAGAGTGGTCAGTCATGTGTGAAAGGACATGGTGTGTTTGTAGCAGAGAAGAAAACTAAAATTGAATCAAATAAATTGATTTGTATCTAGAAGGGGTCAGTGGCAGGATATTGGGAGAGAACAAATAGGTGCCTTTGGGAACTATTGCAGAGAATTTGATTTCCAGCATAGAAGGAGGAGATAGGTGACGTTTCAAGCATATTTTCAAGGATGTTGAGTGTTGCTATTTGAAGAACTACCATACCCTTTCCTAGGTGCACAATTTATGATGATAAAGACAGAAGTATGTTGAAGTCTGAGAGGAAAAAGACCCTTGCTCCTGGGTGGGGTAAAAAAGTGTTTAGTTCTGCTCCATGACACATGTCTACAACTGTAGGTTTTCATGTATGTCTGTATCAACAGTCATCATGACATCCTGTTCATATGAGACTGATATTTTTAATTTTATTTAAGCTATGTGTGAATGGGAAATATTGACAAATGATAGCTCTACAGCTATCAAAATCTGATTTTTTATTTTTATTGAAAATAATATAATTTGCATTTACTGCCCTTTCTAAATGTTAACCAACCCTCCCTTGTTCCTGGGATAAATCCTACTTTATCAGGAGATATTATCTTACATGTTTTTCAGTTTTATTATCTTCCTGTTGATAGTTCTGGGAATATCTTAAACAGAATTTTGAATACAAATTTAAACATTACAACCATAAGAAAAGAAAACATGTCTTGTAGAGACAATATTCTCTAAGAGAAATAAAGAAAACAAGACTCCTACTTCTTGTTTTCTACAGTGGTGAAATATGAAGTATAATAAATTATCAAATAGATAAATCATTGGATTAAACATGTTATTTTACACTATGAAGAAATAACAGAACAATTTAAATTAGTAGCATAGAGAGTAAATTGTATAACAGAAAATGAAATTAAATTACCAAGTATTTAAAATGAAAATAGAAGCCATATTTTAAAAAAATATTTATAGCTTAAGAAAATGAGCCATAAAAAGCCAAGTGTGGTTGTGCACGTCTTTAATCCCAGTACTTGGGATTCAGAGGCAGGTGGATCCCTGAGTTTGAGGCCAGCCTGGTCTACACAGTGAGTTCTAGGACAACCAAGACTATACAGAAAATCTCTGTCTTGAAAAAAAAAATCAAACACCAACCAAACAACAGAAACAACAACATAAGCAATGAGTTTATTTGAAAATGTGGAAAACTATCAAGTTATTAAAGCAAGTCCTCTGATGACATTGTTTCTCATGAATGAGGCCCTGGGTTAAACTCCCAGAACTGTTTTTTGCAAAATTTGCAACAAAAGAACACACATGGTATTTACTCACTGATATGCGGGTATTAGCCCAAAAGCTTGAAATAGTCAAGATTCAACTAATTGACCACATGAAGCTCATGAAGAAGGAAAAGACCAAGTGTGGATGCCTCGGTCCTTCTTGGAAGGAGTGACAGAATGCTCAAGGGAGCAAATAAGGCGACAAAATGTGGGACAGAAAGTCAAGGAGAAGCCGTCGGGAGACCACTCTACCTTGATATCCGTCCCATGTGCAGTCACCAAAGATAGATGCCGATATGGATGTCAGGAAGTGCATGCTGACAGGAGTCTGATGTAGCTGTCTCCTCGGAGATCTGCCAGAGTCTGACATATCCAGAGGCAGATGCTCGCAGCAGCCCATTGATCTGATCAAGGGTTCCCAATGGAGAAGTTAGAGGACTGAAAGAGCTGAAAGGGTTGGTGGCCCCAAGAGAAGAGCGACAGTGTCAGCCAACCAGCACTCCCCAAGGTCTAAACCACCAGCCTGGGAGCACAAAGCAAGGCACCCATAACTTCAGCTGTATACTTAGGGGAGGATGGCCTTGTCAGGCATGGGTGGGAGAGGAGATCCTTGGTCCCATGAAGGCTGAACACCGAGTGGGAAGGAATTCGAGGGTGGGGAGGGAGGAGTGAGGGGTAAGTGGGGGCACACCCTTGTGGAGGCAGGAGGGGGGTGATGGGGTAGGGGGTTCCTGGGTGGTGGGGGGAATGGGGTGAGGGGATAAAATCGAAAATTTATTTTAAAAAATAAAAAAAATTCGCAAACACTTTTAAGATAAATGACAAAAGAAATTAACATGTAACAAATAGGGGAGATAAACTTTCAATTTTTTACCATTTTATATGGAATAATTAATAATCATAAAAACATTGCTTCATAGCATTTAAATATTTAAAAATCCCTTCTTCATAGAACTTCTATATCATTGCCCACTCCATATTTGCCATTTAACTTTTTTGGTAATCACAACATTTTTAGGGATAAGTTTTCTTCAAAATAATTTTGGAACATCTGCATGTTTATCTCTTCAAAAACACAATCCACCCCAGATGTTTCTGTCTGGCTCTGAGCCCAAAGATATTAATGTCATTATAATGAAGAAGGTCTTAAACAAACATATTTGTCAGTCTGGCTGTGCTTTCCATCTTGATTTTACTGAAAGCAACGATAGAGTGCCATTAACAAGACAGCCATGGGGCCTCAACCACTTATCTGAACATCTGGTTGGTGCTATTCTCTTCTGTTCCTGCTTTAGGAGCCAAGTTTGCCCTTAATTCATATTATACTGTAGCATAATGTTAAGGCTGTGTTTGTAGAGAATATTAAAGCCCTGTATCTCTCTATGTATCATAATAGTAAGTATCTTTTGGGCTATTGTATTTCCAGGCTTTGCCTTCTTCCTATGTATTTGCTATTATATCTTTAATCCTTTCTTCAACCTCAGTATGATCAGTAAAGAACAGAATTTAACTGCTAAAAATATATTCCAATATTTATCAAAGAACAATGAGAATTACTTTTATTATTCAAATTTGACGTATGATATCTTACATGTATATAACATTCACTTATTACTTTCATCACCAAATTTCTTATGTCTCTCCCAGCACTATCTAATCTCACTCTTTTCTACAAGCCACTTTATCATATTAATGTTTATTTGTTTAATTTCAGGAACCATTGAGTTGACAAGTTTGGAGCTGTTCTTCAGAGGTGAGTGGATACATAACTAAAGTCTCTCTCTCTCTCTCTCTCTCTCTCTCTCTCTCTCTCTCTCTCTCTCTCGTCTGTCTGTCTGTCTCAGATTCTATGGCTAATTATTAGGTTGACAGGAAGAACTAGGATTTCTCTTCCAGGAACGGTTGTTGCCAGGATCATTCTTATACAAGTAACCGTAGACACAATAAGTTCACAAATGCAATGATTGTGTCATGACTTGAGGATGACATTTTGTTCTTCATGTCTTCTGGGTCTTATCTACTTTTTGCCTCTTTTTCTGAAATGTCCTGAGCCCTAGAGAAAGCTAGTACAAATGTTCACACAAAATTGGGTTGCTAATACAAAGCACTTGAAGTAGCCCACAAATTCAATCAGAGAGTGGGTGGTTACCTCAAAATAGTAGTGCCACTAATACACAGGTATGCACATATTGTCTCAAAGAAGCCTGGGTTTATAGTTTGGAGGGTTTGCAATTGGTTTAGATCATTAATGTCTTTGCTCCCACAGCATTTTACATAGTACCTTCTAACACTTTGAAAGTTAACCAGAATACATAAAGTAGACAACCCACAGAACCATTTTAAGCTATATTTAATTCTAAATTTTACTGATCTATTGTTTAAGGCTGGTTTTTGCAAGTTAATTTTATAGTGTTTTCTTAAACATAAGGTTTCTGCATATTGGCGGTAGAATTTTAGGAAGTGTTCCTGATAGTATGTAATAGCAAAGAGAGTTGGACAGTGGCTCTTGGTGTTTTTCTCTTTTAGTTCTGTCTTTTCACAGAGGGCTAAAAATTCTTTAAGAACAGAAATGGACTCTAACTCTTCCTTATAATTCTTTTAATGGCTTTGTATGT
This sequence comes from Arvicanthis niloticus, assembly GCF_011762505.2. Taxonomy (NCBI): domain Eukaryota; kingdom Metazoa; phylum Chordata; class Mammalia; order Rodentia; family Muridae; genus Arvicanthis; species Arvicanthis niloticus. The sequence continues at coordinate 47,378,420 of NC_047668.1, read as the reverse complement.
AGTACAACTTTTGGAAACATTAATATTGAGTTCACTTTATATAGCTAAGGATATCATTGATTTTGAGAATGGCTTAATTCGTATATGTACAGAAATACAGAGACACTTCCATCATCTTTTGAAAAAGTTGTGGACCTCAAATTTTTATTGTAGACTTAAATGTTTGAAAAAATATAGACCCTTCATAACTACAAGAAAAAGTTACTCTTTTTTTTTTTTTTTTTAGGATATTCCTGTTGACTTCATTGTGTTCGGTGTCTAACCTCATATAAACTGGGTCAAATGTAATTAAAATACATCAAATTTGTGAAATTCCTTTTAGTATATAACTCTGGAATGAAAAGTAGCTGCATTAAAATCTAATCTGATTGTTCAATATTGTCTTCAAGTTTTTGGAAGTATAAAATTTTTAGTTCATGCTGTGGTTAAACTTACAAATCTTTCAGGCTTTTTTTGCTATAAATTATTTCAGGTCACTTTATGTTTTAAATGTAAAATATTCTTTGAATTCTCTTAGTCTAAAATATTAAGCAAGGAAACAGCGAACATTAATGTCACAAATAACTAGAACCTTTAGAGACAAAAGTCCCAACAGCTAAGTTACAAGCTCTTTTAGTTGGCAGTGTTTATTCTGTCCCAACAAAGATGAGCTGGACAGACATTTTGCATCTGACAAGTGTCAGTAGGTCATGAAGTTAAATCTTGGCTTGAAGTTTTCTGGCTATTTGCAATACAGGCTTATTCCAAGGTCGCAGAGGCTAAGCATAGCTTTGCATTTTCTGCCAAACTGTATCAATACATTTCTGAAAAGGATAATGCACCCAGAAACCTCTGTTAGCTGTGGTGCCACAGAAACTGCTTGTCTCAACCACAGAACGGCTACATTGACAAGAGCCATTTACCATGTGGCATAGATTGATGCCACATATAGGATATATAAGAAAGAGTGTGTTGGGGCTAATTTTCAACTTTGTTTGCTTAGTTTGGCTTGGTTTTTTTTTTTTTTTGAGTGATAAAATCCTAGTGCATAGTCTTGTCTGGCCATAGCTCAGTGATTGTCAGAAGCAGAGAAACAGGGTCTGACAGACTGATGGGTATACTGAAAAAATAACAACAGAGTGTGGTAAAGCAGTGACTAATATAATGGCCTAGATTTAGAAAGTGTGACTGCAATGACAGCCAAGGCTGGTGTGCTTCTCTGCAACTTACAGTAGTGAATCCAAAGCAGGCCTCTCTTGCTACTTATGGATGACCGACACAATCTATCTAGGAAAGAGAAAGGCCAGAGACAGTTACCAACACATACTGCCAGCAGAGTTGAGGATAGAGCATTTCCTATGTTTTGTCATAGAGTCATGACTTTCCAAAGATCACAGACATTACATAGTAAGCTCTAGAATTCACAGACCTGAATGAGTGCAAAAAGTGGAGGTGACATCTCACTACACAGAAAGACATACAACACTCAAAGGAATATACGTATCAGCATTTTGTTTACAAAGCCAGCTTGCTCATTCAATTTATTGCACTCAGTAAACAGAAAATGTGCAAGAAATAATTCATTGATACCTCAAAATATAGAGGATTTAGCAATACATGGAGTCTTTGTGTCAACTTAATTATTTAGATTCGCTACTTATGTTATGTGATTTTCTGGATTGTTTATCTTCAGTGAAAGTTAAATGCTTCAGGAAACTAACTTCACTTATACTGGACAAACACAATAGCACAATCACTTTTTAAAAATAGTTATTTTGTTTATTGAGAGAATCTGTTATTTAAAATTACGAGTAGCATATATTGCTACCATACCTAGAAATATGTATTACTCTCTGGAAAGCACCCTTGATTTTAGGAGGTTTTAAAAGAATTAATGAAAATATTGCAAATATTCAGACCAGAGTATCTGCTGTCAAAATTGCTTGAGAAATTTTTTTATTGGATATTTTATTTATCTATAATACAAATGTCATCCCTTTCCCCATTTCCCCTCCTGAGAACCCCCTATCCTATAGCCCCTCTTCCTTTATGCTTTTATACCATTTTGATTACATGCCTGTATTAAGGTCAGTTCTAGGTTGAGGGTCTAGCAATACAATAAATGCAAATAGTCAAGGAACAATCAATACAATAAACAAAAATAGTGAAGAAAAAAGCAAGGCATTAAACCCAGTTATGTGAACACTCCCATGAACACTGTTTCTAAAGGCTTATCAGGATGATGGAAGTATCTCAGCCTAGTTCCCTATCCTAGCCCAAGGTCATTTTCATGTCTGAAGCCTACTTCCATGTTCTAGCCTAAAATTTAGATTCCTGTTTAAAATTACTTCTTTGTTCTGGCCTAATATTTAGATTCCTGTCTGAGATTATGTGGGGAGCCAATAGAAGGCAGCTATCATCCTTGCAGCCATCTTGAGCCATATACCCTGGCAAGAGACTTGATTATATCAGTCTACAACAGCTGAGCACACTCTGCTAACATCTTGCTTTAGAAACCCAGGATTTTCCCTTGGGTGTATGAGACTTAAAGGTGTGTGACTTAAGGGCGTGACTTAGAGATCAGATTTAGAGTAAAGACCCAAGGGCATGATTTAAGTGCGTGACTAAGAGGCGTGGTTTAGAAGTGAGACATATAAAAGGTGAGAGGCAGAAGAGTTGAGTACAACTAGGAGTACTACTTGGAGTAGGAATTAGGCACTTGAGTCTTGGCACTTGGAGGAAGAGCTTGGAATTAGACATTAGGCACTTAGCACTTGGAAGAAGTAACTTGGAACTTGGAGGCACTAGGAACTAGGGTCTAGAAACTTAAGACTTGTGACTTGGACTAGGAAGAGAGACTGAAGAATAAACAGGATTAAATCACACTCTGTCTGGTCTCCATTCTTTACGTCCATCCTCACTCACTCTCTCTTGCTGAACCCCAACTCGAGGACCTGAGCATCTTGGGGCAGTAAAGGCTCTAACAGTTTAGCCCCCAAGGCTTTTGGCAGTTTGGATTCCAACACTGATAGAGCGGTCCTCAACATTTTTGGCCCCCAAACGTGGGGTAGCCCCGGCTGCAACAAGATTACTTCTTTGTTGTAGCCTACAATTTAGATTCCTATCTGAAATTCCTTGTCCTTCGCAAATGTCAGATTCTTGTCAAGAAGCCTTTCCTCCTTTCCCCCTTTTTTATTTCATTAACAAGACTGAGCCTGTCTTAGGCTGTTCTAACAAGAATGACTTCCTTGCCCATCATGAAATATGCATTATCAAAGGTAATGCACTTCTGTCTTAGGTTGGTAAGGCTCTGTGCAGAATCTTACTCGTCCTTGGCTTGCCAGCCTGTTAATTTAATAACTCTGTCTGGGGGTCCACTTTCAGGTTTAAGCCATGTACTTTGGCTACCAACATGTTGATGTTGTTAAAGATAAGCTTTAACACCATGGGCAGAAATAAAAGTATTCCCAGGACAAGAAGGGCTAGCCTGATCAAGCTATATATGCCATTTTTGAGATTTGACCAAAATGGAAATACTGAGCTCAGGCCATGGATAATTTTATCAGCATTATCTGCAGCATCAAAGGTCAACAGAGCAGCATTCTATAAATTCATAATCTCACTATGCAAAGTTAACACACTCAGAGAGGTGTTAGGATTATGCGAAATATCCTATAGGTGTCTTTAAACTTTTTTAAATTATAATTACAATCATTGTGAATTTCAAAAGTAACACTACTCCAATGATATTTGTCATGACACTTGGAATGGCTCTTAACTCCTGAACCCTTAACCTCCTTCAGATAATTTGAATGGGTTATAGAGCATCATTTGTTGTTCCAGAAACCTATGTAAATCCTTTTGTATACTCAATACATTAGTAACATTGTTTTGCTAGATGGTTAACGATGGTTAACAAAAATAGTTGTATTAACTCCTTGTGTCAATGCTATTGCATAAGCAGTGGTGCTAGTAATTGATGGAATTAAAGCTGTTATACCAGCAATAATCAAGCCTGCTACCCTCTTGCTTCTGCTTAAAGCCTAACTCACTTCTTCTAACACTTTCAAGCTTTTTTTTTTTTTTTTTTTTTGTTGTTGTTGTTGTTGTTGTTGAGAATCAAAGTTTTCTAATACTCAGGGAAGTGAGACAAAAGCTGGTTGATAGACCCCTGTAACAGTCATGCCAGGTTTCAACACACTAACATAATTGGAAATTATATAGTCAATGCAACTTACAATAAATACTGTAGAAGAGACAGAACCAATTTTAGCTTGACAATTACAAGAGCCTTAAAACATGCACTAACCCTTGTTTGAAATCCAAATCCTGTGCCAACATTATCTTGCTATCCTAACATCATAGTGAGCTATATCTAGCTTGGAAAAATTACTTTTTAAAAGAGTTTAATTTCTTTCCACTTCAGAGAGATGAAGTTGCAAAACTAGCCAATAGCTTGATATATCGTACATATATTTTATACACATACATATGAGAGAAGTTATGTCTTGCAAGAGAAGCATACAAACCCTATGTTTTAGAGGAGGAAAACGTTTACATTAAAATGTAATGATTTGTTGTCATTTTAATGAAAAATGGAGTAAGATCTCATTCCTTGCACACAGAGATTGTAACTGCATATAGACTATTCAACATGTATTCCCACTATGAAATAACAATATATATTGATACTTGGATAATACACTCTAGAAAGCATGCTTTGTAAGCCAAGAAGACTTATATATTTTCATCAGTAACCAAGTAAGGGATGCTCATTTCCTTGTACATAAAGTCCCTTTCCCTCCTTGTCTTCATCATGTATGTTATCTCTGAATCACCAAAAGAAAAATAAATATATCAATTGCCAAAAAGCAAAAAAGCCATTGGTAAACAGACTCCGAGTAATTATGGTAACCATAAGGTAGAGGAGCTAAGATTATTATAATTAGAACATTAAATGATCCTGTGATAAAAGTAGAACACATGCATAAATACCTGGGGAATCTTAGCAAAGAGGTGGAAACTGTAAGAAAATGTCAAATGAAAGGGAGTAATTAAAATACAGCAGTGAGAATACAGCATGGCATTAAATAATTCATCAGTAGCCTCTCAACTTAAGGGCTAGAATAATTAATAAATAGCCCAATTTAATTACTTAAACTGAAATATAGTCTGAAAAGATAATGAAAATAAAAACAAATGAAGCATCACAATACTGAATAATAATACCCAAGGGTCGAACCTTTATGTGATTTGTGTGATTTCCCTCATAAAAAAAAAATCCTTAGTGTACCCAGAGAGATAAGGACTGATAATTCTCCAAAATAGCAAATGGCATAAACTCACATATACAAACAACTGAAGGACTGCTAGAAAGATAAAAATATTCACATACATGTACATATGCATACACTTGCATGTGCAAATGTGCACAAATCATGGTCAACCTACATTCTTTCTGACTTTCTGTGGTGATACATGATTTCCACACAGATTTCTCTGTCATGATGTGTCACCTTTTATGGTCCTTACCAGAGGCCAAAGTCATGTGTCCCTCAACTCTTTCACCTCTTCAGAATTGAACTTTAAGTCTCTCAAATTGTGTACAGAATAAGGGTTTTCCCTATGATGTTAGATTCTTTAGCTGTCTTATTGCAGTAATGCAAAGGTGACTAGCACAAATGAGATGTGAAAAGTAGTAAAGATTATACAGACTTATCAAAAATGAATATGTATCCCAAGAGACATCAGGAAACTAATGGGAATAAGGAGCACATGCAAAGGCAAGTTGGTGATGTTTATACAAATATGGCAATTGCACATTTTGTAGAAGTGGCCAAAACTTACGACTAAAATACAGAAACTGGAAGCTAGAATAACAAAAACAAGATCCAACTATTTCTGTTTGTTCAAAATATCTTATTTTAAATATGAACACAGAGGTAGGTTAACATGCAAATATATAAAGAGATAGCATACTCACATCAAATAAAGAAGAAAGAAAGTTAGTTGAGGCTAAACATATCACTCAATGGTAGAGCACTTCCCTAGAATGCTTCAAGATCCTGGATTCAAGGTACTCTTCTCTACCTCTTCTTACACATACCAACCCCCCCACACACAAATATAAATATATATATGCACACTCACATCATCCCATGCACACACACACTCACACATATGCACACAAGCATACACATATTTATACACATACATATACTTGCATAACACCTGGGCTAGAAATGTCACATAATGAAAAAAGATGTCAGTTGATCTAGAAGTCATACTCCTGGTGTAGACTTATCCAGAATTAAAGCTTGTAGTAGAAAGTACAAAAAAGAAAAGCCGAAAGAAAAGCCCACCATTTAAATTAGAAGTGTCAGTTGTGATTTCTCTGCAAACCAAGTGGAAAGAGAATTACTTACAGTACAGTACACTTGAATGACACTATCAATCAACATGGTCTAAATATGAAAAATTCAGTATTCAAACATCATAAGGAGATTCATTCTTCTCACCTGAAAATGTAACATTTACCAAATGAATTGTAAATTCAATGGTAACACATTTAATAGAATTGAAGAATTAAAGTATTTGGATTTAAATAGAAAAAACATCAAAATTTCTGTTATTAGATTAAAAGAATGCTTAGGAAAAATGGTAACATATTTTATATTAGAAAAGAAGAAATATCTCCTTTAAGAATCAGAAAAAATACAGTCATACCAATTAAAAGGGAAAATATTACATTACAAGGAAATCAATGAAATTGAAAACAGGAAATTTACCAAAAAAAAACAAAACAAACAAACAACAAACCAAAAAACCAAAACCAACCAAACAAAACAATGAAGTTGAAAACTGACTCTTAAGAAGAAATTAGGAAATTTGGTAGATCATAAAATAGAGAAAAGGTCATGTAATCATTATCAGGAAAGAGAGATGAGCTAGGTAGTAAGAAGGTAGTTGGAGTATGCTTTAAATAATTTTGTGTCCATGAAATGTAGATACTAGAAAATTTACTGAAAAGTAAGATTCTAAAGGTCACTAGCAGGAGAAAACAATTGTTGTATAACTTTTAAATGAATAGAACTCCCCATTTATGATGACAAATAGATTGTACCAGAGAGTGAGATTCCTGGGCAAGATGGTATCACTGGTAAACTAGGCTAGAATTTGTAGAAGAAACAATACCAATTCTTTTATTTCTTTTTCAGAAAAACATTAGAAAGAACACTTCTCAACTGATACAATCAAGATTAGCCTAAATACAAAACAAATAAAGCATCATAAGAAAACAAAAGCTAAACAAACTTCATGTAGTAAGAAGCAAAACATTCTTAACATTTTAGCATGCCAATGAAAATAATGTATTAGTAATAATAAGCTCTCTTGGGTTTATCTCAGCAATGTTAGGTTATTAATTATTCAAAAATCAATCAATTTAATTCATCATAACACCAGAACAATAATGAAAAGCATTGTAATCCTCTTAGCAGAGGCACAAAGGGTATTTGTCACTAACCAACATCCTTTCATTGTAAAATCTACTGCACAATCGAAAAATAGAAGAGAAATTTCTTAGTCTAATAAACCATCTACACAATACCAATAGATAATATGGTACCAGCATGAGGGCATGGATGTATTATCTGTAATTAGGATAAAATTTTTAAAACTCTTATTGTGTTTAACAATATACTAGAGGTCTGTGATGGTTTCAAATAAAGATCAGCTTGACAGTCATTTTAGACTCAGTTATCTTAGACACAACTGGGCACATCTGAAATCTAGATTAGATTATGAGGTATGAAGACCCACCATATGAGTATGCATTCCCCTGTGCTTCCTGACTATAGATGTAATGTGACCAGCTGTTTCATCTTCTGCCTTCATGAGTTCTCTCCCATAATGCTCTATACCTGGAAACTGTGAAAAAAGAAATAAGCCCTTCCTTCTATAAATTGATGTTCTCAGGTATTTTGTTAGAGCAAAAGAGACCTAACTAATAGAAAGTTCTGGACAATTGAATGAGGGGTTAAAAAATAAATAAAAGAATTTCAAAGCTCAGAGAACACAATCTAGTGATAAAGCTATTCTGATTTTCAAATACCATGATTATTTATGTAGAAAAATTGTAAAGAAACTTTAAAGTCTATAGGATATATGCATGATACAAAATGTGTAAAGTCAACAAAATTAATATATAAACACTGATAGTACTTCTAAACGCTAGCAATAAACAAGTGGAGATTGAGCTAAAAGGATCATTTACAAGGACACCAACAAACATTACATATGTGGGTAAAAATGTTATTGGTATGTGCATGAGGCATAAGTTGTTAACTAAACCACCCCAAAATATTAAAACTACTAGGTATGCTGAATCATCTCTATAGATCAGAGAGTTTATTGTTGTTACTATATCAAACTCCCTAAAACTTGTCTTATAGATTTAAGACAAACCTGGTCCACAGCCTAGGAAAATAATTATTGTCAAAAAAATTATTGTCGTGTAAACATATATTTGGTAATTAATTTTTCAAATGTAAATATAACATAAAATTATCATATCTGGTTATGGGCTTTCCAATAGTACCAATAGAATGAACACACTGCTCAAAGAAGCAAAATTAAACATTCAGATAGATAGATAGATAGATAGATAGATAGATAGATAGATAGATAGATAGCTATAGAGATATATATGATGTTAGAAATAAGTACAAAGTAAAAAAGGATAAACAAATGCAATAATGATCATGTTCTTAAAACCAAAGAGCAAACACAAACCTTCACCACTCATGCATCATATGCTCAACTGAATTTAAAATAGATTTTCATTCTATTGTAAAGCCTAAAACTATGAAAGTAAAAAAAAAATTTTTGTACTCTTTGGTTGTGCAAAATTTTCTTAGATATAACACTCAAAATGTGATGTGTAAGAGAAAACAAGTATAATTCAAAATTAAACCTTTGTATTCTTTGCATTGTTCACCTAAGAGTTTGAAAATAAAAGACTACGGGAAAGCATTCGTACAACTTTTTGACATTGAACTGTTATTCTGGGCATAATTCTAAGGTGGTACATAGAGGTTTTAAGTGTTGGCACATAAACCGTATGTAACATTTTCTCATCGAATGCTGAAAAGAGCTTTCTGGCATTTATAGGACAATAACTTTGTTAATGAGTCTTCAATCCATAAAAAATATGAGTATAAGTTACTGGTTTGTTAACAATCCATCTTAGAGTAGAAAGTGATCCTCCTTCTTTGCAGGGTGACATGGCACTATTATGAGAGAGACATCTGTTTAGAACCTGAGTGTGGTCCCCAGGAATGAACTCTCTGTTCAAGAGTTCACTAGAAAATTTTGGCCTCATTTAGCCTGTGCTAACAAGCAGCTGAGTTCTGTCAACAACCTGCAGAAGCTTAGAAGTGATCACTGAGCTCCAGGTGAGGCCAGATGACAATGTTACTTGGTGACATCGAAGATTAATCTTCTAGAACTCTAGAAGGGAATTCAGGGATGTTGTGGCCAGACTTCTGACACACACTAATAATAAATGGGTATTGTTGCAAGTCATGAAATTAGTGTTAATAGCATCAACAGTAGGGAGTAAACAGCCCAAAAAACATACACATTCCAAATTTAATACTAATGAAATAAATGACCTAATTCAAAATTGTAAAAAATGAAGAGAATGAGGAAGAAGAGGAGGAGGAAGAAGGGGAGGAGGAAGAGGAGTAGAACAATGATGAAGAATAGATATTTTGCCCTTCATCTAAACCAGCTGATCCTTAGAATAAAGTCAGTGACTGAAAAATTCCCTGTCAGTACTAAGTACTTATGAAGACTTAAGACAATTGGGATTCTTATGTATGTGAAAAATGCAAAACAATGAGGTCATTTGCTTTGAGGAAGTTTTCCTCTTTGTAATTTCAAATTAATTAAATATATACTCTTAAACACCCCAGCACTTTCAGTTAAGAGACACCAAGCCTCAAGTTCACAATAAAATGTAGCCTCTACATGTACTAGTGGCTTATGATTTGTGAGTAAAGTGTTACTCACAGGCTCATATGTTAAAATGCCATACTTAGTTGGTGGAACCAATGACTGAGAAAGAGAAGGTGATTGAACCATGAAGATTCCATCTTTATCAATGCACTAATCTTTAGAAGAATTTATTTGAGATCATTCTCATGAGATCCTGGATATTTCTTGAGATGGGGGTCTTCCTGGAGGAAATGTCCTTGGGGGCTGCACTTGGCTTCTGGCTCCTTCTTCTTTACTCCCTCCCCCCCACTCTGTCTCTCCCTGCCTCTCTGTCTCTCTGTCTCTGTGTTTCTCTCTCTCTCTCTCTCTCTCTCTCTCTCTCTCTCTCTCTCTCTCTCTCTCTCTCTCTCTCTCTCTCTCTCTGTGTGTGTGTGTGTGTGTGTCTGCCACATTGTTCTGATTTCTGAACACTTTTCCCTAGACTGTAGTTCTGACACTAGAACTATCTGAGGCAGAGACTCAGTAGAGAGATGTTGATCGTGGGCATGAGGTTTTATAAATTGGCCACACTTCATGCTTCTTGACTGCTTCCTTACGAGATACAGTGTGACCAGCTACTTCAAGTTCTTGCTTCCAAGCCTTCTCTACCATGACGAACTGTATTCCTTTGAACTGTAAGCCAAAAAACCCCTTTCTTCCCTTAAGTTACTGCTTGTAAGTTTTTGGCAAGAGTAACAAGGAAAGTCACCAATACACTGAATATAATACTATTACACCTATTTGGCATGATAGGAAATGCAAAACTCTAGAAAGTATATCAGTAGTTCCTCAGAGTTGGGGACTAGGGAGAATATGACAGCAGTGGGCACAAAAGTTTTTTAGAGAGATGAAATTGTACCATGTTGGCTTGGCTAAATTGATAGTGATAAGGTCCTGTGCATTTGTCAAATCTGTAGAACAGTACATTATTTTTGAGATTTATGTGTGTGTGTGTGTGTTTTGTGTGTGTGCATATGTGCAAATGTGTATATGCATGCCTATCTGTATATACTTCATCTTCTCTCCTTTTTAGCCCCATCACAACTGTGTAAGGAAGAATAGTAGTTATTATTACATGTATATCATAACTTAAGAAAACTAGGCCAATTTATTTTCAATTTATTACCAAATTATTTTCTCTAGCTCTTAGACAACAGTCTCTCTTTCAACCCCACCAAAACCTAATTCATTACCTCTGTTCATGTCTAGCATCAATTTGTAGAAGTAGAATTAAATTCAATTAACTGTACTTTCTCTAGCAGTTAGTGAAGTGTGGAAGTGATGGCATAGAGTTAGATCAGGCATTGCTGGAACAAGGCCTGGAATAAGGTCAGGAGATGCACAAGGAAGACAGCAAATAGATGTTTCCTGTTCAAAGGCTTTCAGACCCTTCTTAATATGTGCTTGCCTCATTTATGGAGGAGATTTTGGACTTATACAAAAGGACCAGCTTGAGCATAGACACTGATAACTTTAGGCATAGATTAAAGTTAGCCAAATGAGGTGGCTTAATTTCAGAACAGTTATCACGTCTTGAGCAATCATTACTACTGCAGCATTTGTTATAAATTATAAAGAGCTAATAACTTGCATTTGAGAAAGTTTTTTTAAATTACAGTAAGATTTATACTTTTTTTTTCAAATAAATTCACCTGTTAGAACAAAGGCCTTTCATGTCCTAGGGAGACAGTGTCGACATTGTGCGTTTCTATGGAGATTTTCTCTTTGATATGCAAGGCTTGTTATAGAGAATCTCCTGGTTTATGTTAGACATATCTAAATGGTATTTCTTTTAATCTTACTCATGGTCATTACTGAAAGAAAGGTGAGAAAATGATCTTCTACATTTTACTGAAATTGGTGATTATTTCAGAAAAAGTCAGGAATTAATGATGCAAGGATTGAAAACTAGTCCTTTTAGAGCTGAGAATTTAAAAGGCAGCACGGGCCACACCCTTCCCAATGCCAGCACTGCAGTCGACAGACATTCATATTGTATATTCTGTTTTTCAGTTAACATGAAAACCTATACTTCCAAGGCCAGAGAGGATACCATACTATTTTTATGGCTAAACTGAGGCAAGAGAGGATAAGATGACCTGCTTGAGATCTCAGAGAAACTAACATAGAGCCCCTGGTCACTCAAACCTTAACTAGCTCCTTCTGTCTAATTTTAGTACTCTTAGTAATGAAGAATTCTCTCTTTTATATATTCAGTGAGCAGATCAAGCCATGAGTAGCACTTAGTTTTAAATTTTTATAATTCTTCATAAGGTTTTAAGTCTCTGTTTCAGAGTATAATAAAAACTTTAAAAGTTCAGATGATGAGAAACTTTTAATCATTTAGCAATAGTAAGCTGAAGAAAAAAATCATGATATAGAGGGGGTGGAGAATTAGTCATCTTTTATTGTTAATACCATTTAGAGCTCAGAAAAGATAACAGTGAATTTTAGTTTTCCAATGGAATTTATGTGATGCTTCAAATTCCTAGTTCGACTTGACTAAAACAAATTAAGTTATGCACTTGTTTGAATGTGCCTTCAAGAATGTAGCAACCACGTGGCTGTATTCTTTGAATAAACAATTCAAAGTGTTATTCTTAAATCTATACTGTGTTCTTGGCCCTTTAAAGTAATAAAAATAAATGAACCCCATGGAAGGAAATGATTTTCAGAAAATGCTTGCACTATAGCAGCTTCCAACTTCTCTTCCGATGGCAGGGTCTCTTTTAATGGTAGAGAGAATAACAGTAAACGACCCCATAAGAGTTAATGAAGAACCTGGTTTGGGGAGATGCAAGAGTCCTTCCTGTGAGCTCTTCTTAACCAGAGAATCAGGATTAACAACTCATTATGACATGAGGTTTATTATGTGGAGCATAATACACACTAGGGTGATTGAAAACCAGGGTAAAATTAGTGGTCTTTGCTGGATGTCTCAACAGCTTCTCCTACACTTACTGTCATTGCAGAGAAAAGGAATAAAGCAACCAAGATGAGTAAGTTTGTTGCAAAGTGTTCTCTGGTCCAGTGGCCATGGAGGAGAGGAATGTGCCAGCACTGAGTGTGATTCACAACTGTCACTATTTTGCACATGGAGAAGGAAGACTGTCTCACGTCTTTGTCCCAATAGCCATAGAGCATATTTGCTCAAATTCAAGCTTATCATATATTTGAAGTATTCAGTTACAACATAGATTTGGCAATCACTCTCAATTTTATGTTGGCAAGGAGAGTTTGTTCTGCTGTTGTGTCCTGAAAAACATTTTCTACGTGCCATCTGCTCAAGGAGATCAATGGTTACATTGATCTCAGACTTCTTAGAAGAAGACATCCCAAGAATGCTTTTGCAGCTTCTTTAACCTCAAGAGGCTTCAGATATGCTTTCCTTCATCCTATCCAGCTCACAAAGGACATGACAAGCCCTAGAAATTTGCCTTGATCATAGGTAGCATCAGGAAGTCAGCAATGTATTACAACACATGGCTTTGTATTTGGAAACGTCCTGAATGTGCATATGACAAAATAAATTTGAGTGGCTATAGCTTGTCCTTCCTTTATTTTAAGAAGAGCTGTTTGAATGGCCATTATTCATAGCTTAAACATTTAACTCTCATCTATGGAAGGCTTCTCAATATGGGATTCTCTATATGGGATTCAATATGGGTTGGACTAGGAACACCCAGTGCAACCATGCTATTGCAAAATTCTGGCTGCTCATGATTGTCCCTGAAGACCTGTGTTTCTTCAGAACAATGTTCTCATTTGCTTTAGTATTGTGGGTAATGTGTGCCTTCCCAACACCCCATGTAAAATATTCACAGCCCTCAAGGGTCTAGGTTAGCTGACACTCCAGGTCTTCCTGTAGAGTCCTTTTCCTCTCCAGATCCCTCAATCCTTCCCCCAACTCTTCCATAAGATTCCCAGGATGTTTGACTGTGGGTCTCTGAATCTGTTTTGGTCAGCTGCTGGGTGAAGCCTCTCAAATGACAGTTATGCTAGGCTCCTGTTTGCAAACATAATAAAGTTTATTAGTACTGTCAGGGATTGGTTCTTGCCCACGGGAGGTGCCTCAAGTTGGGCCAGTCATTGGATGGCCATTTCCTTAGTCTGTGCTTCATCTCTGTACCTTTACTTCTTATAGGCAGGAGAAATTTTGGTTGGTAGGTTTTCTGAGTAGATTGGTGGAAGACAGTTTTTCTTAAATCATTCTCTTATTTCTCTTTTCCAATGGCACAGCCTCATTATGCCTTCCTGCTAGTAAAACTGACAGCCTAATTTGGTCCTCAACTTTTCATTAGCCATATATTTGCCTAATTTTCTCAAGCATATGATCCTAAACTTGTATACATGTGGTACCCTGTCAAGCATTCCAGGTGCATTTTTCCATCCAATTTTAAAATAACTTTATGGGATGGAAACAAGTGTTGGCCTGTGTGTAATCACTTGCTGCACAGATTCAAATGCTTTGGCCCAAAGTCATACTGACAGTAAATTCTAAAGTGGCAGACAGTTCTTTGGTGCCCAGACCAATGACTTTGACAAGGGAAGTTTTGTCTTGTACAGTTGCCCAAATAAAGGAATGGCTTCATTTTCCAAGGGACTTGTTGGGAAAACAAGGATGAATTATGATATTGTGAATGATGTTGGATCAGCTCAACTTTCTCTTCTAGGTTTATGCTTCTAAATTGTGTGATTTGGCCGCATGTGTTGGAGATTTGAGAATATTGTTTTCTATGCCTTTTCTGTATCCCATCCCAACCTTTTTTTCCCTTCAGGTATAGACCAAACAATCAGGGACACTTTCTTGCTTTTCACTTTCTTGTGGAATTTGTTAGCTATTACCACCTGTTTCTAGTTTTTGTTGTAGAGCCATTTCTCCTTTGTTTAGAACAGCATCTAGTTTAGAAGAGCAACTGAGTTGATCTGCTCTATCTTGTGTCAGTTTAGTGGAAATGAGAAGACAAAAGGCAGCACAGGCTGCAGAGGCAGCTCATTCTCAGTGTGGATACAGATGGACACAATCTCTTCAGCCATCATATTGCCCATAATACATTCTGTTGGAGGCAAAAATTCCACTCTGATTCAATGCCTTTGAATTATCCTGGAAAGATTTGTCGCATAGTATAAAGAGAGTCCAGGGCAGTGTCAGGTATGTTGGAACCCTGGTAGCAATGAAGGTTGTGATCTAGAAATGAAGCAAGTTACCACTTCCGTTTGGTTTATAGCTCAGGATGCAGGAGACAGAGGAGTTGAATAAAGGACCTGAAACACAGACATATTCTATTCATGGAGAAATGTACATTATTCAAAACTCAGGCTAACATGAGTCTCTACCTTCTGTTTTGGCATGTGCTGAAAGGAAGACTGGTCTATGACCACACTTTCTTCCCATCAATTGGTCCTTAATCTCTAGGATACAGAGCTTTGTGTTGTTCTTTGGACCTACTCTAGTTTTACATAACATGTGTTTTACCGTATGGCTGTTCTCTAAGATGAAAACAAAATTCTCAACAGTGAAGCAATGATTATATTGGTGTGAGCACCTATGCTTCATCGTGTCATGGAGTATGGTATATAAGAGATGCCTTCTGCTCTCTGAAACTTGAGAACAAGAAACAAACAAACAAACAAAAACCCGATTCATCAGACTACAAACATAACAGGCCAGTAGCAGTATCTACTGTGAAGCTTTGACAATGACAGCAGGACAGCAAATGAAATGTGAAGGCAACTATCGTAAAGCTTAAAATTGTATTTTTTTTTCTCCCAGAAAACTATGACATCTTATTATTAAATGGTGGGATACATGTCATTGTGAATGTAAAATTTCCCTTACAAAATTTTTTCATGTAAAACTTGAGGCCTGCGAATGTTCATGAGTGCATGTGTTATCATGTCATAAAAAAGTAATGTAGATTTACAGACTTCCTGGTAAAATGAAGCTTAATTTAGAGCTATAAGTTCTGGCGAATATAAGTCTGTAAGAGATATTTTTAAATAAACCATCTTTGTCATGTTTTCGTAGCAAATGGACTTTTTCTAAATATGTTCTGTCAATCTTAACAATTAGAAGAAAAGTAAGGAATTTAACCTAGAATGAGTGTTCATTTATAATTTACTACAGATTATTTGTAAACTTTTCTTACATATACTTAATATTTCATATCTGTAACACTTTACTTAAAATACATACCTAAAAATAATGGCCAAGTTTTCTGATAACAAATCAGAGATTTGGAGTTTATCATGTGGTTTAGATTGTATCATTGTTTGAATCTTTTGGTAAGCTATGCTGATGCCCAAGAGGTAGCACAGAGAGGACTTAGGGGAAGAAACCCTAAAAACATAGCTGGTTCATTGTTATAAACTACAAATCGTTTGTCAACTACAAAGGGAGAATTCACCACCTAAGCAGAATTGTGGAGAAGCTAAAGTCATAAACTCATTGAGGTGTTCAACAGTGAGTGTCTCGAGTGGATTGAGAGATGCCTGAGAGATTGATAAGGCACATTTCTTAGTGTTTGTAAGGGTGTTTCCATTACTACTGGCAGGTAGGACAGCCACTGAAAGGGAAGAACAGCCTGGCATACGGACAGAACTGTCCAATAGACTGAGGGCCTGCATGGAACAAAGGTGTAAAAAGGAGAGAGGGCAATTCTGTGTGTTTAAGTTCAGTTCTTTCTACGTGATTCCACTTATTTTTGTTGTTGTCAGCCATAGTTATCTGAGTCTACCTCATGAACACTTACCAACCTTCTCCCCAGGGACCTCCCAGCCATAGACAAAGGCAGCATCTTTAGAGCTCCTTGTTCTGAGGCTTCCATACATTTTCCCTAAACAGTTAATGACTCTCTCTGATGCTCAGACATGTAGACAGTCTAGGACTATCCAGCTTCTATGTATGTAAGCTGCTATAGTAACCCAATGAATTTGTGTCCATCTTGTTTCTCTAGAGATACTACAAATTTATAAAAAATCTCATTTAGAGAATCAAATCTTCAGCCTTCTGGCCCAGGATCATCTGACAGACTTTAGTGATGTAGAATTATTAAGGGCTGATTACTCTGTCTAGGCAGATATAATCAGTCGACTATTCTGCAAGTGTGTCCTTTTCTGGACAGTAATTTGTCTGTAGATGGAAAGAGGCAATTCTTATCTAGTGGCTGTCTCACCACAACTAGAGTAACTCCGAAGATGCTCAATTTCTTCTTAGAATTCAATACAGGAAGCTGTCAGGAGCAGACAGGTCTCTAATCAAAATGAACATCAATACAGAAATGTTTGTAACATCAATTCTGTGGACTTCTTCTGTTTTGAAAACCAACTATCTATGTAAGGTAATCTGGACTGTTGTCTGTTAACTCCACTCAGCTATTTCTAAATAAAACATAGAAAACACCCTAACAATAAACTCCAAGCCATGAATTTGCTATAGTCCCTTAACTCACAGGCTAACCATCTCAAATCTGTTTAAAAAAGTTAAAGAAGGACTGGGTCTAAGCCTTGTATTCCTAAATGTGTTATACAGGCACAATGCCTATGAGAGTATCAATATTCATCTCACTCTTATATCAATAAGAAGCTCGTACCAATAAAAACCTTAAAATTTGTAATCAGAGTAAATTGGTGCCATTTAAGAAATTATATCTTTATCTTGTTAATAATTGTACAGATTTCTACCAATAGGTTATGGCTATGCAATAAATCCTAGCTAATCCTCTCTATTCCCACAAAGCCGCTACTTTTCCCTAGAAAGACAGCCCAATATTTACCACCTTAGTCCCCAAGCCCAGAGAATAGGGGCACTGACTCTTCATTAACTTCTTCAAGCTGATTATGGGTGTTGAGATATTAGAAGAGGAGTGGGGGGAAGAGTAAATTGATAAGCCTCTGATGCTGTGTCTTCACTGCATCCAGATAGAATTCCAGGACCTCAGAGGTTTGGGCATTTCTGCTCAGCTTGCTTGATGAGTAGATACGGGACTCTATAAATTCAGGTGTTCAGCAGTCTCTATAAATTGGCTAAGTTTTAGAAGCTATGCTTTATGCTTCCCATAATTTCAGTTAACTCAGTCATTCTAGATTTCTGACGGGATTGAAGACCTATAGTCTCATAGCCAATCCTGGCTATTTACTTTGAGAGAAAAGATCTGAGTGGATGGTTTTCAGCTGACATTCTTTCTAAAGCCAAGGAAAAAAGCCAGGTTCAGAACTAAGTGTTTTAGTTAGGAGAGATGACAGAGGTTCTGGTTAGTCAACAAAATGATGTACTGGGTATTAGGACTATCTTGTACCTCACTGGTACAAATAGGCATAATTATGCTCTAAGTGTATTTTGAGAGAAAAGTTTTATTTTAACAGGAAGGGTGATATGTAGGAGGAGCTAAGGTGGGAGAAGTACAGAGAGGAAGAGAAGGAGCAAGGAGAGGAGAAAAAGAAGGAGAGGAGAAGCTAGGTGATGAGAGAGAGAAAGAGGGGGGGCATGGAGGCAGATGTTCACGTGTGTCTCCACCAGTCAAAGATAGTTTATATATCTAGGTTGGGTATTGGGTTACACTTCTGATTGAGCATTACAAAACTTATAAAGCCTTTGATTAACATTTTAAAAATTGTATAAAAGCAAAAAGGAAAAGGGGGCATGGGGTACGGGTTTTCTAGGGAGGGGAAATGTGGAAAGGGGATAGCATCTGAAATGTAAATAAAATATCCAATAAAAAAAAGAAAAAAAGGAAAATCAAATAAAAAAAAACTGATAATGATATGGTAAAAAAGAGAAGAAGAAATCTCATTTAGGCATTTAACATTCAAAGTTTATAAAATGCAAGATCTTATTTTATTTGTAATTTTTTTTATAATAAAAGTTGAAATAAAGTACAATATCTTAGGGGAAGAAAATTAAAAAAACTCAAAACATTCAAAAAATTCAAGAAATATTTGTTCACATTCTCATGTTTAGAGGTAGTTTTAGGGAATTAAGAAGATGATTCTTCTAAATTTTTTCTTTTTTTCTAATTAGAATGAAAAATGAGGCTTTAGAAGAAAGTGGTTCTTTTTTGTGGGATTATTGAAAGCACTTTATTGCTCACATATGTAAACCTGTACACAGATAAGGATACATGCTCATAAAAAAATCAAGAAAAAGGACAACTCTGTATTTACCTCACAAAGAAGCTATTTCTTCTATACTAAAATATGGCATTTTTAAAAATGTTTCTTTTATCATCAGCCTAAATTAAGTGGTTCTTCTTTTAGAGTACAGAATGTTAGAAATAATAGTTAGCCTTGTGTGAAACTATACTGAACCATCCCACTATGTCTTCTAATATGTAGAGTGACGTAGTGTACATTGAGCTTTTCTTGTATGATCTATTTTGAGCCACAAATTATCAATTTGAAACTTCTGAAAATTATTCTCAAAATATATTAATACAATCATATTTAAAAGAAAATACTCCAAAAATAATCAAAATTCTAAGGCATCAAAACACATTTTGGGTATTAAAATATTTGAAAAGGGGAAATAATGAATTATAAAACCCATACAATAAATTAATCTTGTGAGGAGACCAAATAACCATATATATAAGAAGACCACCAGGCCAACACTAATATCTTTGTGAAGTAGTCTTATATGCCAATAGTAAAAGCACTAAAGTTAAAATAAAATCACATTGTTAATTAATGCATTTTAACTATTACAGATGCAATTAATGATATGATACTATTTTTTATTTACTAGTGGGGAGAAACAAGACAAAGTTGATGATTTAATAAGAACTAGATAATTTGTAATTAATTATTGTTGTTGCAATAGGGTAAAACCTTTCAATAACGAATTTTGGAATACTGATTGAACCTCAAAGTAGCCATAATGTTTTACATTGAACCATTAGCTAAGAATACCTCAGTATACTAATAGGAGATATATCCAAAATGTACCTGCAAATTGCATTGTTTTTGCCATAGGAAGATATGAATAGTGACAGCCACTAACAAGCTTTAAAGGAACAAAGGCTAGTTTCATGTCTTAATGAGTTTGAAATTAGTGGATTTTATTCTTTTTTGATTGATTTATTTATTTAGATTTATTTATTTATGTGTATAGGTGTTTTGTCTACACATCTGGGCATCACAGGTATGCCTGGTGATTTTGGAGGCCAGAAAAGTGGAGGGATTCCCTGAATCTGGAGTTATGAACTACTCTCTGGTTGCTGGGGATTGAACCTGGGTTCTCTGGAAGAGCAGCCATTCTTCTTAACCACTTAGTAATCAATCTCTCCAGCTCCAGATTTTTATTCCTAAACTCCTGAGATATATAGCCAGGGTTAAATCACTGAGCAAGGCAGAGTATTACAGAAAATCTTCAAAGTGAGGTAAGATCTAATGTCAAGATAATCAAGAATATGTTGCCTAATACAGGAGATAAACAGAAGCAGGGACACAGTCCAGCCAGGTTCTGCTCCAAGACAGCTCTGAGTAGGTAACGTATGAAAGTTAGTGAGGTATCAAATTCGAAAGCCAAGTCTATAGGAGGTAGGTAGAGACCACATGAAGGTTGTGTGATGACTAGTGGTGTAAAATAGTCCTGAGGGTATTGGTTTAAAGCTGCAGAGTTATTATTGGATTTTTAATCTATGTGTATATGATACAAGAAATGCAGATGGCTGTAAAGAGCTGCTTGACTTTACAGTCAGAAAAATAATACACTTGTTTATGTTGTCATTTAAATTATCAGTCTGGTGTTTTGCTAAATGTTTTTGTTAAGGATTCTTCATAAATAAGATTCATTGAAAGAATTCATGCTGTAGCCTAAGGCAGTACTCACAGGGAATCTGCAGAGTAAACACACTTATGCAGTTAGCAGAAAGACCCAAAACAGTCAAATGCAGATGGAAAAAGAAAAATTATCTATTGTCTGTTTTATCATTTAAATACCCCAGTCTGCCTGCCTGCCTGCTTGCCTGCCTGTTTGTCTGTCTGTCTGTCTGATACACACACTCACACATACACACATGTATAGGCATGCACACAATATACTCATAGATTCATATATATACACACTAGCACACAGCTCAGACATTTTACACATCAGATTTTTATTTGTTGTTCAAACCCTACCCCATATTTTGTTATCTACTTTCCCCACTTTGAGGCGCTTGTCCACAGAATTCCCCTGCTTCTAAAGATGAGAGGTAATCTAGAGTATACCTGTATCTCTGGGTTTAGTGTTTTGATTTCTTTCCTATATCACAAACCAATCTTTTCTCTTTTTCCCTTACAGATTCATTCTATCATTCATAAGAGAATTTCAACTATAAAGTGAGGATTTCTATATTTTTTTCTTGCAACATGCTTTAGAGATTTTAGTCCATTATCAAATTGCCCGGACAGGGTTCCTCCTAGAGCTGTGTCTTATGTCCTCTAACTTCATGATTCAGGACAAAGTTTGGATGCTATAATTTTTTTAGTAGCTAGAATTGAGTAAAAATTTGAATTGTTTTCACTCTCATTCTGTATTTCTTAACTGAGAAAGACACATGTTTCTTAACACTGGTGCTCTTCTCATTTCTATCAGAATGATCTTTTGATGTGGGAGATAGCTTTATGTTTTAGGATATTCAGAAGCCTTTATTATCTCTGACTTCCAGGTGGCTATTGAACCCATCTTATCAACACAAATTGAGGCATTCAAAACTATCTCTAGACACTATGATCTCCTCTGAGAGAAAACCACTTATAATTGAGAATTACAAATATTAGACTAAATTAGAAATGATCATATTATGTTAATGAAAATTATATTCTTATTTTGAATAACAGATTTTTAACCATACATTCTTCATATGTATGATACAATGAAATTGCCTGCCATTCATTTGATACATTATTGAAGAGTGACTGTGCCAGAGAGATTCCCTCGTGATGTAGTTAAAAACACAGATTAAGTAAATGTTCTTTGGTATCTTTCTTCTTTCCTCCTTCCATTCCTCTGGGTGATACTTTCTACCCAATTTTCAGACACCAACTTCATCTACCTTGGCTCACCCAACACAAGTTTATCATGGAACCAATGTCCATAAGAAACTCTGTATCCTACTTGAATCAGTTATATGGGAAGCAGTTGAGTGCAGTTATATGGGAGAGACTGATGAGCTCTAGTGATAACATAAATAAAATCTCTAGCTGTGAAAACACTGGTAAGCCCTACTAGGGAGGTTTATACAGTTCATAAAAGAACAATTGGCTATAACCTCAACAGTGTCTATCTTTTCTTATGCTGTACATCACTCACTTAATATCTATTGACTGATCTAATTATTTAGGTACAAGGGAATTGTTATTAAGGACATGTTGAAAGATGAAGGCTTTTAGAGAAAGAATATCCCATTTTGAGAAGATCTGAGAGCAACCAGGCATAGACGAGAACACCTGCCTTTGAGTAGACATTACCAAAGGCAGCACAACATTACCTGTATCTGTTTCAACCAGCAAACTTTAGTTTGTGATGGAGACACCAATATTGTACAGGGCATGTATCTCTAGGAAGAATAAGTTAAGGTATCATAGAGCAAAAGGATACAGTTAATAAGTGCCTAGGGTATCAGGTATTACTGAAACTGATTGGTTTTCAACCAAGATGAATTGGCATTGATGTTGTAGATATAACACCCGATGAATGAGACCTTTTAAGCTATCCACTTTGATCTGTTTTTAGGACAAGTGAAACATTACACAAGAGAAGGTTGAGATAGATTTACATAGAAGATAAGGTAAAAGAAAGAGATACACTCCACCAAACTCTCAGAGAGGCAGATGATACTGCATAAACATAGGTTTACTCGTGTAAAATAGAGCACATGTCCACGCAGTGTTACCAAGTCAGTTAAGCTTCTGTAAGAAGTGATTTTATTTAAATCAACTATTGTAACTTAACACTGTTTCATATCAATCCAATCAATGCCCTTTGACAGATACTCAATTCCTTGTGGAGTTCTGAGACAAGGAACTCATCCATTCCTTTGTATAAATTTAGAAACTGACTGAACTTACAGTTTCAGTTTAAATCACTCTAAAAGTAGAAACAAAGAGGTTTACACAAGGTAGTGCTCCTCTACTATCCTGAGGTGGGACTAGATTGGATTCGAAAAAGGAAACCATAAATAACAGGAAGGTCAGGTCAAAGCATGTCTTAAGGAAGCTGACATGGAGAGCATGTCAGTGTTGTCTCAGGATGGACATCAAGACAAAAAGGATGCTCTGTGTAGCTATGTGTGTAGGCAGAGATCTGGGAATAGAATGTATAAGGAATGTGGGCATGGGGCCAGGGTCAATTTCAGTCACTGTTTTGAGCAACAATATGAAACATTTTTGCCTGGGGCTCAAGATGTTCAAGGTTCCAACTTGTGTTCAACCCTACTGGAAAAAGCCTGCAGCTGGCTGGTCACAAATATGTCAAGGTAGTCTGATTTTCAGCTAGAACACAGAAACTGGGAGGCACACATATGATTTCATTCATTCATGCATTTACTATCCAGTAAATCTTCAATGAAAGACAGACATGAATGTACTCCAGTTAACAAATAGAACTTTTGTGCCATGGAAATGCAATTTCCGGGGGCAGGTACATCAAATTAAAACATAGGGCAATCACCAAATTATGCAGTTTGAATTGTTGTTTTCTTTTACTTTACTTGAGAAATATCTTTGATGGTATATTCAATCCTAAATTTGAAACAACCCATGGTCTTCATTACATAGTATGTCTAGATACATTTATCATCATAAGGTGTTTTTGGAAAGTGGAATGTTGATTCTCATAAAGAAATGAGCTGTATAATGAAGTTAACAATCTTCTATTTCCAATGGTTCATGCTGATTCCACAGGCATTGACAGTTCTTCACATTTTGGGAGCAGCAAAAAACATACATTTGAGTGTATCAGGTATCATGCTCCACACCAAATGGACACATCCCCTGATTCCATACTTTGGAAGTCACTTCCAAGAATGACATCATATGCCATCAGATGCCAGTATGGAATATCAATAGGTGAAGAGTTTGAGAGTTTATTGAGTTATGGGGGTGGAACTCACATAAATGGGGTTAGTATCCTTATTAAAGCCCTTTTTCATATAAGAACACGAGAAAGGGGTGCCTTTTTTGAGTTGGAAAGGGGCCCTCACCAGACATGGAGTCTTCCAGATTCTAGAACTGCAAGAAATAAATTTTCAGTATCTACAGGTCATTTAGATTTTCTGTCATAGCAGTCAATGGTTTTCTGTCATAGCATTCTGAATGAACTATGGCAGATCCTAAGCTGGATAATGTCTAAGGAATATTGATCCTACAAGCTAAAGAAACATCAATTTCACTAATATGCTGAGCAGTAACAAGTGGTTGGCAGGCTTCATTCTACAACTATGTCTATTGACTGAGGTTTTTTTTTTCCTTGATCACATTAAAGGTGAACATTTGTGTAAGCGAGTGCACTATTGCATATACTAAAATCCATACCAAAAAATAAAAAGGAAAAGGAAAAGAATTAACCTCTGCCAAACATCGATTCCACATATAGATTCTGTCAAACATCCCAGGAAATTTTATTTTCAAAATATATTCTGTGAGAAATTTCAGGGCCCCTTTTCTCTGTCAAAGTGAAACTATTTGGGTAATATAGTTAATTTGAGTTAATGTTACATCTATCATGAAGGAATGAGTTTAAGGAAGTGTCTGCGAAGTCTAGGGGGTATGTGTACCAGGCATTAGGAGGCCACATGTGGAAGGCCAAGTGAAGCTAAAGGTACTTTGTGTGTATTTTGAGTTGCTGTAGTTCTTGACAGAAGCCTGATAGATAAACAGGATGTAATCTGATAGAACAAGGAAAGCTATAGTGAAATCTGAGGAATGCCTCACTCCCTTGCTGGCTTCTCTCAGCACTTTCTCTCTTTGACAACTGGTTTTACATGGAGGTAGCAGCTTCATTGCTCTGAGCTTATATCTTATCTACTTCTAGAAACCAAACGCCACACCAGAGTCAGACCTCTGAACATGACTCCACATGTCTAGGAAAGTACTGAACTCTGTCCAGATTGTGTTCAGTATCTAGCTACAGCCATGCCAATCTTAGTCACGGGGATGAGACTTTCTATGTACCAGACTGTACAGAGCCCACTTATATCAATGATATGTATAGTCCCTGGGGAAATAGGGTCTTTGATCATAATCTAAAAGAGAATGTCATAAAAACTGTCCACCTTCTTGATTTTATGTCATTGTAAGAATTGAACTAGAAGTGGATTTTTTTTTAGTGTAATCACTACATAACAATGGCAAGGATGTGAATTGCTGTGTAGTCAAATAAGACAGTCTGATTTTCAGCCAAAATACAGGAAAAAAGTGGGAGATGCCACATTGGCAAAGAGAAAAATATGATTTTCTTTATTCATGGATTTATCATCTGGTAAATCTTCAATAAAAGATAGGAGTGCAGTCCATCTAACAGATAGTCTCTGTTCCATGAGTATGCAATTTTATGGAAGAGACACAGCAAACTAAAATATAAGACATAGGTATGTATATAAATATATACATATATATCTCAAAACATAACACTGTGCATGACATGTATGCATAATTATATATGCATACATACATGCATATATAAGTAATTATTTAATGATTAAAATATATACATAAATAAGAATAGTTAAAAAGAATTTTTATTCTGAGTGCAAAAATAATTTCATTGTGTGATGGATAATTTTAAGTTTGGACACAATCTAGAGTCATCTGGGAAGAGAATTATAGAGTCTCAATGAGGGATTGTCTAGATCGAGTTAGCCTGTGGACATGTCTGTGGAGAAAAGATTATCTTACTTATGTTAATTTATGTGCACACGCTAAGCTTACAGTGGGTGGCACCATTCTATTAACTTAGGTACTAGACTCTATCAGATGAGAAATGTGAGCTGTGTATAGACATACCTACATTTTATTCTCTCTCATTCTTCAATGTGGAAGTGACTAATTGAAATTTCTGCCATCTTGGCTTCTCTGCAGTGATGGACTGTAATCTGGAATTGTAAGACAAATAAATCCTTTCTTCCTTAAAGTTTCTTTATTTGAGTTATTGAGTCACAGCAACAGGAACCAAAACTAAAAATATGCAAACATATCTTTTTTAGAAACATGGGTAACTAAACCAGAAGATAATGAAAACTGGCTTTTATTTTACCTCTGTTTGATGTATATTTAAACTAAAACCAATGTTAAGAATAAGTTGCTTCTTTCATTCTTTGAAAGACATGCTTGCTATGTGCTCCCCTTCTCCTTTCCCAGAAGTCATCACTTACCATCAGCTTCTCAGCAGGTGGTAGAACAAAATCAGCCCCTCCTCAGTCCATGGGAGGCTCTTGGCTGGCTTGATCTTGTGCAGGTTTTCTGCTTGCAGCCATAACTGTAAAGAATTCATGTGTGCTATGACACTGTAGGTCCAGCAAATAATGTTTTACTTTATATGTCCATTTCTTTTAGCTCTTACAATTTTTCTATCCCTCTTTTCTAAGATAATCCTTGGGAATTGGTGGTGCAACATATCAGCAACAATTAGAATTATATACTGTACAAGCTCTTACTCTCTGCATGCTGACCAGCAGTGGGTCTTTGTATTAGTTGCCCTCTCTTGTTAAAAAAAAAAAAGGCTTGCTCAAAAAAGATTGAGATATATTAATCTGTGGCTATATAATAATAACTCAGGTGATAGTTTATTACTATGTGTATTTATCACAATGATATTATTAGGTTCTTTCTTTATGACCTAGCCAGCCATGGGGTATGAGCTTAGGTAACAATACCAACCACGCTTCCTTATACATGCATCCTGTAGAGCAGAATTAATTAAATCCAATCAAAATGGATGTTGACTACTGTAATATCCATGCCATTATTTAACAAGTAGCAATGTACTGCCAGGCCAGTTGTAATTATAGATTTCAGAGATCACACCTGATGATTATTTTTCTTCTTAAGTAACATGTGAAGCATCTTTTAGCACCATGAAAGTTATCTAGTAGAGATGAAGCTTCCAGCTCTGTTTCAGCCTGATTTTTCCATATTCTATTTAAGTATTTATGTTCCCTCATCTGCCTGGTATTTCTGAAGTCTCCTTAGCTACGATAAGGAAAACAAATTAGCATTTTATAACAATTTAAATATTACTTTTATTTTTAATGAATTTGTCACAGTGACCCATTTAAAAATGAATTATAAAAATATTTTCTAGAGGGAGGGGTTTTGTAACCTAAAAATGTCCCTTTACCCTTCTGTTTAAAAATATATCAAACATAATATTAAAGCATTGCTCATGTGTAAATTACATTGCTATGTATGAAATACAATATGATTTTTAAATTAAAAAATAAGTTATTAAATATTTAAAGAAAAATATGGAAGTAGAAAGCTTTTTTTAAAATTGTTTTATTTATTTAGATTCCAAATGTTGTCCCCCTTTCTGGTCCACACCTCAAGAGTTTTTCACCTATCCTCCTCTCCCCTTTACCTTTGAGAGGGTGCTCCCACACTCACCCCTGTCACCCACCCACCTCCCCACCTCACCCCTCCACATTCTCCTTCCCTGGGGTATCAAGTCTCTATAGGCTTAGGTACATTCTCTTCCACTGAGTCCAGACAATGCAGTCCTCTGATACATATGTGCTGGGGGGCACAGAGTAGCTCATGTACGCTCTTTGATTGGTGGCTTAGTCTCTGCTAGCTCTCAGAGCTCTAGGTCAGTTGATACTGTTAGTCTTCCTGTGGAGTTGTCATTCCCTTCAGTTCCTTCAGTCCTTCCCCTAACTCTTCCATGGGGTCCCTAACCTCATTCCAATGGTTGGCTGTAAGTATCTTCATCTGTCTCAGTCAGCTTCTGTTAGAGCCTCTCAGAGGACAGCCTTGCTAGGCTCCTTCCTTCTGCCATCCTCATGGCTGAATTTATCTTGATTTCCAGCAATTGCTGCCCTCTGGCTGAAGAAGATGAGTCTTTACAATGCAATAAGGGCCTTCATCTTTCACAGCATTCTCTAAGATAATATTTGGGTAGTATGACAGGCAACAGCTTTTGAGATAGCCCCCACTCCAGTTGTTCAGGACCCACATGAAGGTTAAGCTGCACATCTGCTACATATAAGCAGGAAAACCTAGGTTTTGTGGTGAGCTTTTTAATGGTTTTAGAAAGCAGAAAGAATTAGGTTTGGCATCCCTTTTCATTTATCTTCTACTCTGTTGAACTCATTCACAAGTACACATGGCTATCTTTCCCTTTGCTGCTGTTCTCAGTAAATTTGTCCATATGCACAATTTCAAACCACCCTTTCATTTGGTTTCCTGACACCACCTCCACTGAGTTTATCTTTCTTTTCTTACTAGAATAAAGTCCCTTATTGGACCCCATTTTGGCTCTGGTTCAGGCCTTGAAGACTAACCTGAGCCTGGCTCAATTTTCTGCGGCTTTGTAGGAAAGCCTAAGCCTGGCTCAAGTTTTGCGACCTATCTCAGTCACTTCCATACCAGGTTGACTCAGCAAGACCTGTTTGGCCCTGCCTCTGCCCCATCATTGCTAATGTAGAGCTTTGCCATTGGCCTTGTCAGTCACCCCATCACCCTTCCTGCCTCCTACATCATCTCACCACACCAAAAATCCCCCTTCCTGTGGGGAGCCGACAGAAGGCAGCTATCATCCTTGCAGCCATCTTGAGCCATATACCCTGACAAGAGACTTGTTTACAACAGCCTACAACAGCTGAGCACACTCTGATAACATCTTGTTTTAGATACCCAGGAATTTTCCTTGGGTGTGTGAGACTTAAAGGTATGAGACTTAAGGGCATGACTTAAAGGCCTGACTTAGAAGTGAAACATATAAAAGGCGAGAGGCAGACAGAAGAGAGTACTTGAGACTTGAGACAGGTAACTTGGAACTGGGAAGGAGACAAGCAACTTAGAACTAGGATTAGGACTTGAGACTTGGTGCTAGGAACTAGGGATTTGGAACTAGGGACTTGGAGAGAAGAAGAGAGACTGGAGAATAAACAGGATTGAATCACACTCTGTCTGGTCTCCATTATTCAAGTCTATCCTCACTCTCTCTCTCTTGCTGAACCCCAACTGGAGCAGCTTGGGGAAGTGCGGGCTCTAACAATTAAGCCCCCAAGGCTTTTGGCAGTGCGGGTTCCAACATTGATAGATCTGTCCCCGACATTTTGGCCCCCAAGCGTAGGGCAGAGCGGTCCCCGACACCTCTCTATCCTCTAAGTTTATATAAGTGAGAGGCTGATACAATAAAGTTGATTACTGCTTCGACAAGACTCCACGTGTGTTTCTTTTGGGCCATCATCACTCACCATCCTACTCAGCCCCAGAGAGACTCAGTGGGGACCAAGACCGGGCACTGGTCTCCTCTCTCCTAGATCTGTGGGCAAGGAGCCGACAGTTCTCTCCTCTATCCTTTCTTCTGGTGTTTTCTGAATGCCTACTTTCAGATCCTATTTCTCTTTGGAGCACCATTCACTTTACTAGACATATATCTTTGCCATATCTGGATACAACACAAACATCTCCTGTCAACATGCTCTCCTCCATTTTCACATTATCCTGCCCAGATCTACCTTCCTCTTGTGTTCGCTAACTCAGCAAATGACACCCACTGTCATGACAGAGCTTGGTTCTGAAACCTCATCCCCTATGACCTCCTCATACTCACCCCAAATAGCAAAATCAAGCAGCAAATTTTACCTT
This sequence comes from Arvicanthis niloticus, assembly GCF_011762505.2. Classification (NCBI taxonomy): domain Eukaryota; kingdom Metazoa; phylum Chordata; class Mammalia; order Rodentia; family Muridae; genus Arvicanthis; species Arvicanthis niloticus. The sequence continues at coordinate 47,348,609 of NC_047668.1, read as the reverse complement.
CCAAATCTCCTTGTGATCCATTTTTAGCTATTATCTACCTGTCCTCTGGTTTGTAGAAAAGTGTCTGCGCAGTCTCACTTCCCAGATCCCAGGCTATGCCTTCATATCTACCTAATTGCACTGAGGCCAAGGCAATGACACAAATGCAGCAATGCCAGGCTTCTGCTTAAATCCCTTCAAAAGCTTTCAGGCATACCGAGCTAAGTCTGGGTTCCCTGGCATAGATTTACAACCTTAATCTGGCTTTTGCTTGTATTTCTAACTTCATTTCCTGCTTAGACCCCTGCTTCCAGCTGTAGTTATGAGACTTGAAAGAATCTCATTTGGTTTTTATCTCATTCCCATCTCTTTAGTCCATAAAAGTTCCATTTTCATCTAACAGATTTTCAAAAGCAAAGTAACAAGTGTAATCCTCTGAAATGTAATCGAATTCTATGTGTGATATGCTTGTGCTTTTCACATCTCTGCCATTCTTGATGCTGCCCAAAATGTAATCCAGAGACTGGAAAGTTAGCAGGGCTGAAGAAAGTGATCTATAGACTCAGAACCCAACAAGTTCCAATGAATGTGTTCTTTTGACCCGTCTGGTTTTACACACATTCACTGGCCAGTACATGTCTCTGGTGATCATTTGCTATCAACTTGCTTACATAAATATTAATGTTCAAGTTCATTTGATTTTGCCTATTCAGTCTCAATGTGCAGAATTTCTACTGAATCCCAGGCTTTTCACTTCCAAGTGAGTACCTGATTAAATCTCTGACATCCAGATCTGGCTCACATAGTCCCTCCTCTGTGCAATCAATTTCCCTTCCCATGTACCCTTCTCAAAGAAAATTCAGTTCATTTTCTGCATCTTATACAGTACAGTATATATCCTACTATTTGTAAAGCTATAAAAACTCAGGTCGCACCTTAGAGCTATGTGTTTTTTTCTCTTACACTTGTCTAAAGTCTACACGGGTTATCAGAGGCTTGGTCATCACTGCTGTAATTTCAGAGTCTAGTCTTGTGCTAGGTAATTGCTCACTAAATCTTCATCAAATAAGTCAGCCACAGCTCCTTAGGGAAAATAATAGAACTTATTAGTCTCATTGTTTCCATTATTTATAAGACCGTTTATAGACTCTAGAGGCATTAGAATATGAAACAAACTTTGAAATCACCAGAGAGTAGTAATATAAATTTCCCATAAATAAATCTTCAGTCAAGTTTGCATGGATACATAGAAGGAACTTCTAGAAAAATCCATTAGAATCCAGTTTGATTTTTCAAACACAGATCTGATAATGAGTTCTAAGCCTGGTCACTATCCTCTTTGAGGGGTGTTCTCAAACCGGACAAGAAATTCTCCAGGCCATTGCCAGCAGAATACCCTTTGTGTCTGCTCCATTCCCCATTAGGCCAGTTTTGTGGAATTCTGGTTCCGTTAAATGTCTTCCCATTTTTCAGATAGCAGCTGGTCACTATTGCAATTCTATATGTCACTAAGGTCCTTCACTCATAAGCTTAGAGATAATGGTGATGGTTATGATGATGAAGATTGTGGTGGTGGTGGTGGTGATGGTGGCAGTAGTAATGATGATTGTGACGGTGGTGGTGATAGTAATGATGATGGTGATAATAGTGGTCATAGTGGTGGTGATGATGACAGGTAATGCAAAGTCCTGTCATCACATAGTCCAGCCTAGCTCTACTCCAAGAACAACCTCCTGTCTGTAGTCTAAATATCCCCTGGCACACCTGCTTTTTCAGGAGTCAGCTTCTAGAAACACACCTCAGGACTGACTTATTACTAGTTTCAGGGGATGGTGAATCCAAGTTGATGATGATGAAGAGACTCATTTCCTTCTATTTCTTAGAAGTAAAATTGCTTGCAATTTCCAGTGTTGCAAGAGACAACACTGTTTTTCTGAGTGCAAAGATCAGATGTACAAGAAGGAGAGATCTGTGTTTAAATGTTAGTATCTAACACAGAGAAAGAAAATGCTATACCCATTTAAGGGTATAGTAGATAAGTACTAGGGCTCTAAATGTTGTCTTTAAATGTTGTCAAATCACTATCTAAATAGGTTATGTTTATATCTGGCTATTATCAACTTTAGCCAGAGAAATTTCATTTTGTAAAAGTCAATACTGATAACCAACCAGTCAATGTGTTAAAAATAGTAAATCATCTGTTTGGCCTCAAATGGAGCATCTGTACCAACTACTTTTTTTCCCTGGGGCTCAGGAAATATGGAAGAGGTGGAAAGAGCAGAAGGGCCTGAAATTGGAGAAGAACACTGTGTTTTGATTCTTCTGGTCATGATAGGGCTGCTGTACCATGCACTTACAATAGCTATGGTTATCTGCACAAGATCTGGCCTGCCAAGAACTGCTCTTCAGGTCTCAGTCCTCAGTGGGATTCTATCTGCAGCAGATAGTTGCTAAAGAAAGGAGACTTATTTTTATTTCAGAGTATGGACCACTTGTAGTTTTCTCATGCTTCACTGAATGATGATACCCACACATTTATGAACAACATTAATTAGATTTAGTGGGTTGTCAAAAAACAACAAAGAAAAGTTGGAATAGGGAGGAGGATTTTTAGGGGTGGCTATAGGAAGAACAGGAAGAGTTGAAGGAGTGAAATGAGGCATTAATTTGATCATAATTAATTGTATATATGTATGACACTCTTAAATAATAAAGTATTAAATTAAGTAACTAACAAGATTTCTTTCAGGTTCAGCCAAGGGGTGACCTCAAGCTTTGAACCATACTCCAGGCTTCACAAAGCATTCAAATTTAATGAGAAAATTTTGACCTTTATCATCTGAATTCTTAAAACCTGAGACACACTAAGTGACCTGTGCACCCTTTTCCCCTCACTTCCACTGTTTTCTGGCCCACTGCAGAGAGACATCCATCCCCCAGAGAGTGGGAATGTTTGCTAGAAATTACTCAGCACTTAAATGTCGTGATAACTGAGACTATACCTCCATAAATAACGTATGTAAAGGACAGACATGAGGCATCTCCACTGTCCAGGCTACCAGAAACCTTAAGGGCTATGATAGGAGCCCACGTGAGCTGAGAAAAAGAGCAGAGGGGAAAAAGAGCTAGCCATCCCCATTCCCCCAGCAGCTCCCGCCATCTCTCCTGATACCTCCTTTACACCAGACAGCTCACCTTCTTAGTGAAATTACTTTTCATTTCTTCCTGTTCATAGGACAAAAAGGGCGAGGTATCCTGAGTCATAAGAAATAGTCCCATGCTCTTTGCATCCTGAAAAATCAGCCACTCTCATGCCTCTTTTCTCTGGGTGATGGCAAAATATTACATGGATTTCTAAAACCCAGGAGGAGATAGATGGCAGAGATGATAGCTTCCTCAAAAAAAGATTTTTGTTTGGTCTTTATAAAGACCAAACAAAACACTGGAACTTGAATTTATCATGAGATAATGTTTCGATTTGATTCTTAGCATAGCAGAAGTCACAACTGAAATTTTGCAAGGTGTAAAGCAACAGTAAACATTGGAACACAGGTCTTTTCCTGTACATTGGAGAAAGACTCTAACCCCCTTTCCCTGGTTTGTAGTTTGAGAGAGGGTTGAGGGGAAGACAAATTAATCTCCCATTTCTCTTCCACAGAAGTAATTTTCCCATTGTTTTCTTCTCAACAGAATTGCCCTCTTCCTTATTTTTAAAAGCTAAGCTAAAAGAAGTGCAAATACACACACACACACACACAAAGCATATCATATATACACAAAATATACACATACACATGAATGTACAAATATGCACATTCACATACATGTATACACATACAAGCATGCACATATACATATGGATATAAACATGTTCTCACATACATAAATATATAAAGCACACATATTTTTTCAGGTAATGGCAGTTGATGGGGCTCAGATTTGTGCTTGGTAGCACAGTCTATCTGTCCTATCCACAAAAGGAAGGTCACCTTTGTGTAGGCTCAGACTGAGACCAATAAAGTAACATACAAGTGCAGTTATACACATCAAACATCAGTGAATCCAGATGCCCTGTGCAGTCGCAGGCAGCAAAACGTCAGTATAGTAATGAGTCAGATCTAGAAGTGGAGAAGTACATCTAAATAAGACATCTGTGACTGCCAAAAGGTTTTTATCCTTTGATTGTCAAGACAAAAAGGTTCTAGTTCATGCAAATAGTTATCAAGAAGTTGATACAGTAGGTGATCTCTTCCTGTGAGCTATCGAGTCATCATATACACCTTCCTATTAGATTATTGATGTCTGTGCTGTGTTTTACCTGTGTCTTATTCCTCTTGACCTTGCAACATAATTTGACTTAGTGGGCTACTTGCCTTCAAGGGTATTATAATCTCTTGGTTTGTCTCATTCTGTCTTGCATTATTCTTCTTCCTTGTGTTATCAGTAAACTGAAAACATTACAGACCTTGTGTGATCAGTATTTAGACCTGTAAGGTGACTCATTGATAAGTCCCAGGAGCTGAGTTCACAGGGATATTCCCATAGAACACTTGATACATATGCTCTGAAGCTGTGTAGCCCCCAGGGTGATTGTAGACTGGGTGGTGCTGGTCTGTAAGCATCAGTCCATGGTGACACAAGGAGGAACAAGACCATTTAAGACCATTTGGATCAGGGATCTTGGGTCAGATATAGACAGTTGGGGCACTGCTGAATTGTGCCGAGTCACTTGGTTTAGAAGCTGGGTACCAGGCATGCATAAGACACTGCTGCAGTGGGTGGTTGTAGTAATTACTTTACTATTGCTGTGATAAAATACCACAACTAAGGGAATTTACAGGAGGAAATGTTTATTATGGTTTAAAATTACAGAGCCATAAGAGTCCATCGTATTGTGAAAAAAAAAAAATAGCAGGCTGAAGGGTACAATGGACTGTGCTACCAGAAGAAATGGCACAGAACTGGGGGGGGGGGGGCATGTTCAAACCCAAGGAATCTCAAAATGTGACATTTAAAATCTCATCCTGAGACCAGCAGGAGTGGAACTTGCTCACTCTCTGGTTCTGCGCCTCCCTCAAAACAGTGCAGTCCCAAACTAAGTGGTCACAAATAGTCATCAATGTAATCCAGCACCTGGAACACCCCCTAATGCTAATGAGGCATCTCAGTATCTTAGCTTTCAGCCAGTGATCTTTTTTCCTCCCTGGATATTCTCACATTCTTCCCCAAAACTATATAACCCTTGGTTCACTCCAAATAAAATGTATGTGTTCAAACTCACCCTGAATAAAGAAATACACATAATTTTTGAGCATTTCAGAGAGTTGCTTCATTAAAGATCGTTGAAGAATCCCTTTGCATAAAGGAGCCATAACACTAAGATCCTTGGAGAAGGGCTTCTCTCTCCCCACTTGTCCAGTACTTACTCCTAACCACACCAGGATCCTGCCCATTCAGGTTATGATTCATCCTTCCATCCCAGTTTGCAGCAGCATCTGGACAGCCTGAGAGGGAAAAAGAGGAGGATGCAGAACCATAACATTCATCCTGAACTCCCTTTTACCCCTACTCACCTGGCATGTAACATTGTCTGACAATCTGAATGGAAGAGGGAGACTTCAGGCCCCACCTGTTCTGGACTTCACCCAGCCTTCCACAAGTAGATGTACCAGAGGCACCTGGACAGCCGAAAAGGAGAAGTAGAACCTGGGACCACAGCAAACACAGCAGAAGGAATGGTGACTGGGGCAGCAAACTGACTCACATCTTGAACCTCAATCAAGAAGCAGACAGAATACACTGGAAATGGCTTGAGTCTTTAATATCTTAAAGCCCAACACCATTACACATTTTGTTCAGCAAGTCCATACCTCTTAAATGCCCCCAAACAACACCACCAATTGGACACAAAGTGTTACAAAGACATGAGTTTATGGGTAACCTTTTTATTCAAACCATTGTAATGTCAACATAAGTACTTTAATGGCACAGAAATCCCAGAGTCAGGCTCACTAATACATGAACAACTGAGTTTTGATTAAGGCCTAACACAATCCAGTAGAAAATAAATTTCTCTCTTGGGTTCCACAAAGACTTCTACTTCAAGTCAGATCTATAAAAGAATAAATAGACAAATTGTGATTCATTGAAATTAAAACATCTGTTCTTAAGAGAAAATTAATTTTAAGATGAAAAATATATAACTTACAGACTGAGGGCAATGCACATGCAAAACATATATTGAATTTGAACAGCCAGTTTACTGAGATAAAATAAGAAGAATGCAAAATAAGCATATGAAATACATTTAATGTCATTAGTTACTGGAGGAATATAGTTAAAAAATAATATTCCCTATGGTCTTAATATAAGAGGTGAAAATGTAGAAGCTCTGAAAAGTGTTCACGAGGGTATACAGCCACATTGCTACAGGGAATACAAAATGGTAGGAGTGCTGTTGGAAGTGACAGCCATTTCATTTCAAAGTTGCACATGTAGCATAGAATCCATCACTCTTCTTTCCCTAATTTGCCAAAAGGAAAAGTCAACATATGCCCAGAGAAGGACTCATACACAGATGTTTGTAGGGGCTCTCTCGGAGAAGTCAAACCACAAAAAGAAATAACCATTTACCAAAGTGTTTAAGAACAATGTGCTGTACCCATACAGTGTGGCATACTTCTACAATGTAAGCGAGTGAACTGTTGATAAATGTAACGTGACTATCATAATGTGTAATGACATGATTTTGCTAAGTATAAGAGGTCAGACAAAAATAATGAATTGTATTATAGGATGCTTTATAAAATGCAAACTAATTTATACTGGTGAACACCAACCGATCTGACTTGGGAATAGGAGATGGGAGGACCAGCAAGCAAGACATATGAACAAGCATTTGGAAATGATAGCTACATTCATTGCCTTTGTAGTGGCAAGGGTTTCATTTATGTGAAAATTTATTCTATTGAACGCTTTACATATATACATTTTTAGCATTGATTATTCTTTAATGAAAGCATAAATAGGAGATAAACAGAGCTCAAGTCTTCATCAAAAATGCAGGAGGAGCTCAGTAAAATCAGTGGCTTTTAGCAGTTCCCTTATTTAAAGTTATGTTTGATATGGTGGAAGTCTGATGTAACCAAAATATTGAGTCAGCCTCCGGGCTTGTTCTCCAGGCAGATTAACATGCATTTGGGTGACGAGCTAGCTTTATGCTTGCTTCATTTAAATTCTATGCTGCAGAGGTGAAGTCATCTGTATGCAGTCCATGCTCGCCATGAGCAAACGCAGACTGTGTAAGTCTAAGAGTACTCTGAGTGAGCATTCTGCTTGTGCTATAAGATGCCCTTCAGCATGACCATGGCTAGCCCACAGATAAAATGCCACATTTGCTTGTCTATGTATAAAATTTCATTTGCATCACACATACACCCTCATGTGTTATTGTGTGTCCTTTAAAAATCATTTTTAACAGCATGAAGTAATCCATCAGCAAGAAAAATCAAAATTTTTTGATTAAAATCTTATCCCAGGGAAGGAAGAGTCAATACCTAGATATTATGTCAGCTTTTACATATATGATTTTATTTAGCCTTCAAAATAAATTATAGCATTGTTTAGAATGCTGTGTCTCTTCTAATAAAACTCTTAAGGATCTTTTACAATTAGGAAAGGTATGTTTATTTCTCATGTGTGTGTGTGTGTGTATGTGTGTATGTATGTGTTTGTGTATGTGTGTGTACATACATGCACACATGTTGTATTAGTCACTATTTTCCCAAGAACCACAACAATTAGGTTCTCATGCTATAAATAAAAATATCTATCTGCTTATTATCTGTTTATCTAATTCAAACTATAATCTATCGATCTAAGGGATTTATTATAAAGACTTGGTTCAAGCAAGTATAAAGGCTGAGGTGTCAGATGGCATAACTTGAATCAGAGCCTGAAAAAAGACAGAAAGGTTCTCCATAGTTCAAGTCCTAGTCCAAGAACAGAATTGTCTCTTGGCTAAAACAGAGAGGATAAAAACAAATTCACTCTTCAAGATTTTGCCATGTAGGCCTTCCACTGATTACAGGACACTCCAGGCATGTGGAAGCCAGTTTACTTTAATCAGTCTCCCTATTCACATAACAATTGCATTTAGAAACACACTCAGAAAAATTCCAAGAGAAATTTGGGGCCAAGTGTCTGCATTCAAGTAGCCCATCTGAGTTGACCCAGAATGTTAATGATCACAATATAATCAAGTGTATTTTTCCAATTTTTACACATATGCAAAGGATAGGAGAAACATAATTGGTAATGGTAAGAGTGTTTTATTATAATGGATTTTATCTGAACTGCTTCCCTCATGCTCATGTGTTTGAACACTAGCCCTCCAGCTGGTGTGGCTGTTTTTAGAGGTGGTGGATTCTTTAAGAGGTAGGGCTTAGTTAGAGGAACTGGAATATTGAGGAGGAGAGAGTGTTAATGTTTACAGTCCAAACTACTTGTAGTCTGAGTTTTGTTTCCTGATCTGCTAAGGTCAGCACCACATACATAAGCTAGCAGCAGCCACATACAATGCCTGACCTTCTATGATAGACCATGTCTCTCCAAAAGGAGAACTATAGCAAATCATTCTTCCCTTGCATTGTTTTTTACCAGGCTCATGGGCACAGAGGTTTTGACAAAAGCAACAAGTACAAGTGCTCAACTGAACTCATGCTATCTGGCTTTGAGCTTTCGGCTTTGCAGCTTTTCAGTTCATTAAACTTCATTGTTTAGTGTTGCTAAGAGTAATGAATAATGTATGGCCACATATATTCAAGTACCATTCATACTTGGACTGTAGAGGCCTTGGATTATAAAGTATGTGGCCAGACTAATGCCTTCAAAATCTAGCCTCATTGAAGTTGTATTTTCTATAACAAGACGCCTCCTTCTTTGAATTTCAAATCCTTTATTTGTAAGATTAAGGACCACATCACAGTGTTGCTATGAAAATTAAGTAAAGTGGTTTATGATAGTATGTAGAGTTACTCAATAAAAGTTGGCAGTTATTATTATAACACTGGATCATTCAAGTAAAATTCCAAGAAATATTTCTCAAGTTTTATGATCAGAAAAAATGTATACTGTAAAAATGTAATTATTACATTCTAGACAGGCATAAACATTTCAACAGGGACTGCCAAATCTTGAATATTCAAATGTATATTTTGAAGTTTAAATGCGCATTCTTTAAATGACAGCTTCCACCCACTGTATAATAAGGACTTCTATTTCAGAGAAAAGATTAATATGTCATACAAGCATTTAAATGAATAATGGTAAGAATAATTCAGGCAGTCCACACTTCATTTAAATGACTATTAATCTATCAATTCAGAGTAAACATCTGAAAATTGCATCAGTGGCTTTATTGATGCCATGAAAACTAGAGACATGATGACTAATAAAATCTTTAGGTCATTATAATATATGAGATATGGAAGGTTTTCTCCAGTAGCAGATTATTGCTTTAGATAGAAAGCAGGGCTGAGTATGTTGCTTAGAGATGGAGTAGATACATACACACACACACACAGAGAGAGAGAGAGAGAGAGAGAGAGAGAGAGAGAGAGAGAGAGAGAGAGAGAGAGAGAGAGAGAGGAGGCAGAGGCAGAGACAGAAGAAAGGAAAACAGGAAGGAAAGAAAGAAAGAAGGAAAGAAGGAAAGAAGGAAGGAAGAAAAACAGTTCCAGTATTGGAAGATCTGACTTTTATTACAGAACTGTTTACAGAAGTAAAGGAGGCAGTGTTACTCACTGAAGAATTAAGTAATTGTGAGAAAGAAGCATATGAAAGTAAGAAGCTACATAGCCTGAAGATGGGAAGGAGTCCCATGAAATTTTGTCCTCTAGATATGACATGGCCATTTAACTCACAAACTCATTGTTGCTATGGTTACCTCACAAAATCTAAACAAGATGGGGCCTATCAACACTCCATCATTGATGACGAAGGGCTCATGAAACCCTCCTCTTCCCTAAGAGCTATTCACAGCTCATGGGTACTGAAAGAGGTAGAGGAGCCACTGGTAAGCTTTCTGAACCCCATTAAATAACTCACTGACATGCTTATGAAAGCAGTCAGGCTAATTGGATCACACACACACACACACACACACACACACACGACATAAACATAGGCATAAGACTACTTGGCTTTTAAGCTAGAAGGTGGTGAAGAACACCCTTAACCCCAGAACTCAGGAGGGAGAAACAGGTGGCTCTCTTGAGTTCAAGGCCAACCTAGTCTACATAGTGAGTTCCAGAACAGCCAGGGCTACACAGAGAAAGTCTTTTAAAAATCAAAAAAGAAAAAAACAAACCAATACAGAAACAAGAAAAGAAAAAAAGAAAAGAAAGATACTGACCTTTTTTATAAGATTGTAAGAAAAACTGTCACATGACTGATCAGACAGAAAGGTATGTCAAGACTTTGCATGGATTGCTATAAATAAGGAACACTCTCCAGGAGGGTCAACCATCAGAAATGTATTTTCTCACAGGTCTGAATCTTGCAATCCTGAGATTAATGTGTAGTAGTGTGAGTTCCCAAAACTGCTATAAAGAGAATCAGCTGTAGACCTCTATCCTAGGTGCTGAAAGTTTCCAGCACTCTTAGACACCAGAGACATGAACAGTGCCTCGCTCTCTCCATCACTCTCTCATGCCATTTTGTGTGTGTGTGTGTGTGTGTGTGTGTGTGTGTATTCAAAGTTAAACATATTATAAAGACAAAGCTATGTTGTATTAACTCCAGCCTAATGACATCTCCAATTAATTCTGCAAGAACTTTGTTTCTGCTTACTTCAATACTAACGTATTTCCCAACAAAGTCAAATGCTGTGGTAATAGTGTTAGGAATCCAAAACTTGCCTATCCTTTGCTTTGCAGTTCAAAACTCTCTGAGAGTCCATCTCACTTGCCTTTTTTTCTTTTTAAGGAATCTGTATAGTGGCATAATTCTTCCAAGGAGCTGAGAGTCTCACAAATTAAAAGGTTAGGGACAAATAAACATCAGAGATATTTTTATAAAAATTGAGCATAAAATGAATTGTTAAATGCTTTGAATTTTAATGTGTTGAAAATGCTCTTTGAAATTCCCAAGATGTTTATATAAAAGATATAGCAACCAACTTATTTATAAGTCCTAGCAAGGATTCATGTATTTTTCTGGCTGGATTTAGATTTTATATAGTTGTACACTCTGAATTTTGCCCTTTTCCTCCTATTTTATTTTGTTTTTTTTTATTGTACTCTATTTCATGTCTGTCTACTGGCAGAGTGGTAGTAATGGAGTGGAAATCTTTTTGTTTTTTAGATAAAAATTTATGGTGGTTGGAGTCCTGGAGAATGAGAAGAAAAACACTTTTAAACTATGTAAGAAAACACAAAATACCTCTGGAAATAATGTATCTAATCACTTCCAGATCTTATGGAATCTTTGAGGAGACAGAACATTTTAAAATTCATTATTCTTTTGTTATTTCTGTGAGAATCTTATTCTGAGGATTTATTTTGTTGAATGTCCTTCTTTGGGTCATGTTCTTCTTTTCCCTCATTTCTCTGCAGCTCCCAATTGTCCCCAGAACAAGGTCTGGGTTTTCAATGTGCTTGTACTGGGCAAACACACTGCAGATTCTAAACTCATATTTGTGTTTAATTCATAATTTCATAGATTTTATTTATAGATTTCTAGATTAATAAAATTTGTAATTAGTATAAATGATGATTAATCAGTACAAGGCTCACACTTATCAATAAACTGTCACCTTTTCCACTGTTGCTACAGTCTAAAGACCATTTCTATGTCAGTTTTAGACTGCTGTTCTCAGAAGAAATGGGTGAGGTAGAAACATAGGGACCTTGGATATATCTCATTGCCTTTGCTCTGTTGAACAGATACATATTTAGGAAAAGAGAAAAAGATAAAGCAGAAAGAAGATAGAAAAGTAAGTTAGCCATAACATCCCCAAATTTGCATTGTGCTTCAATAAGAATTGCAAAAATCTTGTCAGAGAGCCAAACTGCTCCAGACCTCAGTTGTTTGTGCATTTGAGCTTGATTATTCTGGCTTCTTGTGGTTGTCTATAGTTGATGGCTGAAGAGGTTAGGTAAAGGCAAATGTATCTAGAGACATCTGTTACTGTTGCCCAAAACAAAGGAATATGAGTCTATGAGAAAACCATGCAGTTAGTTTAAAATTACACACATTTTATATTGGAGATGTACATGAGATTCAGTAAGTGAGATTCAGACACATACTTGGTTAAGTTTTCTTTCCTTCTAATCTACTCATTCACTGAACATTAATTTTGTTCACTAGACATAAAGTTACCAAATGCATTTGTATGAAAACATAAAAGACAGCAGTTCCACTGTCAAATAATTTTAAGTGCACTAAAGGAAATAGAAAGTAAGCTTGGATTTACAGTGCATTGAACTAAATTCATATAGATTTTAAGGGTTGCAATGAGCTCAGTCTATTTATAAGCTGAACAGAGATAGTGTTTAAGCTGAGAATGAAAGTCAAGTTAGATGCATAGCCCTGGAGAAGGCATCCTTGTGGGTTTAAATTGCTAAGTTCACCTGAAGTGTGAACTGAAAGGATTTTACAGAACAGGTTATATTGTTTGCATTACATCCTCAGTCTGTAGAAAGAGTGAGAGCAAAGAAAATCTTTGTTAGGACAATAGCCTTGGTTTTTATGAAATAGGAGATGAATTATTGTTATTGATATGTATAGAGGTATCATGGCCATGTCAGCATATTCAAATTATTAACTTAATTATGATATAATGAATAAGTTGTAATTAATCATTTCATTAATGACTGGGATATCCTGTGGCTAGTCAAGAAAACTGGTTACCTATTACTGCCTAGATTTGTTTATATAAGGGAGGAAAAAGAAGCATACTTCTTCTTTGAATCATGAGATTCATGTTCATAGCTACATAACCTTGCCTTGAGCATCATAGTAGCTCCCTGTTGTCAAGCCTCCTGGAAGTTACTTAATTACTTCCTTCACTTCTTTCTTTTTTAAGTTCTCTGTGTGAAAGTATCAGATATGTAGCTCTCTGCCCATCACATCTATCTCATAAAAATTCTTTTCTGTGAGAAACCAATTTTGGCATCAGCTTCTTATGTCTCATGTTTTTCTCACATTTTAGCCCTATGATCACAATCTATTTTCCAACTAATTTGTGTTGAGATAACTCAGCCCTGAACCTCAACTTGAAGCCATTGATATCCTGGGGAATAGAGCACTTAATCAAATGACTAGTATCTATTCAATAGGGATTTGTTCTCTGATTAAAGCTGCATGCTTTCCAGGGCCCTTGGTCTCCCAACAACCATCTATTTGGACCAGGCTTTGCTGTGGCAAGGTCAGCATAGGCATGAATGCCCAAATGATGACAAACTGTGTTTTTCTTGAAAGTTGCAGTACTCTTAAATAGCTCCCAATTGGTCATCAATCTCTATCAGGAGATTGGCTACAGCTTAGCTTAAAGGGAGAGATTGCCTTACCTATCACATTCTTCAGCCTGTAAACAGTATATCGGGGCTCATTATGTTTAAATGTTTCCTTTTATATTTCCTTGATTTTGAACATCTTCTATCAGAAGAGACATATCTTCTCATGTTCCTAACAGTGACAAAGCTTCCACCTTGGTCTCTTCTAGATAAGGGAATGTTGTACAGCAATTTCTTCTTAATGGAATCACTCTATCCTCAAGATGCACTCCTTAGAACTCAGGAAGAAAAAAACATTCAGAATTCTCAGGATATTCTTTAAAATTGCAACAACATAAGGTCTTCCAGAAAGGTTATATTCATACTAAGGACTTGGTGAGAAGAGAATGTCTAACTTACAAGTCCTGCAAGCAGCTAGAAGACTGTTACTGTTGTGAGGCTAGGGCAGGCTTTCACTAATGTGACTGTCTTACAGTCACCATGCTCCTGTGAGCAACTCTTCAGCTGGACTCCCATTAACAACCCAATTGGTTGCACTTCAGAGGGTCATTACCCTGGTCTAATCTGTTGTCAGTTCCCAATTTGTCCAAGTCTCCCTAGAAAACATCACATGACAGAGAAGCATCTTGGAAGCAGTGAACCAGGTCTGGAATCCTTGAAGGAGATTTAATTTGGTTAAATTCTATAAGCACTGTGTGATTTTTATCAAGTCAGGTCCTAAACCCATTCCTTGATAAACACACTTATGTATGTTTCATAATAATTTTGATGATCAAAATGAAACACATATCTAAATTAATCTCCAAACATCTATCAACAGAGGAAGCAGTTATTCAGTAAGAGCTAAATGGCATTTGTTCAAGAGAAACTTTTGAATTCCTATAACCCCCCCCCCCTAAATATTTACTTTATTTCTTACTTGATGACTATTTCTTAGGGTCTTCCAGTTACCAGAGGACAAACAAAACCAAACACCCCAAGAAATTCACCATAATACAGTGGCTCTCAACCTTCCCAATGCTACAATCATTTACTACAATTCCTCATGTTATAAAGACTCTCAACCATAAAATTATTTTTGTTGCTACTTTATAACTAAATTTGCTATTATAATGAATCATAATATAATTTTTTTCTGGAGACAAAGGTTTATCAAAGGGGTCATGACACACCAGCTGAGAACCACTAACATAATATATTATATGAAACTTTTCTCTCAAAATACAATTAGAGCATAATTATGCCAATTTGTACCAGTGAGGTACAGGATAGTCCTAATACCCAGTCCATCCTTTTGTTGACTAACCAGCTCCTCTGTCATCTATTCTAACTAAAACATTTAGTTCTGAACATGGCTTTAGGATGAATGTCAGCTGACGACCATCCACTCAAATCTTTTCTCTTAAGGTCAATAGCTATATGTTTTCAACCCCATCAGAAATCCAGAATGACTGAGTTGACTATAATTGTGGGAAGCACAAATCGTAGTTTCTAAAACTTAGCCAATTTGTAGAGACCTCTGAACACCTGGACACTCGCTCTACTTCAAAACATTGGAGCATCTGTTCTTCTGCCTTCTGGCCCAGGATCATCTGACAGATCTTAGTGCTGCAGAATTATTAAGGGCTGATTACTCTGTCTAGGCAGATATAATCAGTCGACTGTTCTGCAAGTGTGTCCTTTTCTGGACAGTAATTTGTCTGTAGAAGGAAAGTGGCAATTCTTGCCTAGTGGCTGTCTCACCACAACTGGAGTAACTCCAAGGATGCTCAATTTCTTCTTAGAATTCAATATAGGAATCTGTCCGGAGCAGACAGGTCTCTAATGAAAATGAACATTAATACTGAAATGTTTGTCATGTCAATTCTAAGGATATATATATATATATATATATATATATATATATATATGAAAATATATATGAAAATGAACATTAATACTGAAATGTTTGTCATGTCAATTCTAAGGAGATATATATATATATATATATATATATATATATATATATATATAAGCTTTGCCACGTTGTTTTCAAAGGCTTCTATAATTATTTACTCTGGATTGAAATATTAGAAGAGTCTAGTCAAAGTTCACAAAACCTATCTGTCCACACACTAGGTTATGTAAACAGTACAGACTTGTTGAAGGGAGAAGTTTTTCTAGTAGAGCTGCCTGCAAGGTGAGCGGGGAACTGCAGTGATACAGCATTCATGAATTGTCACCAATGCTGAGTTGGAGTTTTGGGGTCACAATTGCCTTTGACTCACCCATGTCTCTGAGGTTAACTCCTCACTCATGGTCCAATAAGTACTTGCAATAAACTAGGTTCACCCAGCTGGACTTATGTGGAGTGTTTCTTTGAATAAAGTTTTGGTCACATCTCCCCAGGAAAGTCACATGATATCTTCATTTGTAGATAAAGCTTTAGAAACTTTATCTAAGTTATGATTCAGATGCAGTAATTTCCTCCTGTGCAGATTATGCAAGGACACTGTACAGAAGCAGCGTGGCCTGTAGCCTTGGATTCTGAAGAATGTTGTCAGAAGAGATTGGTCTTTCTATCAGTCACAGCCAGGCCCCTAATTCAGATGTGAAAATGAAATCTGGGATGGGTTCATCTAAAGCAAGTTGAAGCATGTTAACCACATTTGCAATAATGTTGATAATCTGCCCATCCAAACAGCAGCAGTTCTAATCTAGCCAATTGAGAGCCGTGTATGGGCAGGCAATAGACAATAACTTCTATGTATTATCCCAAGGCCAGGTCACTAAACTTGCAAGGCCACACCTATGTAGTCAGAAAAAAAGTGGCTGGTGGTAACAATGGGAGATTTGATATGGGGAAGATAAGTGATTTGTATTCTGGCTCAAATCATCAACAGTTCCATGGCCTTGACTAAAAATTGACTTATTCATAACTGTGATCTTAGCAGCAGCCAAATAGGTACAAGAAAAATGATTTTCATAATTATTTGATAAATATATTTTAATGAAATACGCAGCAAAGAGTCCAACACATTAGAGGTTTGTAATGGACAGTAGCTAATATTGCTGTAATGTTACTGATCTGACAAAGACAAATGGTTCTGAAATCCTTGACACTATCCTTACTGCCATACACTGTGTCTTTGTTGGACCATATGGTTTAGATTTGAATACCTGATTAGATTTATGTCAGACACACTGAAGAATCTCTACCCATCAGTACCCATTTTCCTTCACTTTGACAAAGACTGGATTTAAACATCAGTGGGCAACAGCCTGCTGTTGAGGTCATAATAGAATGGGAAACAAGCATTACCAGTTGTCTGTTTCTTACATTCCGTCTCTATAATGAAGAAAGGGGACAGTGGATATGTAACATGATCAAGTATAGAAGTCTCTTTCCTAGTCTGCATATAGACATATGCTTCTGGAGAGAAGGTGCTAATGTTATCAGCAAAAGATCAAATAATTCAAGTTCAAGAGAAAGGTGATGGTGAACACCTAAGGGACAAGTCAGAGGCTGTCACTGTATTTACCCAGGGCTAATCAGAGCATATAATACTGTTTTCTCTTTTAAAATTCTTTAGTCTAATTAACCAATGGACTGAAAATGAACATACAAATACACACACAAACACACACATATATGAACATACACTGATGTTCTTGGCTATGCAAACTTGAAGCCATCACATTTCCTCTGTGTCTCATTTTCATATATGTAAAATGAGAAAACACAGTAGTTCTATTTTCTGTACATATCAGGGGAACAAACCAGCAGCATCAGTATACTTTAGTTATTTGTGTGAAAGACTTTTGAGACAAATTGACTCTCAGTCGTGGCCTTAATAAAATGATCAGGAGATAAGATGATAGACTCTGCCTATACAGCTTAGTAGATATCTCAAATCCTGAGTACTCAGTAGCTGCCTTTCTTTAATTTTATTTCAAGGTGTGATTGATGTGGCAACTTACTGCCAAGATTTCTTTGATCTAAACTAGTATTATGCCATAAATTTCTGTGTGTTTTGTTTGTGCATCATAAAATATTCAAAAGTAAAACTTTACTTGGGTGAATACTTTATCAAGCCCAGTAATTTTTAACAGATATTTTCATTATCTCTTCTTCTGGACTTAGAACAGTGTTAGAGATAAATCTCAGTTGAGTACATGGCACACATGTACAAGTAGCCAATAATACCAAGAAAAGCAGTAACAGTGCCTGGTAGGTGATCTAAAGAACATCTAACAAAATGTTAGGAACACTGAGTGCTCTGATCAATTTTCTCAGTAAGGGTGACTTTTAGCTGTTTCTTTGAATAGTATAAATGTTTTTAAATTTTAAAGAAACATATAAATTCTGAGACCAAGTAATTATTTGAATAGAAAAAGAATTAAGCTAGCATTTTTAAGGGAACAAAAAACTGTTTTGCAAGAAAATTTTGCGCAAAGGAGGGTGTAGATCAACATACTAGAGGTACTGAGTATTCAGCTTCAAGTTTAGAAAATGAAGAAATTTTGATGGTTTTTCAGTAAGAAGCAGCATGATAATTTTTTTATGAAGAAAGTAAAAATGGAGGTCAGCCTCATCAGAAGAGCTACATAGAACAAGCATAGTTTATACCCACTTAGGTTCTGAGGGATAGTGTGTAAACAATGGCAGAGGAGAGATTTTAGAGTTACTGTTGTCTAACATAGCAGAGAGTCATTACAGTCATGGAAGCTACCACTTGTTTTTGCAAAATTTGAAAAAAAAAAACCAAACCATTATCCAGACATTGTGAGTGATTCTGAGTTGTTTTAAATTTATTGTTGTTGTTCGTTTGTTTGTTTTTGATTTTGTTTTTAAGCTATTACTAAAATGTCACAGATACTGGAGTTGTAACTACATTTCTATTCGCAAATACTTTTGAAGCCTGTAATTTTCTGTACAAAATTACAGTGAGACAGAGCTCAGTAATTCAAGTGTTCCTTTTGGAACCCAAATTTGGGTTTCTTCAAATGAGATGCTCAGAGGTATCAGTACCCTAACAGGCATATTTGTGGTCAGTGGGCCACACTGGCTAGCTCGTGTAGAGACTCCCAAACACAGTACTTCAGTAGATTTCCCATTCCGTTGGTCCATTGCTCAGAACCATCATTTATAGAATATGCCAACGAGTTCACAAATATCCTAAGGGTGTTCCCCATAGAATTTCCAGAGTGAGGTGAGAACATAGCAATATTTTTTGATGGGCTCAAATTGACTATGGAAAGAAGTTTAAAAAAAAAACCTGCTCATTCATCTCAGTATTCATTTATTTATTTGCAATACATCTGGGAAAAGTCCAAGAAGAGCAAGTCTCCAAAAAAACTTGAGATTTTCATTATGCTGACTGATACTTTCTGAGGTGTATTTCTGTGATCAGTATATTAATTTCTTTTTCAATCATTACTGAAAAAGTATGGGAACAGACATGAATACATATAAGAGATCTGCTAAAAACAAAGCAAAATGTTTTTCAGCAAATCCCTGTCACTTAGGAAATGGTATGCCTAGGGGTTTGTGAGCATGAATAAAGCAGTTGCCTTGTCTAGTATATGTCTGGGGTTTTATGGTAGAGTTTCTACTCATACATCCTGAGGCTACAAATGTCCCTTCCAAGGCTGCTTTGTAGAGACAAGGCTTTGTAGAGACTGATTGAAGTTATAAGCTCCTCAAGATGAGATAGAATAACTGAATCATAATACCATGTAAAAAGTTTTCTCTGAAGAGCCTTGCTAGAGTGTGAGGAGATGAAGATAAGGAATGATAGCACACATTGGTTATACCCAGAGTACCTTGTAGTTAGAAATACTTGAATATTTTACGTTAGTATTTTTTTATAGTGATTTGAAGATATCATCTGATTTATTACCTACAATTTATTTATTTAGTTACTTATTGTTTTTAATACACCTCAACCTCAGTTTCCCCTCCCTCTGATTTTCCTGGTCCCTTCTTTACTTCCCCTTTCTCCCAGGTCCACTCCTTCTCCACTTTCCTTCAAAAAAGAACAGGGCTCCCTGGGATGTCCACCAAACATAGCATAACAAGATACAACAATACTAGCCACAAACCCTCATATCAGGGCTAGACAAGGCAACCAATGGGAAGGAAAGGATCCCAAGAGTAAACCAAAGACAACCCTACCTCCACTGTTAGGAGTCCCACAAGATCATCAAGCTAATACCCATGACATATATGTGGAGGACCCAGGTCAGATCCATGAAAGCTCCGTGATTGCTGCTTCAGTCTCTGAGCCTTAGTTGATATTTATGGGCCATGTTCTCCTTGTATTAAAGAGTTATTGATACTTTTCTCAGCCCAATAGAGGAAGAACTGAATTTGAGATCATATGAAAATCGCCTGAGAGTTTAACATCAGTGGATTTTTATTATTATAATGTACATTACTTTTAGTAGATTTGTTTATTTGTTTCCATATATTTGTCTGTTTCTTCCACAATGAATGACTTCTTAGATTTCATGTAGACTGAATATTTTAAACTTTTATGATTCATGAGGTAGTTCCACACAGATTTCTTTTGAAAGTGTGTCACTAAGAAGACAGTTTACTTATGACACATCACTTGTAATACTGAAGTCATTTTGTCTACCCCAGTTAAAGATCAGAAGTACATGTACTTGTGTACATTCATGGTGTTTTGATGAAGAGACATATTTGAGATCCTCAAGAAAAGGGCTGGTTGAAGGGTTAAATTATTTTGTTTTAATTAATTTCATTTGTATCCCCTGGACGTACAAGTACAAAAGCAGAAGCACCTTGGTGTTTGCCTCAACTTCTGAGAAAAATCACCCATGTTCTTCCATAGAGTATGACAAAGCAGGTAAAAATAAGTTTTTATTCTAAACTGTGAACCAGGCAATTGGGAAGGGCAAATATACAAAATGTGTCAAAGAACATTTCAGATTGATTACACCACTGACAATCTCAGATAAGCAGTTTGTATTCTTTATATAGTAGTTTTTGTCTTAGCAAAAAAATAAGCCTCTAAAATGTGAGCTATTATTATTCGTAGTTTATGACAGATATCACAATCAGCCTTGAGGAGGAGAACAGGGGTACCAGGATGTGTTTTTTTTTTTTTTTAACAAATCAATTTTATTGAGTTATTACAGAATTCATTTTTATCTATTGTTAACCTATGCAATAAATAGTAAATAGTTAGAGCACTGCCAATTTATTCAGCTTCTTTAAAGAAAATGGTAACTTTACTCATAAACTTCAAGCGAATGACTTAATGTGAGTGACATTCAGTTTAATTCTATTAAGAAAGATTAGGAAATAGAGAACAGACAACCTTTTTTTCCTTTGAAAGGATTTGATGCTAGGGTAGTTTGGCTTGCTTTTCTAAACATAGCAAATCAAAATAACCAGGTAATCTTTTAGAAACATACAATCCCACGCCCCCCCACACACACACACAGAGAGAGAGAGAGAGAGAGAGAGAGAGAGAGAGAGAGAGAGACAGAGAGAGAGAGACGTGTGTGTGTGTGTGTGTGTGTGTGTGTGTGTGTGTGTGTGTGTGTTTTTAGGAAACAATGGAATCAGAAACTGACTTCATTATGGAAAGAAAAATGCTGAAGAAATTAGTTCATCCAAAAATCACTATGGGGATGTTTTAAATAATAGCATATATAAAAGCACAACATTAACACAAGAAAATATGTGTAAGTATTCTTTTTCTACTTGAAATAGGAGCTGAGAATTCAAGATAATTTTCATTCTTACCAGTTAGTGATGTGCAAAGTATAGCAACTGAAGATGGATTCAGAGTCCTTCCTAGTCATTTCACATCTTTATAATGTTTTAACCTCTGTCCAGTAGATTTGCTTATCGAAATGCTATGGGTGACATTGACACAAGTCCATATCAATAGTCAGGAGAAGGTTAGCTTTCAGTTGGGCTAGTGCAATGACTCAGTAAGTAAAATTGACTGCCTTGCAAGCTGATGACCTAAGTTCAGTCCCTGAAAGACACATGAAAAGACAGATACAGTGGAAAGATAGGAGGCACAGACAAGAGAATCTTCTAGAATCTGGAAATACAACTAACTCAGAGTAATAGTATATAAGAAACAACAGAGAACCTGCCTCAAAAGATGAAAAGAAACTACTTCAGCAAGTTGTTTTTACACTTCCACATGTATTCCACAGTACATATCTACCTGTACACACATGTTACTAGTTCATTAATGTAGTATATAATATTTCATATATTAATACTACATTTAATATGTTATAATATATAATACACCTATTATACATACATGATATTACGAAATATAATATATTTCAAATATAATATATAGTGTAAATATATATTTATGTATCATATGTAATATTATTTCTTAATGAAATTAATTATTAATTTCAAGTTAATCAAGTGAATATTCCACAAAAAAATCTAACTGGCCAACAGACTAAGGAAAAGGCATAGATAATAGGAGTCTCCAGCATAAAATTTTAAATTCTTTTTGATGTTAAAATCACATATAGCCATACAAATACTTTGAATAAGGAATGTATATGTACTGTATCAAATATCGTCTACTAGAGTGCTTGCAATTACATTGAGTTTCAAGCCAGAAATGTTACTGCCAAAGGTAAGCCCTGAAAACATGTATACAAGTAACATTATGCAGACTGAACAGGATATATTTAGAGACACATATGTGTGTAATATGTGTATATATCAATACAGTAATAATTAATGGAGAAAAAGCCATACATTTGAAAGAGAGTAGGAGTGCTATGTATGAGGTTTTGGAGAGAGGAAAGGGAACAAAGAAATGTCATAATTACAGTATAATTTCAGAAATTAAAATTCAGTATTTACAAATTTAAAAGGAAAAATGAAAAGCAATGGATAGCAAAGAAATAAAGTGAATAATGTACAAAAAAGAAAGAAAAGAAATTGGTAATATATTTACCAAGTAGAACTTTACACAATTATGATAACAAAAATGTATAACCACACCTAATACAGAATTGCTTCACAAGTATGTTCTTGAATGACATGAGCCAGAGCTGAATGAACACATTTATGTCACTGTGTTCCATCAAAAGCAGAAAGCAGTTATTCATGCTGCTTAAATCCAAAGTGGATGTTCTGCTGGGAGGGCTCAGTGGCAGGAAGCACATGGCTGACCCATGGGTAACAGATATTCTCTGCCTCTAGATCTGGTTTTGTGAATCCAGTTTGAGAACATTCACAGGTGTGTCCTTACTTCTCTGTATTTTATCAACCAATTGAGAGAGAGAGAGAGAGAGAGAGAGAGAGAGAGAGAGAGAGAGAGAGAGAGATTGATTGATTGATTTCAAGCAGAGTTAGCAGCCACAGCAGCCTAGAGAAAAATAAGATCAGACTTTCAATTCTGAAGTTTCCCCCAAAGTTGTGCTAACACTGAATTCGCTGGGGATGTTATGAGGGTCAAGCCCTTGTTAAATAAAACATAAAAGGAGAGATTTCAAATGACAGATTCTCTAGTGCATCAACTATATTTTCAAATAGAAGCATGGTATATGCAACTAGAAATACAGAAGGAAAAGGCAGCAGGGAGTGACTATCAACTATATATAACAGAAATGGCTCCAAAATTCTGTTATTCACAGCTTGACTCTCTTTCATCCAAGGAAACACACTGTGTCTTAGGCCAAGGAAACACTGGAGGCTCTACCATTGATGGTTTAAAATAAGCTGGAGGCAAGGGGATCTAACAGGATCAAATTGAGGTACCTCCTGAGAAAGCCACATACTCTAAATATGAGTTATTTCAAGTTTTGCTTGAAAAGGAACATTATACTTAGCATTCCAGCTGAAATAAATGGGTAATATGTGGCCCTGGGCTCTTATTGGCGAATAATAAATATGTTAATTTAGTTTGGAATAGGTCCTGAGATTACAGTTCATTATGTCTATAAATAAAATCAATGCATGGGCCAGGCTGACAGACACAGTACTGTGGCTAAAAAAATTACATCTTATAGGAATGTGCCCTGCAAGGGTTAGCAGGTAGGTTGAAGGAGTCTATTTGAAGGTTACTCCTCCCATTTGATTTCTCTGGAGTACTCCCTAAGATGGATCACCTTTAACATACATTTTTGTTCTCTTGGCATGATGCCACATGGTAGTTGCAGGTGGACCATTCCTGATGGACATGCATTCACATTACCATCTATTTTGTGATGATTTTGCACCTGTTGATTTTATTACTTATTCGCTGTTTAGGTCTTGTCATAACTTATTCATTGATTACACATTGTCTACCTTTGATGTGCTGTAGGTGATGGGCGAGGTAGGTGCATCTAGGAAGTAGTTATTGTCCTAAGAGAGACGAAGAGCAATGAAAGCTTTGTGACCATGAAAGACCAGAATAAGTACATGCCGAAGAACTAACTGCAAGGCTGCTGATGACAAGAAATAGAGCAGTGATTCTCAACCTATGGGTCATGGCCCATTTGGGGGTCAAATAGCTCTTTCACAGGAGCCCCTTAAGAGCATTAGGGATATCATATATTTAGATTAGGGTTGCTATCAATATCAACCCTACAGTTATGAAGTAGCAATGAAAATAATTTTATGGCTAGGGTCACCATAACATGAGGAACTGTGTTAAAGGATCATAGTATTAGAAAGGCTGAGAGCCACTAAGGTAGAGACTTTCATCAAGGTGAAGAAAGGGCTTGCAGGAGCCACTGTCCTTGAAAAGTGATCCTCAACTGGATAAAATGAGATGAGCAATGTGAGGGCCTGTATAAGAAATGACATCAAGCTTGTCTGGAACATAGACTGTGACAAAGACTGATAAATGAGAAGGGGAGGGGAGGGGAGGGGAGGGGAGGGGAGGGGAGGGGAGGGGAGGGGAGGGGAGGGGAGGGGAGGGGAGGGGAGGGGAGGGGAGGGGAGAGGAGAGGAGAGGAGAGGAGAGGAGAGGAGAGGAGAGGAGAGGAGAGGAGAGGAGAGGAGAGGAGAGGAGAGGAGAGGAGAGGAGACACAGCCAGGTAACAGTGGGATTCAAATTCACCTTAGAGGATTGGACTCCAGACAAGAATCACAAATAATTTTGTAGTTGGGAGCAAGTCTTGCCATCAGCATGAAAGTTACCCAGTAGTATCTATAGCAATTTCATGACCTATTACAGTAGAGGTTCAATATGTAACTGAGGTGCTGGTGGAATGGTTCAGCCAGCATTGTGACTTATCTGTAAGCAGACATGAATTCTATGAAAAGTTGGGCATGTTGATGCCCACTTGTTATCCTGTGCCTAGGAGGCAGAAAAGGAATATCTCTGGGGCTCATTAATCAGCCCCTCAACTTCCATTAGTGAGCTTCAGGTTCTAGTAAGAGTATGTCTTGAAAAATAAATTAGAGGGGCCAGAGAGGAAAGAGCTTAGCAGTTATCAACTCTAGCTGTCCTTTCAGCAATTCTTAATACCCATGTTGGGTGACTCACGCGGTAACTCCAGCTCCAAGGCATCTGATGGCCTTGTCTATCTTTTGCAGGCACATAGATGTGCACAGATGAGAGACACACACAGGGATATACACAAGATACATAAAATTATGAATAATTTTTTAAAAACAGTGTCACTGAGTGGTGGTGGCACATGAAATTAATCTCAACACTTAGGAGGTAGAGAGGTAGGTGGACCTCTGAGTTCAAGACCAACTTGATCAACAGAGTGAGTTCCAAGATGGCCAGGGATACATAGAGAAACCTTTTCTTTAAAAACCAACAAAACAAAACAATGTAAACCAAATCAACTAAAGTGTCCTTAATATATAGCTATTGACAGTTTCAGTATTTTCCTGGTTAAGGGCATATAGCAGTGACTTCCACAACCAGCAGACATTATGTAACTACAGTAAAATCTTTCTTTGCAGATATTATCACACAATAATAAAGGATAATTTGATGACTCTTTATGCCCATGTAGCTCAGAGCTGTAACACGACTGATAAGGTTTTTACACCCCAGACAAACCTGTCAGTCACACACTTCCTTGAATGTCAGTGTGATTATCCCAAGGCTGAGTATTTCAGAGCCCTTTGTATATTTCCTCTCTGTTCATAACCTTTGACCATATAATACTATGCTGTCAGTACTTTTATTGATTTTTAAGAATTCTCTATATATCATAAGCACCGCTTTTTGCTCTCAGACTTCCCTTAAAGAATGATAAAGCCAAGAAGAAAAGATGGTCCTTTTTGATAGCTCCTGCTGAGCCTCCTCACAGAGAATGCCTTTGTAGCTAACTCAAGCACACATCCTTCTAAGTGTCAAAAGTAAAGGACTTGGTCAATTTGGTGAATGCATGCGGACATCAGCAGATGAATTTTAGGCTTGTTTGAGCCTTTTGCATGATTCCTTTGGTATTTAACTGCATTTGTTGTTGTTTCTTGTTTGTCCTTGATTTTCTCTTCAGCTTGGAGAGATGTTCTGAATTTTTGTAGCTCCTCTGAAAAAATATTAGTATATTAGTATATATGATATCTGAAGGGAGGAAGGGAAGAGGGTACTCTAATGTATGTAAGGCCAGATGGCTACATTATCTGAGGAAAAGAGGGGAACCTACCAGTGGAGGAAGGGAGGAGGTTGACAGAAGGGAGGAAGTAAATAAAAAGAAGCATTAATAGCACGTGTGTGTACAGACCCCATAATGAAAGCCATGACTTTGTAAGCTGACTTAGAAAGGTGATAAAAGAATTATAAATAGAAAGAAAATCTGTATGATTATATTGACAATTGAATGTAATAATTTTTCCTACACTTCTTAAAATAGCTTCCCGCATATTGCTATACACAATGCACAATTATTATTTCAAGTGAGTCCTCCAAATGTATATTTTAATTCCATTGGTTTCCTGTTATACAACTTAGTAACTAAATAATGTTTCATGCAGTTATTTTATTAGCATAGTGTGTGGCTTCAGGAATTCTGGCCTCCTAATGAGGAGAGTCAAGGGCTACATCAATTTGATAAAGTATATGCAGAAGTTTTTAAAATCCAAGAAAAAGATTGCAAACAAAATAGTCTTGTTTCCTCAATTGGTTGTAGAACACTGGATAATGTCTCGTCAACTGTAAATGTTCCACCTCATCTTCCTAAGTGGATCCTTCTGGAAGCTCACATGTCTATTTCCCTTTGGGCCTGTTGAGCTCATAATTTATCTTCATATTATCATCAGATGGTTTCTAAATGGACATACCATGACAGTCTGTTTTCTTCCAGTTGTTTCATTGTCTCCATCCATGGCAATGTCCTTATCTGCTCCATTGGTATATTCTGTCCCGTATGTAGTGTGATAACTTCTTCACATCCCATTCCTTCTGGTTCTCATATCCCCCTCTCCTCATCTTATAAAGCCATAGAATGGACTGTTTGTAAATGATTACTACTGCCTGTCTCAAAGGCTGTTTTCTCAGGATTACACAAAGGGAAGGATATGCAGCTCCAGCAAAGCCTGTGCAATGCAAGGGGCTTCTTTTTTTTTATTCCTAACACACCACACACACACACACACACACACACACACACACACACACACACACACATGCACTCACTCACTCACTCACTCACTCACTCACTCACTCACTCACTCATGCAGGCACGCACATACGCAGGCAGGCAGGCAGGCAGGCAGGCAGGCAGGCAGGCAGGCAGGCAGGCAGGCAGGCTCTGGTGGCATCTAGGAACCATTGAGCATCAGCCAGACTATAAGGAATGAAGATCTCAGCCAGCAGTAAGTGTGGGGAGAAACAGCCTTCTCCAAGATGGTGTTCAGTGAAACAGATCTTTGGGGGAAGGGGGGTAGTAAGGTCTATGTAAACCTTGGGGTGTGAGTAGGGGCCTCAGGGTAAGTACACATTATTGGCTGGTGCCAAAGTGCTGGGAATGCTTCATTTACATGAAGAAAAATTGCAAGTGCTTGCTGGATATGTCCTTATAGGGAGAGAAAAAGTTAAACCTGCAACTTGGCCATCAGGCTACATGATTACCTCAAGGGTGGCAGAGGTGGGCATTAATATAGTCTCCATGCACTAGCACTTGCAGGCTCAGAGCAAGGAGGGAACAGTGCTACCCCTATGAGTCTCAGGGTGAGATTTTTGGTGTTTGAGAAAATCTCAACCTCACTCTTTCTCCAGACTGTCTCCTCTAGTTGCCCTGCTTTCCAGACACATGCACACATGCGCACACGCGCGCGCACGCACACACACACACACATACACACACAGAGAGAGAGAGAGAGAGAGAGAGAGAGAGAGAGAGAGAGAGAGAGAGAGAGAGCACAGTTCTGGAAGCTGTTCCTCCATCTTTCTCAATATCAGTTGACACTCTGAATATAAATATAGCTTTATACTTACTATCAAGTGAGAAGAAATAACTATTATTAAATATATGTGCATATATATTTCTATTTATTTTTTAAAATGGTTCTCCTTGGAGTTCTATTAGAATCAGTTGGTTTTGGACTGTGTTTTTTGAAATTATGTTTTCTCCGAGAAGTATACTATGTAACGATGTTATTCTGCGCTGTAGAATCAGTGATGCCTAGAACTCACATTGTTGTGAGTATAGGTAGTCATGCGTATGGGCAACAGTCCCAATCTACCCTGTTTTTAATTAATTAAGTTGGTGGTGGGGTTCTGCACTTATCCAGCAAGTTCTTTACTACTAAGTTAAGTTGTCAGGCCTCAATCTGCTTTCTAAAGTAGATGTTAAGAGTTAAATACCACCCTTTCCTAAATAGTGCTTTTTACTTCTCATGTGCTTTCAACTCACCAGTCCTTCCTGCTCAGGACCCTGACCTCTGCCCTTCTGTGTGTTCCTGGAGAAATGGGAAAACTAGTTTGAATGTGCTCAAAATGTTCAGAAGTCGTCTGTTGATTCTGCCTCCCACCTTCTCAAAGGTCAGACAGAGCTTGCCTCTCAGCAGCCCAGTCTTGTCTCATTCTCAGCTCCGTTTTTAGATTACCTTCCATTTTCACAGGCTTGCTCTGCCCAACAGGAGACATGAGACATGACATAGTTAAGGTGAGATCTCACAGCTGCTTCTAAAGACTTTGCTATTCAAGAAAACTCAGTCATTTACTACAAGAAAACTTACTGCTACTCTTAAAATACACTGTGTTCTGTTCTTTGGATGACTCAGAAGTTTGATCACAGAACATGGCAAATCAGAAATTTTCTTCTTTAATTTTGTCTTCCATTTTTATTTCTCTCCTCTTCCTTTCTTCTGTCCTTCCGTCCTTTTTTCTTTCTCCTTTCCTTCTTCCACTTTTCCCTTCCTCCATCCCTTTCTTCCCCATCCTTCTTACTTC
The DNA here is from genome assembly GCF_011762505.2 of Arvicanthis niloticus. NCBI lineage: Eukaryota > Metazoa > Chordata > Mammalia > Rodentia > Muridae > Arvicanthis > Arvicanthis niloticus. The sequence goes on along the minus strand of NC_047668.1, from coordinate 47,319,760 downwards.
TCTCTTCCTATTGGGAAATAGCCTATAAATAATATATAAGCCGTCACAATTCAAAACCTTTCCAAGCAAGAGTCATCTCTGATTAGAAAGAACATTTAGTTGCTGAAGATGCAGAAACATCTCCAGGCTATGATGTTAACATCTGGTGAGGCTCTCAGCTGTAGCTATGGCTAATGGGATGGAACTCTCTAAGATTTTCTACTCAGACCATGTGTTTAAATTTGCCTTTCACCTATTAAACTTGGTAAGATAAAAGGACTTCCTGATATCACTTGAATTTAGTTATGAAAGGCTGGAGGATGAAGGGGAATAGAGATTGGGACTTCAATCAGTCATGAGGTAACATTGGGAAAAAAGAAATGATTATACATGGTCTTCAACATATACTCAAACAATAACACAAATTATAATACATACCCCAGGTGATACTTCACACTGCTTGCAGTCCAAGTGAAGCAATCCAGAGACAATGATGGCTTCTGTCATAGTATGTCTCTTATCCAAAAGCCTCCACATTTTGTGAAATCTTGTTCCTCTCAAATATAGTCAATGCAGGCTTAATCTAAACAACCTACCCCCTCTTTCTACAAATTTTCTTTTAAAAATATCCTGGCAGTTTAGATTAGGTAGGTATTACCCCAGCTGTTGCCCAGCAGTTATGCTGATGGCTGAAGAATCTTGTGCCAAAACTTGGTCCTTCCCTTAATGTCTAACTTCTTTTCTCTCCATCACAGTTTGAGTTAGCTTAAATGTCCAACAAAGGGGAGGGAGAGCCTGAAGAAATCATATCTAGAGGTTAAGCAAGGTTGGGGAATGGGGCTACCCACTCATCTCCTGTCTTTAAAAAAAATTATGGGGATAAAGTGTGGATCAGAGACTAAAGGAAAGGCCATCCAGAGACTGCCCCACCTGGGGATCCATCCCACATACAGACACCAAACCCAGACACTATTGTGGATGCCAAGAAGTGCTTGATGACAGGAGCCTGTTATAGCTGTCTCCTGAGAGGACAAAGTGTCAGAGTCTGACAAATACAGAGGCAGATGCTCACAACTAACCATTGGACTTAGCACTGGGTCCCCAGTGGAGGATTTAGAGAACGGACTAAAGGAGCTGAAGGAGTTTGCAACTTCATAGGTAGAACAACAATATCAACCAACCAGATACCCCCCCCATCCCCGCCAGAGTTCCCAGGGACTAAAGCACCAACCCAAGAGTACACATAGAGGGACCCAGGACTTCAGTAGCATACATAGCAGAGGATGCCATTTCAGGCATCAATAGGAGGAGAAGCCCTTGGTCCTGTGAAGCCCTTGGTCAATTCCCTAATGTAGGGGAATGCCAGGGTAGTGAAGTGGGAGTGGGTGGGTGAGAGGGGGAACATCCTCTTAGAAGCTGGAGAGAGGGGGTGGGAGACAGGGGTGGTTTCAGAGGGAAAAAACAAGAAAGGGGGAAATGTAAATACATAAAATATCCAATTAAAAATATGTACTTCCTGGGTTTCTACATCAGAGAGCCCAGCCCACCTGATCATAAGAAAGAAAGAAAGAAAGAAAGAAAGAAAGAAAGAAAGAAAGAAAGAAAGAAAGAAAGAGGAAAGGAAAGGAAAGGAAAGGAAAGGAAAGGAAAGGAAAGGAAAGGAAAGGAAAGGAAAGGAAAGGAAAGGAAAGGAAAGGAAAAGGGAAAGGGAAAGGAAAGAAAAGAAAAGGAAAGAAAAGAAAAGAATAGAAAAGAAACTGCAGTAAAGGATTGGGTTGGAGATCTGCGTCAGATCTCACTTTGTCAAAATGCAGAAATAACTGACTAAGGTGGGTGGGAAACAAACTTTAATCACCCTCTGCTTCCTTTCCACCCTGTTAGCCCTTTCTTGGGGTCTCCTCAGCTGGGTCTTCTGTAATGGCCCCATCTTTTCTCTGTTCTTTCCCCTTCTTATTTCCTTTCATATTTATCTTTAAAGCAGCTTAGAAAATGCCTTTTGTCACTGCCAGCACTTAATAGGGTCCTGCTGTGCAAGTTAGCTCCCAGAGGCTTGTCAACACTTCCTGTCAGCAGCCAGTTTGCTCACACTTTGGCAGCCAGACATATCCCCTGAAATACAGTGCTTTCTCTGCTCACAGGTATGGTGTTCAAGGAGCTGAGCAGGTAGTCTACAGCAGCTGGTGGGAAGTCTTCACTAATGACGTGGGGTTTGATAGCACCCACTAGAGCTTGGGCTGGAGAGACAATTGAGGCATAAACGAAAGGGTGGATGAATTACTGATTAAATATTTTTTTTCTGCTCCAAAGGATGGATTAATTGGCAATGAAACACTCTCTAGGGGGAAAAAAGTAAAAGCAAAGTTTTCTGGTGCACTGAATTTCTCTTGGTGTCTGAAAATACAGCTGTAATTACACTGAAATAAAATGGGAAATAATTGGGACCAGCGAGATAGTCAACCCTGCGAGGGCACCTGCTGCCAAGCCTGATGATCTGAGTTCAATTCCTGGGACCCACATAGATGAAAGAGAGAAATGACTCCTGCATCTTATCTACAAATTCACTATGGCATGTACACATCCACACAAGCACACAGACACAGACACAGACACACACACACACACATACACACACACACATACTCACAAGCAAGTAAATAAATTTATGTTATAAAATTGAAAGAATTGAAAACAACTTATCTAAAACAAAACAATTGTGCAGCTCCTTAGAAGATGAATATGCTAGGGCAAAGGCATGGAAAAGGAACTCCAAGGGCTACACAGTTTGTGACTCTGAAATCTGTTCTATAAGCACCGGGCGCTAACCAATTGCGCCACTGGAGCGACTTTTAAATCTGGAATGGGATTATCACCCTCAGAGATGCATGTACAACAAGGGTGGTTCTTGCTGAGGACGATGCTGACCAGATGGTAAATCATTTGCTGGCATTTCTGACCGCCACATTTTCAATGTTTGTATTTATTTTTCCAACATCAAAACCATCAGGACATTCTCCAGATATTGCTAAGGCTGGTCTAGAGGCATAACTGGCTATAGTTGAAGACTCTGCTTTGGAAGAGGCACGTCTTAGAGGAAACAGTCCATTCAGGCCCTTTAGAGATGGTCAGGACACAATGACCATCTCAGGCTGGCATTGGGAGATAGGCAGGTGCCAGAGCTCCAAAGTGTGAAAAGCCTGTGGTATTGCTCAAGTTAGAATCCAAGATCTTTCTATGTAGACTAGACTGGCCTCAAACTCAGAGATCCACCTGCCTCTGCCTCCTGAGTGTTGGGTTTAAAGGCCCAAGCCACCACCTCATCACTATGCTTGAAAACAGGAGCCTAGCATAACCATCTCCTGAGAGGCTTCATCCAGCAGTGAATACAATCAGATGCAGACTCACAGCCAAACATCAGGTAGAGCTTGGGGAGTCTTGTGAAAGAGTTGAGGATAAAAGTGAGCAAGCCAAAGGGGTCAAGGACACCACAAGAACACCTACAGAGTCAACTACCCTGGGCCCATGGGGCTCACAGAGACTAAACCACCACCTCTGTATGCCTCTTATCCAAAACAGTGGCTGCCATGCAGCAGCTACTCAAAAATACCTGCCAGGAGAAAAATCAGTGGGTCTATATACATTTACATATGGAGCATCATCTATACATTTCTCATTATATTTGTACTGATTACTTAGTTAGATTTCTCTGGCTCAAATACCTAGAGGCATCGAAGCTATAAAGCATATTTGCTGATTCTAGAAATACTGCTGTTATGACAGCAGCAAATTTTCAAGTGGGTTTTGTGTCTTTCCACATACAATATAGACTTCTAGTCATAGTTCCTATATGTTTTTGATTTTTAAAAAAAAAGGACATAGGCATATGTTTCAGAGATTTGTAATAAATATCATTCCTCTGCCTGTCATTATTATTATCATTATTATTATTATTATTATTATTATTATTATTATTATTATTGCATGCCTTCATTCTTTTACTATTTATTTTAATGTTCCTTGCTAAGGTTTGCAAATTCTTGGCCTTAGAAGCCAACTTACCTAGCATCTTTATGAGAAAATAATGCTAGGTTCTATCAAGTGAATTTACATCATCTATTGACTTAATTTTATGTGTATCCTCTTTTTTATAAAAGGTGATGTATTCATAGCTTTTTTTGTCTGGTGGCAAACGATCACTCGGTTTCATTGACAACTTCTCAGTTGGATATGCTTTGCTTTGAATATGCTAATATATTTAATTTGAAAGTTTCTTGTTTATAATTATTGTACCTTATTAGAAAATTAAACCAAACTCTACTTCTTGTGTGTATGCGTGCATGATCATTATTAAATTTTGATAATGAGGTTTTATTATTACCACCAAATAAAGCTAAGGAGATTTCCATTTTGTCTTGTGGTCTTGGATATGATAACATTTAAATTATTTTTTTCTTTAAGCTTATATAGCAGTAATTATAAAAATGCATGATTTTATGAGGTTCTTTGGGCTAATATATATAAAATTTTCAAATTGAAGGCATCATTGTTTTCAAAAATGTCCCATTAAATTATATATTGTTGAACAAGAAAGTTGAAATATTCTAAATTTATCACAAAAATTTTTATGTTATTTATTATTGAAAATATGGCACTTTTTAGACATGCAAAACTAAATTGTACCCTATATGATTCTTGGGTACAGATAAAAGAAAACTCAAAAAACTTGGGACTTCCTTCACATTCAGAGTAGATATTTCTAATTTTATTTTCTTTTGAATTACCAATAATCATGTTGACTCTATTAGAAAAGTTCCTATGCTTTTACTCACTGCATTTATATTTACTTCCCCACATAATTTAGAGCAGGATAGATGGTATCTCTCTTTTCTCAACTCTATATTCTAATATTATTTTTTTATTCTACTACTGCATTTACCCTCCATTCTGATAGTCATCTGGAATGACCATTTCCATTCTCACTGCTCTCCTCAGTGCACAGCTCTTTCTCAGAATTTGTGCTTAACCTTAGCTTTTTACTAAAAATTTATCTCCTAATGAATATGTATCAGGCACGTACTTTCCCATCCTAAATTAAACAAACTGAACCTTGCCTGACTTCCCTTTTACCTATGATGATGGTCAGAATTTTTTTCCTTAATCATGCTTCCAAACTTAGACACTCTATCAAATATATATACATATGTATGTATACACACACACACACACACACACACACACACACGTGAACAAGGTAAAGGAGCTGAGGTTGTGGAATTGTGCTAGTAACCTGTCTTTTAAAAAAAAATGAGGTGGTATACTTTACCAGGAGAGGTTTGATACTTCCAGGAATTACTAAATTTTTTAACTCATCCTAAATCTCCCATTATCCTTCTAGGCGGAAAGTAAAGACAGTAATTTTCTTATTAAATTTATTCATTTATTTATATCAAATGCTGCCATCTTCCTGGTCCCCCCTCACATAGACCCTTCTCTATCCCTCTTCCCCTTATGCTCTGAAAGAGTGCCACTCACACACACCCATCACCATATCCCCACCACTGTCTACCCTGCCTCATCAAGTCTCTGCCAGGGTAGACAGTCCTCTCTCACTGAGGCCACACAATGCAGCCCTGTTGGGAAACAGATACTATAGTCAGCCTACAGCTTTAGGGACAGTTTCAGCTTGAGATATTGGGATAGGGGTGGCACATGAAGACTGAGCTGCATTTCTACAGTATTTTTAATAGACTTCATGTCTCAACCTGGAAGAAGATGCACTTGTTTGGTCATTTTGTACATTTGAACTATCCAGAATGCAACAAATCCTGTCCCTGGTATCTGATGCTAAAAGTAATTTTTTTTCTGTTTTATTATTCTCCTTGAATTATGTTGAGAGCTGGAGAATATATAATTTCAGCAGTGACATGAAATAACTTGACCATGGTTATTATTAGATCACTGTCTTGAGAAAGGAGCCTCTGGGGTTATTGCCTTTATCACTTCAAGGATGTGCAAGTTCTGGAATCTATGTGTGGAGGTAGCAGGAGTGTGAAGGTTCTCTCGGGTAGTGCCATCCCACCCCAGGTAGATTTCCACTGTTTGCCATCCTAGACCTTGAACTGCCATATTCTGCCCAATTACTGTAAGAGGAGGAATAAAAGGATATGATCACCACACACACACAAGTTCCTTAAAGAGGAGAAAGACCCAAAGATGTGTGTGGGGTCTCTACAGTACAATATTGGCTCCAGGTCTTAGGAATATTTCTATGTTCACAAGGGAACCAGACTTCTACAAAATCCACAAGAATCCAAAATGCCTTCATCTTTTGAATATATGATGTGTGCTTGGCAAGAAGGTTACTGTGAGTGCTTATTATTTCCCATGCCCTCCATAGCCTCAGCTCCCTCCTTAAGGTCAACAAGGCTGACAAAGTAACCTACACAAATCCTTAAAACAGAAAACATTAGAACCGTGCTTCTCAACCTTCCTAATATTGCAACCCTTTAATATAGTTCCTCATGTTGTGGTGACTAACAACCATGAAATTATTTTGTTACTACTTCATAAGTGTAATTTTGTTGCTGTTATGAGCTATAATATAAACATCTGCTATACAGTATATCTGATATGTGACCTCCCAAAAAGGTTATGATCTACTGCATTACAGAGACTGATAGGAGCTGATCCTTTAAAGAAAATGACATTCTAAAGCATAGGAACTCTGGGTTCTCACTCTCATCTTATCTGTAATATTTACTTGTTCATTTTCAGAGCGAGATGTAGCCTCTCAGAACATGCCCTCTAGTCTCCTGCTTCCTTATATGACAAGGCCAAATCGTCTACTTCAAATCATCCCTAACAATGGCATCTTGTGAGAACCCATTAAGGGGAAAAAACCCACTGGTTATTTCAGAGTCCCCATGTTCTAATCATCTCTGTTTATACCCTCGTAGATTAGCTCAGAGGCATGTTTTATTGATTTCTTGGGCATTTCTTAATACAGTCAAGTTGACAGTAAAGAATAGCCATCATAATCCTCAGCATCAATTTCAGGGAGACACAAACATTTGACCCATAATACAGACTTGCAGGTTAACAATTCCATTCTATAACCTCAGATCCTGTACCTTGTCCACCCATGCCCTTACCAAGCCAGCACATTTCCCTGAGATAACTTACATGAGCATATACTGACAGCTGTATGATGTTCCGAGGCTGAAAGACATTGTTAACATAGTGTGACTCTCACAGGGGAATCACAGAAAACAGTTTGACTCTGTAAGGTTGTGTTTTAACTTCTATCATACCTACCACTCATGGCAAAGTCTCAGATAGAGAAAGAGATACTCTGACCTAGAGCTTTGACACTTAATGTCCTTTCCACTGATTTCAGAACAAGAGCTTGATCAAACTTACCTGACGTGGAAGTTTCTGGTAGTGTCATGTGATGCAGACTAATGTGGTGTTTTGCTGAGACAAGACCCATAGGGGAAGACATATGATATGTGGAGAGGATAAATAGGACTCAATGGATGGAGATGGTATGCTTGCATAGCTACCTTTGCAAGGCTTCGGTGGTCTTAAGTCTTTGATGATCTTCTGATCTTCATTGAGAAAGGCACGGTAGAGAAGTTCCCCTGATCCCTGCTGGTTCTGGTCATTCTCACTGACTTGTGACAATTCAGTGGAGACCTGGCAGTTTCTACTGGATTGTGCCACTATTGCTAATTTGTATTTGGTGTCCTGACACTACTGAACTGGACTTCTGATACCCTGATAAACAGAGAATGGAATCTCCCCCAAAGACCTACTTCTAAACAGATCCACATCCCCTTATCGTATGTGGCATTTTTTCTACACTATCTTTGTACAGTGGGGATCAAAATATTTGAGAACTCTGAGGCCTCCAGCACATATGTAGAAGAGGACAGACTTGTCTGGCCTCAGTGGGAAAGGATATACCTAATTCTGTAGAGATTCAATGACCCAGGGCAGGGAGATGCAAAGGAAACACCCTCTCAGAGGTAAAGGGGAGAGAAAAGGAAGAAGAACTCTGGGAGGAGCAACATTTATTTATAATTAATAATTAATTAATAAAAATTCCTACACTTTACCTCTTCAGGAATTTAGGTGGCAGCCTTCCATTATTTTTTTGGTTTCCAAACCAGTGATGTAGAGCAGGCTCATATCTCCAGATACTCTCTATTAAATCACCAGCTCCTTCAGAACAACTAGTGTGTCACTCATTAATATCAATTTGTAGTGAAATAATCACAGGTTTAGACTTAGTTAGATGCTGGTTTAAATATTCAACTCTAGTAATTAAAATATTTGTGATATAAGGCAAATGAATGTCTTTACCTGAATATTAGTATCATGTTCTGTATTCAAAGAAAAGTCCTGTTAACAACTGGACATATTCTAAATTCTTGGTTCATAGTAGTGAATTCATGGCTCAAAAAATGGCTAAGGGACCTTTTGCCTTTTTTTTTTCCATTCCTTGTAGACTTGATAGAAAGTAAATGCTGAAGAAATATCAGTTGGATAATGGACTGTGGGATTGGGCCAGAGAATAGGAAGATAATAAAACTAATTAAGATGTTATGAAGTCAGTAAAAATCTTTTTATTATTTATTGACTACATATTTTGGCTCTCAGTCAGTGCATCTTCTGGCTAGAAAGCAAACTTTAGCCTCCCCTTTTTAAGAGGAGAACTCTTTAGAGGGTGAGCCAAGTAAGTGTCCTCTCCCTCATTTTTACAATTTAAAAGGTTTAAGGACAATCTACAAATGGGATCACAGAACAACATTTGAGGTTGCTTTGGTTCAGAGACAAATGTATAGTTTTTGGAAGAAATTCAACCAAATATTTATGAACACATATTATTCTGTTGCTTACTGTGTCTGAGGAATTGGTAATAAAAGATATATAAGACTTGGCTGATGTCTGTAGAATCTCATGGTTTGGAGCACCAGAGTGGCAAATTTGAAATTAATATAATGCAGTGTGCAGTATGCTGTGAAGGAGATACATATAAAGTTCCGGGACAGCAGAGGCAAGGAAGCAATCATTGCCTGTGACTGTTGAACTCTCTTCACAGAAGTCTCCTGTGAGATAAGAGTGGCAGAACAAAGAGGAGTCCATCAGAAGGAGACAGGGCAAAGGTATGAGGGTTTATTTTATCTGAGAAGATCTAGAGAGTGTGGAGAGCTGAGGGAATTTGAGGAGTTTCATCTGAAAGTCTTGATAACCCAGCCAGCTAATCTAACATGGTTCCTAAATTCATTAGAAATGTGCTACTCAGAGAAGGCAAGTACCAAATTTTGTGCATGTTACACTCATAGACTTTAGACTGGGGATGCATATGAATGCGGACCATGCCACTTCATAGACTATTTAGAAATTACTTTGAAAGAGTGGTGTGTGTGTGTATGTTTGTGTGTATGTTTTCATGTGCTTTTGCATGTGGATGTGTGAATATATGTGTGTGTTTCAATGTTCATGTGGAATAGCAATGCTGATGCAGGAGACACTCTGACCTTAGAGAAATCTCTTTTTCTTCCTAGTCTTCAGTCCTGACAATAAGCCGAAAGTTTGAAAGGTGAAAGAAGAGAATTTCCAAGTCCCTTCAAAGTCCCAGACTTCCTGTGAATACATGTGGGAAGTGTGTTGATCTAGGTTTCTCCTTGGACAGTGAAAATAGTGTGAGGATGCCACCAATGAAACTGTATTGTTCTCAAGAACTCCAAAGAGATCCCTAGTCTATTCAACATGCCAGTAGCATCTTTGTTAGTAGATTGCCTGAAAATTTGAAATTCTATTATTTAAACACAGCAAAGTTCTCTAAATCTGCTTGGAAAGAGCTGGAGTTTTCAAATAAATTAACTACAACCAAAAAGTTCCCTTGGCTGAGCTAACCCCAATATAAAAAAGAATGCATCAAACATTCCCTTTACATTAGTTACTTTGAAAAAAAATCTCATTTAAGTTGTATAGAGAAACTGATAGTTTTTGATGATAAGGAAGTATCCTGAAGGCCCCAAGCTTTCATCCTAGAATAAAGATAACCTGCATAAACCATATGACTCCAAACAGTCTAAACCAGTAGTTCTCAATCTATGGGTGGTGATCCCATTTGGACCACATATCAGATACTTACATTATGGTTCATAACAACAATACTAAAGTTATGAGACATTAATGAAATAATTTTATGGCTGGAGGGTCACCACAACATGAGGACCTGTGAAAGGTCACAGCATTAGCAAGGTTGAAAACTACTGCTCTAAAATAACAGTGCTGGATAACAGTCATGGACTACTGATGCTCCTGTGCACCAAAGAAGGTTTGGCAATTATTACATGTTGTGTCTAGAGGAAGAATTAAGATACTGTTTAGTGAGAGCCAGAATGATAGGCATTGAGTTCAAGTAAGTTTGAGTGGTTTGCCTGATTCTGCCTCAGATTTATCACATGTCCTTTGCCATGCAAAAGTTTAGGTTTTTCTAAAGTAAGTCTTCCCATAAATATAGATAGATAGATAGATAGATAGATAGATAGATAGATAGATAGATAGATAGATAGAGGTATAGAGATAGAGATAGATGATATATAAATAGAGAGAGAGAGATAATAAACTCAAAATATTGCATACAGGTACAAGCAAAAATCTCTCTGATTCATTCTTAATATTAACATTTTCAGTTTCATAAATGTTTGGCTAATCCATTACTATGACATAGCCAAACCTCCTTCTGAATTTGATGTTTCTCACAATAGAGATTTCAGTGATTTCTGTTCCTGGTTTAAAGGTAGGTTCAATGCATTGGCAGGAAGAACAGAAACCCTGCTGTGCTGCTCACTCATGTGCTCTGTGTCCTGCTGAAGAGAGTCAAATGGTTACTTCAGTCCTGCAAAAGCTCCATTAGATGAAGAGCAGCTTCCAAAACAGAGACAATTATATTTGCCCCAGTTTCTTGGGCATTTCTACTTGTTTCATTAGCATTGCCCTGTATTTGGTATTATCAATGTATTTGGTAATATCAATGGTCTCAAATTCACCCACAAGTGAAATTGAGCTGCAACAGTTTCCCAAAACCAACTGTGATGTGTTGTTAGTATCTCCATCCACAGCTTTACTGGACATTTCAAGCATTCCTTTGCTGTGCTTTACCTAGCCTGAACCCTGGAAAGCTTGGTAGAAATATGCTACATCTGATAGAGCAAGAATAGAGAGAACTTTCATCTCCTCAGTTCATAAGGATTTGGAAGCTCTTTCAAAATTCATTTTTCATGTTATCAACTTGATTTTTTTTTCTCAAAAATAGAAAGCCAGCAGGAACAAGGGAAAACCAGGCTATGCTTCCTTATCAAAGAAGAGCACCCAAAATAAATAGATGCATTCATCAAAAAGTTCTATTAAATCAGTTTCAAAGATATGAAGCCAAGTTTGTGTTGGATAAGAATAATAAAGTAGCTCCCACCCCTAACTCAAATGAAAAGTCAAAGGCTTAGAACCAAGGATTTACCAGTGCAAAGAGGGGATAAAATGCAAGGAATGATGGAGCTGAACTAGATGAAGTTTGTAGGTATAGGTATTGATGAAGTTAGTAGTAATAGTTGACTTTCCAATTCATAAGACAAATTTACCCGCCTAGCCATTCTTTAATTCAGTATTTGTGCAGGGATGTTATGTGTCAGGCACTACTTTGCTAATCTTGGAAAGGTTGGAATAGGTCAGTTAACAAGAGACAGAAAAAAAATCTCACTATTGATCTTACCTGGAGATACTAATACTGTGTGTAAGTATTCAAAAACAGATAAACTGATCATCTGTGATAGTGAAAATACCAATCTATGTTTAAAGTCCAACAACAACAAAACCCAGTGCTAGAAATGAAGGGAATAAGTGGGAATGCAAAATAGTAGAGCCACTTTGGTAATCAATTTGGCTATTTCTTAGAAAGCTAACCATACGCTTTACCTTATAATCTAGCCATCCTATTTCTAGAAGTTTACTCAACCCTGCAGCAGTAGAAGTGATCCTGGAACAGTACTTGTGGCATTCCACCACACAGCTTTGTCTACCTACAAATGTACATAGAACTCTGTCTGTCACATGTGCCTCAAAGGAAGGTTTGTGATTTGTAGTAAGCACACAGTAGATTTGGCTTTCTACGGGGTTTAGTGCATCAACAATAATGTTATGCAAAGTAATGACTTACCTGAAATCTGATGGCTGTTTTGAAATGATATGGAGATATGGTGACTAGATGGTATGTGGAAAATTGGGTTAAAATGGAAGAAGCAATATGTGCACAACCTTATGATAGAAGAAATGGCGAACCAGACTATCTGGTGGCCTAGAGCCAGGAGGGAACAAGGGGTGTGAGAAGCCAGATGAAGTGAAGAAATTGCTCACAAGCTCCTCTCAGAGAGTTTGATCTTCATTTGAAAATGCCGTGCAATTTTATTGCGCCATTGAAGTGGTTCCTGTTCAAATTTACATTTCAGATTATTACTCTTCATCTTAGAGAACTATCTGCAGACCCCTGCTGCCTACAAAGCATCCAGAATCCACCCCAGGGATTCAGTAACTCCATCACACAAGTTTCTGATGTCTTTTATCAAGGCTTGGGCTCCTTTAACCCAATTGAAAGGTCTTCTATAATCTGTGTGAGGTCCTTCTTCCTTCATCTTACTTTGAACATGACTTTCTAGCTAGTGACTCTGCTGGAGTCTGTGGATCCTCTTACCCAGAATACCTACCACTGCAATTCCCAGTGAGCTATACTGATGGCAGCAGGGTCTGAGAGATGTGATTTTAATAAGCCATAGACTCTAACCCAGATAAAACTAGTCATAGTAACAACAACAGCTAATACTGTCATAAAATGTCGCCACGTCTATCTCATAACCAAGTCATAGAGCAGATGCCACCAGTATGCCTGTTTATAAGTGAAGCAAATAAGGAATAAAACATTTAAATAATTGGTTTGTTTATATCTGTAAGCCATTTTTTAATTGGGTTATTTGGTTTCTGGAGTCTAACTTCTTGAATTTTTTGTATATTTTGAATATTAGCCCTCTATCAGATGTAGGGTTGGTAAAGATCTTTTCCAAACCTATTGACAAGGTCCTTTGCCTTCCAGAAGCTTTTCAGTTACATGAGGTCCCATTTGTCAATTGTTGATCTTAGAGCCTGATCCATTGGTGTTCTGTTCAGAAAAATTTCCTCTGTGCCAATGTGTTCAAGGCACTTCCTCACTTTCTCTTCTATTAGATTCAGCATATCTGGTTTTATGTGGAGGTCCTTGATCCACTTGGACTTGAGCTTTGTACAAGGAGATAAAAATTGGATCAACTGCATTCTTCTACCACCAGTAGAAGACCACCAGTTAGACCAGCACCTCTGTTGAAAATGCTTTCCCCCCCCCGATATTGTGGTTTGGTTTCTTTGTGAAAGATTAAGTGACCATAAGTGTGAGAGTTTTCTATTCTATTCCATTGATCTACCTGTCTGTCTCTGTCCCAATAGCATTCAGTGTTCTCACCATTGCTCTGTAGTACAGCTTGAGGACAGAGATGTTGATTCCCACAGAAGTTCTTTTATTATTCAGAATTATTTTTTCCTATACTAGGATTTTAGTTATTCCAGATGAATTTGAGAATTACTCTATCTCTGTGAAGAATTGAGGTGGAATTTTGACAGGGATTGCATTGAATCTGTAGATTGCTTTTGATAAGATGGTCATTTTAATGTTAATCCTACAGATCCATGAGCATGGGAGTTCTTTCCATCTCCTGAGATCTTCTTAGATTTCTTTCTTCAGAGACTTGAAGTTCTTGTCATACAGATCTTTCACTTGCTTGGTTAGAGCTACAAGAAGATATATATTAATTGTGATATATTATTTCCCTAATTTCTTTCTCAGGTCATTTATCCTTTGTGTCTTTTTTGATTCATTTCTGTTAATTTTATATCCAACCACTTTGCTGAAGTTGCTTATCAGATGTAGGAGTTCTTTCTTATAATTTTTGGGTCACTTATGTATACTATCATATCATCTGAAAATAGTGATACTTTGACTTCTTCCTTTCCAATTTGTATCCTTTTGACTTTCTTTTGTTGTCTAATTGATCTAGCTATAACTTTGAGTATTATCTTGAATAAATAGGTGGGCAGCCTTGTCTTGTCCCTGATTTTAGTGGGATTGCTTCATGTTTCTCTCCATTTAATTTGATGTTGGCTGTTGGTTTGCTGAACATAAGTTCAGGTGTGAGCCTTGAATTCCTAATCTTTCCAAGAGTTTTACCATGAAGAGGTGTATTTTGTCAAAGGCTTTTTCAGCATCTAACGAGATGATCATGTGATTTTTTCCCATTGAGTTTGTTTATATAATGGATGACGTTGATGAATTTCTATATATTAAACCATCCCTGCATCCCTGGGATGAAACCTACTTGATTGTGGTGAATGATCATATTGATGTATTCTTGGATTCAGTTTGTGAGAATTTTATTGAGTATTTTTGCACTGATATCCATAAGCAAATTTATTCTGAAGTTCTCTTTCTTTGTTGTGTCTTTGTATGACTTAGGTATCGGTGTAACTGTGGCTTCATAGAGTGAATTAGGTAGTATTCCTTCTGTTTCTATTATGTGGACTAGTTTGAGAAGTATTGGCATTAGGTCTTTTTTAAGGGTCTGATAGAATTCTGCACTAAAACCATCTGGACTTGGGCTTTTGTTTTTGTTGTTGTGAAACTTTTAATGACTGTTTCTATTTCCTTAGGGCTTATGCGACTATTTAGATGGCTTATCTGCTCCTGATTTAACTTTGGTACCTGGTATCTGCCTAGAAAATCATTCATTTTATCTAGATTTTTCCAGTTATTAGGCCTTTGTAGTAGGCTCTGATGATTTTTTAAAATTTCCTCAATTTCTCTTGTTATGTCTCCCTTTTTTATTTCTGATTTTGTTAATTTGAATACGGTCTCTGTGCACTTTAGTTAGTTTTGCTAGGGTTTATCTAGCTTGATGATATTTAAAAGACCAGATCTTAGTTTTGTTGATTCTTTGTATAGTTCTCTGTTTCTAATTGGTTGACTTCAGCCCTGAGTTTGAGTATTTCCTGCCATCTACTTTACTTGGGTGTGTTTGCTTCTTTTTTGCTTCTAGAGCTTTCAGATGTGCTTTCATGTTGCTAGTGTAAGATCTCTTCAATTTCTTTATGAAGGTACCCAGTACTATGAATTTTCCTGTTAGCACTCCTTTCATTGTGTCCCATAATTTTGGGTATACTGTGTTTTCATTTTCACTAGATTAGAAAAAGCTGTTACTTACTTTCTTTATTTCCTCCTTGACCAAGTTATCATTGAGTAGTGAGTTATTCAGTTTCCATGAGTATATAAGCTTTCTGTTGTTTTTGTTGTTATTGAAGACCA
The DNA here is from genome assembly GCF_011762505.2 of Arvicanthis niloticus. Taxonomy (NCBI): domain Eukaryota; kingdom Metazoa; phylum Chordata; class Mammalia; order Rodentia; family Muridae; genus Arvicanthis; species Arvicanthis niloticus. The sequence continues at coordinate 47,304,336 of NC_047668.1, read as the reverse complement.
GGCTTAATCTGTGGTGATCTGATAGAATGCATGGGATTATTTTAGTCATTTTATATCTGTTGAGGCTTGTTTTGTGTCCAATTATATAGTCAGCTTTGAATAAGGTACCCTGATATGCTGAGAAGAAGGTATATTCTTTTATTTTAGGGGGAAATGTTCTGTGGATATCTGTTAAGTCCATTTGGTTCATAACTTCTGTTAGTTGCACTGTGTCTCAGGTTTATTTTTGTTTCCATGATCTGTTCATTGGTGAGAGTGGGGTGCTGAAGTATCCCACTATTATTGTGTGAGGATCAATGTATTTTGATCTTCAGTAATAATTCTTTTTCAACTGTGTGTGCCCTTGCATTTGAACATAGATATTCAGAATTGAGATTTTTTTTGGTGAATTTTTTCTTTGATGAGTATTAAGTGTCCTCTCCCATCCCCTTTAATAACTTTTGGTTGAAAGTCTATTTTATTATTGCATATTATAATGGCTACTCCAGCTTGTTTCTTGAGACCATTTGCTTAGAAATTTTTTGCAGCCTTTTAGTCTGAGGTAGTACGTCTGTCTTTGTCACTGATGTTACCTGTATGCACAAAATTCTGGGTCCTGTTTATATATCCAGATTGTTAGCCTGTGTCTTTTTTATTAAGGAAATAGAGTCCATTGGTGTTGACAGATATTAAATACTAATGATTATTAGTACCTGTTATTTTTGTGGCTATTGGTGATATTATGTTAGTATGGTTCTCTTCTTTTGGTTTTGTTATGAGATGACTAATTTCTTGTTTTACTTGGGTGTAGTTCCCTTCTTGTGGTGGAGCTTTCCATCTATTATCCTTTGTAGGGCTGGATTTGTGAAAAGATATTGTGTAATTTGGTTTTATCATAGAATATCTTGGTTTCTCCATCTACAGTAATTGAGAGTTTTGCTGGATGGATGTAGTACCCTGGACTGGTATTTGTGTTCTTTTAGGGTTTGTATGACATCTGTCCAGGATCTTCTGGCTTTTAGAGTCTCTGTTGAGAAGTTTGGTATAATTCTGATAAGTCTGTCTTTATATGTTACTTGGCCCTTTTCCCTTACCACTCTTAATATTCTTTCTTTTTTCCGTGTATTTAGTGTTTTAATTGTTATGTGATAAAAAGAATTTCTTTTCTGGTCCAATTTATTTAGTGTTCTGTAGGTTTCTTGTATATTTACGACTATCTCCTTAAGTCAGGGAAGTTTCCTTCTATGATTTTGTTGACAATGTTTCCTGGCCCCTTGCCTTGGTAATCTCTCTTTTCTATTCCTATTATTTTTAGGTCTGGTCTACTCATTGTGTCCTGAATTTCCTGGATCTTTTGGGTTAGAAGCTTTTTGCATTTTGTATTTTCTTTGACTGTTGTGTCAATATCTTCTATGGTATCTTCTATGCCTGAGATTCTCTCTTCTATCTCTTGTATTCTGTTGGTGATGCTTTCACCTGTAACTCCTAATCTCTTTTCTAGGTTTTCCATCTTCAGGGTTCCCTCCATTTGTGAGTTTTTAATTGGTTCTATTTCCATTTTTAGATCCTGGATGGTTTTGTTCAATTCCTTCACCTGTTTGATTGTGTTTCCCTGTATTTCTTTAAGAGATTTATGTGTTTCTTCTTTAAATATTTCTACCTGTTTAACTGTGTTCTCCTGTATTTCTTTAAGGGAATTATTTATGTCCTCTTAACATCCTCTATCATCTTTATAAGATGGGATTTTAGGTCAGAATCCTAATTTTCTTGTGTTCTATCTAGAGCTTGCTGTGCTGGGAGAACTGGGTTCTGAATGTGCCAAGTGGCATTAATTTCTGTTCCTTATGTTCTTGTGCTTGCCTCTTGCTGTTTAATTATCTCTGGTGTTAACTGGCCTTGCTGTCTCTGACTGGTTCCTGTCACTTCTGGGAGCTTGGTTATGATGGACCACCTGGGAGTCGAGCTGTCTCTGGAAATGGGCGTGGTGGTGACTAGAGCACCTGATCTGCTCTGGGGGACAGTTGTGGACTGCAAGAATGATGTGTCTCCTGCAGGGAGGATAGGTCCTGTATCCACTGGGCACTGTGGGAGTCCCAGTTAGACTATATATTATGGCAGGGGGTGTCTCATTTGTGAGCTTGATTGTGACAGACTTCCTAGGAGTCAAGCTGTCTCTGGGTATGGGAGGAGGTCTGGAGTGCTAGCCTTACTGGTAGTTTCTAATCAGTGTCATTTCTTTCATGGATCCCTGGAATAACCAGGCTTTTGTACAAGGAGATTTTAGTTATATAGCATGTGTTGTCTAAACAGTTAAGAGCAGGGGCTACATGTGTACTCAGACATCTCAAACTGGCCTTAAGGCATTACCAATTATTGTCTTTGAGCAGCTTAGAGCTTATGCAATTTCTCTACAGCTCTTTCACTATTGGAAACTCAGAGGTTGGATGCAATTACAGTGTGCATTCACATGTGTTTGTGCATTCATGTGCTTTTGTTTAGTGAGTATAGTGTATGGTATGACTCTGAAAGAACATCCCACAAAAGACACTTTCAAACTGTGTACTCTTTTCTTCCTTCCACAAATTATTTTGTTTCTTAGTCTAGGATTACAGATGTCAGATTTTTGTAAGAAAGATGGCTCTCCTGTAACCAGAACCTTGCTTGAAGAGTGATGAAACCTACATGATTAAGCTGTAAGCTGACATTTCTCTGGGATTTCCTTTCCCCTTAATGAGATCAAGAGATCCTGCTCTGAGCCTGGCTTCTCCCAACACTAAACTTCAAAGGGATCAATTTCTTGATAGGCAGAACTTCTGCCCCATATATGTGGTCTCAAAATGAGTTTTTTCCAGCTTTGGGAAGACTTGCTTGCTTCTTTTTTGTCTTCTTCAAGCTATCAGAAAGCAGGTCAGGAGGCACTGCAATAGGCACTGTGGAATCATCAATCAAAGAAGTGCAGAGACTCTGCTGCCATTATCTTCTCTGGCTTCTCCCCTAGTGGTTCCTCTTTGTGTAGTCAAAGGAAATTCAGCACACAGAGAACTTTCTGCTTTTGAAGATACATGTACTTATATAAATTATTAGTAATTATAAGAAGAGTCATGGTTATGAATGCAATGACAGATCAGCTAAAATGTATGTAGGGTTTATTTTACTCTATCAAAGACTATTCCTACTGATAATGGGATAAATGATTCCTATTAAAACTATTTTTATATGGCTGTCACGTTAACATGGCTTACAAAAATTCCTTCTTTTTTCTTGCTGACTTTATATTATCTTTTTAGAATTTATGTATTAAAATTTTTGATTTTTAAGAATTATTTATTTTCTTTTTGAAATTATAGTGTAATCACATTATTTTCTCTTTCCTCCCTCCCTCCAAATCTCCTAAATTCTCTTTCTTGATTTCTTTCAAATCCATGCCCTTAAAAAAAGAACTTAATTGTAGTGACAAACATATATATGTATATGAGATATCATCATTTTAAAGATTTATTTTAATTTAACTATATGTTGGATGTCTAAGAGTGTACAAATGAAAGCAGGTGACCATGCAGACCAGAGGCATCAAATTCCCTGGAGCTGGAGTTATAGGAAGTTATACTACCCAGTGTGGGAGCTGGGACTGATACTCACTCCTAACAACTGAACCATCTCTTTAGCCTTCAAGATGTTAGGTTTTATTATATAATAGTTTCTGTTGCATAGCTCTGTAATTACAAACTTTCTATCTAATTACATTGCTTTATTCAGCCTTCTAACAGTGTTCCACCTTTTGCTGGAATGCTAACAGTCAGAAAAGCCAGTGCTTGCTTAGATCTTTCTCTTCTATGCTTCTATAATTACCATTACATGTTTACTTTTCCATATGAACTTTAACACAAACTTCTCTGGTTGCAATGAAATGACAGTATATTTTTATTAAGGTTAATTACATTTTTAAATTATGTTAAGAAAAATTGACATCTTAGTTGAGTTGTCCTGTTGGAACATTCTGTTTACTCAAGTGTACATATATGATTCTCTGGTGTGCTTTATTGTGGGTCTTTGCTGCTATGGTATTTTTCATAATATTTTTTAAGCTGTTACTAATGCAATGAATGTAAACAGCAGCAGCAGCATTTTAATTTCTATCCTATTACATTAATACATATTTGATTTTGGAATTGTCTTTGTCATTGACAAGGTAGGATTATTGAGTATAATAATGTCATCTACAAATATTGATAACCTGGCTGTTATTTTTACATTTGTAGAGCCATAGTCATTTGCATTTATCTGTTTACATTAGATAATACCCTATGTACAGTATTTTCTGAAATAGTGGAAGAATATTTTTATGACTGTGATTCTATATCTATGAATTTAGTTTCAAGTATTTGGAACTTCTAAAATGTTTTATCCTTAGCATTTGTAGTTATCTTTGTCACTAGGTAAGTAGTGTTGTGCTCCCCTTAGCAACCTTGTGTTATGCACACTTATTGCCAGCTTCATAGTTGCATTATAAGCTTTAGTGTTTATCTGTTGATTGTATAATAATATTAAATTCTATTTCTCTTTCTTGTCACTTCTCTCAATTATTTTCTGCTTCGTCAGATCAATATGTCTGCCCACTGTTTTTGGATTAGGTATGAAAAGCCCCATAATCCACTTGTGGAATTCACCTGTTTACAAAATTTAGTTACTTTTTAAATTTATTCCATGCGAAGGGTTTATAACCTGAATGTTTTGCTTTTTTCTTTATTTAAAACTATATTAAACTATTCTATTTTAGTATTACTTAAATTTTAGATTGTATTGCTATACGTAAAGTATGATTAAAACAAAAGAAAAGCAAACAAAAGGGCTGAGGCCTTGAAGATTTTGTCCCCAGATGGTGACAATATTAAAGAGAAACTGACTCATAAATACTTTGTACTAATCTTTGGGTCAATCTAGTGAATAAAAAATCATTCTTTGATGGTGTTACTGAGAAGCAGTAAAATTTAGGAGGTTCTTTGAAATTATTTAAGGGAAGTAGATCACTGAAAACACATTTTTGCAAAGTCTTTCTCCCTCCCCCTCTCCTCCTTGTCCTCTTTCTTCCTGTCCTCCCACCCTCTTCCTACCCAATACTTCTTCCCCCTCTCTCATCTCCCCTTTCTCAGTCCCTTCTCCTTCTCTTCTCTCCCTCTCCTTCTCTTCCTCTTCTCTCTCCTCCTCTCTCCTCTTACTTCCCTATTCTTTCTTCTAATATGAAATGGCCTGCTTTACTACTCTATGCTTATACTATGATTTTCTACACCACCACGACCACATAACTTGACTCAAAGTTACTAAAACCATAAGCCCAAATAACATTTACCCCTTTAAGTAGTTTTAATCTTTTTTAAAAGATTTTTCCACAGTGAAGGAAGTTGGCTAAAACATTTGCAAACCAGCTTCCACTCCCTCACCTACAATCTTGCTTAATTCTTGGCTCTACTTATACCATATGCATGTTTATAGTGTCATGATCTGCTCCAGCCAGCTCTGCTCTGGCTCTTAATATAGTTTTCGAAAACAGTTTGAGTGGATGGTGTAGTTGGGTCCTTTCATGTTTAGAACTAGCACTCTCAAGCCTTGTTGCTTTAGTGTCAGCATAATCAGGTGCTCTGGAATGTCTTCAAAGATTCTCATAGTGTACATTGCTGTACATCTGTTCTTGAGAAGCATGAGAACTACGTTGTCTTCTGAATTGGTTTAAAGGTCCCCAAAAGTTCTTTTTTGTTTATGATTTGTGGGATGGGGCGACATGTCAGAATTAATGTCTCTGTGTCAACTTGCACATGAACAGTTTGTTTTTTTTTTTACTTTTTTGAGGAGGTTGTCTTAGATTTTAGTTTTAAATATCTGTTCCAAAGCAGTGATCAGAATTTCCCATCGTACCTTCTGTCTAAATATTTTTGATTGAACCCTTTTCTCTCATTACTATTCTGTTAACCCTGTCTTTCCTCTTTTCTGATACATTATGTTTACTTCTACTATCCATTGGCAAACTTTGACTTTTTCATTGTCTCTCATGAATTCCATTAATTCTTATGATATAGAGTTCCAGCACCTTTTCTTGTTGTTTTATGTTTTTATTGTTTAAATTTCTGATTTATTTGTGGTCTCTTTGTTAGGTGTAGAGTGTTATGCTTTGGCTTTCCGGATGTACATTTTTAATTTAGTTTTTGTAAAAGTGGGGTATCAGAGGAAATGTTTGATCTGGTGATCTCTCTTTTGCTACTGTGCAGCTTTGTACAGAGCTGGATATTTTCCTGCTTGACAATTGGTGACAAAGGAGGTTTACTGAAGCTTACCATCTTCTACCTCTTCACTAAAGTGAAGATTTCTTGCAATGAATATGTGGATACTGGTAAGAGAAAGAAAGGGATTAGCAAATGCCATTCTCCTTCATGTATGCAGGAAACTTGTGTCCTGTTACCACTCCATTGGTAACAAACATGTAAAGACATCATTTGAGCAGCATTGTAGATGTTGCCCATGTTAGAAGTAATCAAGAAATCTACTGAATAAATAAGCAAATGCATTATAAAAGCAATTTGCCTTGTATGTGAGTTGAGATAAGATAAATGATAGAATAAGATCAACAGAGCAATATTATTTAGCCAAATTTATCAGTTTCATACTGAACTATCTAAGAAATCCTATCAATACATTATTGATGAGAAAGCCTTTGGGAATCCAAATAAAATCTAGACAAAATAAGAGTATACTTTTGTATATAAATTGGTCATAATGATATCTAGGGAAATATTACTTCAAATGTCTGCAACCAAAGCTACACAGGATAAAAACATGGTTAATAAATAACCTTGGGCAAGTTCGCCTTGTGGTTCCTCAGAGGCACCACATGAAATTCATAATCTGACTTGGCTGAGCAGTGGCAAGTGTTGTGTGGAGCACCTGGCATACCCATCGGTAGCCAGTGCACTGTCTCCACTAAGACTCAGTCTGAGCTCTCCACTCTGAGGCTGTATTCCTTTCTTCCATTTCTGGTGTCTGATACAGAGATCTGGTTACTGTGGCAACAAACATGGCCTTTCTGAGGAGGTGTGGGAGTCTGAGGTGCTTGATACAACCTGCTATTACATGTTTTTGCCTGGTTTCACACAAGCATACATTTATGCTTTGTGGAGACAAAAGTTGATGAAGTGAGTCCCAAGGTCTTATTTCCCATGAGAACACTGGGATCCTCTGTATGTATTTCCAGGAACAATGTAGCATAGTAAGAAAGTTTTCCATCAAAAGAAATTTATAGACAAGACATTTTCTGATTTGTTTCTGGGACTTCATTCTTCATTTTACCTTATCTTTCTTCCTTTCCTTACTTTTATTATAAAGGGACAACTTTGAAACATTCAGCACTTCACAGAACCAGTGCAAGGAACTTGCAAATTAAAAATGGACTAGAATGGTATCAGAAGTGTTATGATAGACAGGAAGGAATACAAGAGTGAGAACTAAGACACAAGATATCCCACTGTCTTTCAGAAGAGAAATTGCTTCTGTATATAACTTTTTCTTACACTAAGTCTAGATAAAAGTCAGTAGAACCATGGGAAAGACAAGGCATGTGACCCTGGAAGCAGATTAAGCTAGCTATCAGGAACAAACAAGTAAGCATGATCAGTTTCAATTCCTACTTCACAGTTTCTCCCTTCAGTTCCCACCCTTCCTTCTCATCTTGATTGACATAACCCTTAAAGTGAAATAAACATTTTTCTCAAACAGTTTCTTTTGGTCATTGTTGCACATCGCAAATAAGTTTGTAGTTTACCATGTCTGGACAGCTTTCCTTAGCACAAAATAGAGGACTCTCTTTTCTCAGTGGGGGCTTCCTCTTCTCCACCTGATCTGGAGAGCCCAATCTACACTCTACCTGGAGAAGGTCACATAATCCCTGGTGAAATTATAGGTTCAACTATCTGGAGTGCCTCTCCATGCAAATGAGGTCTCTCTAGCCAATGAAACTTCACCCTAAGAAAAACCCTTTCCTGCTCTCTAAGATACACACACACACACACACAGAGACACATATATATGTATATATATATATATATATATATATATATACATATATATGTATATATATACACATATGTATATATATGTATATATGTGTATATATATATACATATATATATATATATATATATATATATATATATATATATATGGCCTTGGTTCTCCCCAAATACAGTGTAAGTTTACAAGCCTACCCTGAATAAAGGCATGTATACAAGCAAAAAACTGTAAGCAGTTGGAAGTTCTTCAAAGTGGAACTGAATGGGCTTTGGAGTGGTGTGAAGCAGACTATCATGACATTCACTGTATTTTAGATTTCATTGGAAGTAGGTCTTTTATTAGAAGAAACACACCATATAAAGCATAAGTGTCACACATTGTGTGACAACTGAATATGGACAACATGAAAGGTGTTCCTCTTGATCTCTTTCTTGAAAGAATACAATAGAAGGCAGGAACTATACAACTACAAAGAAATAAAAACACAGGAGATTAAAATATAAGTCAGGGCTAGACTATTATTATAAAATACCTATTTTCTGAACTTTGGAGGTTAAAAGGTTGGGGGGTTATTCAAACACAGAGTTCTTGTTAAAGTTTGAGTTTTTCATTTTGTAATTCAGGAAGGAAACAACATTTGATTCAATGACTCTCATGACCAGTGTACAATATATATTCAGTCATATCACATCTACCTACTTTTTTAACCATATACATATTATTCTTGCTACTAAAGATACTAAAGAAGATACTAAAGTACCTTTACTGGATTATAAGTTAAACAGGTAAATATGGAATTTACCATCAAGAAGTGAGAAATGTTATAAATTACTATGAAACAAAAACGAAACAAACAAACAAACAAAAAGATGTCATGTTCTGAGGGTCTGTGGGAAGTTGGCAATAGAAGACAGTGCAGCAATGAACAGGAATGTCTTTTTATAAGCAATGTTTGTGTATAGACATAAGTGTCAGAGGGCATATTACAAAGGTGACATCAACACAAAAGGGCTATGCTTCCTTAGGAGACAGTAAACATGGCATGTTAGAAGATGGGGTTGTGAATCTAATATGTTCACTTTTAATATATTTGTATTTATTTTTGAGACTTTCATAAACACATATAATTTGTTTTGATTATATCCTCTTTTTCCACTTCTAACTCCTCCTACTTCTCCCACCTAGCAAGTCCCCTACCCAACATCAACTTTACCTGTGTGTATATGTGTATGCCCAAATCCAATAGTATGCTTATAAAGAATGACACTCTTAAAGAATACAAACTCTACCTTCCTTAGCAGCCAACAGCTTCTCTGCTAGGGGTGGGACCTTGTGTTCTCCTCCCTTATCTGTGCTGCAGTGTTGACTGGCTTTGTCTTCTGCAGGTTTTATACAGGAAACCACAGCTCCTGTGAGCTCATAAGTGTGGTGGTCCTGTCATGTTCTGAAGACACTGATCACTGTAGGTTTTGTTGTTTATTTTCTTTGAGTGTGTTTGTGTGTGTGTGTCTCTCTCTCTTTCCCTGTGTGTGACTGTATCTGTGTGTATATCTGTCTGTCTCTCTGTGGGTATGTGTCTCTGCATATGTGTTTATCTGCCTGCGTCTTTTTGTCTGTCTGTCTTTCTCTCTCTCTCTCTCTCTCTCTCTCTCTCTCTCTCTCTCTCTCTCTCTCTCGTGTGTGTGTGTGTGTGTAAGATACAGAGTGCAGAAGGAAAGTGAAATAGGGTATAGGAAAGTTGTCTTCAGCTTTTTAGGTAAGAGTTGAAATGAAGATAGAATACCTGGAAAATGACTATGGATTGATTAAAGATATAGGACAATAGGGTGAAATGATACTATTTTTTTTTAGATGAAGATGAATTAAAATTCATACTTGGGAGGTCTAAGCATAGTTCCCTTCAGATGCACTAAGTTTGAAATGCCAGTTAAAAACTGAAATGGAAAATCCTCTGTTGGCCTTTGGTCCAGCTGTGTACACCATAGGCGAGAAGTGAAACTGCAAGCACATGGTTAGCATTGAAGCTATGACACTGCATTAGACTTCAGGAGCAGATATGTAGAAAGAGCAGCACATCAAGGGAAAGAGAAAAATCTCCCCTGAGTGGAGCTGACACTTTTAATAAGTGGAGATTAGCCAGCAAAGAAAATTTGCAAGGCACTTCCTAAAAAGTAAGGAAAATAAAAGAGAAAGCATACAGCTAAAGGATTCTAAAGAACACATCACCAGTTGACATGCGGTATGGATGAGGGAAATTTCTCAAAGATCCCTGTATACATGAAGAGCTACAGCAACCAATGGCTGTAGATAGAAAATCCATTTTCTCCAGGGAAGACCCCTGTTTGGTTATTTGATCTAATGTAATTTTAATAATCATATGAAAAAAATTTCAATTTTAAAAAGTAACCAAAAAGATATGAAACAGATAATACAATATAACTATGAGTTCCTGATATTTATTCCCCACAGAAACAGGAAAGAGATAGGAACACACATATAAGATATATAGTTTATGATGGCTTTGGTGAAAGGGTCGGAAACTTAGGCATCACGTTGGATAATGTCCCTCTGAGCAAGAAAAATACGAGTTACAAACTGATTTATGAGAAGAACAAGAAGAGAGTGTGGTAAGAACATCATAGAGTCAACCTGAAGGGTTTGATGGTGTTATAGACTGAATCTTAATTGTCTTCCAGAGAATCACATATTAAACACCAGCACATCGGCTTGTGGTGCTATTCTGAAGGCTATGGAGCCTTCAGGAAGCAGATCACAGCTGATAGAAGCATGTCGCTTAAGTGAAACTATGAAGGTTATGTCCCCTTATGGTACTAACCATGGCTCTGTTTTCTTTCTGCCACCATGATGTGAGAGATTCCCCCATCTGAAAACTCCATCCACTATGAACTGTGCCATGCCTCCCCTGACATGGTGCATTGAGATGCACCTGAAACCAAGAGTCAAAATGAATCTTCTGCTCTTAACATGCTTCTGTTAAATATTATTGAAAAAAGTAACAAGAAAACAAACTAATAAATATGGAAGAGAAAATCCAGGCAATCTGGACCTTAATGGATAAAAGGTCAATCCTCAGAAAGAGACAAATATAGAGTTGATACACTTAATATATATCATCTGATGCACATGGAAGCCATTCACTGACAATCACCAAAGTAGACACACAATCTAATTTACCATTTTAAAAGTATCATTCTGGTTGTTGGAAAAGATTCAAATGGAAACAGATATTGCACTGAAGGTTCTTTTAGTAACCCCAGAAATCAGTCATGGTTGGATAGTCTCTAGCAAAAGATACAATATGAAGAACATTTGAAACAATCAAAAAAATTGGGTGTATTTTATGCAATAATTTCTTAAAACAATAATGAAATAAGTGAATTCTTGTCTCTCTAGGTTGGAATGACTACACTTCAATCTTACATGTAATTTTTGAGTGTCATTTTTTATTATTATAGACTATCAGGATTGTAGGGAATTGGAAATAAAGAGTCAGAATAGGTTTAGAATTTGGACCTGTAACCAGCCATCTTCAGTGGAATGACAAGGGACCCAGTAAAAGCATTATGAATTTCAACAGTTCACTTACAAGCTAATTACCAGATCACGGAAAGCTGCTCTCAGGAGCCGTCTGACAGTTTGAGAACACATTGTACATGCCTTCAAATCCTAATCAAGCACTCACTTCCTCTGATTCTGCCTCCTTTATTGTAGATAAATGCTGAAACTCCCACAATGCAATACAGAACGATGCTTAATAACATTTTATCAATTCCCCACTGAGAGCCAAATAGCGAAAGGAACTAAATTTGAATCCAGTTACAGTTTGTACAGACCTGTCTCAGTGGAGAGAAGTGAAAAACTCAGACGCTCTTTGTGAGATTTATTTTTCTTCCTTATTTTTACCTGGTGACTCAAAATTGCTCTCTGAAGACATTATTTGGAGTTCAGCTCTCACTAGCACCTTTTCTAGACTATTACACTAGCTGTACACATACTCAATTAAGTACTTTGGTGTTCAATGACATACTGCATTGAAGAAGGTGAAGAGAGAGAAATAAGATAATATCATCTAATGCTAGAAAGAATGCTGCAAAAACGGAAAGCACCTGTGCATGGCATGTGGCACTGGGAAAAGCACCTGTGCATGGCATGTGGCACTGGGTAAAGCACCTGTGCATGGCATGTGGCACTGGGTAAAGCACCTGTGCATGGCATGTGGCACTGGGAAAAGCACCTGCGCATGGCACGTGGCACTGAGTGAACACTGATAATTTATTTCCTAAGTGGGAGAAAGACCCATATCCAACTTAACTCAGTGAACATTTTTTTTTATCCTGAGAAAATAGTTAAGAGATAAGGTATCTTCTGAAAATCTCCTAGAATCATGCCACTGTTAGGTATTATCAAGTATTAGCTGTCATGAAAAAAGTGGATTTGGGTCCCATGTTGACAAGCTACTTCAGGCATTTGCATAAAGAAAAATGCCTGCTGTTTCTTTTTCTACGTGTATAATTGAGAACAGCACATAATGTCTGAAATGAGATTTCTAAAAGTATTAACTTAGTCTGTCTCAGATACAGTCAAATAACATAGAAATGAACCAGAAAAGACCTTGGGCTTAAACCTGGCCACAGTGCTTCATACTTCTCAGCATGTCCTTCACTAACAGGGGATTCCTTACAGTGTTCTATCAGTGTTTGTTCCACACAGTTGGTTCAAAGACTCTTGTATTGTGAAGAAGACAGTGGTAGACAGAAGAGCAAGTTTACTTCTTTATTGTCAAAAATTTATCTCTGAACTTTGAGAATGTTTTCTGATGGTCTCTGATAACACTAAGGTTTCTAAGCCAAGGATTCTCCAGCAGGAACATGATCCCAATTTATATGCACCAGTCAGATGAGTCCCTTCTCATGCCCCAAGGGCTCAGAGAATAAGAGAAACTCTGAAATCCCGAAGCTCCTCTTTCCAGCCATACTATGAGTAACACAGCCCGATGTGTGCATCTGACCCTTGAGTTTTATAGCTTCCATTAATAACTATAATAAATTTGTTGCTAGGGTAAAAAAAAGTCTCAGGTACTGCTAAGTTCCTGATACATTTGACCCAAGATGTATTAAATGGAAAAAAATGCCCCCCCATCCAGACTTGTAGAAGTATTAGAGCAGTCTAAACATTATTCCAACTCCTTGATTTTGTAGAGAGAGGGGGTGGAAGTAATTTTTCTAAATCTATGCACTTTATAGTGGCTATGTGAAAATTCTTTGGTGTTGTCCCCAAATAAAGATAACTCATGGAATTCGTTCAGATCTCAATAGTGTTGGTTAATAGCTTTGGTTAATGTTAAACCCTCTGAATAGTGATGTTTGCTATGTGTCAAATGAAGTCAATAGATCTATGATGTGGGGTTGTTGAAACATACAAATGGAATGAAAAAACTATCCAGTAATAGCAGAGTACCCAGAACAATTTTCTTCCTTTGAGGTAAGAGTAATTTGTATGAAATCACTCAAGATTTGAGTCCTTTTCCAGTGAAATATGAAAGCTTTCTTAGCCTTCCTTTGCTATGTCAGGTCTCATGTCTAGGCTCTTACTCTTTCTTCAGAAGGAACAGAAGAAGGAACATGGGTCACTGCTTCACATGGAGAGACAGTTTGAAATAGATTCTGTATGAATAGATGACTTATTTTCCTCTGAAAATGGTTCATGTACAAATGGCTCCTGGCTGAGTCCATTTCCTTCCATTTGTGAGACTGGGACATTTAATTTCTCTTGGTTCTTTGGTATGAATGGGATTAAATAGATTAATTTGAATCATTAAGGTGTTAAATGCATTAATTAAGAGCTCTGCTACTTCACATCATTTCCCTGGCCAAATCCCAGTGTGAGCGGGACTCATTGCATTTCAAGGACATCATTTTTTATCCTCCTCACTTTGTTTGCTTGAATAGCAGGGGGGTGGGGGTTGTGCAGTGATCCTGTCAGGTTTGAGTCATGTTCCAGCAGTCTTACCTAGAGAGAAACCTGGACTCTTTAGAATCTGAACACATATTAGTTCTCTCTAAGTGTGGAGTTCACTGTTGGTATTCAAGGTTAGGATAAAACCACATATATCTCTCCAATCCTCTTCAATTTTACATTTTTAAGATATAGAGACTCCCTAAAGTTAATACTATGGAATTAAATAAAATATTTTATATGATTTCCACATTAAGGGTAGAACTTTGACCAAAAAAGATAAACAGTTTGAAAAGATTTGGAGAAATTGGAATTTCTACTAAAATTCTGAAAACAGATCACAAGGCTAAAAATAAATCTTTTATTTGTTGAGAAGTGGGGTTTCTTCCAGGTTGAAAAGTAACAATGATTTTTAAAAATGAACCAAAAATGTTTATTTCTTCTCCTGGTCAAATGTAATAAATATACTAAACCATTACATACGATTTAGGTTGGATCAAGAGCCAAAATAACTGGGGAAAAATAATCTATAAATCTAACTCCAAGGTAGGTACCAGAGGTAGGAGAATAGTTTGGGGTTCAACTTCCATGCCTGCATAAGCTTTTGGTCAAAATAACAAAACCACAAGCTAGACACAATAGTTAGAACTTGGTAGGACACTTTACTGATTGCCAAGGATTTTCTTAGATGCTCCTCCAAAGAAGATGTGTTCTCTGGGACTATGATGCTCAGGAAGAACTTCACAGAGGTGGAGTATATGGTAAAAGAGGGAGGGTATGATGATTTGAATACAAGTGGTCCCAATATGCTAATAGATGTGAATGCTTGATCACAAGGGAGTGTCATTATTTGAAAGGATTAGGAGGTGTCATCTTGTTGGAGTAGGAGTGGCCTTATTGGAGGAAGTGTCACTGGAGATGTATTTTAAGATTTCAAAAGTTCATGCCAAGCCCATAATGTCTCTCTTCCTGCTGCTGGATGTAGAACTCTCAGTAACTTCTCCAGCCCATGTCTGCCTGTGTGCTGGCTGTCATTTACCCCACCATATTGATAATAGACTAAACTTCTGAAACTATAAGCAAGTCCCAATTAAGTGCTTTCTTTCATTAGAGTTGCCTTTGTTATGGTGTCTTTTCACAGCAGTGAAACAGTGACTAATACAGAGGGGGAAGAGAATATATTTTTTCATTTAGAGTAAATGCTGCATACTATTTTTAACAGCTTCATTGAGATATAACATATATGTATATATTAAATACTTATAATTTGATAGGTTTGGAAAGTTGCAGAAACCTAAGAAACACTCAGAGCAATCAAGTTAACAAACATACCCATTACCTCTGAAAGTTTCTTTGCAACCCTTTGGGTGTATGTGTGTGTGTGTGTGTGTGTGTGTGTGTGTGTGTGTGTGTGTGTATGTTTTGTTGTTTTGTTTTTATGAGAATGCTCCATGCAAAATCTGTTCTCTGACTCTCTCAGGACACAGTACAGACCTATTAACTACTGACACTGTATTGCATCAAGGATCTTAGAACTTACTAATTAGTAGTAGCTGGTCTTGATATCCACTGAGCAACCCAGCCCCCAAAACCAGCTCCCATGAACTTGACTACTTTAGACATCTCATATAAGTAAAATTATTTTACATTTGTTATTCTGTGACTTATTTATGTTAGATATCACAATGTCTTCAGGATTTATAACTATTATAATGACTACTTTTACAAATAAAGCAAAAAAGATAAGTATTAGTAAAGATATGGAGAAATTAAATCCGTGAGCACTGTTAGAGGGGTTGAGAGATGATGTGGCAAGCATATAAAATATTACTTCTCAAAATAACTAAAAACAGAGCCTCTGTCCTTATAATTCTACTTAAAATAATATATTTAAAAATGTAACTTGAGATTGCACAGAAATATGTGCACCGTCATGTTCAATGCAATGTTATTCCCACTAGTAAAATGTTGAAACAACCTAGTGTTCATTGCCAGCCAGGAAGATAAAGAAAACAACAAGTTTCCACAGTGTAATACTATTCAGTCTGCAAATACCTATATACGGCTTAACTCAGCATTTTTATGAAGATGGTTTTCAAGAGCTCTTTTACAAATAATCACTGCTTGAGAATTTCATACACACTTTTAGTGTGTTTGGTCAAGTCTGCTCCTCAACATTTTTCAACCTATCTTCTATCCTTCCACCACTATGGATGACAGAAACAACCTCTGAGTGGAGTTTCTGTGACCATTGGGTTAATAATGCCTATAGTTCTTAAAACAGCTCCTTGAGACATACAATGATCTGGGTAAAGATAAGGGGGTGTCATAATGCCATCAGCAGGTTCCTTCCCCATTTCTTATTGAATAGCTTCCTTCAGTTCACTTCAACTTAAGTACTACTATCTAAGAAAGACATCTAATGATTCTTTTCAAGTATCCATTTTCCCAATATTCTCTTTCTCCTAAGGATGGGTTAGGTTTTGCCATTGGATGCCAGTCAGATTCTAAGGGCCAAAGCAGTTAAAATTTTGGATGAGCTCTCAATTTTTCTTCCCTCCTGATAAAAGAAACAAGAAAGCCCACGCCTCCTTCCAGGATAGCTAAAGGAGATCCTAACGTTCGAAACCGTGGCAGCAATCTTTATTCAAGAAAAGACAGGTACCAACATCCCAGTGCTTGGCATGTTAACTGCAGGGATGCCCACCTGGCACTCCTCATGGCCTCTTCATTATGTGCCTTAGCTCCCTCTGCAGGGACTGATGTTTTTGGGACTCTGATGGCTCCTAAATGATGCTCTGACGGGGCTAGCCTAGATAGATTACCCAGGTACCTTAACCCACCAGTTTCTGTGTGTTTAATCACCTTGCTTATAATTATTTGACATCATCACATAGTTTTTGCAAGAGTTTGATCTACTATCCCTACGTTGAAGTGCAACTACAAGAAAGCAGAGATCAATTTACCTTCTATATTTTTAGAGCCACATGCCTGATAAAAGACTCAGAAGTCCAGTATGTGTTTACATTGCTTAATAGCTGGAGGATTTGAGTGAGTTTCTTTAACCCCTCGGAACTTAATTATGCATATTAGAATTGGCTCTACACAAAGCTATAATAAAGTTAAAGGTCACATGTGAGAGGGGTTTATAAATAGAAGAACAAATACACTGGTAAAGGAACATATTTTTTTATGGATAACATGATTTTCACCCCCAATTCCACACTATCATTAAATTCATGAAAGATCATTACTTAAGGAAGACAGTCAAAGTCTACAGACAAGTGATTGACATGAATCAAAAAATGCACCAGCACCATCTGACTGTTAAGTTTATTTCACTAGAGTACTAACTTTTGATTTCCTAATAAATGCTGGCAAAGATGTGGAGAAAAGGGAACTCGTGCTCTGTTGGTGGGAGTGTAAACTAGTCAATCCACAAAGAAATATGGAGAGTAGTATGGGGGTTACTAAAAATAAAGCCATTATATAATCCCATGATCCCACTCCTGGGTAAATAGCCAAAGCAAACGCAGTCAGCCTGAAAAAGAGATCACTGCATGCTCATGTTTGCTGTAGCAGCACTCACAGAAGCTAAAATGTGACTCATCCCAACAACAGATGAATAAAGAATGTATTCTGTGTGTTCATAATGAAATGTAATCCACCACAAAGGAAAAATGAAATTCTGTCCCATGTGACAAAGCCAATGGGACAAGAGGGCATTATGTTCAGTGAAATGAGAAAGGAAAAAAGAGATCAATGCCATATGCTTTCTCTTGTATGTAGAAGCTAAAAACACTAATCTGAAAGATTAATATGAGCTGGAAAGGATTCCAAGGGTAGACGCTAGGGAGTTTAGTACAGAAGTGTGCCTGGACATGATCAATACACATTCCATGCACGTGTGGAAACTCCACAGCGAGTCCTGTTGATATGTATGACTACTATATAGTAAGCATTTGGTTTATTAAAAGTATATTTAGCTCACTTTTCTGGGAAGTATAGGGAGCATTACTTTTTTAGTAAATTCTGTAAGAAATATTTAAACCTTCAAGTAAAAAAGGTCAGATTTAATAGGCAGTACTAGATCAAAGAAAAAAATATTGTCATTCCCAGTTCACTGGCCAACATAAGTCTATTTTTAAATCACATCCTATCTCCAGCTCTTTGTGTGTTTTCTATTTTTAAAAGTTCCAATCCTGTCATGATCAGGATAATGGGACACAGAGGGCAGAGAGCTTCTCCCCCGTCTGCATTTATTCACCAGCTGTACAGATCAGTCCCACCTACAGTCACTATGGATTCTTTATTCTTGTGTGTGTCCCCAGAAATGGCATTATTCCTGATCGGATAAATTACCATTTAAGCCCTCCTCAAGGTAGGGTATCAAAAGAGAGAAAATGGCATCCCATGTGAGGCTAGGAAGTGAATCAATTAGGCTTATTTAAGAGCAGGCACTAATGCAGCCTGTAACTCCAGTTATTCTAATGGTGGTGACCACACAGCTGAGAAAGCACTTTCTGAGGTGCTCCATCATCCATAATAAAGCAGGGCCTGTGAAGTTTCTCTTTTGCTGTTTTATCATATCCATTGAAACTTAACTAAATCATTTTTGAGTACCAAGTGTAGCTTCAGTGTGGTCCATGAAGGTAACCAAGTATGTGGTCAAATAAACTGTAAAGTCCACAACAGAAATTTATTGGAAAAAAAGAACATGAACTTATTCTTAGCCCTGTGATTATGTTAGAAGTAGTTGTGACAAAAAGCTCTGTCTATTTAGAGGGGGAAAAAAAAAACAAAAAGAAAACCATGTAGTATTACTTTTAAATGTTTTCTGTTATACTGCTATGGAGAGTAAAGCAGGAGTGGTAGGATTTGGCCATTAGTTTTTGACAGCTCGGCACAAATATAGAGACATACTTAGAAAGGGAACCTTGGAACACAGGAATCACTTCCATCAGATTAGCCCACGGACATGTATCTGTAGGGAACTTTCTTGATAGCTGATTGATGTGAAAGTGTGATGCCATCCTGGGCTAGTGGCCCTGAGCTAGATACAAATTAAATCTGAGCAATCCAGGGGAACCAAGCCATTAGGCAGAGTTCCTCCATGGTCTCTGCTTCAGTTCCAGTTTCTGGATTCCCACGGTGAACTTGCCTGAATAATACATTGGAACCTCTAAGTCAATGTTGTTTCTCTGCATCAGAAGTTCTAACCAGGACAAATGTGTTGATCAGAGTTAGTGGAACTCTGATCAAAATCTAAGGTACACCCAGCTCTATAGAACAACTCTCCTTAGAGAGTCCAGATTGGACTTGGGGAAAGCAGATTAATAGAGGAAGGTAACTGAAAGTGACCATAATCTCCTGATGGAGGAAGGATACAGGAGACACAGAAGACTGGCCATGCAGCAGGTAGGATCCTCATGCTTATGGGGTGTGTGTGTGTGTGTGTGTGTGTGTGTGTGTGTGTGTGTGTGTAGACTAAATCTAGCAACAATAAAATATACTTGAACACCAGCTCTTGAGCCATTTGACCAAGCTATTCTACCACCTCTTGAGTGGCAAGAAAGCCTAGTATGAAGTAGGCACCACACAGGGAAGAAATAGAGTAAGGGGTTTTTTTGGTTCTCTGGATGCTTCTAGTTTTCACTGTAGGAAGATCTAGTACCTGCAATGTTTTGCCCAGAGGCTACTGCTAATGGGAAGCAGACCTAGACCTTAGTCAGGTCCGCGTGATGCTACTTGTCTTGTCTTCCTGATATGTTTTGCCCTCAGGTTATCCTTTATTAGGCCTCCTAATGTCAGCAATTAAGAAACAAAGAATAACAGATGGCAAAGAAATAGCAAGAAGCTTGCGCACAGACAACTGCTTAAAGCGACAGAGATGTCATTCCTGAAGTATGTGAACACTAGCCAGCTTCACTGCAGTTTTCTTTTTACAAATAAACCACACGTATGTGCTCATGCACACACTACATAATATTAATGTAGAAACCTTTTTCCCCACATTCCTCAAGAGCACCCAAGATCTTCCACTACAGTATAAGTAAAAATTGGATCAGTCATGAAAAACATATCCATCTATTTAGGAAAAGGGGAAAGGTTATGATGAAATATTTTAAGTATGTGTTATGACTTATCAATCTATCAAAACTGAATAACTAGCGAACGAGCGGAGGCGCACGCGGCTTCAGTGCCAGAGGGCGACCAGGGGCGACCCGCACCGACTCTCCAGGTTCGAATCCTGCGTTCTCCGTGTGACTCTGCCCGAGCCTCATGGGGGAAAAAAAACAAAGCCAGTCAATGGTGGCGCAAGACTTTAATCCCAGCACTTGGGAGGCAGAGGCAGGTGGATTTCTGAGTTCGAGGCCAGCCTGGTCTACGGAGTGAGTTCCAGGACAGCCAGGGCTACACAGAGAAACCCTGTCTCAAAAAACAAAAACAAAAACAAAAACAAAAACAAAAACAAAAAACAAAACAAAACAAAAAAAAAAAAAGAAAAGAAAAAAGAAAAACCCTGAATAACTAACAAGATCAGAGTCCTGCTCTGCTGCAAGATGGCTTGTGTGTATGTGTGTGTGTGTGCATGTCTGTGTGTGTGTGTCTGTGTGTGTGCTATTTGTACATGTATATGTGCAGATACACACAACTGTGTGTAAATATTCAGGAGGCCAGAGTCAAGTCAAGCATCACTGCAATTATTCTCTGACTCACTCTTTCAAAGCAGAGACTCTCTCCAAACCTGAAGCTCATTTATTTGTTTCTTTGTTTGTGGGTTTGTTTGGTTTTTTTATTTGCTAGGTTAGCTTCCAGCAAGCACAAAGTGTTCTTTCTGTCTCTGATACTCAGAGTACTGGAGTTATAGGCTTGTAGGAAAAATGTCTGGTTTGTTAGGTAGGTACTAGTATCTGAACACAAGTTCTCATGATGCAGCAAGCACATTTAACTATGGAGCCAGTATGCAAGGTTGCATTTTGAAATTTATCATCTGTTCCTAGAGTGAGATCTTGTGAGACCATCTTAGCTGTGAAAGTCTGTCTGTTCCTAGCCTTGAGGATCAGATCTGTCCTTCAGTCAAACTGGCTGTCTTGCCTGATGTGGCAATTGTGATCCAAATTTAAAATATGTTTTTGCCTGAACCACACCAAATATCCAAAAGGAACTTACAGATTGACCCCGTTTCAACATATTAAACAAACACCATATCAGGAAGTCTAGACCATCACAAACTCAGCACCAGAATTTATTGGACCATCACAAACCCAGCACCAGAATTTATTGGGCAGGTTTGATTCTCTCCATTGGGAACAGACTTAGTGAAGCATTTGAAACTGTCAAGTGAAAGAACAGAGGAGACTCTGAGTGATTTCTATTAACAGACAGCTTTTCTCTTCTACCCTTCTGACAAGCCACATTCTTATAGTAAAGATGGATTAATGGAAGGCTGTATGGAAGTGGATGAACATAATAGTCACAGTGGCTACTTTGGAACTAAGAAGAGATTACAAAGAGTCAAGCTTTGAGTGGCTCTTATTACTCTAAGCCCAAAAAGGTTTTGAAATGGTAGCGATCAAGAGTAGAAAGTCCTGGAGCTTCTTTGTTGTCGCCAAACAACACTAATGTATCAGGGGAAAGCATATCGGAGTTCCTCTGTCTGGTACTATGTAGCCAGGACACTAAAGCCCAAAGGGAAATGCTCTATCAGGTCTTAGAAAAGCAAATGTCATTGTGTAGGCACCAGAATCAGAGCTCATCTGACACTTAGCACTCTGCTTGACTCATCCTGCTATGCCTCATGCCTTATCCCATGGATTATAGCTTTATTTTTTTCATGTCCTAATTTAGAAAGATTTTCTAGAACATTATCTATCTATCTTATCTATCTATCTATCTATCAATCATCTATCTATCTCCCTCAAGACCTACCACTCTGCACTTTTAAACTAGCCACTGATCTGTTTGTTGTCTGAGGATCCTTTGATCCCCTATACCTGTTTCAGAGCTCAAAAAGATCATATGGATTTGATGTCCTTTTCTGGATCCTGTAAATCTGCACATATGAATTCTAGTGATCTTTTTTCCCTCCCAACATAACTTTAGATTGAGACATCCTTGTAGAATATATAAGGAGTTAGTGCAGAGATCTCTGAAGGTAAGTTAGAGCTGGGACTGGATACCAAATAGAGAGACCAGAGCATGGTAAAATAACACAAAATCAAGTGCAAATGGAGGTACCTTAGGGGAAGAAATATTGGAACCAATAGGTAATGGCCATGGTCCAACAAAACAAGTCTCTTTATTTTTCAGTTAGAATCACATGAATGACAATCTGTACAAAATACAGACTCATTTGATGCATCCATACAATTTACAGATATTTAAGGATGAATACTTGAAAAGAAGAGTAAAATTCTCAGATAGAGAGCTTAAAGAAAAGGATGTTACAGCTCAGACAAAGTAAATGCTCTTACAGGCTCAGGATAAAGACTATGCAAGTAAGTAGCTCTGCTCTATAAAATCCAAGACTCTCAGCAGAATATCAGTCTATGCAAGGTGCTGCAGTACCATGAGACAGTCTGCATCATCTGTCAAACATCTCTCATCATCCACTGAGAGAGTGCACAACAACCATGTAAAAGAACATGAGAAGGCAATAACTGGATTCATAAAGCAGAAATTGAACACATTAGAAACATTAAAAAAGGAATGCATTGGAACATCTGCATCTGCATGCCAAGATGCACTCAAGGAAATTAAGAAAAATTTGGTCAGGCAACAGTAATTCTCTCAGGACCTTTGAAACAAAAATTGGAAACAATATTTTTAAAAAGTTAGAGGAGTCACACTTTTTCCATTTAAAAAAAAAAACCTATCTGCAAAACTATAATAATTAGAGTATAGCATAAAAATAAGTATACAAACAAATAAAAATAAAACCTTGTAGTTTTTTCATAAAATAATGTTCAGTAATGATGCCAGAGAAATTCAACAGAGTTTTTAACAAATGGTAATGTGGATACTGGTTTTCACTATACAGGGAATGAATCTGGGCTGGTAACTCATAACATTCACAAGCATTCAACAAGTGATGGACCAACAAAGCCCCAAATGTACAACTAAAACAACAATTTCTAGGAGACAATATGAACAAATCCTCATGACTCTAGATCCAGCATAACTTTCCTCAATGGAACACACACACACACACAAAAGCAACAACAACAAAAAAACCAAGTGACAATTTTTTTAATTGACTTCTTAAAACTTAAAGACACATAGGGACAATATACAGAATAAAAAAAGTACTTGTAATTTGTATTTTTTTGTAATTTTTAATCATGTAAAATGTAAAAAGTTTATAATTTATAAAAATATAAATTAACAAACATATATGATTTATGAATTATATAAGTAACAATCAATTTGTATCCAAAATATACAAAAAAACTCTTACAATCAAGAAGTTATGTTTTCCAATAAACAATGGGCATTGGTTTATATGGGCAATTTCCAAATAAAATAAACCAAACAAACAAAGAGTTAAAGCATTCTCAACACAATATCAAACCATGACTTAATAACCATCTGTCTCCTTGCTGTGTCTTCACAGTGCTAAGTACATAATCAAATTTAATTCATGTTAAGTGAGAAAGCTCTTACTGCAGGATCTTATAAATCCTAACTTTCAAGATATACGAACATGTACTTTAAATTAGATATACCACATAAAGGGTAGGGAAATATGCAGAAAGCAGAATTCGGGTTGCAGGCATGGACTAGCATACTGACTGAAGAAAGGCAATTCTGATGCTCCAAATTAATAACAAATTCCTTTAGGGACTCTCCCATAACAAGTCAAACACTTGATATTTAGCTTGCTAATGTCCACTTGTGTGGTAAATATTTTATATGCTTTTTATCCTCACAAAAGTGCTTCATCTTTCCCTAAGTACAAATGAGTGATGAAAAACCCAGAGGGACACAGTAACTTGCTAATAAATGCCAACTTCAGAGCCTGTGCTCATAACCTCTTCCTAAGTGTGAAATTGCCTTTCTCAATGCTGTTGCGACTTATATTCATTTAGACATCCAAAGATTCAACTGCTAGAAGTTTGGCCTCTAACACTGTAGTACAGAAATGAGGGTACCTTAAAGAGGAAGAGGGTAGAAGGGTATAGTTAGGCCAATGGGGCATGGTGACATATGCATGCATTTGGAATGTGCAGGTAGGAGATCATGGATGCAAGACTGTCATAATTACTATCAATGATCAACTTGACATCAACCTAGAGTCACCTGAGAAGTGGGAACCTCAGCTGAACTCTTGCCTCTATCAGATTGGCCTATGATATGTAAGTGGAACATTTTATTGGTTGTAACTGATGTTGGAAGGCCCAGCCCATTGTGGGTGCTACCATTCCTAAACTGATTGAGATGGTCTATATCAGAAAGCTAGCTGAACATAAGCCTGGAAGTATCCCAGGAAGTAACATTCCACCACTCTCTCTGCTTCATTTCCTCCCTTAAGCTCATGCCCTGGCTACTTTAATGATTACCTGTGATTTGAATATATAAGTCAAGTAACTTCATTCCTTCCCCAAGTGCTTTTTGGTCAGTGTTTTATTTCAGCAGCAGAAAACAAACTAGGACAGAGGTTATCCTTGACAACTTAGTATATTTGAGTCTAGCCTAATTTAGTCCTAGGAGACCCATCCTCATAAACAGATAGTCCTATAGAATATTTGCATCTTTACAGAGTAAATCATTTCTGGTTGTTAAAATATAATTGACTAGCATCTTCTTGTTTCTCTTTTCTCTTCTCCACCATGTTATGATATTATGTAATAATGCCATGACTACATTATGAACCTTGCCAGGATGCTGGCACCACGCTCTATGAATAGATAGCTACCAGACTCAAAAGCAAATAAACATCTTTAGCTATAAAGTTCCAAGCCTCAAATATTTTGTAAGAGCAACACAGAATGAACTAAGTCAGATATGTATGTAATTTCCATGGCCTCCATGCTTAGGGAAGAGCTGCTGAAGAAGTCTATTTCAGAATTTCTCTTTTTTTCCCTCTTTGATTTATCCCTTAGGCAAAATAGTAATAAGCCCTCTACAAAAACAAGATAATCAAACGTTTAAAAGTTGGATCCCCAGGCTTCTCATGTTCAAAAGTTTCCTTTTATAGTATGTAGAGATAAATGCTGAAAACATGAAGAAGCCACTGCTCTGCTTATGGGGAGTACCTTCTTCAGTACCATCCTAGGAGAAGGGGTATGAGATACATTTCCAGGAAGGCTGTTACATACATCCCTCTCTTTAAGAATTTCTATTTACATATCAGAAAACCATTTATCTGTTAGGACTATCAACACAAAGTGAATTTCAGAGACCTGGCCTGATTTTAGAACATCATACCCTGGAAACTTGTTTATGGAAGAGAGGTGATATGACTGGCAACCTCTAATCCCATAAATTCATGGCTGAGGCTATCATTCATGGGCTCATTCTTGATGGTTTTATTGACACTATTGACATGAACTGTGTAGCACATTCATGCAGACAGATTTTTTTTTGCAAGAATTCCCTTAGATCTTATATAAACCTCTTCATTATGAAGCCCAAGTCTTTCTAAGCCCAATAATAATATTCTAGGCCAACCCAGTATGTCATGAAAAGAGACCTGCAAGAGATTAACAAGTCTCCAACTTCCTCATGTAAGAAACATCTGGGATAATCCAAGCCATTGCTTGTGCAGGTACTTTTGAAAGAAGACTGCCTCTTGGCTGTACACTGCCAACCCCAAAGAGCCACAGAGATTTTCTTGATTAGCTACATGGTCTGGCATTTTTGTGCCATGAAAGAAGGATAGATAGAAATCCTTTGTCTTGTCTTTCTGACACATGACATAATGATAGCAATGGTGTCATGTTTCCTTGCTAGCTTCAGTTTTTAGAAACAAGTATTCCAAGCTCATAGTCCTGGCCTGTACTCCCAACCACTTCTTGATTCTCCCCTATTACCAGTTGCAAACTCACTTTCCAAAGCATGTGTTACTTCTCTGCCTTCCTGGGTTTTAACAGCATCCCTGTCAGGGCATAGATAATGCTATTATTGTTTTCTTTCCAAGAGCAGTATTTACATAGTTCACACTTCTGCATCTCTAATGGTTTCCTTACTGCCTGTTGGGTGTGAACTGCCTTTCTTACATCTGAGCATTTGCTTGTGAGACTTTTAACCCATTGGAAGGGCCTCATTTTCTCTAGTGCATGGAGTGCCTGATGCTGTTTTTAGAATAGAAAATTATCATGGAACTCATATTGGTACTTTTCCAGATGGGTTCCTCTGTTGCAGCCCGAGCTGCCCATGTTTGGGGGCCAAAATGTCACGGACCACTCTGTCAATGTTAGAACCTGCACTGCCAAAAGCCTTGGGGGCTAAGTTGTTAGAGCCTGCACTGCCCCAAGCTGCTTCAGTTGGAGGGTTGGGGTTCATCAAGAGAGAGAATAAGGACGGACTCAAGGAATGGAGACCAGACAGAGTGTGATTCAATCCCATTTATTCTTCAGTCTCTCTTAGTCTAAGTCCAAGTCTTGCGTTCCTAGTCCTGAGTTCCTAGTTCCTAGTCTCTAGTGCCTCCAAGTTCCAAGTTCTTTCTCCAAGTGCTAAGTGCCTACTACCTAATAATTATTTCTTCTATCTGCCTTTCACCTTTTATATGTCTCACTTCTAGGCCACGCCTCTAAGTCACACCTTTAAGTCATGCCCTTAGGTCTTGTCTCTAAATCTGATCTCTAAGTCATGCCCTTAAGTCACACACCTTTAAGTCTCACACACCCAAGGGAAAATCCTGGGTATCTAAAACAAGATGTTATCAGAGTATGCTCAGCTGTTGTAGGCTATTGTAATCAAGTCTCTTGTCAGGGTATATGGCTCAAGATGGCTGCAAGGATGATAGCCGCCTTCTGTCGGCTCCCCACATTCCTCCATGCCCATCAATCCACATGATAAAATGGATCAAAAATGACTCCTTTCTGGACTGGTACACTGGGTTTTTGTTTGTTTGTTTGTTTGTTTTTGTTTTGATTTGGTTTGGTTTTTGTACAATCACATCATCTTTCCAAGGGTGAAACATACTGACTTTGCATAGAATACAGGCAGATTTTCCCCCCATCTTCATTGGCATATTGTTTGATACTGAAAAGTGAAATCTTGAAAGACTGTTAGGAACAATGGTCCAGCAACAGCTGAAGAAGAGGAGTCTAATCTGCCACTGACTCTTGTAGAATCCATGACTATGCATCCAGATGCCATTGTTACCATGTCTTCTATCTTTGCAGCCTCGATGGGTTCTAGTCTGTGATATGGCAAGTATTGGGGACATTGGTGTTTAGGCCCCCTTGAAATCTCTCCAACAGAGTTTTTCTTAGCCCCTGCAGGAGGCTGCACCTTATGCCTAATAAATTATTTAAAAAGAATCAGTTGGGCTTTTCTTTTTCTTTCAATGATCATAGATTATTCTGTACCACTAATGCCACCACTTTTAATCATGGAGGTCTATATTTCTTCTCCAGTTTTTTACCTCTTAGAAAACAAAAACTTTGAAGTGCTTTGTTATTTTTGAGCACCTCATTAAAGAGTCACCACATGATGTTTCTGCCATTTAAATTGCTTTCCCCCTGGGAACCTCCATACACTATAGCTTCTCTCATTCAGATCTCTGCACAGCTCTTATCTCATTAGAGAAACTGGCTAGGCCCAGCTACTCAAAGCAATCCCTACCAAATACTGGCTTTCATTTAAAACTGGTAGCTGAGCCAAGGAATTAAGAAGTGGATCCAATGGAGACAGGGGTGGAACCATTTTCACCTTTTGTATTCTACTTTTCAATTTTTGAATCATGAATATAAATTTATATTGTAAAAAATTTTTAATTAAGCAAGAATTAATGGACCTATATGACTTACTGTTGTCTCCATAGCTTCGTTAAAGTCCCCAGTTTCTCTTCTGAATATAAAGTCTTACTCCATCAGCAGAGGCTTGCAGAGCTTCTAGCTCCATTCTAGAGGACATTAGTTAGCTCCAGTTCTCTGCAGCCAGGGAAGGTACCCTTGTAGTGTAAATCTCCATTTGGTTCCTTCCCATAAGCCTGAAAGAGATGGAATAATGAGGCATATTAATTTCTGTTGCTGTTAGAACAGTAGTCACAAGTTTAGTGTCTGGCCAACAATACAAAGTCTTGTAGTCCTGTAGGTCAAAAATGTAGTCTGGATCTCATGGAATAAAATGAAAGTGTCACTGTGGCTGAAGCCACTTGGGGACTAGCAGTTAGGTCCCATGAAAATAGGGGAAGTCTGCTTACTTCTCATGCAAATCTAATGTGCTTCATTTTGAGAAAGATGATGAAATTATACTAGAAAATAATGTGCCCTTGCTTTACAATAAAGGAGCCACCCCTGTGCCATTTTATCATGAGGACTGATAACCCTGGAAGACTCAGGATGTGACTTGATGGCAAGGATGTTTCCTAAGCTATACTGACTCAAGAAATGGCCCTCATTTTTTGTCTTTTATGCTCTTCTTCATCTTGAAAAGAGAAGCGTAAACATCCTCTGACTTCCTTCTCTCCTGCCATACCTTAAAGTATCTTTGTGATTATATTGATCTATTGAATCAAATGGGCCAATATTTTTAAGGGTTTGTATCCAAACCCTACTCCATCTAATTCACTCTTGTCATGTAACATGCCACATTCATTAATTTCAGCAAGTTGAGGTGTGGATATTTATGGTGGCAGTGAGATTATTCTGCCTACCATAGAGAGTCACAAAGCTGGGCCTCAGATTTATGTCACTTACTATATCATGAATTCTTTGCCTTCATAGTTTTGGAGAATTAAACCCAGACCCACCCTTGCTCATTATGATAGTTTGAATAAGTTGTGCCTGGAAGACTCATGCATTTGAATAATTAGTTCCCAGTTGGTGGTATTGTTTGGGGGAGACTTGAGGGCATGGCCTTGTTGGAAGAAATGTGTTATTAGGTTGGATTCAAGAAGTTAAAGTCTCACTACTTTTAGTTTTTTCCCCCCTGGCTTTGTGCTTTCAGTCTAAGATGTGAGCCTTCAGCTTCTCAAGCTGCCATGTGTGCCACCTGCTGCCTCTGCTTTTCTATCATAGACTCTACCACTCTGGAATCATAAGAACACATAAATTCTTTCTTCTATCACTTTCCTTGGTCATGCTGTTCTATCACAGCTATATAAAAGTAACTAATCTGCTCATGGTAGACAAAGATTTTGCCACCAATCTGTAACTAAGTCCTGAATTTAATAAATCTTAAAGAGTCTTTTTATCTTAAATACTAGTTTCAATGATTCATGCATTTCAGAAATTTATTCTTCAGGACATCACCTGATATAACCTACTAGAGTCTCTTACCAAATTGTCAGGAGCCTCCTGGCCCAGAGAGAATAGTGGTGGGGGCACAGAGTAGGACTCTGGTAATGGCTTAAAATCTGAGGGTCTCAGGATGTTCTAGTTCTCTAACTGTACAGAAATGCTGATGATAACTCCTAAAAAGTTCTAAAAAGTTTCTTGCACTTTCCAAGGGTAAAAAGTTGCTGGCTTAGGCAATTGACACCTGTAGCCTAACAGTGGGGGATTAAGTAGTGTGGCCTTTGTTCTATCTCAGCAGGAACTGCAGAGCCTGCTAGTATGAAGGACATCACAGGAAGAAAAAGGGACACTTTGAGAAATGATTATAGAGTGTATTACTAAGTTGTACAAAGTTTTCTGTTAAAGCTATCTAAGACAGAAGGGGAAAAACAGAAAGATCCTAGACAGAAAAAGCGAAAATTTCTTCTCTTTATTCTTTCTCATCTCTTTGTCCTCAGTTCTTTCAAAATACATGATCACATAATAAAAAGTTCATCATAAGTTCACACACAAAATCAAATCATAAATTGAAATAGAAGTTTATAACAGAGGATGTTTACATGCATAACTATTAGGAATAATTATCTTGCTAAACATCCATCACCAATCACACCTCCACAGGTTCACTGAAGGTTTAAAACCATAACTAAGTTATTTGCAAAGTTTCGTATAGATCAACCTAGTCAATAATTTATCTTCTGTTTTAACACCTATAATAAATCATTAATTCTTTTTTATGACCTTTAGTTAATTGTTTACAACCTCTTGAAATGTGCTTTGAGTACAAGAAAGTCTGGTTACTATATAAGAGCAATTAACTGGAAATACTTGGGAGACTGGCAGAGTTCTCATTGCAATTATGACTATCAGAAAAGGACCTAATAGCAGTCTCACTATAAAAGAGCTAAATGATCTCTGATATAATTTTAGGAATTCTTATAGGATCACCAAGACTTAAAAAGTCATTTTTTGTCTATATAGCATCTACTACTAGGCAGTACATCTTCATAGATCTGCAGAGATCTGCTCCAAAGGGGTGGGCTAATACCTAGTTGCAGCTATATATGTTTAATAATAACAGGAAAAGCAAAGTGTATTAATAGCAGGAATATTTCCTAAAACGAATTCTCTTATGGCCTTGCCTAACAAGAAAGAACCTGTCACAGATTATATAGTAATCTGAAGCAGACCATTTCAGGAAGATCACCTGCTAGTTATTAGCTTTTCCAATTATGGCTCCTGACACCAAATGTTTCTGCTTTTACTTACTATTCTGTTAGAGGTCAAAGAGTTGATTCAGCCTAAAAAAGAGAGATAGCATTGTGACTCTGATATCCTTAACCAACTGTAACTCCCTGACACATTACCTGTTGACCAGTCCAAGTTTATCAAAATCCAATATTCCCCTGGCTCTGGGGCACTCTGCTGATCTCTGCTCCTAATTCCCTGACTTCTCTTTCTCACTCTTTCCTCTTTCCCCTTGCCTCTCATTTCCCAATTTAATCAATAAGCTTCTTTAATGTTCTTTTTCTGGGTAATTTCTTAATGCTAAGTAATAGCTGTGTGTCAAGGACATTATGCTTACTTCTCAGTCTGGACCTCTTCCAGGAAACACTGCAATTTGTATATTTAATAGATCCCTTTAAATGCTGAAAGATCAACTTAAAATTAATCTATTTGAAACAAAACTTTAGATTATTCCTACAACATTACTCCCACCTACTCAAAAACAGGTATTTTTATACCATCGCATCTTTCTTAGCCCAGTGATATTTCCCACTATCTTTCCAAATTAACCTAAAACCTCGGCTTTGTTCTTGGTGACATCATTGCAAGTAGACATTACTTGGGGACTCTGCCTTGATCCTACTTCCAAAGCATTCTGCTCATAGTTCACCCTTTCCTCTTTGTTACTATTGTACCTCTAATCTAGGTCACTAGAACATATCTTATCTTTGTCCGTATTCATAATCTGAACGATTCCTAATATGCACTATGATTTCTCTTTTTTCCTCTCCTCTTTTGTTCCTTTTCTCTTCCTTTGCCAAATTTTACCTGGATTCCAACAGTAATTTTATTAATATTTAAATATTTATTAATTTATCTTTAAAACATCCAACTCTACGTAGAAAATAAAGCCCTCTGCTATCTAATACAAGTTTCCTTTTTCTATATAATTTGGGTATAGAATGTTCCAAAGGACCTTGTGGTGCAGTATCAGAGCCTCTAAGATATAGGTCCTAGTGTAATGTTTTAGATCATTGATGGTAGGAATGGTAGGCGTCTATATTCTTTGCCTTCCTTTCACTGTGACCAAATAACTGAAAAGAAACAACGTAAGGGAAGAAGGATTTATTTTGGTTTACTTTTTATGAGATCTAGTCCTTCAAGAGCAGAAGGCATAACCAAACACTGGTGCCACAGGCATTCAGTATGGGACTTCCCCTAAGTTATTTAGAATGCCCTCATGGACATACACAGAAGTGTGCATCATTAATACCCTAGGTTTTACTTTATTATTTTTTCATAGTTATCTATTTATTTGTTTGTCTGTGTGTGTGCCTAAATGTGTGCATCTACATGAATGTATAATTTCCTGCAGATATAAGAAGAGGGAGTTGGACTAACTAAAACTATAATGAAAGGCCAATGTGAATTCCTTGGTATAGACACTGGGAACTAAACTCTACAAAAGCAGCAAGTGCTCTTAAATGCTAAGCCATCTCTCCAGCCCCCTTCCCAGGTTTTTTATTAAATCAATCAAATTGATAATTCAAATTAATTAACACAAATATCTATGTCCTTTCCTTTTACTTTGCTTTCCATGTACAGAGAGATGGGTGTCTTTTTCAACCATACACCCCCCACCATGCTGCACTGCTTTCTTACAGACCCCATAGCAGGGAGGCCAACTAACCATGAGTGAGAACATCCACAATAGCATGTCAGGGTAAACTCCTTTTAAAATTGGTTACTTTGTATATTTTTCTACAACAATGAAAAAAGCAAGCAAACTCTGCAATGGCACTGACTACAAGTCCCCCTACACACGCACACACACACACACACACACACACACACACACCTTACCACACTGCCTGCTTTCCTATAAAAGTCACCCTAATTGTAAACATTAAGTCAGTTCTTTTTTTGCTTCTAAAACTCGAGAACCTCATGTTTTCATGGCTGTCTCTTTTATAATTACTCAATTCTCAGAAAAAGATAATAACCTCTGCAGAGCTTTCTATGACCTTTAGTCTAGACCCAAGGCCTAGGAGCTAACTCACAGTAGGGCCTTCTTAACTCACAGTAGGGCCTTCTTAACTTTATCATTTCATAACAAACGGTATAAAGGCAAGAGAAAAAAGTGAGACTTAATTCAGTTTTTTAGAATAATAGAAACTCCATCTCTGAGGTTATAGGTTTCTTGACATAGTCATTGAAAATAAGTTTCAGAATTAACAAACATTTAAATCATGGCAGGTAGGTACTTGATAATTCCTAAATTACCAATGAATACTCTTACATGTGGAAAGAATCTAACAAACGGCAAACTACTTTCCTGAGTACTAAACTGTTAATAAAAAAAAAGAACAAACAACTGTATACCTAGGCATAAAGACTATAAAAAGATACTGAACACAGATGAAGATGCTGAGTTAAGCTTTAATGAGCAATCAGCAATACCTGGATTGTGGAAAGCTTTGACAATCAAATGGCTCTGTTTCTTCAACCAATGTAAGAAAACAAAAGGAGGGTTGGGTATCTGTAGGTGAAAGAGATTTAAAACATAACCTATTTTTAAACTGAGAGCTTCAATTATATAGTGCAAGAATTTACTCTGGGGTGATAAAATGCTGTGTAAATGACTACTATACAAATAAAGTCATGAGTAACTCTTATGAAAAATAATTGGGTTCTTTTTGGGATATGGGCCATGCAAGAATATTAGAATTTGACAGAACTCTCTTTTCTGACCTGAGTTGTGGTTAATGAGTCAATGTCAAAAAGTTATACCCTGTGTTGTGTGTGTGTGTTATGCGTGTGCATGCTGTGTTATATCTCATAATAAGACGGTACAACAAATGTCTTCAGTTTCTCTGAGAATGATGAGTTTATAAGATGACTGCAGGTGGGCTAGAAGGAACATGGTGTACTATTTGACTCCTTGAGAAACTTGAATGTTAGCAAATGTCCAGGAGGCATAAGCAGGGATGTAGCCCTGTGAGGGTCAGTGTACAGCTGTGTCTTCATTTGCTGCCACCTCTGTGTTTGGAGGAGAAAGAGTCAGCTGGATATTGTATGGTGAACATTATGAGAACATTAAATAACGCTCTGCCTAAGAGCAACTAGAGGCTAATCACTGTGTTTACCAAGCAGAAGTCAGCAGGTATTCTAAAGGCTGAAGCTGGAAGAAGCTCTAGGAGATGCCAAGTCTCAGTACACTGGCTCTAATTAGTATTCCTAGCTCTTCACCAGGACCCTAAAGGGAGCAATGCCCTGTGCTGCACTAT
The DNA here is from genome assembly GCF_011762505.2 of Arvicanthis niloticus. Classification (NCBI taxonomy): domain Eukaryota; kingdom Metazoa; phylum Chordata; class Mammalia; order Rodentia; family Muridae; genus Arvicanthis; species Arvicanthis niloticus. The sequence goes on along the minus strand of NC_047668.1, from coordinate 47,270,363 downwards.
CCAACCATGCCCTGTAGAGATGGGAAGCCTGGTGCCTCTGTGTGAGCAATTGTTTATAATATTGCAAGATGATACCAACTTCTCTTCCTAAGGCATAAACACAAAGCAGAGGAGGCAGTTCTGTCAGAGAGAATAATGACCTAATATTTCAGGGTAGGAGACATGTTATGACAATGAATAAATTGACTTTCTCTAAAGAATCTACCTGCAGTTAAGTGAGTAGAGCAATCCTGCAAACCATCCCTGGTCCAGGACTTGGAAGCATACTTATCAACCCCATGAAATCATGCCACCATTCATCCATCTGCCCCTTATCTCTTTCCCCTCCCATCAAGCAGATTCTCATGTAAAATGTTTTGATGATTTTTATAAACACTCACAAAAACAACACAAACTCCATGCAGTAGCCTAACAGCCCCTGACTACTTTCCAAGTTCTTTGATTCCCCACCTCTTGCTGTGTCTTTCTGTTCTGGAACATGAGAATCTCAGTACTAACCTGTGATATTTCAATGGCTGGAACTGTATTACTGGATCTCTGTGTGCCTGAGATTTTAAGTCATTCTGTTCCTGTTTTGACTATGATCTCGTCAGAGAGTCTCCGAGAACTCGATTTAAAGAAAGATTTCCAGGCTGTACATATCTCTGTAGGTACATCGTTACACTTTTGAGAACTGAGATGAATCTTTTTTACTTCTGTCGATTTGCCTTTCTTCACCTTGTCGTCTGCCTTAGCCTAAGAGAAAACTGTACAGATGAAGAAATTGCTTGATTTGTTTCCAATTTGACAAGAGCTGTCCTCTTTACAGTGTAGAAGCTCGTGACTACACTACCCGTGGGTGGGGTACACTGAAGCTCTAGCCATGGCTTTCCTATAATGCCAGTAAGAGCAAAGTAGCTTGCTATGAAGACATTTATCAGTGGCACATAAAACTCTTTGCTCCCTCAATAGTATCTCTGACATCTGTCTTTAAAGAAGAGTCAAATGTGCCTGAGATTCAGCAGTTGAGCCAACCCCAGCTGATGTTCATCATTCCCAATAATGTATTTTCAAACCCAAAAAGGGTCTGGTATGTCCATTTCAGGCCCATACCAGGCATATCTAATAACCTTAGCTCTACACAACCACCTCACTGGAAGCCAGTGCTGCATCTCATTGAAATGAATTCTGTGCTGGTCATCTTCCTGACAGACTCTTTTTAAAGAAATCCTTAGCCATGCACTGGCTGCCATATATGTTAGAGGTACTGCAGCAGATAGCTGATGAAGAACCTTCTCTGCTTCCTGAAAACCATATAAGATGCAAAAACTAGGAATATCTTCATTGGCATGAAATTTGATTTCTGCAGTCCTCTTTCTGCAGGAAAAGTATGTAGTCTCCAGGAAAGATTTCCTGGATGAAAGTAAAGCAAGACTCTGCTTTATCTGGGAAACAAAGGATAGGTAACTTTCATCTCTTCTGCCTTCATGTCATTCTAACTTTTCTTGGCCTTCTGCTCTTACTCTGATCTACAGTATTCTTATTTTCAGTAACAAAATAAGAGTATCCTGACAAACAGCTGTCTTCAAAATCACATATCTGTAAATAGAAGTCAGGTTTAAAAAGAAAAACTAGCATTGAACATACTAAAGAGAAATAGAAACTAAGTAAGATGAAATCTATCTAGGTCTTTTGAATCTTCAGCTTGTCAATAAAAAGAAAGAGCCCAAATTTGAGTCCTAGACCAGGACTCTGAATTCAGGCTGACATTTAAAACAGTACAAATGAGGCTTAATTAAGTCCATACACCAAACCAATTATAATTTGCATGATGAAGTGAAAAAAAAAAAGCCTGCCCTAGAGGAATTGCAGGTGTGGCTGATATGTTTGTTACATGTGCCTAAGTGGGTAGCAGAAAGGAGGGAGGCCATGTCTATGCCCAGTGTTCTGAACTATAAACATTGAATGATCAGTAGCCCAACATCCCCTGAGAAAAAAAAGAAAGAAAGAAAAACAGCAAGTATGAGACGACCACAAGTCCAGGACCAAGCAGGCCCGGATGGGCTTTCAGAACAGGGATCAAGCTTGAGACTAGAAGAACTCTACCCGGGGCTTCCAGCCCTAGGCAGCAGTAAATGTAAGAGAGACAACCCTCACAAGGGGCCACTTGAACAAGAAGTGAGCCTGAGATGAGCACCAGACCAGAGCCATGAAGGCTTTGGAGAGCACACTGTACCTGAGAGGACCCTTGCCTGGTGCTATTGTGCACGAGCAAGGTATAGCACTCCTGAGAGGACTCCAGACATTCAGAGACCCCAGGCACCACTAAGAGGAGCTAGTTAGTGGTAGCAAGATGGAAGAAAAAAGAAACAGAAGGAAGTAGACACAATGAAGAGAGGCAGAACTGGAAACTCCGGGATAGAGAGAAACAGCCTGATGTGAGGAGCCAGTGATGCCACCAGGGGCCACATCTGGGTCCATGGATCTGCAGTAGCAGAGGTCTGTTACCACCAAAGACCAGGTAGATGCCCTTGGCCTGGACTGCTACAGGGAACATGCTAATGTCTGAGGGCTCTGCAAAACGGGTCCAACCTCTCACTTGAGCTTCGTGGGAGAGCTGTCCCTGGAGGCATGAGAGCAGCAGATCTGACCCCAGTCCTAGGCAGCTGTAACACTCAAAACAGGCCCCGCACCCCACCTGGGCAGCACAGTTAGAGCTGGCCCTGAATGTGGGGGTTGCAGGTGACCTGACCCAAGGACATGGGTATGAGAAAGCCAGCCCTGCCTCTTATCTACTGTGTGTGGTGTCAGTGAGGGGAGATCCTCTACACCTGATGCAGCACTGAGAATAGTAAGTCCTGTACCTCACTCAATACAGCTGACCCTGATGGTGGAAGCAAGGGTTAGTCAGTCCCAAGGGTGTGAGCATGGGAGAGCTGGGCTCCTCAACTTGTCTATCATGCACCAGCCTGGGCGAGGGAGAGATGCCCTCCCAACCCTTGCCCCTTGCCACCTATGGCAACTTGGAGAACTGACTCGAGGAGCATGAGAGCAGAAGAGCCAGCCCTGCCTCTTGTCTGCTGGGCAGTAATAGTGGAGGAACTGAAAACCTTTCCCTTACCAGCTGAAAAACTTGGGAGAGCAAGTTCTGTGCCTCGGCTGAGCATCAGGGTAGAGCTGGCCCTGGTTGCAGAGGAATGGGAGGTTTTGCTGGTGAGCAGGGAGTTGGCTCTCTGACTATCTGACTCAGATACCTCTCAGACCCAGATCCAGGACTTTGACGTGGCCTACCCCAACTTCTACCCCATCAGTGAACTACTGGAGTTCATAAAGGGCCTGGTCCTACAGATCCAAAAATCACAGGATCTCTATGATATAGGATATCAACAGGATATTGGAGAGGACTCCTAGTGAGGTCCCAGTATTGAGAGAGTAGCAGAAGCCAGAGGCCTCGTGACAGACCAACAAGTCATTGCAAGCAAAGAGTGTGGACAAAAGGGTGTGCAGTGGGGTACACTGTGACAGTACAGCTTCCACAAAAGGTTTATTATGTTTTCTATGATGTGGGAGACTGCAAGGATGGAGGGCAGGTATGAAGGGAAGGTAAGTTGAATTGAAATACATAATGTGAAATTCACAAAGAACCAATAAAAATTTAAAATATATATAAAATTCAAGGAAGACTAAAATGAGAATGTACATGCTAGACCTATGATTTAGATTGCGGAAGGCAGAATTTTCTGGTGGTCCACAAAGTCCCATTTCCACCTAGTGAAGTTTCCACCTATACTCCTTGCTTTTTGGATGTGGACATGAACAACATGTAATATAACTGCAATGATTAGCTTACTTCATATGATAAAGCCTATGGGATTTTGCAGATGTGATTATGGTTATAATCAACTGACTGGCTTTGGCTTTGAGTTAATGAAAACGGAGATTTTCCCAGTTGAGCACAGCAAATCAAGTGAATTGCTTAAAGAAGTTGGAGATCCAAAGGGAGGCTCATTTGTTTGTCTCAAAGGAGCAAAGCCACGATGAGCTCTACATATTCAAGGAAGCAAACTTTTCCAACATTGATGTGAGGTTGGCTGAGGACCCTGAGCATCACAAGAGACAGACAGTAAGCCAGATACTCTGTTAGAAATCCACAAGTCATGCCACAGGTATCACAAGACAGCTAGCAGATATTGTATTTCCTGTTAAATTTATGATGATGTATTTTTTCAGAAACAGACAATGAACACAAATTTTGGTGACTAAGAGTCAGATTCTGCTGTAACTAGAACCCAAAGTTATAGCAGTGTCTTTGTAATGAGATGATAGTGGGTAGAGATGAGAGCAAAGCACAGGGAAAAAAAAAGCATTAGCTGCCTTAAACAGTTGTTAGTAGAAAAATGGTCTCTTTAATGGGCTTGGAAGAGCTTTGGAAGGAAAATGCAAGCTGTTGTACAGTGGAGAGGAGGTTAATATAGTGAAATTGTCTCCTGCAACTCTGTACAAGCTGAACCCATAAAAACTGGGCTTTGTCCTTCATGGGTGTGGTCCTTCACAATGGAGTTGTCCAAGCTGCTGTTGTTTTTTCTTGTTGTTGATAGGAAAGCACAAAATGTGAACTAAATTGAGAGAACTGTTACAAATACACAATAGAATGTTATGATTCTGAGAAGTGGTCCATAGCAGGTTTCCCACAGTTTGGAGGGTAAGAATGCTTTGTATTTTTCCAGGAGTTGTGCAGCAAGTCCTTGTAAATACTTATAAATCCCCAGAGAGAGCTCTAACGGCACAGAAGGAAAGCTAAGATCATTACCATGCCTACCAGCACAAGCCGGAGTTCAAGCACTTACACCCACTCATCTGTGGCTACCATTTATTAGTCATGTAAAGTCATGAGGCATTACATGTACACACAAATAAGATGATGTCAAGTGGGCATATCACTGATAGACAGGCAGCAAGGAAGAAGAGATTCAGATTCATCATGAGTTTCCCTCTTAGATTCAGGAAAAATTCTGGCATAGATAGTCTGTACATGGTCCAAGAGATTGGGGGCCATGTCTACCCAGCACCTACTGGCTCATTGGGCAAAATTTTGAAAGAGATTCTTTTTTCATGGTAAGGAAGATAACAACCTAAACTCTCTCAGGTAGTTCATCTCTGACACAACTGATGTATTTTCTTTCATAGTACCAAGAAATCACTCCATATTTCAAACACTGCATCCCCAGTTCATTCTATGGTCGTGCTAACAACTATAAATATAAGAAAGAGAGGAGGAAAAACTGGGTCTCCACATGGCAACCCAGGGAACTATCAAAAGACAGGGGATTTTTTAAGAGAGAAAAATGATACTATGTAATAGAAGATATATACTACTCACCAACCTAAATTAATTACTAATTTTATAGAAATAAAAAGAGCTGCCTCCAGCCCAAAAGATAAAATTGGATTCTTGTAGGATAAGTCAGGACTCTGCAATGCCTTGGGAGTGACACTAGGGCTTCAGTGTTCTCACCAAGCTTCTCAGTCATCCTTACCACAGAAAGAGCATCTGCTGAGCAAGGTAAAGGAAAAAGAAACCAGAGCTTGCACAGCATTGGCTGTAATGATATGACAGTACAGGGGCTTATGTCTGTTTCCCAGACTTCAGTTAGAACTTCGTCTGACCTAGAAGACTGAAAAAGTCATCAGATACCATCTCCTCAATGCCCTGAAGAAAGATGTCAAATAGAATAATTTCACTGGTGTTGAAAATAAACTGTGCTGACTCAGTGGCTATATTTGAAGGATTGCATTCTGTTGACCTTAGACGACCCATGGAGGAAAATACCCATCAGGAGGTTTACTTTTGTTTCCAAAGTATTTTTCCCTGAGAAAGTTTCCAGAGTCTTATACTATAGATTTCATTAAATTGATAAAGAAGAGATGGTAACATCTTGATTAGTAGGAAGATCTTAGTCTCGGAGTCTAAGGCAATTCACTTCTAACTCAGAAATATATTTTCTTATAGTATCAGAAACTCACTCCATATTTTAGTCACTACTCAGAGTTCATTCTGTGGTCATTCTAACAACTATAAGCAAGAAAGTGACAAGGACAACATGGGGTCTCCACAAGGTAGATTTGAACAAGTCGTTAATCCTTTCAATCATCCCTTATCTTCCCATTTAAAATCTAGAGAAACCTGAGATAAGCCATTGGTTCTCAACAGTAGTCAGGGGACACTGAAGACACTGAAGGAGAAATGAGTTAACGACCTATAGGCTATATCCTATAACCTATATCCTGCATAACCATAGAGGCTGTACTATCTTGCTTATGTGATACAAACTGTACATCAAATCTCTTATCTAAAGTATATTTTTGTTGTTTAAAAATAGCATTTTTAATTTTCTATTCTATTGGTATACTCTAAAATTCTGTAGCATGTTATTGTCTTCTTTATGTCAACTTGATGATGAATTTCTTGAGAAAGGGCCCAAATGGTAATGGGCCAAGTCTGATGAAAGGTTATTGGACATTAAGGTCGAATTTTGGATATGGAACACACAGAAGTTTCCAAGGGATCTTATTTAATCTGAGTCTATACACTAGGTAGCTTAGAGTTCAGAACCATGAAATCCAGGATAACAGTCAGGGTCTTAAATCTCTAAAGGTAAAACATGTGCTTACTCCAGGTCAGCATTGTTTAGGATTCTAGATTACTAGTTTCTGTAGCAAAGAATTAAGAAGTCTGGATAGGTTGCTTAAGAAACAAGAATATGATTTGTCTAGTCAGCATACATTTTTATATTCTGTCAGGCTAGGTGGTAAGCTTCATAGAAGGGAACCATCATGCATGATCTTTTCATCCCTGAAAATTTCCAGAATACAAATCCTACAGTATTGAATCTTGAGATACCCTTATAGATTCTCTGTTGAAATGATCTCATTGATAGATTAGAAGTCCAATAACAAAATCAGAGAATATTTTGTTATTCAAGACAATATTATATCTAATATAATTTAAGATATTTGTCATAAGAAAAGGCTTTTTAGAAAGAATTGGTTTACATAAAATGGACTGTATCTCTTTAATTTATAAAACTTAGACAATGCATAGTTCAGAGCCAGAGAAAATACATGGCTGCCTTGCTTGATATGTGCCTCTGCTTGTAGAGTCAAGGCAGCCAGTAGATGAAAAGGCACTGGATATTGAATAGGATTTTCCTTCATTTAGTTACCCAGAAGTATACCATAGTAGTCTTCCAGATATACTCCTAAATAAACACAGTTGTCAAAAAAAAAATGCTGACTTATAGTCTCTTCCAAATTTCCCTATTAAATTTGGATAGTTCCCTTATTATAACAATAAGAACAAAATGGAAATTGGGAAACATTTAGTCTATGCTATAAACAAAGTTCTGAAAACAGAAGAGAAAGGTGAAAATATTTTGTGCTACTTTCACGATAGTCTTGTAAATAGAAGGCAAGTTTTTGGAACCATCAATTGTGACAACTGGGTGGTAATTGGTAAAAACCACTTTGGAAATCAATATAGTTCCTCAGAAAATTGGAAATAGTTCTACTGGAAGACCCAACTATACCACTACTGGGCATATATATATCCAATAGATGCTCCAACATATAACAAGGTCACATGGTCCACTATGTTTATAGCAGCCTTATTTATAAAAGCCAGAAGCTGGAAACAACTCAGATGTCCCTCAACAGAAGAATGAATACAGGAAATGTGGTACATTTACATAATGGAGAACTATTCAGATATTTAAAAACAATGACTTCATGAAATTTTCAGGCAAATGAATGAAACTAGAAAATATCATTCTGCCTGAGGTAACCCAGACACAAAAGAACACACATGGTATGTACTTACTGGTAAGTGGATATTAGCCCAAAAGCTCAGAATATCAATGATACAACCCACAAACCATATGGAGATTAAGAAGAAGGAAGACCAAAGCGTGGATGCTTTAATCCTACATAGAAGAAGAAACAAAATGATCACTGGAGGTATAAAGAGGGAGGTGCCTGAAAAGGAGAGAGTAGGGGGAGTGGAAAAAAGGAAGGGCAAGAATAGGTATTAGAAGGGACAGAAACAAAGTACAGAGGGTCAGGAAATCTAATAAAAATATGTAGCAGTCGGGGGATGAGGAACTGGAGGTAGTCAATAGAGAGTCCCAGATGCCAGGGAAACAAGGGGCTCCCAGGATCCAATGGTGATGACTTTAACCAAAATATGCAACAAAGGGGAGAGAGAACCTGTAGAGAACACTTCCAATAGATGGGCAGGCCCCCAGTTGAGGGATGGGACTACCCACACATCTTAAAATTTTTAACCCAGAAATGTTCCTGTCCAAAGGAAAGACAGGGACAAAAATGAAAAAGAGACTGAAAGAGAGGCCATCCAGAGACCATCCCACCTAGGGATCCATCCCATCTTCAGACACCAAACCCCAACACTATTGCTGATGCCAAGAAGTGCTTGCTGACAGGAGCCTGTTATGGCTGTTCTCTGAGACAGGGGAGGATTAGCTGAAAGGGATATCTTTTAGATTCTCACTTGTTCCCCTTGTTGTCTTCTTTATCCTGGTCATGGTTTCACCATGGTATTAGGACTTTGCTAGCCGAGATTGAAGTTTTGCTCTGAGTTGATCAGACATAGATATGTTCTAATATACTGCAATGTACTTCCATGGAGGATGCAGTGGTTCTTGCCTTTGGTGACAACAAAGATGGCAGTGTATGAAAGGATGCTGTGACCATCACATCATAGTGAGGGAAATTCTATATATGAGTAGAATTTGGTTTCAGAAGTCAAGGTCAGTGATCAAAAGTCTTAAAAGGAGAAATGGGCCAGGTGATTGTGGCACAAGGCTTTAATCCCAACACTCAGGAGGCAGAGGTAGGCAGACTTCGGTGCGTTCAAGACCAGTCTGGTCTACAGAGTGAGAACCAGAACAGCCAGGGCTACATAGAAAAACACTCTTGAAAAAAAAAAGAAGAAGAAGAAGAAAAAAACAAGAAATGGGTTATATTTGGGCTAGATCAGGGATACAAGAGGTCTTCATGAGTGCTTCCTTCTTATATATCTGACCAATGAAACTCAGAAAGTGGTTACAAGCTGTTCCAACTACTACCAGTTAAATAATTTCTCACTTATAGATAAATCCTTGAAGTTTAGACAAATAGAGACTGGCTACAGGCAAGTCACAACTTAGTAAGTCTAATCTTGATTCTCACATAATGTTAATGTACACAGAAATCCTGCAGTACACTATGAATCTTAGTCCTGTACAATTTATGTTGGCAGGGAAGAAAGATTAATTTTATTTTGAGGAAATAGAATAAGATACGATATACAAAAGAATATAGTTTAAAGAGAAAGCACTTAGTATTTCAGAGGAAACCCTAAATATTTAGATTCATTAATATGAATCAAGGAGATACTACAGAGACTTGACGGGAGCAAATATGTGTTATAGCTTCCCTAGATTCTAGACCAGAGTTTGGCAAAACTGGTCATACTTACATAGTGTTGCCCCAGTGAAACAATCACAATAGGGACATAAGGAAGCAGAAAGAAGTTTTGACAAAAGTGATCCACAAAATTAAATGAACTTATTCTTCTCAGTTGCCTAAAATAATAGCTACAACAATTATCAGTTGTAACATCTAGTCATTGCTGTAGGCACTTCACATTAAACACTTTTAAATGCCATTATTATCACATTTTAAATTAAGAAACTGTACATTGGGTTAATAAACTGCCTGGTACTATAAAATGTAAGAGTTGATGTCTGAATCCAGTCTTCCTGGCTACATAGACTGTTTCCCAGACCACTAAACTCTTCTGAATGTCAATACTATTGGATTTGGTTCATATTCTTTATTCTCATTGATCATTTTTTTTCTGTAGAGTATTCTTGTCTTCCAAGGAAAAGTATCAGTCCTTTAAAATAAAAAGATCTATGTTGCTTTCCCTCTGAGATTTATCTAGTAGCTACAAATATCTCAGGATTGATGAATTACTCTAGCTAACCCATAAGAATCCAGTATAAAATACTTAGCACTTCATGTTTCCAGACAAATTTGAAATTATTCTTCCCAATTTTATATTTAAACTTACAGGTAAATTGCTTATCTCAGGCATTAAGAACTAAGAGCATCTACTATCATTCCATCTCCTTGGGTGAGGTATCAGGGTCATACCCATCAATAATTGGGCCACTGTGATATCATCTGACCCAAGTTGACATCAATGAGTGGTCTTTGAGGATCAAGCTCTTTTCAGTGTTTTTCTGTTGGCAGTATTTCACCTTTCACTTAGTTTTCCTCCTCTGCTCTCTGGAATACTGCGTGGCTAAGACTTAAGATTAGTTGCTTGCAAAAGAATGGGTAGGCGTTTATAGCAGGCTCTGGTAGAATCATTACCCATTCTCCTCCTAGCACAGCCTGGACCAAATGCCTGAATTCGTGACTGCTGCAAAAAGCATTGCTTAATACATAAGCTTATTCTTTAAGAATAAGAGCTTTCTAGATGGGGAAGAAAAAGTAGAAAAGGTTGCCTTTGCAGTTATTTCTGCAAAGTGACCTGAGAACAGACAGGGCTCACAATAGGTATTTTCTGAAGGAACGTGTGAATTGAAATGTTTTCAGAATTTTCTGTAAAGAAGATGTCATTCCCAGAGGACTGGCTTTCTGCCAAAGGCAATTTCCTTGTACATAATTTTTTTTGCTACCTTTTTCTTACAAAAGCCTGCACCTCTAACATATTTTTTCCCTCATAGGCTTGTGATTCATTCATGAGTCCCTTACTAACTGTATCAGTGTGGGTTAAAATTCATGTAAAACAGGGATGAAGAGATGGCAGAACGCCCTAAATCACATGACTGGTAGCTTCTAACCCTTGATTTGATGTCTCTTGAGGCCTTAAAAAGTTTTCTTTAAAAAAACAAAAAATGGCCCAGGTCTCTTGTGAAAAAATGACCGTCATTCTCATGGCAGAAATGACCAACTTCATTTTGTACCTCTCTCATAGCATAGGCTTGATAGTCTGGCCACAAAGAATGAACTAAACATAAGTCATATCTACCTTCCAGATATACCTGTAGGGATCATAAAATGAGGAATTGTTAGAAAAAACTTAAGAGTGTATAAAAACATATTTGCTCATTTCATTAAAAAAAAGCAATGCTTTTCATTGGCACCCTACATTAGTTAGGAGTAATTATTGCAGTATGCAGTTTTGTTGGTTTACTCTAACAAAAAGCTTATCCCACGTCTTATATGTAGTTCTTTGCTGAGTTATTACCTGAAGACCCAAATCCATGAATATTTTTTTTCTACCTTGTGACTACAGCGAATAGAAAATGCCTAATTTTCAGTTATATTCTGGATTGATTTAGACTGAAAACTCATATGTGGGCTGTATAACATTAGCCTGGAAATGACCATCACAAGCGGCCAATTGTTATTCATAAGAGAGTCACATGGATCCACTTAAATGTACTTAAAAGGAAAAAATATGAGAGCAATATTTGGTAATCCTTGTTCTCTGTTTCTTACAAAACAAGTGCTACATCTGTCCTGATAATATATTAATGTTATTTGAAAGCCAGTTAACAAGAATAAAGTGATAATAAAGAATAAACTTAGTCAGATTGGTGATCTGATCTGTTTCCTTCCAGCATCCTTTCTAGTCTTGCATTCACTGAAGATCACTAGCTAAGAGTAGCTAATACATTGTTATTCAGGGGTCCCTACGTTGCATAGCTTTATTGCTCGTGACAGAATTTATTGCTCCTCTGCCCCTGTTGAACCATGACAATGGACCTCCATTTGCTGAGGTAAACCAAGTTTACCCTTATTTCAAGCAACTTGTAGGCACTTAGTTAAGAAAGTTCTCCATTTTCCTTCTCTCTAGAACACATTAGAACATTTGGGTCTAGTGTAGCAGGATATTTATTCTGCTACACTATATTCATAGTGGAGCTCAGTGCTTAGGCAGTAGAAGAGGAGGTGGAGCTGGGAGAGAAAGAGAGGAAGGGGAAGGAGAGGGGAGAAAAAGAGGAAGGGGAGAAGAGGAAGGAGGCTATCAGCCATGGAGAACCACAGATGCGTTGAAAGCTGTCCTGGGTAGCAACTTCTACCAAAATGTTAGATATTGGGTAACACTCTAATTGTGTGGGCATCTTGTTGATTGAGCATTTCTAAATATATAAATCCTTTAGATAATCATTAAGCTTTAAGAGTCTCATTTCTACTGGGTACTGCAAGGATGGCAGATATTGTTTGGGGTTCAGCTGAGCTTTGTGGATGCAGCGTGGCAAACTGGCAGAGCCATCCCTCATGCTGGCATTTTGTGGGTGCCAGAGCCTGCACATCTAGCTAGCTGGAGCCCCAGTCAGAGCCGAGGAGCAGCGGGAAGATGGTGGCTACCCCAAAACAAGCCAGACCAGGTGCAGTTTTCTAAATATCTCCCCCCCCCCCCACACACACACACAACATCTAGAAATATTATCCAGCGGCTTTTCAACTTGAAAGAATCAGCAATGTTCAGTCCTTTTTTTCCCTTTTTGGATATATTCTAGGTCCCTGTGGTCCATTCTGCATGTGTTTCACATTTTTTTTTCCTAGCACAGTACTAAGTGCATGATTATTCAAAGAGAAACACAGGAAAGATTACTCTGTCTTCAGGCAAACTTAGTCAATATTCCTCTGGATGAATATAGAGTCAGAATTTTAGTTTTTTGAGAGGAAAATAATTTTGGGTTTAATGTACTACAGTATTCTTTATCATTTAGAAAATTAAAGGCTGAGGTACAGGCACACTCAAAGACTGCCCTAAGATGAAACAGCTACTTAGCAACAAAACTCATTAAGTTTTTGAGTAGCTTTGACTCTTAGGACTTATTAATAGGGACACGGGACAGAGGAAGCACATATAAAAGAAAAAAATTAAGCACAATTTCTTTTCATCTTTGCTTAGCCTTTTCTTTTGTCTTTTGTGAAAATTTAAATCAAATCAGTACACAAATTAGGACAAAAGGATGTCTGAGGACAGGTTGGAAAGAAGAGTCTGTGTGGAACAACCCTCCCATCTGTTCCAGACAAGTCCAATGCAATAATCCCACGAACAGCCTCAGAAAACATAATTTAGAATTAATTCAGACACTCCCTCAGTGTTTACAGATAAGTGTGCTCAGAGAGAGCACTTTTATCTCCAAGAGGCTGAAGTAAAGGCCTGATATTACAAACCATTTAACTTCTTTGGAGGATTCTTGAAAGATGAGTTAGCATAAAAAAATGTTATTATAGTGTGTGTTAAATCTCATAATACCTACACCAAGTAGACCTGGCCATTTTCGTTGAAGTTCTAAGACAAGTAAAAGTTATATAGGGAATAGTGGAATTCAATAATAAACTTGACATACATTTATTGGACACTTAATTCTAAGCAGCCTTTGTGGTAGCTGTTCAATAAACACAGCAGAATAGCCTCCCTCCATGTAGTGCCCAAAATACTAAGAAATTTGAAAGTCTATTTTTCATGTGTGCAAGTGACGTTTTTGTCCTGGAATTTGGCCTCAATGGCAAATTTTGTCCTTCATAATGATTTCTCCACTGAGCTGGTATAGAGGTTAAAATAACAGTTTTGAAGTGGAAGCATCTACTAGAAAGCCTAGCTCTGGTTTGCTCGTGAGCTCTGAAACTTTTGGTCTTCTTTTGATTACTAATAGACTTGTGTATCCACTGTGTACTGTTATATAATAGACATCCCCACAATCACAAGGCTGAGCAGAATAATCATCTGCTTTTATTCCCCAGGAGTGAAGCACTAACAATAGGGACAGCTTACCCGAAAACACCTGCAAACACAGTTTTGTCCTCATGAAACTCATGGAGTCTACAGTGTTGGCTCAGATAACATCATTCTAGCAAAGACTACATGTTCTTTGGAGATTGTTATGAACATTTCCCCTTTATAATTTGACTAGCTTGCATGGACATCACAAGCTAGTCTGATGCCTTTGTCTGTTGCCTCCTTTTATCTAGCACTACAGAAAAGTCTACTTCCTTAAATTGGGCACATTTTGCCTATTAAGAGGGGTTATGAATTGCTTTGTTGACCATTCTCCTAACAAACTTTGAAGAACCCTTTGCCTATAACTCTACACATTCTTTACTTGGGCCCTGTCTCTCAGTTACAATGATGTTGACATATTCATCTTGCACTTAGGTAGCCAAGCTGGCTAAAGCTAACTATGAGCAGCAAAAAAGTTTACCAACACCACTCCTACTGAAAATATATGATTCATTATCACAGTTAATTCTCAGAATGATATAGGTCAGTTTTTGTTGTCCTGCTTTGACAGATGCAGAAGCAGTGGACCTAGGTTATAATGATTTAATAATCAATTAGAATGAACATGTTTTCAGGTTTTATGAGAATTAAAAATGTCCCTTCCTCTGTTGAAGTTTTAATATCAATTAAAATATAGGCAAAGAGGACAGAAAGTGGAGAGCTAAACACCAGGATTAAAATTTGAATGAATATGAGATGGCAGAGAAAGAAAGAAAATACAACGCAAATAGATAAACTCAACATGAGCTGAACAGCTTCCTGGCAAGAGGACTGACTGGATGCAACTTCTAAAGCAGTTTGTTTTCTTTCTTGCTTTGTGTCATGGCAGAGTCAGCCAGTTACTCTGAAGAAGCTCACAAACATACATGTCCAAAAGAGCTGTCCAAAGCACAGCTGTGTAGGTCACAACACAGAAACATGAAGAAAGGTGGTATGACCCCTCCGAACAAGTATAGCTTCTCAACTATGGCATGAAAGCATGAGATGAAGAGTTCAAAAGTTTGCTGGTAAAAATGAACTATGACCTAAAAGAGGATACAACCAGTAAAGTTAATAATGTAGGAAGTAAAAAAGTCAACATGAGGCAAGGGATGACCAGGTAGAGGGTGCAATCAACAAAAGGGATGAGCAAAGGGTAGATGTGCATTCATGTACTGTGTATCTCATCCAACAGATAAAGAATAGGCAATTTTCTCAGCAAGCCATGAAAATTTACATAAAGAAGACCACATTATAGATTACAAATAAATTAAAGTGAATGAATTGATTTTTTTAGAAAAAAAAAAAACCAATTGATAAATCCCAAGCTAAAATAACTAAAAAGAAGTTAGTTGTGTGTAATCCATAAAATTCGACATGAAATGGGGACATTAATGATGGATATCAGAGAATATCATGGCACACTTGAGAGTCATATTCTAAAAGCTAGAAAATCTAGTCAACGTAGGTAAATTCCTATACCTGTATGACCTACCAAAATCAAATAAAAGGCTTTAGACCACTTAAGCAGTCTATAACAACCAATAAGATTGAAACAGGAATATCTTTCTAAGGAAGAGGAAAAAAATTGTCTCAACTTGGTGATAAACTGGTTGCCATGCAATCTTGAGAGCTGTTGTCCCCAGCACTGGTGAGTAGAAGCAGATTCATCTAACAAGGTAACTAACTAACTGAAACTGGTGAGTTCTGAGTTCAGAAAAAGACCCTGCCTTGATGAATAATAAATAGAAAATGGTCAAGGAAGACACCCAAGGTCACATTTGGCCCTCTACATATACATGCACCAAACCCATGCAAATATGCAGACAGACAGGCACACCAAACACACACACACAAGAAAATAAAACTTCTTTACCTTTACATTTCTGTAATGGTTAAAAATCATGGCTGCTGTAAAATGATACGCAGCTATGGAAAAGATAATATATATGCTTCTCTCCTGCTTTACATTTAGGAAATGGAGCGCAGAATGGGTATTTTAGAGAAGGGGGCTTCTAGGGATGGTGTGACCTATCTGAGTCACAATCTGGTAAATTCCAGAGCTGGAAATCATATCAGTGTTATCTGTTCCAAAACTCATGATGCTCTCAGCAAAGAGCATCCCTTCCACATTTACCCATTTAAACTTTACATTTTTTTGTGTTCTAAGCAAGAAATAAATTACATATACAAATGGATCTTTGACAAAGATCCACCATGTTTACAAGGTGCACACACAGCTTTTGCTATGCTGTTCTCCCAGTCAGAAGATGAAAAGAGCGTTATTCAACAAAATCCAACAAGCATAGGTGCAGTGACAGTCTTCTCTTTCTACGGGCCCCCTGTGAGGTTTCAAAGCAGAGAACATGCAGTTCTCTTCACACGTGGGTGTTCTGGGTCATCAGTTTCTCAGGTGTGGTAACTGGAATTGCTGGAGTGAGAGAAAAACTGGAAATTAATACACCTCCTGGTGTTGGCCTCCTACTATGACCCTAGTGTGCTGGCCAGAAGGGGACTGTGGCCATATTTTGTAAATCACCCAATGTCAGGCAAGTGAGCTGTGTAATCAAATTTGTGGTGAAAGGACACTTGGGACAGCACCAAATAGCTTTATAAGTGTCCCCTCGCTGGAAATAGCATATTTGAGACTTTCCTATATTCCTTACATAATCAAGTTCACATAATTGAATAAATAAGTGAAGCAGTTGACTTAAACATCCAGCAAGCAGGAGTAGATCCATAGAATTATGTTCCTGTGCAGAAGCATGAGGCCCTGGATATAAAAGTGTCACACACATGTATGTACACACATATAAATACTTACACTTTATCTCTGGAAATGCCACCTTTACAATTCATTTGTGTGCTTTCCTTGAGGCTTCCAACACTATAGACCATGCTTGGGTTTGACTGAGTGTCAAACGGCAACATTGTGAGATAAGTACTTCCCAAGTGCCCCTCAGTCAAGGTACAGATCAAGGTGACTGTCATCTAACAGGACCTGGGGTCTCCACTTCCAACCCTGTATGTAGAGTCCTGTTCCATTGCCTCCTCAGTAAGAATGCACAAGCTAGGATGATTCATTATACCTACTGATCAGCCCTCCTTCCTTTCCAACCCAGATAGCTCTCAAACCCCCAGTACAGATGTGGACATGGGAGCATGTAAGCCCTGGCAGGAGGCCACCAATCCAATGCTTAATTGTCACAGAGAGAATGGGACCCCTGGGAAATGGTGAAGTCCTGTTGAAATGCCTCCCCTGCCAAAAGAAAATAAAATGTTGGGAAGGGGGATAGGTAGGCATTGTTTCTTTTCAAAGAAGATAAGAAAAAGTGGAGAAAAGATAAACTCAGTATATAGCAAAATGCCTCTTTGCTATCTCTCACAGCCCAATTTCCTTAAGCACTGTAGACCACCAAGACCACTTGTTTAATAAAATCTGGCTTTGTACTTCAGGATCAAGATGACCTCATCTTTCATGCAGAAAAGCAGGACACTTTGTTCCACTGCCATCTTCGGGTATATTGAAACATGTTTTCACTGGCAGGAGTGACTCACTTTCAGTCCCTTCTTCCCTCCTTTGTTTCTTTTCTCTCTTTTCTGTTTCTCTCCATTCAGGTCTAAAGTTATAACTGTTTACTAATGTTTTGAAAACTTTGTTCTTTGGACTAAGGAGAGAGTTGAGGGGTTAAAATGCTTGCTGTATAAACATGGAATCCAGAGTTTGGGTCTCCAAACCATGTAAAAGCAGGATATGTGTGCCAGCCTATAATCTCAGTGTTCACCTGGAAATCAGAGACAAGGGATCCCTGGGGCAAGCTAGCCAGCTTACCTAGCAGGAATTGTTTGGGTAATGAACCCTGCCTCAAGCAATAAAATGGAAAGCTCGAACAGATGCTAGACATCATTATTTAGTCTATACACATGCCTGTACATGTGACACCAAGCTTCCAAACACACATATAAACACTGCACAAACAGAAATAAATAAAAATTGGAAACAAAATCCTGTCCATACATTTCCACGTGAACTTTCTTAGTTCTCAAAGGCCAATGTTACCTCCCAAAGGAAATAGAAATAGAAATTCAAGTGTGGCAAAGCACAAGAAAGGCAAATGATTGTGTTTTGAGAATAGATGCATTTTCTCAATCAAATTATCAGCTGACCAATAAAAGACCCACCACAGATAATTAACATTTTGGTGTGAATTTTTATGATTGAACAAAAGACAATCAGTAAGCTTCCCCAGTCCCTGTATGTGTATGTGTATATGTGTGTTGGAGGAGGGTTATGATGGAGACATTCAGTTTCACTTCCTTTTGGACTAACAAACTTAAATGTGAAATGCCAAATTTATATGAGTTAGTACACAAATTAGCTAAACTTACTCAAAATCTTAGGACTTATCTTCTAAGAACCACTTCCTGACTTCAGAAGGGGAGAGAGGAGGTCAAAGTTTTTGCAGAATGAGGAAAGACCTCCAAGACAGCCACAACACGTGATGTTTACCACCCAGCATGTTGTTGTTTAATATTTACCAATTTCTTCTCAAAGAAACAAGAGAAGACAAATCGAGTATTCTGGTCTCTGGTTGCTCAGCTCTTGGATAAACATAAAATAATTTGACAAGCTGCCTGAGGTTTAGGCAAATGAATATTGTAGTCAACTCATTCCATCAGTATAGGAACTTGTTGTAATATGTACTATCTCTAATTTACATATAAAGACATTGAGGCAAAAATATTCAAATCAACTCATTCCAATTTTCAGATATTTGAGAAACCTGCACCAACTCTATAGCTGCAGTGAGTTCTTAACAAGACATGCATAAGAACTGTCCTTTCTCTATATCTGCATCTGCAAGTTATTAATTCATTTTTTATAATAACCATTTTAACTGGATGAGTTGAAACCGCATTATGCTTTTGACTTGAATTTCTCCAGTGGCTAATGAAGTTGATCATTTCTTCCTAAATTTGCTGGGCAATTAAATTTTCCCTGGTGATGAGTATATATATATATATATATATATAGTCCTAGGCTCATTTTTAATTTGATTATCTGAGGGTTTTATTATGGAATGACAAGTAGGCAACAAGAAGTCAAATGATCAATTGTGTTTTAAGGATGGTAGGTATAATTCCTCAATCAGTTTATTGATTAGTCAGAAAAAGACATCCAAGACTATTGACTTCTTTTATTGAATTTTTAAATTTCTGTGTAGCCTCCTTGTTCTTTGTTGGATGCATAGTTTTTCCCCCTTTTGAGATTTTTTAAATATTTTCTTTATTAACATTTCAAATGTATCTCCCTTCCTGGTTTCCCCCTGAAACTTCCTATCTCATCCTCCCTCCCCTACTTTTATGAGTGTGTTTTTCCACCCACCGACTCCCACCTCCCTGCCCTTGAATTCCTCTACACTGGGGCATCAAGCCTTCACAGGACCTAAGACCTCTCCTCCCATTGATGCTCAACAAGGTCATCCTTTGCTATGTATGCACCTGGAGCCATAGGTCCCTCCATGTGTACTCTTTGGTTGGTGGTTTAGTCCCTGGGAGCTTGGGGGCAGGGGTCAAGGTTGATTGATACTATTGTTCTTCCTGTGGTGTTGCAAATCCCTTCAGCTCCTTCAGTCCTTTCTCTAACTCTGCCATTATGGGACCGCATTGGGGACCCCATGCTCAGTCCAATGGTTGGCTACAAGCATTCTCCCTGTATTTGTCAGGCTCTGGCAGAGCCTCTCAGGAGACAGCTATATCAGGCTCCTATCTGCATGTACTTCTTGGCATCCACATAGTGTCTGGGTTTGGTGACTGTATAGGGGATGGATTCACAGGTAGGACAGTCTTCAGATGGCCTTTCTTTCAATATCTGTTTCACACTTTGTCTACATATTTGATCCCATGAGTATTTTGTTCCCCTTTCTAAGAAGAACTGAAAAACCCACACTTTGGTCTTTCTTCTTCTTGAGCTTCATATGATCACTGAATTGTATCTTGGGTATTCTGAGCATTTGGGTGAATATTCACTTATCAGTGAGTGCATACCATGTGTTCTTTTGTGATTAGGTTACCTTACTCAGGATGATATTTTTTAGCTCCATCTATTTGCCTAAGAACTTCAGGAATTCATTGTTTGTAATAGCTGAGTAGTACTCAATTGTGCAAATGTACCACATGTTCTGTATCCATTCTTCTGTTGAGGGGCATCTGGTTTTGTTCCAGCTTCTGGCATATATATATATATATGGCTGCTATGAATATATGAATATAGTGGAGCATGTACCCATGATATATGTTGGAGAATCTTGATAGTTTTCAATAAAAACCCACATTTTCCATTTTAGAGATTTTCCCTTCTCTCTGTTCATTTTTTCCTTTGGTATACAAAAGCTACTTACTATTGCATAATGAGCCTGTCTCCATCTTAGGCTTAAAAGCCATCTTATAGTAAAAACAAAATAGGTTCATTCCTGTTTATAATTAAACCTCCATTTCTCAAGGATTGGGGGATATGCCCCATCTGTAACCTTAACTACAACTGTTTCTGCACTGCCTTTTCCAGGAATGACAATCATGTCTTTGTTTTGTTTTTTAATTGTTTATAATCATCTTGTAAACTTACCTTTGTTTCAATGACCACCTATAACTACCTTGTTATGACAACCTGTTATTATGACTACCTGTTATTATGACTACCTGTTTTTAAGACTACCTTGCTATTCTTACCTTGCAACTGTGTCTTTGTTTCAGGAAGTCATTTGGGCTAGTTTGTTATGATGTTCTGCTCCTGTACCCCCACCTATTCTGCCCACAAAAGCCTCCATTTGGAAACCCACAACTCCTGAGCTATAAAAGCCTGTCTTTCTCACATCTACTGCTGACCTCTCAAATCCAGCCTTAGGAGGAGTTGGCCTATGTACTTGAATAAAAAAGCTCACTCTAATTAATTTCTTGCTTTAATTAATTAGTTTGGGTTGGTGGACTTCCTCTTCCCATTTTTGGGATTAATAATTTTTGATATAATAAAGCATTTATTTTTTTACCATTATATCTTAACACCTTAAGGACTGTATTAGTATCCATGAACCCTATTTCTGGGTTCATGACAATGAAAATTTATATCAGCATAAGGAACAGACATCTGTATACCCATACTAATTGTTGCACAATTTATGGTAGATAAGGTATGGAAGCAACATAGATGCTAATTAATGGATAAGTCGAGAGTAAGTAAGATACTATTCAGCCATTAAAATAACATGAATTGATTAATTAAAAGGGAATAATTTCAGGAAACAGAGACATATTTATATCTGGGGCTCACTGGACAACAAACCCTTAGCTCAATTAGTGAGTTCTGGTAATATGAGAAACCCTGACTCAAAAATCAAGGTGGATTACAACTTTAAGAATCACAAGTGGGTTTGATCTCTGTCCTACATATGCATAAACATGCATATAGACACACAGAGAGAAAGAGAGAGAGAGAGAGAGAACTAAAAATAGTGAGCGAGAGAACTAAAAATAGAGAACTGAAAATAGAGGGGGGGACTAAAATTAGTGATGTGATGAAGAATCAGAATTGTAGAAGCAATTATATTTAACATTTTGACGTGTTTGAATGTCACTTATTATCATCATATGGGCTCCTAAAAGATGAGTAATTTCTGGGCACTAAGGAAAAATTAGTGTTATTATCACTAGGATGCTGGAGGCTCTATCATTGTTAGCTATGCTATGTCATGCTGTAAAGCAGTGGTTCTCAGCCTTTCAAATGATGTTTACTACATACATGTTCTGGTGACCAATCAAACATAAAGTTATTTTTGTTGCTACTTTGCAACTGCAATTTTGTAATTGTTAAGAATCATAATTCATAATTTAAATATCTGTTATTTTCAATGGTCTTAGGTTACAACTGTGAAAGGGTTGTTTGAGAGGGACCCCAAAAGAATTGTAACCTACATGTTGAAAAAACACTGCCATAAAGGAATTAATTGAATAATGTCTTCCCAGCAGTGACTTTTATTGAACAATTTTGGACTCAGATTTTCTTGAACATTTTCTGAGATGTCATTATCTTATGAAGACACGCCTCTTTGCTTGCTAGTTTTTTTCTTCCTTTAAGTATTTAAAAATGTTGACTTTTAAAATTAACATGCAGGTATTTATGGTTATCTAATGACAATAATAGGTAAATAATTGCATAGTTGCTTAACTATATAATAATTGTCAAAAATGGTGCCTACTAATTTGGTATGTTTAATATATAAATGGACAAGAAATTAATATTGGTAAGATGACTGAAAGCTTACTCTTTATATTATAGAAATTAGTATTTATCTGCAAATAAAAAAAACTATTTTGAGGTAATATATAAATTATTTAAAAGTGTCCCTGAGAGGAATCCAACTTTTAAGATAGATAAAATAGAAGAGGAATAATTAATGAGATTCAGAGTTTGTTTATGTATGTGTTGTGAATCTGTCCACACATATTTCTTATTTCATTCATAGTATATCTATGCCTAAAACTCTAACATGTTTGAGAATTTTATGATAGAAATGAATTACTCACAACTTTGGAGTTAGAGGAATGGTTCACTGGGTAAGAATGTTTGCTGCATTGGCATCAATGTGTTTGTATTACCAGTACCTATGTAGATGCCAGGTATGACTTCCAGAGAATAATAAAGTAGCAGGTATGTGAAGTTCTTCTTTGGTTCATGGCATCTACATATACATATGCACCCACCCTTCCAAAGCATATACATATACCATAAAATTAAAATAAAAATTATATAATATTTATAGACATACCAATGTAATTAGCCCTTTATGAAACACACAGTGCAACATTTCTAGGTACATAGATTTCCAGGCCTGATTTTATTTTTATTTGTAAATAGCCCTGAAAATTCAAGAAAGTTTCTTTATGTGTTTTCATATGTTCAAAACTACTGACTATACAAAAGTAGATGCATATCTACCTCTCTACATTAATAGAATACCAAATTGTTATCCATTCAAATCCTTGTTAAAGGCTTAATAAATCATTTGCATATTATTAAAAGAAAAATGAAATAGTTGAATAAGATGTTAGGAGGTTCACCAAATCAGAAATTGAATTTGAATACATTTAGAAGAGATATTTGTGTAATTAGTCTTTTTACTCTAGAATCAGTAGAAACAAATATATATTAAACTCCAGAATAGAATATTATGTCTAGCACAGAGCCAATTTATCTACACCTTCACATTTTCAGACTCTGAAGCTAATGTGTACTCCTTGAAGGACAACCAACAAGAAAGAGAATGTCCCAAATATTGTTGATATTTAATCCAATTAAATATTCCCCTTCTCCAAGCCATGTGAGTCCACTGCCATGTTTTCAGGTCTTCTAAGGGTTAAAACTTTAATTTCATTGAATTTTAATTTCAATTAAATGACTTGCATTTTAAAGACCAAAATGTGAAACTGTTACAACAGAAATCTCTTGTTGGGTAATTTGGGGGCCTTTAAGTCCTAACTTTTAGAATAGGTCAGCAGGCTGAGGACCCAAGGAAAAGCTGAACTTGGAGTTTAGGTCTATGAATATTCTGGAGGTAGAATCCCTTCCTCCTGTGGTTCTTCAGTGTTTTCTCCTCAAGCCTTTTATTTGTGTAACTGACCCTCACTCACATTATGGAACATAATCTGTTTTACTCAATATCTACTGGCTTCAGAGTTAATCACATCTTTAAACCAAACAAACAAACAAAACGTAGCAACAGATAGACAAATGTTTGACTAAACAACTGGAAACCACAGCCTAGTTAAGTTGATGCTCCCAACCCCAAGTTAACCATTATACATTTTTATAAAGGTCCACCTGCTTTAAACAAGTCCTTCTGGAGTCTGTTAAGCAAGCTTTGAGTTTGGGAATTTTTTTTTGACTTGAGTAAACAAGGTCAATAAATTGAAGTTAAACTTTGTCTTGGGGTATTATTTTTATTTAGTTCTACTTATTTTTCTAGCATTCTTGTCCCTATGAAATTAAAATATTACCCCAGTATACTTACTGAGAGTGTACTAAGATATTTTTTTTCCAATCCCATAGACCTCAGCCACTCTTTGGCAGTAATGTCTGAGTGTATGAGTCAGGAGAACTCAGAGAAAGTAAGTTTCTTTCAAGTTGACAGCCTGATTTCACTCACATCACAGAAATAAAAATATTTGATTCAGACACAGTGCAGTACACTTGAATTTAACATTTTAATTTGACTGTTCCTCTTACAATGAATAATGAACCAAATCTAGTGTGTGGAAACATATGGTAATGTCTCTCACACAAAGCTTCTGTCTCTCACTGACTGTGAAAGTTAATAACAATAAAAACAGCTTCTTGGTGTTTTTAATAGTTTACATAATTGTTCCACGTGTATGATTTGATTAGAATTTCACAAAATACCCATGGGACACCAGGAATATTATTATCTTTTTGCAGTCAGACATATTGAGGCTCAAGTTGGCTAACTGGTCGACCTAGTGCTATATCAGAGACTGGTAATGTTATACCCTGAAGCAGATCCAAATTGTATCTGTCAATTCTAGTACTTAATTGATTACATAGAGGTGTCATGGTTCTATTATGTCACTGTTTTAAAGGGTAATTTAAAATGCTTTAAATCACAAAGACCGTACTTGCTTATTTTCAGATATGAAAAAGGAACATAAATGATAACACATTCAGGCTACAGATTGGATGCAGGCAGCTAGATGAAAGGAAAACAAGATGAATCTGTAACCTCAGGCAGAGAAAAATCCTCAGGCTGAGGTCATTTCAGTGAAGATCACTGACTCATCTATTCATATTTCATGAAAAGACAAAAGAAAATGTTTTTAGTGTGCATAGCTTTCTAGGATGGCTAATAAGTTGGATCATTAAAGAGACATTCATATCTTTCTCATAGTTTTATCATAATGCCTTTTACATTAACCTCTTCTAGCATGTTTACAGCTAAATTAAGTTTCACAAATGCTTTCAGAATTGGAAAGTTGAAGTAAACTTGTTGCAATTAGACTATATTGGTGTTGTATTGCTCAATTAACATAGGTTAGACAAAGTAAGTTAAATTCTGCTGGGATTCTTCTTTGGCCTATATTGTAAAAGCTTTAAGCTCTCAGAACATTGGCAACTAAGGTTGGCATCTGGCCTATCTACCTTTGTAGTGCATTCAGCTATGGAGAAAAATAGAACAAAAAGAACAGAGAGGAATGGAGGCTTTTGTGATTACTTATAGCACCTGATATGAAGGAGATGCATGTTTCAGAAAGAGAGGTGATCCTCTAGAGTTGATGATGGCAATCTGCATGTTTAAAAACCTCATTTTGAACATATTTCAGACTCCTAAGAGTAAAGGGGTAAAATGAAATTACAGAGAGGGAAATTAGTTTTCTGTCACATAGAAACCTTCCTAAACTAGCTAATTAAATTATACCTTCCAACAGAGCAGGCAAACACAATCTCGGTTCTAATCTCTGTATAATCAAGTATTCTATTATCGATGCCCTCTTCCCTTTTCTTGGCTTAATTGCTCATTGTACTACATGTGGCATTGATTAGCAGTAAGAAGAGTGTGTTCTGTTTAGTTGGCTTGTGAGGAAAGTGAGTACAAAAAGGCACTGAATTAGAAAGCAAGCTCTTTCCAGCTGTGATGTGATGTGTGGGGGGTCTATGTTAGGGAAAGCAAAGCCAGCCAGCTTGTTTACTTGGAAATAACAGCATAAAGTTCCATATTTGTCTGTGAAACAAGCATTCTTGATCAAACATGGCCCCAGATCTAAAAGAAGCATTTCACATCAAAGATTTACACAGAACTTTACAGTTTATAGCATATTTTTATGAAGGTGTCAGCTTGACTCGTTTGAACCATAAATCTGCCAAATAAATGTTTTACCCAGATTTTGCACATAAAAAAAAAAAAAAAAAATGAAGCTCAGTAACATTCACTGACTCTTCTTGGGTTTCAGAGTTCTACAATGAAGGGAAGATCTGAAGACAGACACTGCAATTTCAAGCTTTGTGCACTTTATATCATCTACTACTGTTTTCTGACAACAATGGGCAATTCAGTGACATCTACCAAATGTTCATTAAACAAATACCATTTTCTGTAATCTAAGCTACACACTGAGGAAGAAAAAGAAACATACTGGTAGTCAGGAAATCATAACAAGAGACCTATGTTTGACTCTCATGTATCCTGTCATAGATACATGATGTTGAAGAAAGAGGAAAAGGTGCTGGAAAGAGAAAGGTTTTTGGATGAAGAAGGTATTTCACTGGTTCATAAGAAAAGAGAATGTGAATGAGAAAGGCTTCAAAGAGTAGCATGATGGAGACAAGCTTTGTGCTAAGTAGGATCCTGAGGTGAATGTATAAGTTATTAGAATCCATTAGAGTATAAACCATGAGGGATTCAAGATCAAAGTGTAAGCTTGCTTAAAGAAAACCATTTCACTATTATTGTGTGCGAGAAATTTTGAACATTTCTCTAGAAGTAGTAATGGCATAAATTGGTTTCAAACTGACTTATTTTCAATTAAAATAAAAATTTAAATAATTCTTACTTGATTATATCACATATAATTGCAATGGAAGCAATTTATACATGGATATGTAAATATAGCTTTCAGATAAAGACCACTAAACTTAAAAAATCCTTTTTTATGAATGTGTATTGCTTGTTTTAGTTATTAGTTCCTCAGTCATCCTCTATCATTTTCAACCCATTCCACTGAAGCCTTCCTTCTTCCCAATAAATTCTCTCCCAACTCTACCTTTCATGTTTCCAGGAAGAGAACTACTAAATTTAATTAAGATTGCTTATATAATCACTGGTGAGAGATTACATTCTGGAGCACAGACAACTTTTCAGCAGCTACACCACCAATGAAGTGACACCCTTCCCCAACAACCATTAGCTGCCACTAATCTCTCAGGAAGGGGCAGGCCTTCTGTGACCTTTTCTATTGACAAGAAAAAAACAGGCCAGTGCTGGTGCAGATCTCATGCAAATATCCACAGCTTCAGAATTTCCTGAGGGAAACAGTTTTGTGGTGCCCAGAAGGTATCCATTCCTGGTACACTATCTTGTCCTCTGGCTCTTACATTCTTTTTGACCCTTCTTCTGTGAATTCCCTTCCATGAGCTTTGAGAGGAGTGGTATAAATATACTGTTTGGGGCTGAATATTCCATCATCAATTAGATTTGGTACTTTTTCTAATTCTAAGACTCTGCCTTAACTGCTTTGTAAGAAGCTTTTCTGAGGAGGATGGAGAGAGGCATGGATTTATAGTTATAAACACAAACATTAGAAGTGAGTTTAATAACATATCCATTTAGCAAAACACTACTAGTGGGTACCTTTCTAGAGCCATTGATCTCTCCAGCTATGGTGATGTTAGTGAGATTGAACCCCATATACTTAGGTATTGGAATGCTTAGTCCCCAGTTGGTAGAACTGTTTGGGAAGGATTAGAAGGTGTGGTCTTATTGGAGGAGATGTATCACAGTAGGAAAGCTTCAAGATTTCAAAAGCCCATGCATGCCCTCCCCCACTATGACCTGCTTGTGTATAAGATGTAAGCTCTCAACTGCTGCTCCAGGAATGTCCTTCCCTGCCCACTGCTTAGCTTCTGATATAATGGTCATAGACTCACCCTCTTGTAAGCCCTGATAAATAGTATCTTGTGTAACTCACCTTGGTCATGATGTCTTGTCACTGCCATTAAAAAAGTAACTAGTCACTGGCCATAGGCTCTGGGCCAGATTTAAAGTACTGGCTTTCTTATAGTAGGGCAAGCCACAATCAGAGAGCAGTTGAATTCTCCCCATCGTAATCAAGCCACTATTGCTCTAGTGGGCACTTCTTTCCTGCGAAGATCAATATTATAGCTCAGAAGAAATACTACTGATGGCTTTCTACCTCCAGGAGCATAACATGTTCTGGCATTATAAAAGACAGCACTAAAGAAGGCCAATTCTAGCTTGGTTTTTCTGTGTTCTGTAACCAAAGTGTGTGCTTCATGTCTTCAACATGTCTTAGCTTGAGTTCTAATAGGCAATAAAAAATGATAGTAAAATAGTATATTATTTGGGGAACCGCTTGGTTTTCAAGGAAAAAAATCTAGTGAATACAAATATCAGGCAATTAATACCACTGAGTATAATTTTGTGTTTATATTAGGAATATGTATGCACCATGTCCCATAATTAAGATCAAATCATGTAGCTGCTTGTAGCTCAGGTGTCCTATCCTGGGTGGAGTTTCTATTCTGTGAGATCAAGGCCAGATAGTATTTTGATTATTGCAATATCAAAGTTATACTCTGTATGTCTACAATTTAACCAGTCCTTTAGAAAGACAAAGTTGTCTATTGGTTTGTGAATACACAATGACTACTCACTCCCATTGAGGTTTTGGTTGTTGAGACTTGTTTTGTTCTGTTCTGTTCTGTTGTTGTTATTGTTGTGGTTGCTGTTATTGTTGTTGTTGTTGCTGTTATTGTTGTTGCTGCTGCTGCTGCTGCTGCTGCTGGAAAAATAAGGGGAATATTAAGAGCAAAAAAATAATCTGTTATAGATGCCCTGTCTCTTGTACCCTGTCCTATGTGAGAGCTGCCAGACTGATATGATTTGCTGTCCTCTTATCTTTTCTCATTCAATTACCATGGAGATTGAGAGGTTCTAAAGTTCTCTGAATTTGAGATAGGTGACCAAGCTGTTGAAAGAAAGCATCCTTTTCTAGCTTTTCAAGCTCCTATATCCATTGTCATGTCTTTTTCAGGTACAAGAAAACCTGTACATCCCCATACATATATACAAACATTCTTTATTGCAATAATCAACCATCCAAGAGAAAGTGGCAGAGTACATAGATCCAATTCCACAGGCCCAATGTTAATAGGATTTTTTGCTGCTGCTTTTACAGTCTAATTTGGGCAAAATGGAATCTACAATTTCTGAAATTTCCCAATTTCTCAGTTATTAATTAACTTTTGTTTACTTTTTGTAGGCATCCAGTACTCTTACTCTCCTATTTTTTTGAGATCGTTAATAACTAAAGAAAGCATAAAATAGTGATTAAAAGCATAGGTTTTGATCTTGTACTTAAATCTTACTACTTTATGAGACCTTTTATTATGTTTCTGTTAAATGGTGCTTCGAGTAGAACCCACATTTCTGTACAAGTTAAGTACATATTCTGCCATTGAAACTCGTTTGCCATTCATTTGAGATTCTGATCTTAGATCTATCATTTCACCTTCCTGTATCTCATTTTCATCATCTACAACCAGCCTACTCATCTAGCTATTAAATAAATTAAGATATAGTAAAGTTGATTTATTTGACACAGAGTGAACAGCTCATATATTGGGGTATTTTATCTTTACTACATAACAATATCCAACAATCATGGAATAATGGGTCATAACTAGCTTAAATGGTAAGAATGGTAAATATTAATTACAGGTTCAACAATTAAAGAAACATGAAAATTAGTAGGTTAATGGAGACATATCAGAAAAGAATTTACAAGGCTCAGAATTTACAAAATAACTTTCCATGTTTGTATGATATAAATCCTTTAATTCAAAAGCCCAGAAAACTATTCTAATGGCAGTTTGTCTCATGGGTAACCAAGTTCTTTAAATCTCTGGCATCACTGCCTATCACTGCTCAATATTGTTGAAATAAGGAAAGTCCTAGAGACTAGGGATGAGGGAGGCTTTCAGGAGTCATTGAGGGTGATCTTAACTGAAATGCCCAACAGTGGGGACATGAAACTTGAAGACACCACCTCCAATAATCAGACAGGACCCCCAGTGGAAGGATGGGGACACCATCCCACCTAGAAAACTTGACCCCAATTTGGTCTTGCCTAAAAGAAATGCATGGACAAAGATGGAGCAGAGACTGAAGGAATGGCTGACCAGTGAGTGATGAGTCCAATTCGAGACCCATCCCATGGGCAGGCATCAATCTCTGACATTACTTATGATACTCTGCTATGCTTACAGACAGAAGCCTAGCATAACTGTCCCTTGAGAGGCTCTACCCAGTAGCTGACAGAGACAAATGCAGATATTTACAACTAAACACTGACCAGAGGTTGGGGACTCCTAGGGAAGAGTTAGCGGAAAAATTAAAGGCTCTGAAGGAGATGGCAACCCCACAGAAAGACAATGTCAACTAAAGTAGACCCCTAGGAGCTCCCAGAGACTAAGCCACCAACCAAAGAGCATACACAGGCTGGTCCGAAGCCCCAGCACATATGTAGGAGGGAGCTGCTTTGTCCTCAGTGACAGAAATGTGCACCTAATCCTGTAGGATTAAGTGTGCAGGATTAAGTGACAGTGCACCTAATCCTGCAGAGGCTTGATGCACCAAGATGAGGGGATACCCAGGAGGGGTCCACCCTCTCAGAGGCAAAGGGGAGGGGACATAAAGGAGAAACCCAGTGAGGGGGAACTGGGAGGAGGGTCAGCATTTGGGATGTAACTTAGTTAATTAATCAATCAATTATCAATTAAAAATAAATGCTAACCCTGGACAAAGATTAAAAAATCAGATAAGTGTCATTTTTTTCTTTTCCTCTGAGACATATATTTTCATCTGCCCTTGAGTAACAAAATGAGTGTATGTGTTATTTTTGTTGTGCTCTTTTAAAGACTCCTAAACTGGGATGGCAGGATAGGCTTTCATCCAAAGGCACTCTGTCTTCCAGCTTTTCTTACTACTATAGAAACTCATATTTAAATTTTACTGATTTCACATTAGATAAAAGTTATCATGTGCCTCAGTCCACCTATATAGTAAGCTCTTTATCCAATTCTGTCTTCTCTATTATTATTGTCAGTGTTTGAATGGACACCTCCTCCATCAGACCTCATCTAAATTAATCACCACAACCAACAATAACAATAAAAACAACAACAGTACACACACATGCACATCAATTTTTTTTTAATTTTTTAAGTGCCCACCCAGTTCATTTGTCACTACACTGTTAGCTTCACAACTATCACTGTGTTCTTTTAAGTATTATCAGAATAACTCAAAATATTCCTTATCTCCTAGGAAAATCACTACAAAACTGCTTACTACCTGATGTAGAATCTATATTCTTTCTCCAACTAACCTTATAAACAGCATTCCTACCATGGCCCTGAACACATTATTCTAACACTACTTGCATCCTTGCCTATTCAATATATAACCTACATATTTCAAATGATCCCCACAGTACAAAGCATGTTACCCAAATATTCTCAGTGAGCACATCTTCATCTTTTTTAAAAAAATATTCCTCTGTGTGTGTGTGTGTGTGTGTGTGTGTGTGTTTTGCCTGTGTAAGATTATGTGTACCACATTCCTCCAAGAGCCTGAAGAGGTCACATGAGAGCATCACAGCATCTCAAATTGAAGTTTCAAGTGATTTGGAGCTAGCATATGGATGCTGAGAACCTAGTGTGTGTCCTCTGAAAGAGGAATAAAGACTCAGCCTCTGAGCCATCTTTTCATCCCCTCCTCTTATTTTCTGAAAGACATTTCAGACTTCCTTCATCAGCAGAAGCTTTTCAACCCATATCTATCAGTACATGCTATTTGCACTGCTACCTTGCCCTTTGCAACATTGTTTAAGTATGTGTTTTGATAATAAACAGGGACAATTACCATATAATACATGTACTATTATTAATTTGTATTATAATTCATGCAAACCTATTCATTCACTGTTTTTACTGATATATTTTCAAATTGTCTATGTCAGTCATTTGCCTTCTTTTTTCTTCTATTGCTAACTTTTAAAAATCAAAATTAATTTTAAAGAGCTCTTTATGCACTCAAAAAATTTTAATCTTGATGGTACATGTCTCCCCAAGCATGTGGAAGACTACGGGAGTTTAGTATGCTGGAGGTGAGGCCATTTGTCCAGTGAAGGGGATGCTGGTTATTAAGCATCCTGGCTTCCAGAAAGTTGTGGATAAGAGCTTTGGCAAAACGGTGACTTGTGGCTGTTTCTCTAGCACCTTCCCCTTGTCTTCCTTCTGGTGCCTCATCTTGTGTGTGCAACTCTGTTTTAACAACTCTTTGTGTGCACACAGTTTATAGACACATGCCTTGGAATAGAAATAAAAGTGGTAGCTGCTGTTGACTGCCTGTGCCCTGCTCACTAGGCTGTAGAGCTGCAGCTCTCACCCTGTGGGTCACGAGACCCTTGGGAGTCACCTAACCATCAGAAAACACAGATACTTTAACAGTATAATTCATGATAGTAGTAACATTACAGCTATGAAATAGCAGCAAAAAATAATTTTGTGGCTGGGGGGGGTCACTACAACATGAGGTACTATATTAATGGGTGTCAGGGTTAGGAAGGTTGAAAACCGTTGGGCTAGAGAAGTTATAAATTTAAGGCACATGTTATTAACAACTCATGTGTGAGAAAAGGCACACGAGATTCAATGGGTTGCATAACTAATGAATATGAAAACCTGTTTTTGAACATGTTTATGTGATTCTAACCCTCCCCTGCCCCAAATGCTTCAGTGGGAGAAACACATAGCACATTCATAAATGAAGAATCTAGGCTCTCTGGCATCTATGATAAAAATAGAAAAAAAACCCTAAGAAAACTGCTAAGAGTTCTAATAAAGTATATTCAAGGTTAGACTGATAAAACTGACTTCTGAGATGTTTCTCTGACAACTACAGCCAGGACTTTAATGTATGAACTGAAATTCAGAAGGCAAGAGCCTCCAACCAGACATCTCAGATTGCATATTTGTGGCCAGAGAAACTCACTTCAGCATCCATCGGGTTCTTGTATATAACACTGGGAAACCACCTTTGTTCTGTTTGGAGCTTTCATCTGTGCAGTGGGGTTTATTTACTATATTAATTTTCCTATAGAAAGTAGCACCAAATATACAAAGAGTGTTCCCAGCATTGATTTCTGTTTTTCACACTTTTGCAAAGTAAGTGTTTATTTCAGTGACTTAGAAAAAGAATTTTTAAAGAAAATAATTCTTCTAGAAATATAAGTACAAGTACAGCTGAGGTTCTCTCTCCAGGCTGTGAAAGTTTGAACTGTTTCTTCTGGAATTCACTCCTGACTTGGACAGCAGACCTGTTTTTCTGTGGATACGAGCATGCTCCTTTCCCAGAGAAGAAATGACTAGAAAGAAATCATGACTCTCACATTCAGCTGATCTTCATGGTTAGACTCATCCCAGCATTTGTGGATAGTTCACGGGTGCTCTGAGACAATTTCCGTTCTCCCTTTGAAGGAAATGTGATTTAATGTCTACTTCCAAAATTGCAGCCACTGTGTGACTTCTCTGTAGGGAACTTTAGAGACAAGAAAGATCTATGATTGATTGTGCCTGCACAATGAATCCACGGAACTCTAAAGCAATTTACCACCTGGATAATAAGCAGGAAAGAAAAGGTCTGCTCGCTATAAATATGTCCTCCTGCACAGAATTAAAAACATCAACCAATATCAGTGTCTCCACTGGCCATGGTGGTACACGCCTGTAACCCCAACACACAGGAAGCAGACACAGGAGGAACCCAGTTTGAAACCAGCCTCCTCATTCACACAGCAGGTTTCAAAGCCAGCCAGTTGCCTAGTGAAACTTCATCTCAACAAAAGACCAAAAAACAGAGTTGTGGAAGTGACTCAATAGATGAAGTGCCCTACGGTGTGAGGAGCAGAGTTCAGGACCCTAAAAACCCTGTCTTCATCTAAAAGGCAGAGAGTGATCAGAGATTCTTGAAGTCAACTTCAGGCTTCCACACACAGGTGCAAACCTGTGTATAGTCCCACAAAGGCACACATAAGACAACACACAAACACACTCACCAAAAGATATCGCATTTTCTGTTTGTCCCACCTATGAGCCAATGCCAAAGTGCTCTTTCTCCTCTATCTCTTTTCCATCTCCCTCAATCCCTCCCTGACCTGCTGAAAATATCAGTTTCAGTATTTTACATTGTCCTTCTGTCTCTTAAAATCATAATTCTGTCCCACAAGATATGCTGATCTTTTTCTGATTTTTTTTCTAGACCTTTATCTTTTTCATTTCTCTAGATAACTTTTGACTGGCCAACTTGCCAGACATACTTAAATAGGACATTTGCCCAGCTTGTGTTCTTTATTCACTTATCTTAGTTTTACCTAATGATGATTTTGCCTAAGGAAATTCTCCTCAGGGTTTTCTGAACCTTAGACCATCTCACATTCTCCACTGTGCTTGATCAATACAGCATCACTGAGCTTAGAGGCTTGACATAAATTTCTACCATGTTGGTGGTGAAGAAAACAACTCCAAGTCAATAAGGATAATGTGGTCAAGGTCTCAAAACTGTAGATGGAGTGAAGTCTAGACTAGTTTAAGCTCTGAAGCAGGTATTTTAATACCTTATCTGCGTCTTTCTTTTTAAAAGTGACTGCATTTTTCTAAAAGCACCCCAGATGTTGTGATGGAGAATTGTCTACTGGGCAGGGTGGGTCACACCTATAATGCCAGCAATAAGATGAACAGTTGGATGCCAGCCTGTGACTACATGTTAAAACTCTTTTAAAGAAAGAAAATGAGGAAGGGAAGGGGAAGGAAGGAAGGAAGGAAGGAAGGAAGGAAGGAAGGAAGGAAGGAAGGAAGGAAGACAGGGAGGGAGCTATTGAGAGAGACACACAGAGAGAGAGAGAGAGAGAGAGAGAGAGAGAGAGAGAGAGAGAGAGAGAGAGAGAGAGAGAGAATGCTCTGGCCATTGGCCTCATAGATGGGACAAACAGAAAATGCCAGGAGATTAATGACTACTACAGATAAGTGCCCAATAAGAAAGAGAGATGTAGTTATCTATCCTGAAGGTGTAGCACATCTGTGATGGACTTAGCAGCCTTCAAAGGGCAAGGTAAGTCTAAGTGCCAGAGATCCATAGACATGCTTGAACTCCAGACAACTGTATAGGTTTCTTCCCTTACCCCTGCTTCCTGCCTGATTCATCTTCTAATTTCTTACCTTGGCTGCTGGGCTTGCTTTCCAATTAAGCTGTCTTCACACCAATGTTGGGCCTGTCTGTCAACTTGTGATTTGCACTCTGTTTTCCTCCTATTTTTTGTATTTCATTAGAGGTAGTTTTCAAAGTAATCAAAACTGAGCTTTGCAGACAGTTCTTTTTGTATCTTGGTTCAGATCTCTTTATTTCTAGAAATAGCCACCAATCATCCTGACAAAATCTTTCCTAATTATTACTGTGTATTATCAGGTAGAAAGATTGCTATTAGTTTAAGTTAGTGAAACAAGCACACATTGGCAGCCCAGGATGTGTCAGGGCAGGAAGTAGACCAATTACAAGGATAGAAGGCCTGTGCTATCTGCTATACCCTGTACTTTGCATCTGCTTGTGTAATAACATGAAAATAAGAATGCCTGTGGCTATGATAAATCTTCAATGTGGTACAGAAAAAAAAATCTCCTAATATAATTTTGATAATTCAATATTTGGAGGTTGGTTCATGTTTTTCCCATCATTTGCCAAGGTTTTCATTCTCACAGTGCTCCCTGGGAGATGTTTACCCCCAGTCCATCATAGAGAGACACTAAACCGAAAGCACCCTTGGTGACACAGGGAAGAGATGCTAGGCAGCAATGTTTGTGAGCAAGATGTCACCCGTGTGCACTCCACTCCAACACCATTTATGATGACCCTTTTGGTCCTGACAATTTCTAACTAGAGTACCACAGACACCAAGTATCTTTCTTCACATTGCTTCCTGGGATAGCATGGTACTAACATGTTTCTGGTCTGTGGGAGCCAATGTGAGAGGCCACACAATACTGACCGGTGTCTCTAGGCCTACAATCTTTCTAGAACCACCCACCCAAACACTAGAGCATTTGTGTACTGGTGGCCTTTCACAGATACCTCTTCTGTTACCCATTAGGAGGTACAGATGAAGAAATATCCAGAAAACATATAATAGCTGCAATTGTCAGGTCAAGCCAGGTTTCAAGATACCTCTAGAGTACCTTACCATATTTGTACTTGCACAAATAACATGTAAAACAGACGTGTGCTCATCACTCTTCAATACAAACTAAATTACATCATGAACCTGAAACCAGAAGTAGAAGATGGGTGGAAAATAATGTTTTGAATAACAGTATAAAAGTCTAAGAAAGAGCCATCTGTGAGCTATAGATGGCGTCCAGGTGGGGAAATCGTACCTCTTCCTACAGGAAAGGCCCCTGGGGCTCCCAAGCTGCTGATGAAGAGAGAAGCCCTTTCCTAAGATATTGTTGGAGACTGTGCTGGCTAATTTTATGTCAACTAGAAAACAAGCTAGAGTCATCTGAGAGGAGGGAACCCAAGTTGAGAAAACTTCTCTATAAGATTGGATTGTAGAATATTTTTTAAATTAGTGATTGATGGAGAGGTTACCATCATGGGCTGTTGATTCTGGGTTATATAAAAGAAAGTAACCTGAGCAAGTCATGATAATCAAGTCAGGAGAGGCTATTGGTGAAAGTGCAGCCAACTTCCAATAGAAGACTCCAGTGCTTTGGAAATGCCAATAGCATGGAATGACCACCAAGAACAGCAGCAGCTGTAAAGTAGAGCCTGCCCAAGCTTAGAGGACAAGCTGTGTGTGCTGCAGAGGGCAGAGCTGGAGACGTGATCAGTGAAAGATGTAAGTGGATCCCAGACATTGAACAATGAATTATTTACAAGTTTGTAATATGGTTTCCTTCAGATCGTTACTGTGCCTTGTTTCTTCTCTCTTGAAGTAAAAAAAAAAAAAAAATCTCACTATTTTTCATTTTATGAAAAATAAAAAGTTTGAAAGACTGAATTTTTAAAAGAGATTTTGAATTTTAAAAGAGATTTTAGATTTTTTTACAGAAAATGAAAATTTAAAGTGTTTGAATTGGTAAAGACTATGGGACTTACAAGTTTGTAATGTGTTTTATATTTGTGATATTTATTAATCTTATATCTTGGGGATGAACAAAAAAATGGAAAGATTATTTACTTAAAAGCATTGGCTGTCAAGGTCAATTGTGCTGATTAATTTTATGTTAACTTGAAGCAGGCTAGAGTCATCTAAGAAGAAGGAACCCCAGTTGAGAAAATGCCTCCATAAGATTGGGCTGTCGGCAACCCTGTGGGGCATTTTCTTAATTAGTGATTGATGGGAGAAGGCCCAGCCCATTATGGGTAGGACCATCCCTGAGCTGCTTGGACTAGGTTCTATAAGAAAGTAGGCTGGGTAATCCACAGAGAGCAAGCCAGTAAGCAGCAGCCCTCCATGGCCTTCAGCTTCTCCCTCCAGTTACTGCCCTCTTTGAGTTCCTGCCCTTGTTTCCTTTGATGATTAACAGTGATACAGAAGTGTAAGCCAAATAAATCCTTTCCTACTTAAGTAGCTTTAGTCATGGTGTTTCATCAGAGCAATAACCTCAACAAAGACAGATACTTCTCTCAACTTGATGCCCTGTGACAAATGTTGGCAATTAGTTCTCTGGTACTATTCCCTAGATGCTAGTTCCCAGGTTCCCAGGAGAAAACATACTATGTGCCTTTGTACAAATAATAGTCCTCCCTTGATTCAATGGGGCACGTACCAAGAAACTAGGCAAGGCTCTCTTTGTTTCTGTTATGTTTCAACAACTACACTCAACAGTCAACTCATATACTAAGTAAGTTCTAGCAAAAATCTATTAATTGTGGGACAGTTTAGATTATTCAAGTCTTTGAATATCTTCTTGGATTCATTTTTCCATTATCAGATAATTTTGTAAATATGAAGCAACTAACTAGTGAATCTTAGATATGATAGTATTTTTTCTTTCTCTTTATCTCTTCCCTATTTTCTCTCTTCTTCTGTTTATAATAACCTAACATTAAGGCTTGAGATAGGCAGGGCTGACCAAAGTGAGGAAAATGGGAATGTCACCTTTGCCACAGTAGGCATGAAGGCTGTGATTAGTTGTTGTCAATACTGGTAGGATGTGATTGATGCTTGTCAAGAGCACAGATCTTATTGGTTTAAAATATCAATTGATGCTTCCACTAGGGTAAAAAAAAAGTGGCAACACTAGTATCAAGTTGTTCACAGTGAGAATTAACAAAAGATCACCCAGAGTTGAGGAAAACCCTTAGAGATGTGCTGTAAGCACAAATAATAGCTGGAGTTAAAAGGTAACAGTGAAACCAAACTTCCCTCGCCTGAATCAGGTCTGTTTTAGAATTAACTGGAAAATGGACTTGACTTTCAGATAAATATCATTGTGTCATGTGTCTTAGATATGGTTCAATCCACTACAGATGAGAAAGAAATTGAAAGTGTTCACTAGGGATCACCTTGAAAATTAAACATTACTTTGAGTGCAAGGAAATATTTGAGAAACTAGGTGACAAGCCAGGCCTGCTCGCACATGAGCCTGTAAAACCAGATATCTGGTATGCTGAGGCAGGAGACTGGCATGTTCCAGAATGTTTGAGAAACACAGGCAAGACTACTTAACTCTGTGAGACCTTGTCACAAAATAAAAGGAAAAAGAAAAAAGAAAGGCCCAAAGATCTGCCATATTCTGGTAGAACCCTTACTTAGCAGAGGTTTGTTCAACCTCTGCCTCACAACTAGGAAAAAGAATCATTAGAATTATACTACTGTAGGTATCAAAGATTTGGTCAATTCAAGAAAAAAATATATGGTTATATTTCATTTCAGTAAAC
Organism: Arvicanthis niloticus; assembly: GCF_011762505.2. NCBI lineage: Eukaryota > Metazoa > Chordata > Mammalia > Rodentia > Muridae > Arvicanthis > Arvicanthis niloticus. The sequence continues at coordinate 47,231,738 of NC_047668.1, read as the reverse complement.
AGAAGTTTCAAAAATAGAGACACATTTAACAAGATAGATTTGTAAGTCTGGCCACACTTAATAAGCAGTTCTAAAGTAAAATTTGGAATGACTTTTATGAAATGAAAAGGAAAGTTCTTTTTAAACACACACACACACAAAGATACACACACACACACACACAGAGGACCTAGTGCAAACTCATGTGTTCTCCATGATTGCTGATTTAGTCTCTTGGGAACCTCTTACTCCTACTGGGTTGTCTTATCCAGTCTTGATGAGGGTCTGTACCTATTCTTTTTTTATTGGATATTTTATTTACATTTCAGATGCCTTTCCCTTTCCCCATTTCCCCTTCCTAGAAACCTCCTATCCCATTTCTCATCCTCCTTTTTGCTTTTATACAATTTTAATTACATGCAAGTATTAAGATTAGTTCTAGGTTGAGGAACTAACAATAAGATAGATGCAAATAGTCAAAGAACAAGCACAACAATAAACACCAATAGTCAATGAACAAGCAAGGCAATAAACAAACTTCTGTGAACATTCCTGTGATCACTGTTTCTAGAGGCTTATCAGGATGACCAAAATATCTGAGCCTACTTCCCTGTCCTAGCCCAAAGTCATGAGCCTAAGATTTAGATTCCTGCCTGAAATTACCATTACCGTCTTGCTTCTGCTTAAATCCTGACTCACTTCTGCTAGTACTTGCAAGCTTTTTTCAAAAGACCAAGGTTCTGTGATACTGAGCAATAAAACAAAAGCTGGTTGATAGACCTCCATAACAGACATGCCAGATTTCATCACACTAACATGATTAAAAAGTATACAATGAATGCAACTTACATTAAAAACTGTAGAAGAAACAAAAGTAATTTTAACTTGACAATTAAAAGAGCCTTAACACAGGTACTAATACTTGTTTGAAATCCAGATCTTACCCCAACTTTATCTCTTGCTAACATAACATCATAGAGACTGCAGCTAACTTCCAAATATGTCTCTGAAAATGTTCAGAACTAGACTTCCAAATGAAGACTGTTATTTTCAATATTGGATTGATTTCTAGAGCAGTACATGATTGAGTCTGAATAACTGGTAACATTTAAGAAAAATACAAGAATCATTATAATTTCTCTTTTTGATTCTGTGTTTCACAAGGTCTAAAAGGTTGAGGCAAGGCAGCTTGCCCCATCAGCGGTATAGGTAAGCGAAGGTGGGCCGGGAACATATGTCCAATACAGCTTCCTAGTCACCATTGTCAGGGCACTCAGCAAGCTCAGAGGTCAGCATCATTCTTTGTAGTGGCATCAGCATGTCTCACCTATCGCTCTGGCAGCCACCATGCTCCTTCAGCATCCTACACTCCTGGGTGTGTTAGAGCTCCTGGGAGTCCAGCCTCCTCTGGATTTGGGCAGATTGGGTGCAGAGATAGCTCCCTAGGACTGCTCCAAGCACAGGTGCAGACCAGAAGCCTGTACCTATCCTTATTGTATCTTGTTTTACTGTTTTCAGTTGATATCCCTGAGAGGCTTCCTCCTTTCTGAAGGGAACCAGAGGAGAAGTAGATCTGGGAGAGAAGGGAGTCAGGAAACTGTGAGTAGTGGAAGGAGTAGAAACTGTAGTCAGCATGTATTGTATTAAAGAAATATAGATAGATAGATAGATAGATAGATAGATAGATAGATAGATAGATAGATAGATATGCTTTCAGCAATATGACTTACCATTAAGTTCTGGTGGTAACCGAGAGCAATATCAATACCATATATTGCTTAAGGAGTCTGAACAACTCTGATTAACTCTGAACATGACAGAAATGTGACAGTGGTAACCAACAATCTCCTGATTGGACTTACGGTCTACTCCACAGGAATAAATACATACCTGGTATTATAAATGTGGTCTAGAACCCATGGTTGGGGAACTCTCTAGCACAAGGGGAAAACCAACTACTGCTCTTTTGCAAAATGCAAAAAAAAAAAAAAAAAAAAAAAAAAAAGCTCTATCAAACTGCATTTTAAATTTGTATTTCTCTATCCATAGTTAGTGCAGTTAGTTCTTCATCAGTACTGTTTTTATGCAGTGGATAGTGATTGACACAGAAATGTACAACTGGTTCAAGTGCACAGAATAAGTGTCTGTTGAGTGCTCAGACAAATGAGATAGCTATGTCGCTTTCCTTCCTAAGGCTCAAGCACAATCTCATATAATAGGACAGAAAGATTGTAAAAGCATGAGGTCAGGAATGACCAGAGCAAACCAGTGCCCCTGGACATGACAGAGGCACTCAACCATTAACATGAAACAGCTATGGTCGTCTGTAAAATATCTCTACAAAATCAAACCATTCCAGCATGGTTGGGATCATTCATGAGCCCACAACCTAACTTAAGAGTTATGGACAGTGATGTCTTATGTTAGAGAGAAAGTCAGGTTTTTTTCTAAAGATGTGGCTTCCAGTAGGTCAACCATGCTCCGATGAATGACCTCACAGCTGGGAGTATATGGACATTATTAAAAATGGTTGGCTTTTAAGAAAAATTTTAATATATTTTTTGAAAGCAGACACAAATTGGGTAGTTAGAGAGATAGGAATGACTCTAAAAGGAATTAAGAGGAGGGGTTAGAATGAGTACAATCAAAATCAGTTGTGTGAAACACTAAAAGAATTAATAAAAAAAATACCTTTTAAATGATGTAAGTAACTCTCATGCAAAGATTTAGTTGTAAACTCTGAAAGTTTTGAAATCTATAATTGATTTACATGGTTTTGAATTAGAATGTTCTAAGAATGAAAATGATTCTAAGGACTGTCCTCTCTAAAGATACTACTTTGGTGAATATTGCTGTCGTAAGAGAAATTATCTCCTTCATTTAAAAGGATGTTGGTATATCAAAGCTAGTATACGTAAGAACTTGGAAGGGTTAGTAACACAGGGTACAGCCCAGCCTGCTCTTCAACTTCCAATTCTCTATCTTAAATGAAGAGTGCACTGTCAGTCTCTTTGGAAATTAGATATGGCTCTAACTATGGCTATGAGCATGTCATAGTTTTAGCTTTCTTTCTTTCTTTCTCTCTTTCTTTTTTCCTTTCTTTTTTGTTGTTGTTCTACTTACAGTTAGAGTAGCATGAAGTAGGATAAAGTGACATTGTCAAAAGTGGTCTCTTGCAAGAACCATAAAGACAAAGATAATGTTTGGAGACTATTCACGTAATTGCCCATCATCTAATCGTGGACACTACTTACACACACACACACACACACACACACACACACACACACACATATTTAAAACATAACTATATTTTGTTTTCTTATAACTCAAAGAGAAATTTTATCCTACACAAAAATAATTTCTACAGGATTTTTAAAGAAAAACAGTTTTACAAAATATGGGACTGTGGCTATATAATGAAACAGGCTATCCTGGACTTTGTTATATAGCTCAAGTTGGCCTTCAGAATGCTAAATACTGAGATGACAGGGATGTACTATCCCACCTTGGCAACAAATAATTTTTGACATCTATCATACTTGTAAATCAACCTATGTAATTGGAAGAAAGAAGCTTAGGATTGAGGCTTTAATTTGTATTTCTCTTATCAGCAGTGAATAACTTCCTGTATTTTATTAATGTATCACTTATAGCAAGACTGTTCATGCCTCTTGTTCATTGTATCTATTTTATTTTTGTCATATCCTTGTTAATAGATTTCTCAGATGTACTTGGAGTATTATTATTTTCCAATTAAGTATGTGAATATTTATTCTTCAAGTTGTAACCTGTCTGTTTGGTTTTCTTCTGAGAAATAAAGTAAATGAATTGTTTTATCTTATCAATTTTTGGCTATATCAGAATTTCCCTTTTAACAAACACAACCTTCTTTTTATAAATCTAGTCTTCTGGATTCTTTTGTAAATTTGTAGTTTTCCTATTCATAATGAAATCTTTATTCTCCCTAGAATTGATTTGTTCATTTGTTGAGGATCAAGTGAGCACACTACATCATAAATGCAGAAATACAATTTCAACTTTCTTTTGTTTGTTTTATGACTAACTCCCCAAGCTCCACTCATTGAATATTCCATCATTTTAAAAAATAACCAGTGTTTCCAACCCTGTGATGCATCATGTTTCTATAAATATTTGTCTCTGATTCTAAGCTCATTATTCTCTTTCTTAGCTGATTTTATTATTAAACCAATAGGGTTTATTAGTTACTAGAGAAATGCAATTTGCTACCTGGTAGAACAATTTTCATCTTTCAAAAGAGCTATCTTAGATCACAACTTAGTTTTCTTCTATCATAAAAAATATATAATCAATTCTATCATGAATTTTAGAATTAACTTAGCAGAAGACAGCAGTCAATAATAGCAACAGCAAATAAACTATGATTTTTCTATTTTGAATACTTTAAAAGAACAAATACAAAATTCAAAGTGGACTTACAACATTCTCAGCTCTTGAATGAATCATGATTTTAATAATCACTATTTCTATGTAGAAAGTGATATCAGCCAAGAAAAATAAATTTTTCCCACTTGTAACAATTGTACAGATAGTGTAAAGAATTTTGTGAAGGAGATTAGCATTGGCCTGTGTAATTTAGGTGAGTTATAGCCAATCAGCCAAATACTTAATAGAACAAAATGTCTAGCATTCTTGAAAAAGAAAGAATTTTACATCATAGCACCATATGTTTTTCTTGTACCACTGACATTCTTGGGTTCCACCAATTTACCCTTTGAAAACACTGGGTAAACATCCTCTGTTGGTCCTAGGGTTGGCCTGAGGAAGTGGTACAGATGTTAGCTGCCTGGCAACCTGGGTTTATTAGCCTATAATGCCTACTGACAGCTTCCTTCTCTTCTTTTAACTTAATGTTTTATGATGATCACTTTGCTTGGGTTTCAGTTTATTTGTTTGAAGGGTAAATAGTAACTTCAATTGCTGTTTCTCAATAGTAATGTTAAGAAACAAAATATCTGGTCCAACTGAATGTCTGCATGTTGAAGAATGCAAATATTTCCATATCTATCACCCTGCACAAAACTCAAGTTCAAGTGAATCAAGGGCCTCAATATAAAACAGGATACACTAAATCTAATAGAAGAGAAACTGGGCAATAGCTTTGAACACATTGGTACAGGAGACAACTTTTTGAACAGAACACCAATAGCTCAAGCTCTTAGATCAATAATTAATAAATAAGACCTCATGAAACTGAAAAACTGTAATAAAAAGGACACCGTCATTAAGACAAAACATCAGCCTGTATTGGGAAAGGATCTTTCCCAAAGACATCTGAAAGAGGTCTAATATCCAAAATTTATAACCCAAATAACCCAATTAAAAATGGGGTACAACAATTCCCAGTTTTCTGAGAAAGTACCAAATTGAATTCCAAGTGGTTTTACAAGTTTGCATTGCCAACAACAATAGAAGTGGTGCCCTTACTCCATATCCTTGCCAGCATGTGCTATGACTTGGGATTTTTACCATAGCCATTCTGACCAGTGTAAGGATGGAATCTCAGAGTAGTTTTCATTTGTATTTCCCTGATGGCTAATGACTTTGAACATTTTTGGGGCTATTTTATTTATCTACATTTCAAATGTTATCCTCTTTCCAGGTTTCCTCTCCTAAAACCCATCCCTTCCTCCTGCCCACTGCTTCTATGAGAGTGCCTACCCACTCACCCACCCACTCTTGCCTCCCTGCCCTGGCATTCCCCTATCCTGGGGCATTGAGCCTTCCCAGGATTAAGGGCCTCTTATCCCATTGATGTTCAACAAGGCCATCCTCTGATACATATGCAGCTGGAGCCATGGGTACCTCCATGTATACACTTTGGTTGGTGGTTTAGTTCCTGGGAGCTCGGGGGCAGAGGGGGGTTCTGTGTTGGGGGCCGACTTTTAGCAGAAAGCGGCTATCAGCTTTGCAGTCATCTTGAGCCATATACCCTGACATGAGATTTAAATTACAATAGCCTACAATAGCTGAGAACACTCCGATAATCTTGGTTTAGATATCTTGAGATTAAAGGTGTGTGACTTAATAGTATACTTAGAAGTATAGAGATCAGAGTTAGAGACAAGACCTAAGGGCATGTTTAAAGGTGTAACTTAGAGGCGTGGCTTAGAAGTCAGACTATAAAAGACAGAACCAGAGATCAGAGAATATAGACTGAGATCAGAGACTATAGAGGGATCATCAGAGACGAATCTCAGACATTAGGTAAAATCTGGCCTCACCCTCGCTCTTGCTGAAACCCGACCTGCAGACTGGAGCAGCAGCTTGGGCCGGGATACAGTGGCCACCCAAACGTGGGTCGGCCGGGCCTCAACATTTTGCCTGGGCTGCAACATTTATTTTGGACACCCCAACGTGGGACTAGTGCGGTCCCCAACATTATTTTGGCACCCAACGTGGGGCTAGTGCGGTCCCCAACATTATTTTGGCGCCTAATTTTTTTCTCAGCCAGTTTATCATTTGTCTAAAGGAGGGCTATTGATTTCTTTGAGTTATTTTTATCCAGCCACTTTGCTGAATTAGCAGCTGTTTATCAGCTGTAGTTCTCTGGTATAGTTTTTGTTGTTCCTTATGTATCCTATCATATTATCCCCACATAGCCATACTTTGAATTCTTCCTTTCCAGTTCATATCCCCTTTATTCCTTTTAGTTGTCTTATTGCTCTGGCTAATAACTTCAAGTGCTTATATTGAATAGACAGGGAGGAGATAAGCAGCCTTGCCTTGTCCCTGATTTTAGTGGAATTGCTTTAAATTTCTCTCTATTTAGTTTGATATTGGCTTAAGGTATATTACTTTGATAATATTATGTATGTACCTGGTATCCCTGATTGTCCTAATAGTTTTAACATGAAGGGGCATTGGATTTTGTCAAAGGCATTTTCAGCATGTAATTAGATGATCATGTGATTTTTTTTCTTTTAGTTTGTTTGTATAGTGGGTTACATTGATAGATTTTCATATATTGTACCATCCCTGCATCCCTGAGATGAACTCTACTTGATCATGGTGGATGGTTTTGTTTTTTTTTTTTGATGTGTTACTGGATTCATTTTGTGAGTATTTTATTATTTTTATATCAGTGTTCAAAAGAGAAATTTATCTGAAGTTCTCTTTCTTTGCTGAGTCTTTGTATAGTTTAGGTATCACAGTGACTGGGACCATAGAATGAGTGTGGCATTGTTCTGATGGATGCAGACATCCACAGCCAAACAATGAATGGAGCTTGGGGACTCTTATGAAAGAGTAGAGGGAAGGATTGTGGGCCCCAAAGGGGATAGGAACTCCACAGGAAGACAACAGAATAAACTGATTTGGGCCCTTTGAGCCTCTAAGAGACTGAACCACAAACCAAATATCGCACATGAACTGGACCTAGGCCTTCCAACATATATGTAACAGATGTGCAGCTTGGTCTTTATATGAGTCCCAAACAACTGGAAAGGGGGCTATCCAAAAGGTTTAGTCTGTCCGTGGGATATGTTCTTCTAGCTAGGCTGCCTTCTCTGCCCTCAGTGGGAGAGGATGCACCTAGCTCCACAGAGAATTGATGTGCCAGGTTTGGGGAACACCCAGGGGGATCCCACCTAGTAAGAGGAAAAGAGGAGGGAGAGAAGGATTTGTGGAGGAAGTGACTGGGAGGGGCAGTGAGCTGGATGTAAAGTGAATTTTAAAAATGTAAAGTTCTTAGAACATATAACTAAGATAAATGTTTCTAGAATACAAAATTAAGATATAAAAGTAGTATTACATATATTACCAATATTCAATTAAAAACATTTAATGACTACTTTTGGAATAAATCTAAGAAGCAAAAAATGGGGTACAGAGATAAATAGAGAATTCTCAACAGAGGAATCTAGAATGGCCAATAAGCACTTAAAGAAATATTTCAAGTCCTTATTTATATAGGAGATGCAAATCAAAACAACTCTGAAATTCTACCTTACACCCATCAGAATGACTGAAATAAAAAACCTCAAGTGATATCACATGTTGGCAAGGATATGGAAGCAAGGGGAACACTCTTCCATTGCTATTGGGAGCATAAACTTGTACAACCATTTTATAAATAAAATTAGTGGTTTCTTAGAAATCTGGGAATGGTTCTACCTCAAAACCCAGCTATAACACTCCTGAGAATACACCCTAATAATGCCCCATTATACTACAGGGATGATTGCTCAACTATGTTCATAACATTTTATTCATAATAGACAGAAACTGGAAGCAACCTATATGTTCCTCAACTATAGAATGGATAAAGAAAATGTGATACACCTACACAATGAAATACTGTTCAGTTATTAAAAAGAAAGACATCATGCATCTTACAGAAAAACAGTGTAATAGTCTTAATATTTGTTTTCTAAAGTTATACCATGGGTTATTTTGTGAACAACCTGATGTTTGGGATCTTTTTCTCAAAAATAAACAATTCCTTATTAAACCAGGGGGAAAAAAAGATATCATGAATTTTGCAGGCAAATGGACAGAACTTGAGAATATCATCCTAAGTGAGGTAATCCAGACCCAAAAGGACATGCATGCTATGTACTTACTTGTAAATGGATATTAGCCATAAAATACAGAGTATACATACTATATTTCACAAAACCAAAGAAACTAAAAAAAAGCAAGGTCCAAACAAGGATGCCTGAATCTCACTCAGAAGGGAGAATAAAATAGTTATAGGAGAAAGAGTATAGAAGGAAACTGTATGAAAGAGGGGATGGGGAGGGAAATGGGGGAGTCAGGATCAGGTGTGGGGAGAGACAGGAGATATGGCCCAATGGCCATAAGAATGAATTGAAATCTACAACTGGAGATGGGGCATCTCCAATATACCAGTGACCTAAGATAGCAAAGCCTCCCAAGAAACAAAGGGCATGACCTTAGCTGGGACTCACAACAGTGGGAATATGGAACCTGGCCACCTCCCGTAGCCAAGCAAGAGTCCTGGTGGAGCGATAGGGGCATCAACTCACCCGCAAACCTTTTAACCCAAAATTTATTCTGTCTACAAGAAATACAAGAATGGGGGGATGAAGCAGAGACTAAGGGAATCACCAAGACCTCAATGTAAAGACCCAGTCCATGGGCAAGCACCAATCCTTCACACTGTTACTGATACTGTTATGCTTGCAGACAGGAACCTCGCATAGCTGTCCTATGAAAGACTCTACCAATAGCTGACTCATGAATGCAGAGACCCACAGCCAAACATTAGATAGAGCACGGGAACCCTTATGGAGGAGTTGGGGGAAGAATTGAGGAATTAAGAATTCTACAGGAAGACCTGGAACACTGGAACACTCTCAGAGACTGAACTACCAACCAGAAAGCGTTCATGGGCAAGACCTAGCCCTCCCCCACACACACACACATATGCAGCTCAGTCTTCATGTGGATCCCAAACACCTGGAGCAGGGGCTATCCCTAAAGCTGTTTCCTGTCTGTGGAATATGCTCCCCTAACTGGGCTGCCTTGTCTGGCCTCAGTGATAGAGGATGAGCCTAGCCTTGAAGAGACTTTATGTGTGAGGGTGGGAAGAAATCAAAGGGGGGTCTTCCACCCCCTCAGAGAAGAAGGGCATAGGGGATAGAGAGAGGGACTGTGGGAGGGAGGACCAGGAAGAGGGGCAATGATAGGGACATAAAGTGAATAAATAAATTTAAAAACAGCAAAGAAAGGAAGAAAGAAAGAAAAATGAAAGGCACAAAGAAAAAAGGAAAGAATACAAAAAATAAATACAACTTCTTGTTACAGAGAAAATGGTAATTGGATAAAATGCAAGAAGTAAAAGGAAAGTTAAAGAAAATCTTCAAGAGCTTCCTTCTGCATCAACATGTTCCTGCTATTTTGACCTCATTTAAAAGGTAAACATCATGACAGTAGCTTTAAACAGTTCTGACATTAGATCCAGCTCTAGGGCCAATACTTCAGAAAACGCTCATGGAGTAAAGACTTGTGTTCCTGAAACATCCAAACCCAGGTTCCCTGGTATACAATGCAGAAAAGGGTTCTTTATAGGCAGGTGAGGTGTTTGTGGATTCCATGTGCTTCAGGTTTGCCAATTGTCCAAGGATAGGAGACCAACCACATAAAGTGTCCTTAACAGATGGACCTAGGAAGAAGCTATTTATGACACAGATAAAGTCGGAAATATCTTTCCAGCAATGCCAGAAGTCTTTAAGAAACATGCCCTCACGTGTATTCCTAAAGAATTATGAATACACATATATGTAGTATATGTATTATTTTTAATGATGAGAATGCAAGTTCTGAATAAATGGAAAGAAATTCATTCATGAAATAAGAACAGCTAAATGTGGCTGTTTCTAGAATTCCATTTATGTCCTACTAGTAACAAATAAAAGTTTGCTACCATAGTTCACCAAAGATATATTGACCTAGTATTTTACAATCTAGAGACTCACCAGCACTAATCATAGATAACTCAAGAGACCCACACCTTTCTTTGCATACCTCTTGGGACTATAATCTAACTCCTACCCACAATGATAAATAAGGCAGCTGAAAGAATGAGCAATCTAACACCCTCAACTCTCCTGAAATATTTTTGTCCCCCACCCTCCAGACAAAATCTCCCTGCCAGCTTCCAAACACAGATAACGTGAACAAATAACCTAAGCACATGCTAGAATTTTGTTAGTCAGACTGATGCATTTAGAGATAAGCTATTCATCCTCCTACCTATCTCTAAGCTAGATCAGCTCATGGAGCTGCTGATTATTAAGTTCTGAATGGCTCCTAGCCACCTGCTCCCACCCCCAAAATTCACCTCAATCTTATACCATTTGTAACTAGAATAATTGGCAGTTCAGTCATTTCCCATTGCTCCCTCCCTCTATGCCATGTCAGCTATTCTGCCCTTGATCTTGAGTACCAACCTGGCCCTGAAGGTAGCCTGGTAACCTTATTCAAGACTTGCCTGGTATCTGTGTTGATACCTGGGCCTAGCTTAGCATTCAGGAGCCCAAGTGGTTTTATTGAGGACCCGCTTCATCATACCATAGATTGCTCTACAACAGTGGTTCTCAACCTAAGGATCATGACCCTTTCACAGAGGTTGTATTTCAGATATCCTGCAATCAGATATTTACATTATGATTTATAACAGTATCAACATTACAATTATGAATTATGAATAAAAATAATTTTATGGTTGGGGTCACCACAACATGAGGAACTGTATTAAAGGGTCACAGTATTAGGAAAGTCGAGGACCACTGCTCTCTACAGCCTATATGATTCTCATCAGGGATTTGATCCCCAGAATGAAAACATCACTTCAGAGGCTGTGATGCTTCTGCCTCTAGGCAGCCAATATAGGACCTTACTGCCAGTTGGTGGTTCCCAAGTGAACAGTGAATTTGTCAACTTCCCTGGTACACCCACCATCACCACATAGACACACATTTTTTTTTTCAGACATGGCAGCAGTCACTACTGATGTTCCTCTACCAATGTTCAGGGAAAATTCAAATTTAGGTGCCAACCTGTCAGTTATTGCAATGAGTGGAGTAATTATCTTATAGGGTTAAACTCAAGGTGGATTTTTATATCACAGTTCCACAGGATTTAAATGCATTTGACTCCTCTTTATTTCTACTCAATATTATTTCTATTACTGCTATTGGGACTCGGATGAAGCTTTTTTCTATTTCGCTAACAATTTTTTTGAGACGAAATCAACAATTTAAGAAATGCATATAAATTCTGCCTTATTTTCGGTTGTTATTTGCTAAACATTGTTTTACCTTAGTAGGCTTAGTGATGCTTGGAGCCTGTATTTTGCCCATCTTATGCTTGATTCTCTGGTGTAATCTGTTGAATCTAAAAAATTTTGCTTCCTAGGATATGTTCAAAACTGCACCTGAATAGAATGCATTTTTATGCAGTTTCATTTCTCTAAACCAAATGAGATCTCAGTATGAAAAGTCAGCCCCAGTGATTTTTAGACACTAAGGAGAGAACATGAGGTTTGACGTAAACAGAAAGAAAATTGATTTTTGTCCAGGAGTGATGCACCATGGATATCAGACATAAGTGAAATATCATACTGAAGAGAATACCCTGCCAGCCGCCATCTGTTTGTCCTCATTAGAATGCCTCAGAATGACACTAGCTCAGTGCAGAGGCGGTTGATGAATATGCTTGCCTGCCTTCTCCCCACCATACAGCACTACATGCTGCTATGGGTCACATGGGTAGAAAGTCCTGGCTCTGGCCTCTGGGGACAAACCCAGGCCTCATGCAGAAGTATCCACAGCACTAGTCCTCCATCAAGCTCCCCTCTCTCTTAGGAACCCAACATCGTTTTATTGCCTGCCTAAGGCCAGCACATTGTTATTCTCTTTCTAGAGACATGCCTGGTGTTGACAGAGAATAAACAGGGGGAGTGGAAAAGCCAAAATAAATAACTATATGAAATACTCAGAAATTCAAGAATTCTACCAAGATCTCAAAGCTGCTTTCTGTACTCTCTCAATGAGTAAGTTCCTAGTAAGTTTTGCTGGCTTTTTCTTCTATTTCTAGAGATAAAACTCAAAAATAGCTTTCCTGGTGCATAGGCTTGACGATGCTCTGGAGGTTCAAAGAAGGACAAAGCTACCAAGGCTGAACTCTCAAGCTGCTCACTGAATCATCCAGGCTTTTCCTCTGTACTTAACTTGAACTCTATTATGTATAACCTGCATATGCACTTAGGGCTGCTTCCTGATTCTTTATTCTTTTCCTATTACTTAATTTCCCAGACCTATGTCAAAACAGCACCATTTTAAGTATACATTTATACTTTAAGATTACATTTATACTGTTGTAAAAAGTCCTTGAGTATTCTCCATTTTTCCAAAATTGTCTCAATCTACAATTAGGGTATTATTTATTCAATCTCTTTTATGTATAGATTTGGGAGAGTCTTGATTCATTGTTGAGTATTAAGTAGAAGATTGTAGATACTATGATAATACAGAGTAACATGCTACATTGATTTACTAATAATGATGATAAAATACTAATAACTTTTTATTCCTAATCTTTTATTCCAAAAGGCAACTGGAGATTCTTATTAAGTATCATGTTTCATCTGCACAGTTTTGGATTTTCTATGTAAAAAAACTACTGTATTTATGGCAAATAACAGCAAATTAGCTTCTTAATCCCATGATTCAACCTTTGTCACCTTTCTGCTGCAGTGGCTGTGAACTTCCATTTCCCACCACAGGGATGGAAGTTCTTCTCGAAGGTTATTGCTAAAGATACCATTTTCTGTGTGTTTGTTTGTTTGTTTGCCTGATAAGAGGCCTTTTATACTGAGATAAAAATATCCTTCTGAGCCTGGATGTGGTGGTGCATCTCTGAGTTTGAGGCCTGCCTGGTCTACAGAGCAAGTTCCAGGACAACCAGGGATATACAGAAAAATCCCTATCTCAAAAAAAGAGAGAAGGAGGAAGAGGAGGAAGAGGAGGAGGAGGAGGAGGAAGAGGAAAGGAGGAGGAGGAGGAGAAGAGATCTTTTTGCTTTGTGTAAGAAGGACCATTTGAAAACACAAATTGTCTATAAAATAACTTTTAGTGGAAGCATGTAGTTTATTGAGGATACCCTGGGTCCTGTAATCTACAGTTCTGTGCTACCCTTGTTTGTGTCAATACACATACTTTCTTAAAGTTACATTATCAAAACTTGATTTTTGCTTTTGCTTGTTGCCTTCTCATGTATCAACAGTATGCTTACTTAAAATACATCGACTGTCAGGGGAAAGTGTATATAAGTTATACCTATAAGAATCAAGGCTATTTCATTGTAAACTATGTGGTCCTCCTTGCTGGCGAGACTATAACATAATTATTTTAATTATTTTGGAAAGGCATTAATTGGTTCCACATATTAAATATAGCACAATCATATGACATAACGTCTCTCTTCTTAAATATGTACCCCCAAAATAAACAACACAGATGCATACAAAAATTTTATGGGTTCTCAAAGCAGCATTTTAATAAAAGTTAAAAGTGAAAAGAATTTAAATGAGCTATACTAACATATACTATTCTTCAATAGTTATCAAAAAGCTTAAATTTATTTTTGGCTCCAATATAAAAGTAGATATATGAGTTTAGATATAAAATGTGCTGTGCAGAGTTATATCAGAGATCTCACATGGAAACACAGATCAGACTTAAGATAATGAAAAGATCCAGTTGTCAGATCCACATACTCAATAATCCCATTAAATTCTGATTTGCAGGACAAATAAATCATAAGGTTAAAATTCATGATGGCTATGGTGCTGCCAGAAGTTACTGAAGCATAAGCAGTATCCACTCAGCGTATTTCCTTCTTCAAGGGTGAGTAGGTGGTTTAAAATAGGTCCTGGTAGGGAATGCTAACTATTTCCATCAAAAATCATTGAGCCTCATTCTTTAAATGGGTGAATTCTATACATGAATTATGCCACAATAGTGGAATTTGAAAACCATATAGTTTCTCTGGGACTTTGGTCGCTTTTTTGTGGCACGAGCTCTGCTGGCTCTAAACATATCAGAGATGTAGTATATACTTCCCTATGATGTCACTGAAAGCACTACTTGTGTCCCTGCTGTCCATGAGGATTAAACGCATGCCTCTGTTTCTCTGTAAGGTCTAGTTAAGGGTGGTATAGTCCAATTTCTGGCAGCTATTGCTATCCATTTCAGCTATCAAGTCTGAAATCTCATGGCATGGATAAATGACATATTCACTTTAGGAACTCTTGTGAACTGTCACTATAAGTTACTGTATACACAAACCCCAGACTGTGCCCAAAAGACAATAGGCACTCTCACACAGTGATGGGCTGTGGTCGATGTGATGAATATCTTACATGAGAATACATCTGCAGGTGTGTGTGTGTGTGTACATGGACAGTGCTTATAAGATAATGAAGTACATAGATATATTTATATAGGAATAAGGGTGTGTATGGAGGAAAGTGGTCTCAATACAAATCTATAAATAATCAGCATTATAGGTAAATAAGAAGAACCACTTTGGGAGAAGAAAAGGATATGGTCTTAAGTTGAGCTAACAAAATTTAGTATTATTTATTGTCTTATTTTATTTTTGTTTTTTAATTTTAGACAGAAATTCAGTTTTACATTTTTAATTAAATCACTATACTTTTCTTTCTTCTCTACACTCTAACCTTTACCACTCACTCTAATCCTTACGATATACTCTAACACCATGCACTCTAGCCCTTATCATTTACTGTAACCTTTACCATTCACTCTAACCCTTATCTTATCATTTACTGTAACCTTTACCATTCACTCTAACCTTTATCTTATCATTTACTGTAACCTTTACCATTCACTGTAACCCTTACCATACACTCTATCCCTTACCATTCACTCTAAACCTTACCATGTGGCCCTCCCTCTGACCTATTCCTTGTCTTACCATTCTAAAGTCGATAACAGTAATCAAACATAAAGAGCTTATTTTTTCAGTAGAATATGAAAGTGGAAATTGAGATCAAAGGATATCTTACCTAGTTTGCTACACAAATACAAAGAGCTAGACTTGATTCCTAGAACCATGGAAGCTGCGTATAGTAATACATAACTACCTAGAACCGCAACTGAGTCAGTCAGCAAGTCCCTGAGCCTCACGGGTAAGCCAATGTAGCCTCACGGGTGAGCCAACAGCAATGAAATATCTTGCCTTCCAAGAACATGTGACTAGCCATCCAAAATTGTCCTCTGACACACACACATACGTACACACAAATAAATACACACAAAAGCCAATAATGGTTTTATTATTGAATATAAAATATATTATTTTCAGATAGGCTTTTATCTAATACAAACATTACTGATGATACTCTCATTCTGTTTATTTTTCCTCGACTAGAAGTTGAACCTGGCTTTCCTCATGCTAGACAAAAGCTCTTCCAATAGGGCAACATTTGAAAAGCTCCTCTTCGTTTTTATTTTGAGACAGGGTCTTATATAGTGGCTCAAGCTGGCCCTACATTCACTCTGTAATGAGGCTGTCCCTGAACTTGTCACCTTCCTTCCTCTGCCTTCCAAAACAATAGGACTATGTGTGTGGTCCACCAGGTGTGACTTTATGTTCTTTAAGTGAAAGAATGTGTCAATAAAATAGGTGTTGTTGCTGAGTTGATGAAGAAAAGTTTTCTGTTTGTGATTTCTGTTTGAGGGCTTCATCAGAGGTGGTATCTGGAGTCTGAGTCTCTGAGTTTCTCTGCCAACCTCCCAAGGTTGTCTGGATCAATCCCAGGGAGGATAGATCTGGTCTCACAAATGAGGGTTTGTCTGTTAGTACATTCCTGGTATGAACAACATTGCCCAGTTGCTAGGACACGAGCCAGTCTCCTCTTCCTCCACAACCTCCTACTCCCCTTCCTCCTTGCCACCCTCTTGCTCCTCCTTTCTTCCTCCTTCTCCTCCTTGTTCTCCTCCTGCTGCTTCTTCTTTATTCTTTTTCTTTCTCCTCCCCTTTTTCTCTTTTTTTCTTTCTCCCCCTCCTCCTCTTCCTTCTTCTTCCTTTGGAAACACAGTCTCCTTATGTAGCTCTGGCTGTCCTGGAACTTGCATTGTAGATCACGCTGACCTCCAACTCACAGAGAGCTGCCTGCTTCTCCTTCCCAGGTGCTAGGATAAAGGCATGTATCATCAGGCCTGGCTGAGCTGTCTTATCTTTTACTTCCAACAGATGAACATACTGCCAGTTTGTCACCCCTGAATCTGAAGTAGTCGGTTTTTTACCTTTAGATAACAGAAACATGGTGAGAGAGGTATGTTACAAAATTTTACAAACTTTTAAATTAGTATACCTATGTATGTCATCTTATATATAAAGAGGAAGAGAAGGAGGAGGAAGAGGATGAAAAGGACAAGAAGGAGGACAAGGAGGAGAAGACTGGCTGGTGTCCTAGCAACTGGGCAATGTTGTTCATACCAGGAATGTACTAACAGACATACCCTCATTGCCTATGTATTGTTAAACTTTGTTCTTATTCATTACCCTCCTTAGATAATACATTTTTACTTCAATAATTTTGATAGTATGCCTGTTCAAACAACTCAAACATGAATTTTCTACATGCAGAACATGAATAATATTGGACCATGGACTCAGTGAAGCATGAGAGGCTAGAGTACAAAAGAACATGTGGGGTAGACAAAAGGAAAGAGGGAGGTAGAGAGAAGAAGGCACAAGGGAAAAAAGAACTTTAAACTCCAAGCTGTTCCACTCTTTCCTACAATATAACATAACAAGAACAAGTGGAACTCCATCTCCATCTTAAATTGTTTATAGGAGGATGTCCAAGATAATTCATCATAATCAATCTTAAATACATTAAGAAACTATGGAAATGCCAAGGGCTTTAATATGAGTGTCTACTGGTTCATATTTAAGCTATGTGTGGAGGTTTGAATAAAAATGCCCCTCCCAGGCCAGTAAGGAGTGGCACTAGTAGAAGATATGGCCTTGTTGGAGGAAGCATATCACTGGGAGCAGGTTTTGAGGTTCAGAAGCTCAAACAAGGCCTAATGTCTCATTGACTCTTCCTATTGCCTGATGATCAAGATGTAGAACTATCAGCTACCTATCCAGGACCATGTCTGCCTATGTGATGCCATGCTTCCAGCCACAATGATAATGGACTAAACCTCTTTAAGCCAGCTTTCCTCTATAAGAATTGCAGTGTCA
This sequence comes from Arvicanthis niloticus, assembly GCF_011762505.2. Classification (NCBI taxonomy): domain Eukaryota; kingdom Metazoa; phylum Chordata; class Mammalia; order Rodentia; family Muridae; genus Arvicanthis; species Arvicanthis niloticus. The sequence continues at coordinate 47,213,966 of NC_047668.1, read as the reverse complement.
CGGTGTCTCTTCACAGCAATTAAACCCTAACTAAGACACTATGCATCTTACAAGTTTGGACAAGTGTTTATTAACTTCTCAGCCTTATATTGTCTGCAAGATGAAATCACCAGCTATCTCCATGGCTCAACTACAAAGAATAACATAAAAGAAGCTAGAAAAGTAACCAAGCACCTCTGTACTCAATAGAGAAAGCATCTTGGGTGCTGTGAAGGGAGTTTAATGGACAAATAGTTTGGTAAACAAACATGAGGACCTGAGTTTAGATCTTGGCATTCTATAAAAGCTATCACAGGGGTACATACCTGTAATACTATGGCACTGGGAAAACTAGATAGTGGAATCATGGTGCTCACTAATGTGCCAATCAGCTGACATGGTGAACTTAATATTTAGTGAGAGAGTCTCCTTCAAAAATAAAATTAATCTGACTGAGGAAAAGACATTTCCATGTCACCCTGTGTCCTCACACATAAATTTACATAAGCGTATACCCCCACACATACTTGAATGCATCTGTTATAATTATTGAAAAAAAACTGAATTCTGAATATAAAGTCTTCTTAGCCTCTAATTAATATATGGAATAAGGTAAGAGGAAGAGGCAGTAATAGAAATAAAAATAGGAAGAGGCTATTGAAGTAGACTGATAAATTAATCTAAGAAATGAAAAAAAATAGAAAAAAATATCTTCTCAGACTGCTTTCCATGATGCAACAATTTCCTAAAAAAGAAAAGACAGTTGACTTTGTCCTTTGTCTTTCCTAAAATTCAAGGACCATTCAGTGTCTGAACCAATCTGAAGGCTGAGTAGATGCCCATAGGCCCCATGGTTTGCTGATATCTAAGGTGCTATCCTCTGTCATTTCCTCAACTATGTGTGTCAACTCTAAGCATGTAAGGAATGTCGCTACTTGGGATACATTTCATTCTAAAATGGAGAGACTTCACAAAGAAAATAGTATGTGCATTGGAAAAGAACAGAAGGGAATAACGCTAAGTAAGAACACACACTCATTTTCCAATAATTTAGAGAACTGTGTAGCAGATGGCAAGGGGAGAGCTATCTGCTGCACAGTATGTAAAGTGAATGTCCCTGTGGTCATATCCACCATGAGTACACAGGAGGAAAAACCCAAGCAGCATATATGTAGGCAGAGAACTGCTGTGGACGTTCCATTCACCCTACTTGTTGACAAATAGTAAGAATGACAGATGCATCATAGGCTGAAAACAGAGGTGGGGTTATATGAGGTACAATAGAGAAGAAAAATTGCAATAGAGAGGAAAGAAGCCCACCTTAGAAATTTTGAGAAAGGCACATACCTATGTATAATTTTATTCAGAATTCAAGAGGAAAAACCAGGAATTCCTTTGTCATCTACCACAACTAAAGAAAATAGGCATTACGCCATTAAAGCACAAAGGAGAGCTAGATTACATAATGCTATCATGTACTCACTGATAAGTGAATATTAGTCCCAAAACTCAGAATACCCACAACATAAGTCACAGACCATATGAAGCTTAATAAGAAGGAAGGCCAACATGTGATGCTTCAATCCCACTTAGAAGGGGAAACAAAATAAACAAGGGAGGCAGAGGGAAGGAGGAATCTGTGTAAGAGAGAGAGTGGGAGGGAAAAAGAGGGCAGGATCAGGTATAGAAAGAGACTGGAGAGAAGCCCAGAGGGTTAGGAGAATGAATAGAATTATGTAACAGTGGGGGGTGGGGGCAGGTTGGTGAACAGTGGGAGAACAATACAAAGTCCCAGAGGTCAGGGATCTGAAGGTCTCCCAGGACCCATTGGGGATGACATTAGACAAAATACTCAACAGTGTGGAGACAGAACCTGAAGGGACCACCTCCAATAATTAGACATGGCTCCCAATTGAGGGATGTGGCCACCTACCCCCATCTCAAAAATTTTAACCCAGAATTATTCCTGTCTAAAGGTCTAAAGGAAACACAGGAACAAAAAAAATTGAGCAAAGACTGAAGGAAAGGTCATCTAGAAACTGCCCTACCTTGTGCATAGACAACAAACCCCAACACTATTGCTGATGCCAAGAAGTGCTTGCAGACAGGAACCTGGTATGGCTGTCCTGTGAGGGGCTCTGCCAGCACCTAAGACAAATGCAGATATTCACAGCCAATCATTGGACTGTGCCCAGGGACCCCAATGGAAGAGTTAGGGGATGGAGTGAAGGATCTGAAGAGGACTGCAACCCCTTTAGGAAGAACAACAATATCAACTAGAGGGACCTCTCAGAGTTCCTAGGGACTGAACAACCAACCAGAGAATATACATGGGTGAGTCCTTGTCTCCTGCTACAGAGGATTGCCTTATCTGTCATCAATGGGAGAAGAAGCATTTGGTCCTGTGGAGGCTTGTTGCCACGGGGAAGGGGATGGGGTGAGGCAAGAGTGGGTTGGTGGGGGAGCATCTTCTTAGAGGCAAAGAGATGAGGGGATAGGGTGGGAGGTTTGTGGTAGGAGACAAGGAAGGAGGACAACATTTGAAATGTAAAAAATAAAATAATTAATAAAAAATAAAGGGTGATGAAAATTGACATTTCCAAGGATACACAGGGAGAAGTGACTTATCCTCCCCACTGGATAAAACCTGCTTGTTTTTGCTTGAATTTGAAATGTCCTTTATTGATTATGCTTTGACAACTTGGCCCCTAGCTTGTCACTATTGTAATGCTTATGGTACCTTTAGAAGATGATCCTGGATCTTAAAATGTAGTCACTAAGGGTGACTACATTTAAAGCGTTTACCCACCACTGCCTCCTTGTTTGTGGAGCTGTGACCTGTCCTTACAATACAGTTTTGTAGCCACACACTGGCTACTCCTACCCACTAATTGTACCTTTCCAGCCACGTGGAATTAAAATCTTTTGGAAGCAGTTAACCAAAATAAAATGTTAATCCAATTAAGTTGTTTCTGTTAGATATTTTGTCACAATGACCCAATCGTTTGCATTTGTATCAGCCATTCTCAACTTGCTAATAGCTCAAAGACAGACAGACAGACAGACAGACAGACAGACAGACAGACAGAAAGAAAGAAAGAAAGAAAGAAAGGCTCAATGGAATTAGATAACTCAGAAAGCTGTGCTGCTTTTTAAGATAAATTCACCCTGTAATATGTTTGGTTTATTCCAGGGTTTTCCACAGATCCTTCTGCATGGGATTTGATTGCTCCCAGACACTTTGTGCTGGCTACAGGCTCTTACTCTCAGAATTTGAACATCATCTACCTAGTTTCCAAAAACAGAAATCCCCAGTGAGCTGCCTCTTCTCATCCCTTGCTTTCAAAGTGTAGTTGTCTTATTTAGCATTAACTGTCAACTTGACATAGCACAGGGTCATATGAAAAACAAGTTTCATGTGGGTAATTGTATTGATCATGTTGGTTTGTGGGCTTATCTGTGATGGATTTTCTTGATTGATAATTGATGCATAAGAACTCAGCCTACTGCGAGTGATACAATATCCTCCACAAATGGTTCCAGTTTTATAAGGAAGCTAAGGAGTGAGCCAACAAGCAGTATTCCTCCATGATTTCTCGCTTGAACTCCTCCTGCCCTGATTTTCCCCTGTGGTGGGGAAACCTCCAGGCTCTTTCCATCTTCCTCTTATATAATTACTGATATCTATGTTCTAATTTAGTATAAGCACAATGTATAATGCAGGTGCAAGGGACATAAATAGACATTATCATGGCCTCAACTTGTAGAATGAAGTGTCTTAGGACAACTGTGGTTATCTTCTCTGAGCAATATTACTCCATACTGAATATTGTCTTCTCTGTGCTCCTTTAAGACCTTATTTACTACCCATATATCAACCTTGTTCTGACATCTTCCAGATTCATTCTTGTACCTGTCTTCCTCTATGGTGAAGAACCTTGAAAATGAAAGTCTGGTGCTGTTGTAGTAATTATTTTAAAAAGCAGCCGCTGGTCATGCCAACTATCAAGGCTGCAGTGTCTCTGCCAGGCTCAGCCATGTGGCCAGAGGCTGAGCAGCTAGAAAGGACCAACTAGAAACACCAGCCCTGCCACCCACAAGATGCCAGTGTAGAAGATGGCTCTGCCCACCTGAGCCCACCTGACTATCTGGGCAGTGCCTGGATTATCCTGCCAACCACACAGATGAGACTCTAATGCTTAGATTATCCAAAGGCTTATATATTTAGTAATGATCAATAACAAGATACTCTTACAAACAGAGGTATAATCCAATACCCAACCTAGATATACCAAATACCTTTGACTGCTACAGACAAGTGAACATCAGCCTCCATCTCCACTTCTCTCCTTCTCTGTCTCCCCTTTCTCCTCCTCTTCCTTCTCCTGTTCCTCCTCCTCTTCCTCTCTTTACTCCTCCTACCTTAACGCCTCCTACAGGGTGCTCAGCATCATCTTCATAACCTATCTTCCTCACTCAATGCTTTGCCTCTTCATACCCCCATCATCTTTACTCAATTCTTGGGAAAAGAAGAGATAGTTCAATTGAATTGTGAAAGAGTTTAATGTGTACCATCAAATAGCAAAATTCAGTAGGAACATGTGACTTTACAGTGCTACCCACAATGGAAGCCAAACTGTACTGAAGTGGAAGCAAATGAAAATCAATGCAAGAGCTCACAAAAATGTCACCAAACTTGGTGATCAAATAAAAATGTGGACCTATTCCAATGGTTGTCCCACTGCTAAGAGCTGAAGAACATCCCATGAGAGCAACCTTACTCCTTGCCAAGGCTGACTATGTGTGCTACCTCAGCTTTAGGCTTTTTGACTTGTATTAGTTTCCCTTAATAATAACCCATATTTATACAGACTTCCTGGACACAACCAGATATGCAATGCCTTTTCAAAATCTGTGCCTTTGTGCATCTCTGTCAAGAGCTTACTTTACTATTTCAAGACTGCTGAAGACATTGTCACATGTTTTATCAAAGTCCTAAAAGTATCCTTGTATAGCTGACCACACTCACCCCTCTGTATTTTCCTTGCCACTCTTGTTGAGTTCCATAAGAGCTTGGAGTTGACTCCCATAGCTGTTGAAATGGCTCCTCCAGCTAACCAGAAAGCACACTCAATTCAGATGTTGATTGCAATGACCCAGACTTTCTTCCACATTTTCTTCTCTTGAGTAATGAGTCTCATGTCTAACCTCCACACACAGCTTCCTTTGCTATATCTTCTCCTCTTCCTCTAGGGAAGAGAGATTTGAACTGAGAAGCTGAACCACTTGTGGTTTTTTTTTTTTTTTTTTTTTTTTTTTTTGTCCTTGGAAACACTGCATACTGTACTTCTAACAGTACCTATTCCATCCTTCTCTGAGCTATCAATTCTGTAGGGTCCAAAATCCAATGTCAGGAATCTGGAGCCTGCCCTTTTGGTCCATAGTTCATGAGAGATGATAGCATGCCTGAGTCTCATTCTCCAAAAGAAGCTTGATTTTAGTAGTGAAATTAATAACTTACTTTCTGCCTCGAAGTTGGAGAATTGTGTTCCCACTTAGGGTCCTGTCAGCCCTCAACAGTCCTTTCCCCTGTGGCAGAAAATAAACACCCAGCTCCGGAGTAATTGGGGAGCTTGGTCTTACATTAGGCTTCCAGATGCTGAAGGAGAAACATGGGAGATAGAGGTCTGGGGGATCTGGAAGAAAGGTAGTTGAACAGAGGCAAGTCATATTTTACAGCCAGAAATCTTAAAGTTTCGGCATAATATTCCTTCCTCCATGGAAACTCACCAGAAGTGCATTACCTACCTTGTTCACAGTCTGTTTCTAGAAGCCACTAAGTGAATGTAATATTTTCCCCTGCTGGTTTTATTTCTTACCTAGCCTGTCCTCCATCAGGGCTTACAAAATGCTGCCATACAATTACAGCAATCTGACAAGCACTTCACAATTTCCCAGGGCTCTTAAGTGGGCTTACTTCCTCCGCTCCTTTCATTTTCCAAAAAGTAATTGGAGTGAGTCAGTCTCCTATTGCCTCCAATTTCCAGAGCACCTTCCTTAAGGAGGACTAAGGCAGGTACGGCTTCAGCATCCTTACCAATTTGCAGTTGGGGGCCAACAGGCATGCATGTTTTATGCCTTCCCAGCTTCTATTATGCTCTAGTCAATTCAGTGCTGGTTTATGATTTAAAAGTTCACTCTGATGATCAAAGCCTCCCTTGTTTGTCCCAGTTCATGCAAGATGAGAACCAACCAGTTGTCCTACTCAGGCCCTACAATCCTCTGAACTTTCAACTTAGGAAATGTGTTTTCATTGTTGTCAAAAACCTTTCAAGTTCTTTTTTCTATAACTTTTCTTATATAGTTCTGCTTTAAATTTTTTTCAGCCAGGAATAGTGGCTTATACCTGTAATACTAACATTTGGGAGACTGAGTTAAGAAAATGGTTTTGAGTTCAATGCCAGCCTCAGCTATGTAGAGAGTTCCAGAGTTGGCAGGGCTGCAAAGCATGACCCTGCACCAGAAAACCAAAAGAAAAATTATATATACATGCAAATATACATATATATGTATATATACATGTATACACATATACATATATTCATGCATATGTGCAAATATTCATATATACATACATACATGTACACATATAATAAGTCCTGATATTCAGAGTCACTGTCTTTCTGGTATATTGTTATCCAGTGTACATCAATGCCTATTTATCCACCCCCAGGGCCTTCTCCCTTGTCTTAGAAAATGCTGGCACATTCAATCTCTGCTCTGTGGTCAGACTGAAAATGGACATATAGGATGCTTTCTCTTAACAAAGATTTAGAGGCTTTAGCTAGCAGAACCACCTGCTGATAGAAAACTCCTAACTATGTTCTAAAAACCAAGCTCACTGGATGTACATATATATGTTACACATATACACACACATACATATATATATATATATATGTATATATATATATTATTCATGCATATATGTTATATGTGAATATATATGTATATATGGAGACATATAGGTTTATACTCATGCATGTTATGCATGTTTATATATGTGTGTATACATATATGTATATGTACATATTTTTGTGTGTATATTTTTTCTGCTAATACAAATCTAGCATTCAAGGATAAATCTTACTTTCTCAAGAAGATATTTATCCTACACTTCCTGCTCCAAGGATAGATAAATCACTCAACTTTCTAACTAAAGGTATTTCTGCATGGCTTATCTACTTCAGTTGTTACTAACACTGTCCACTATATGAAACCTTAAGATTCATATACATAAAGAAGCCCAAAATTATCAGTGTTGCAGAAGTACAGATGGCTCATCACTGTGCCTTGCAGAATGTATGCAGAGTGTAACTACACTGTTAAAAGAGTGTAGTTAGCCCTGGGATTCCTGGTGAAGGGTAGCTACCCAAGAATAAGGAAGGCTTTTCAGGGCAATACACTTAAGGATCTAGGTAGTGTTAGTTAGATAACTAAAACGATCATGGGATCATCTCAGGGGGGAAAGCATACATAAATTCTCCAAAGAATAAGCAGTCCTGTTAAACCAGGGATCTGTAAGCAGTCATAGAAGCCAGGGCAGAATAAGTTGGCACTGATTTTTGGGAAAGTTGGTGAGAACCAAAAGTGTTGATGCAGAATGATCCTGAAGACTAAAGTATAGAGCTGGTAAAAACTATAGGCATATGGGTCATGATGGAAGAATTGTAACTGAATCTCATGCTCAAATGGGCTTTTATGAAATGTGACATGTGCCAGATGCTTGACCCTGTATGAAATCCCTTGACTTGTTGGCCTACTCCTTCTCCTAGTGCCTAGGCAATCCAACATGGTCATCTGACATTGTCCTGCTTTACTTCATACGCTTGTCTCATCATGGATGTTCTTGAATAATGTATTATTGTGTTTTAATGTCTTTCAACTTCATAAAATAGATCTACTTTTTGTGCAAGCTTCTAAGATGCATTTGTTGGCAGTAATCTGTTTCTGAGGCTCAGCCAGTCAGACTGAAGTATTTACTTCTACTGCTCTACACTGTCAACCAAGTATAAATCTTACCATGTGTATTTGTCCATCACTCTTGCCACAGACAAGTGGACTCCTTCGTCTATCACATTGCTGCTGTGTGGCCTATCCTTCTATATATCTCCTAGACAACTTTCAGCTACCCTTTTCCATGACTAGAATCAAAATTTAAAAACATCTCTTTTACCTGATCTTTTTTATTAATTTATTTATGTTAGATCTCAATATTACCCCCCTCCTCCCAGTACCCCCTCATTCAGATCTTCTGCCCATACCCCTCCTCTTCTTCTCTGAGAAAGGGGCATCCCATATTGGATCACCACCAACCAAGCCATAAATCCCCCCACTCAAACCCTACCCCCAACCTCACCCCACTCACTCACAAGGTACATCAAGTCACTGCCAGACTAGGCACATATTCTCCCACTGAGGCCAGACAAGGCAATCCAGTTAGGGGAACGGGATCCACCACAGGCGGGCAACAAATTCGTGGGCAGCTTCCACTCCAGTTTTTGGGAGACTCCCATGAAGACTAAGCTGCACATCTGTTACATATGAGGGGGAGCCCTAGGGCTAGTCCATGCTCACTCTTTGGTTGGAGGTTCAGTCTCTGGGAGCCCCCAAGGTTCCAAGTTAGTTGACTTTTAGTCTTCCTGTGGAGTCCCTCTCCTCTTCAGCTACCACACCCTTTCCCCCAACTCTTCCACAAGATCCCCCCAGCTCCATTTAATGTTTGGCTATGAGTCTCTGCATCTGTTTCCATTGGCTGCCATTCAAGATTCTTCTGTTAAGAATTCTATGTTTAGCTCTATGCACCATTTTATAATTTATTTCACGTGTGCCTAACTTCTAGAGTTCTTTATATATTTTGGATATTAGCCCTCTGTCAGATGTAGGATTGGTGAAGATCTTTTTCCAGTCTGTAGGCTGTCATTTTGTCTTATTGACAATGTTCTTTGCCTTACATAAGCTTTGCAGTTTCATGACATCTTTATTAATTGTTATCTTACTACTTGAGCCAGTAGTGTTCTGTCAGAAAAATTTGTCTCCTATACTGATGAATTCAAGGATATTCTCCATCTTCTGTTCTATTATATTTAATATATATTGTTTTATGTTGAAGTTTTTGATCCACATAGACTTGGGTTTTATGCAGGGTGATAAATATGGATTTATTGCATTCTTTTCCTTATGGACTTCCCATTAGACCAGCAGCATTTGCTGAAGATGCTCTACCTTTTTCATTATATGGTTTGGGCTTCTTTGTCAAAACTCAAGTATCTATAGGTGTATGTGTTTATTTTTGTATCTTTTATTCAATTCCATTGATCAACCTATCTGTTTCTATACCAATACTATGCAGCTTTTATTGCAGTTGCTCTGTTGCTCTTTTATGGCTTGGAATCAGGGGATCATGATACCTTCAGAAGTTCTTTTATTGTTCAAGATTGTTTTAGCTATCCTGGGTTTTTGTTTTTCCATATCAAGTTGAGAATTGTTTTCAAGATCTATAAAGAACTGTGTTGGAATATTGATGGGAATTGCATTGATTCTGTAGTTTGCTTTTGGTAAGATGGCCATTTTCACTATGTTAATCTGACTAATCCATGAGCATGGACAATCTTTCTATCTTCTGATATCTTCATAAATTTCTCTCTTCAAAGACTTGAAGTACTTGTCATACAGGACTTTCACTTGCTGAATTAGAATTTTATTAATATATTTTATTTGTGGTTCTTGTGAAGGGTGTTCTTTTCCTAACTTCTCTCTTAGCCCATTTATCATTCATATAAAGAAGGGCTACTGATAGTTTTTTAGTTAATTTTGTATCCAGTCACTTTACTGAAAGTGTTTATCCACTGTAGGAGTTCTCTGGTAGCAATTTTAGAGTTCCTTATGTATACAATCACATCATTTAGGAATAGTGATACTTTTGACTTCTTCATTTACAATTTTTATTCCCTTCATCTCCTTTAGTGATCTTATTGCTCTAGCTAGAACTTCAAGTACTGTATTGAATAGATACAGAGAGAGTCAGCAGCCTTGTCTTGTCTCTGATTTTAGTGAAAATGCTTTAAGTTTCTCTATATTTAATTTAATGTTGGCTATGTATTATTGTCTTTATTGTGTTTAGGTATACACCTTGTATCCCTAATCCCTCCAAGACCTTTAACATAAAGGGGTGTTAGATTTTGCCACAGACTTTGTCAGTATCTAATGAGATGATCATGTCTTTTTTTTTTTCCTTACAGTTTGCTTATATAGTGGATTACATTGATGGATTTCCATATATTGAAACAACTTGTATCCCTGAAATGAAGCCTACCTGATCATGGTGGATTATGTTTTAATGTGTACTTGAATTCAGTTAATGAATAAATTCATTGAGTATTTTTGCTTCAATGTCCATAAGGGAAATTGGTCTGAAATTCTTTTTCTTTGTTGAGTCTTTGTGTGGTTTAGATGTTAGTGTGACTGTGGCCTCATAGAATGAGTTTGAATGTTTCTTCTGTTTTTATCTTGTGGAATATTTTCAGGAGTATTGATAGTAACTCTTCTTTGAACAAATCTGGGAGAATTCTGCACTAAAACCATCTGGCCAAGGGCTTTGTTTGGTTGAGAGACTTTTAATAATTGTCTCTGTCTCCTTGGGAGCTATAGGACTATTCCAATAGTTTACCTAATCTTGATTTAGCTTTAGTAATTGGTATCTTGGTAGAAAATCATCCATTTCACTTATATTTTCCAATTTTGGGAAATACTGGCTTTTAAAATAACACCTAATGATTCTTTAATTTTTCTCAGTGTCTGTTGTTTTGTCTCCCCTTTCCTTTCTGATTTTGTTAATTTAGGTACTTTCTCTTTGCCTTTTAGTTAGTTTGGCTAAGGGTTTGTCTATCTTGTTTTGAAAGAACCAGTTCTTGATTTTCTTGATTCTTTGTATTGTTCTCTTTGTTTCTAATTGATTGATTTCAGCCCTAAGTTTGATTATTTCCTGCCTGTCTACTCCTCTTGGGTGTGTTTTATTCTTCTTTTCTAGAGCTTTCAAGTATACTCTATTGTTTTTAATTTTCTAAAGATTTATTTACTTATTTTATGTATGAGTGCTCTATCTACATGTAGAACTGCATGCCAGAAGAGGGCATGAGATCCCATTATAGATGGTTGTGAGCCACCATGTGGTTGCTGGCAATTAAACTTGGTAAATTTGGAAGAGCAGCAAGTGCTCTTAACCATTGAGCCCTTTTTCTGGCCCCTCAGGTATACTCTTAAATCTTTAGAATGAGAACTCCGCAATTCATTATGGAGACACTTAGTGCTATGAATGTTCATCTTAGCATGGTTTTCATTGAGTCCCATAAGTTTGGCTATGCTATGTCCTCTTTTTCTTTGAATTCTAGAAAGTCTTTAATTTCTTTATTTCTTCCCTCAGTTGTTCAGTTTTCATGAGTGTGTAGGCTTTGTGTTGTTTGGTTTTTTGAACTCCAGCTTTAATCCATGGTGATCTGATAAGATGCATGGGCTGCCATCACCAATGTCAAATTAATAAGAATTAACAACCTTTGGTCATGAACATCTCTCAACATCAATGGCCCCATTACCCAATAAAAAGATTTAAAAGGTGATTTCAATCTCCTTGTATCTGCTGAGGCTTACTTTATATGGTCAATTTTGGAGACGGTTCTATGAGGTGCTGAGAAGAATGTGTATTTTTAGTGTTTGGGTAAAATATTATGTAGATAAGTTAAGCACATTTGAATCATAACCTTTGTAAGTTTCATTATTTTTTTGTTTCCTGTCTCAATGACATATCTATTGGTGAGAGTGGGGTATTGAAGTCTCCCACTATTAATGTGTGTGGTTCCATGAATGATGTAGTATTTACTAATATTTCTTTTACAAATGTGGGTACCCTTGCATTTGAGGCATAGATGTTCAGAACTTAGAAGTCCTCTTGTTGGATTTTTCCTTTGATGAGTATGAAGTATCCTTCTCCATATCTTTTAATGACTTTGATTGAAAGTTTATTTTAAGAGATTAAAATGACTATTCTAGCTTATTTCTTGGATCTATTTGCTTGGAAAACCTTCTCCTACCTCTTTACTCTGAGATAATATTTGTTTTGTAGTTGAGATGTGTTTTCTAAAGTATTATTCAGCAGAATGATGGATCCTGTTTATACATTCATTCTGTTAGCCTGTGTCTTTTTATTGGATAATTGAGACTATTAATGTTGAAAGACATTCATGACTAAAGATTGTTAATTCTTAATTGATATTAGTGATGTCAGCATGTGTATGAAGGGGTGGGTTGGAGTTTTCCTTCTAGTATCCTCTTTAGAGCTGGGCTAGTGAAAAGATATTGTTTACATTTGGTTTTATCATAGAATATCTTGGTTTCTCCATCTTATTGAAAGTTTTGCTCATTATAATATTCTGAGCTGGCATCTGTAGTCTCTTAAGGTCTACAAGACATCTACCTAGGCCCTTCTAGCTTTTAGAGTCTCTGTTGAGAAGTAGGGTGTTATTCTAATAAGTATGCCTTTATATATTGCTTGGTGTTTTTCACTTGCAGCTACTAATATTTTCTTTCTTCTGTACATTTAGTGTTTTGATTATTATGTGGCAAGAAGATCTTTTCTGGTTTACTCTATTTGCTGTTTTGTAGGATTCTTGTATGTTTGTAGGCATCTCTTTCTTTAAGTTAGGGAAATATTATTCTATGATTTTGTTGAAGATATTTACTGGGCCTTTGACCTAGGAATCTTCTTCTATTCCTATTATTCTTAGGTTTGGTCTTTTCACAGTATCTGAATTTTCCTGACTTTTTTTTTAATGAACATTTCAGATTTTGCATTTACTTTGACTGATGTATTAATTTCTTCCATTGTATCTTCTATGCTTAAGATTCTCTTTTCAATCTCTTGTATTTTGTTGGTAATGCTTGTGCCTGTAGTTCCTGTTCTCTTCTCTAGTTTTTTTCCTCTCCGGGATCGCATGCATTGGTTTTCTTTGTTTCTTCTATTACTATTTTCAGTTCTTGGACAGTTTTGTTCATATCTTTTACCTGTTTGAATGTATTTTCCTATATTTCTTTAAGGGATTTACTTACTCCCTCTTTAAAAGCATGTATCATCTTTATAAGACTAAATTTCAGATCATTTTCTTGTGCTTCTTTTTTTATGCTATTTATTTTATTTTATGCTATTTAGGGCTTGTTGTAGCAGAAGAGCTGGGCTCTGGTATTGTCATATGGCCCTGGAACTTGTTGGTTGTGTTCTTATGCTGTCCTTTAGCCATCTGCTTTTCCCTGGTGTTGACTGATGATTCTGATGCCAGCATGACTCATTGGGAAGTCAGGGCCAGCAATGCACCATACAATGGTAGTGAGGGGGCCTGACTCTGCTGGCTGCACTTCAGGTGGACCCAACTGCCAAGAGACTGGTGGGGCACTGCTCCAATCTTGTTGTTGTTGAAGACTCCACAGGGAAGCAGAATGCTCTTGAGGTTCCTCAAGGCTCCTTGGGATGGAAGGGCCACCCAGAGCAGGAAAATGGAAATCAGGAGACTGCTTACAACTCACCTCTCACCTGATCTGAATAGTAAAAATGTAAATATCAAATGTAAAGATTGTTTTGAAGACTTTTTAAATCTAATTATTTATCTAGTTATTTGTCATGTATATATGTATCTACATATTTGTATGCGTACCATGTACATACCTGTACCCACAGAGGCCAAAAGAAAGCTTCAGGTCTATTGGGACTAGAGATACAGGAAGTCATGAGCTACCATGTAGGTTCTGGCAAAGGAACTCAGAGCCTTTGCAAAAGGCAGCAATTGGTTTTAATCGTTGCACCATCTCTTTATCCCAAGAAGAGAAGTTTTGTCATGATGTTTGAAGAATCAGAAGACTGTCAATTCATACACATGCACTCACATACAAGTGTACCTACAAGTGTACATGCCTATCACATGCATACACAAAATAAAAGAATGTAAACTTCACTTGCAGAAACATAAGGAAGACATAATATTTATGAATATTTGGTTCCGACAAGCCAAAGGCAATATTAGAAAATAAACCATATAATAACATTAAAATCTCAACTCTACCTTTCTTACATAGCAAAAAGCCCAAGAAACGGTAGGAATGTAAAGCCCTGTAACCAATGCCATTCTAGACAAGTGCAATCAGTAAGAGTAATATTGAGAGCAACCAGCATGTTTGTGTTGCCATCATGCCCCTGTAAAGGAGCCGTAGGTAAGCTTATCATTTCCTACTGGGAATTAAGGTAGGTATTAGAAACTGAACTTTGATATTTCAAACAGCACCTGGTGTAGAGGCCAACTGTGAGCACCATTTTGTAGGATTTAGTTCTGTCTCACTACGATCTGTAGGTTGAAGTCCTAACTCTTAGTGGCTCACAGTGTGAGCTTAGAGATAAGACACTTGCAGGTAGAATCTGCTCAATTGTAGTAAGGTTACATGGAGGTAAGAAACCCCAAATACAGCACTACAGATTTTCTAATAGAAGAAAAAATTTACATGTGTGTACACACAGGCAACACACACATATGCACACACATGTACATGCATGCATGCATGCACACACACATGCACACATGTGCATACACAAACATGCACATGCATACACACATACACAGATACCTGCATAAAAGGCACCACAAACACACACACCAATGCATGCAATGCACATACACATACATGCACATGCATGTACACGCATACACACATACTCACAAGCATGCATAAACACACAAAGGCAAAATCTCTCTGAAACAAGAAGGCAAGATTATGGCATTACTTTTACAAGCCAGGAAACACCACATAGTGTTAAAATAGAAAAACAAACTAAAAGCAAGACTTAGGCAAAAGATATAAGACAGAATTTCCCTTATAGCCCTTAGCTAGAAGCAGCCCTGACATCTTGATCATACAGTGCTGTGTTCTACAATTGTTAGGCTGTAGCCTTCTTTTAAAAAAATCATATGCTTTGTCATTTTATTATAGAAACCATGGAAAATAATACACACTTGCCATGTTTATCATATAATGTTAAGAGAAATCATGTCTGCATTTGGTCAGATTTAGAAACCCCTTTCATAGCAACAGAATAATCACCACTAATTAATGCCAGGAAGTTGAAAGCTATAAAGCATATGTAAAATATTAGCACTGAAAAGCTAACCTCACTCATGTGAAAATGAAATTGATTCCCTATACTTGTTGCTGCTGAGAACTCACTGTTCTTATAACCCATTTGGTCAACAGAAATGGAACAGAAACCTTTCTTTAAAACTAGTTGAAAAATATATAAAAATTATAAAACATAATCTCAGAATTGAATAAAATGTGAAATTTAGATATAGAATTGTTAAATTTATTTGTTCAAATGTTATTTTGTTATTATAAGACACCCAACAATATGAATGCTGGAAACTGAACTCAGACCTTCTGAAATATTATAAGATGTCCTTATCTACTGATCAGTTTCTCCAAACCCCCAATGTTACCTTTGTTATTATCAGAATGGAGACTTTCTCATACAACATGGGAATAGTTAAGTCAATCATAATAAATTTTATTTCTTTAAAAGAATACTTGAAATATACCATTAATATACCATTGCAAAATAAAAAGGGCATCCAAAATCTAGTGCAAAGATTCTTGGGGTTCTCAAGATTCTTTCAGGGAGTCCATGAAGTCCAAACCACTTTCATGATAATGCGAGTATGCCATTAGCTAAGCACTCATTCTTGCATTCACGTAGAGTAGACAGAAAATATTGACCATACTGTGAGTTCCTGGTAAAGCTCTCTTCCCTTTTAGTTGTGCACCCACAAGAGAGTGTATTTTCTTTACATGATTCACCTAGAAAAGTGTGTCATAAAAAGCTGAATGCTCTGAAAGAATCCAGCTGATAGTGACTATCAGATACTAAAACTACTTGTAAACCCATGCCATTGTGTTCACTAAATATTTATTGATCTGGAAATAGAAAATTATTATCACTAAATATATCCTCTTGATTAATTAGCATATAGTGGGCCCAATATTAAATTTTTTGATAAATATTTCCCATCACTTTAATATGTGACTGAATAAAATACATAAGTGTGGGACCGTGAAAGGATGGCTTGGCTTCTAGTACTGGCTAGAAATGGCCAGAGACCCTGCAAGCGATGGAATACATTATGCCACGCTCCCAGATTCCAGACTCCTAACACACAGCCAAAGACCTTCATTGACCCGCACCTTTCAGTCACATAGGGCAATATAGCCCCTCCCAAAGAGAGGTTTGTGCCCTTCCACAGGTAGAGGGCTGGTGTAACTATAGGCCTCAGGCCCTTAAGAGATCTCCATATTAATGAGATACCTAAAGGCCAGTGGGCATAGCCAATTAAGCATTATTTCCCTGTCTCTCTTCCCTCCCTATTTAATTCAGGTCTGCCCTGAGTTGTGTGGGGGTGCAGTCAGATCCATCTACTTCCCACCATGACAATAAACCCTTTTGGAACCATGGACTTCCTCATGTCTTTGGGGCCCACCATAGGGAACCATATAGAAGGTCTCAACTATCTAGTCTTTGTCTAATCTCCCGTGGAGGACTTCTCTGCATTCCAGCTACGGGGACCACCAATTCAAGCAAGCTAGCCAGGCCACCGAGTCAGTCAAGCTAGTACAGTAACCAAAGAGTCTCTTTCCCATGGGGCGCTGTCAGGGCTTTCTCTCTTCCTCGTTTCTCTCACGTCTCTGTTCAACTATGGCCCCAATGGCATCTGGAAGCCCAAAGGATGGAGACCACCAGCCTCTGGGTCAACTTAAGAGCCCTCCTCTCACCCCGCCCCCCCCCCCCCCCGTGAAACTTCAGACTGAGTGAGATCTCCCTACACATGGGCGTGAGCCCCACAGCATTTGCCCAGCATGCCATAGAGTGAACTCAGTCAGAAATCTCATGCTTCTGCTGATCCCTGAAGCCACAGGAACCACAATTCTACCCAACAGAATCCACCCAGGACCACCTGTGAGCTATCAGCTCCACACATAAGGAAGTTTTCTTCAGCACTCCACAGCTTTTGAGCTGTGAAGAAGTGCAGAGTCCAAAACATGAAGAAGTGATATAGTCTGGGCTTTCTCATTTTGGGAAGGAAGAAGAGAAAGGGAGACTTACTGGCACACTGAGAAGATGAAGAATCACTAGGATACCTGAGACTGATGGGTTTAAAGGTTACTGTTATCTTAACATCTTTTAAACATCTTATAGGTATTGCTAAAACTTTCTACTTTAGGACACTGGTGGGGTGTTTTGTTTTGATATGTTTTGTTTTGTTTGCATCAATGAAAGCAATTTGTTTTAATTTTCACTCTTGTTCTTCACTTAAAAAAAAAATCTCCCTGCCTTCAAGCCATCATTTAGGACCAAAAGTTGCAAAGTATCTATTAATTAAATTTTCAGAGTCTCAGCTCATAAGAGTCTGCTAGATCTACAGTCTACAGACAAATTAGCCATGAGCTATATGGAAGTAAAATTTATCAAAGTAATTTGAGTTGCACCAGCAGTTTTTAGAGAAATGGCCTTGAAAACAGCACTAGGCAGAAAGACCCATTTTTCCCAGGGTACTCATATAGAGGCTAGGATGACAAATAATTTTGTATTTAATTATTTATCACTCCTATAGGATTGTCAATGATATGTCACAAAGAGTTTGGCTAACAAAGTCTTAAATAGCTCTGATTATTTATTTGGTTGGTTTGGTTTTGAATTCAAGCTGAGCCAGTCATCAGTGTCTGCAAATAAAAACTCGATGTGTGACTTTGAGCTAGTAACGTAGGTCACACACCATGTTCTTAACACCATGCATTGTAAGATTGGTGGCATATGATCTCATGGAGCTACTATGAACATTACTTATTGTAATACATGAAAATAAACACAGCAGGACCTAACTGGTGCTCAAGTGCTACTAATCACCCAATGCTAGTTTTAGTTTTCTATAGATTTCCAAATTTGTATTGGAATAAGCTTATGGCTTCTTCACTTTCTTATGAATAATATAGGATCTATTTGTGTCTCTCTTTCTATGATTAATCTTACCTTCCCATTTAGTCTCTAGAAACTTTCTGCAGCCTGCTTTAAACTCCCTTGTCTCTAGAGTATCAAGACCATATATTATCTAAGATATTTTTGGTTTCGCTTTACCTAGAGCTCATGCCTCTGATCAAGCAGGTTCTTATGTTTCTGTTGGTGTCTTCCACTGATGTTTTGTGCTCATCTTTCTATGATGATACATCTCTCTCCTAGGTTATTCAACATTTGCCCTCTGGAGGGTATGGGATTATGTTCGTCTCCTTGCTTTCTCTTGTGGGGTGACTGTTAGACTTGATCAAATCCCTACTTTCCTTTATCATTGTGACTCTTGGAATAATAGGAATTAAAATGAAAATCTTTAAAAGGATTCTACAGCACACAAATAAACAAACCTTGGCTAGCCCTTTGCCTTGCCTTTGTATCATTTAAGATTAGAAAATGTCTTAGATTGATTCTCACACAGGTTTTTTCATAAACCTAAATTCTCATATGTCAGTAGCTCTCCAGATGGGTTACCATTAATTTCACTTTTATCCAAGCAAAAGCCTGGAATTACGCAGAACACATGGAGAGCAAGGAAGAGTGAGGTTAAGTCAGAAAGTATGTGTTACTGTTCTATCTGTGCTTGATATAGGAAATTCCAAAAAAAGTGGGTTTTAGCAACAGCACACCATGTCTAAAATGCAAATTCAACACATCCAAATGTCCTCAGTGTTATCCTATAGCTCCTTCTCCTGGGTGTTCTAAGTGAGGGTCCATTGTTTTAAAATGGATAAAGAATATCCATTATTCAGATTACTGTTATAAAAATTAATAAACTATACTTGCACTTTTGCCTTAAAGAGTCCAAACAGAATTTGGGAGAGTGTCCAAGTTGAAATTTGCAGCATTCATACTGAATTCTGCTTAAATAATAATTCTCCTTTAGCATAGAAATGAAATCTGAACAGTGTCATGAGATCATGCATGAAAGCTTCCTGAATTGCACTAGCTGTACCATATGGTCAAGATCAATGTTGCCATCCATATTCGCTCCCCTTATTTTCTACATGCTATGCAAAGTCTGAAATATTTTTCTGACTATAGACTACACTAGAGAACTTGGCAACTACTTTTAACAAGGGAAATATCTGTCAATCATACTCTTTGAAGCATATCACTCTCTGGCATTTACTCAGAATGGATGTTGCGATTTGACAGGCAAAGCCATTGTTGTTGCATGTTCTTCATTACTGCTAGCGACTTTAATATTTTATAAAGTGTTGGGAAGAATCCTTCTGTACGTTTGAGTTTGCTGAATCCTTGTGTCATACTGTCACCAACCTGCACCTTCTTTTTCTATGTCGGTTTTGTGAGTCTCTCGTTTCATATTGGCACAATGAACTGTAATAATAAATAATAAAACAGTGTCATGATGATACCATAGACTCCCTACCATATAACTTCTTAGCCAAAATTAACTGAAGAAATTGCTTCAAATTCTTCTTCATGTGATATTAACGAATCTCATTATACCAGTCTGTTAATATCTTTGCAATCACTGTGGTTACATCATTTTAATTCATCTCTCTTTATGTGTGTGCAGATGAATTCAAAGTTATGCATATGAGTTTTTACTTGCACTATTTTGAAATAAAATGTATGTAGATCGCATATGTATATATGTTTATATTGAACATATACCTGTATGTGTGCATATGTTCCTGTGGGCTTCGTTACAAAAGCTAGGTACTCCATCTCCCTTCTCTTTGGAAACAGAGAAAGCTCATCCTTTTTAATGTGTTCTTACATAAGCTGGGTTAGTTTAAACGCTGTGGGTTTATAAGGAGGAAATGGATTTTGCAATTTCTCACTATATCTGTTATTTCTTTCTCCTTGGTAGACAACCCGATGTGAGTGAATGCTGGTGAATCATCCTTCTGAGAAAGGCGGGGCTGAGAGGCTGTTTAATTGAAGTAACATTGAAAGAACTTGCCTATTTCACTCTGCTTAGAATTATTGATAAAATTATTCATTCTCTTTTCATCTTTCCACGTTGTGTGAAAAGATGGCCATGCTGATCAGATTCATCCATGGAAACTATTGAATTCCAGGTCTAGTTGAGCTCATCTGGGAAAAAAAAAAGAAAAACCAAAAACCTTGTCTTGGCTGTGCTAAAATTAAAGAACAGGAATAGTGGCAGGCTGTGCTATCCCCTGGAGGTCAGCAGCTGTCTGCCCAGATTTAGGGTAGCAAAATCCAATTTCTACTCTTCCCACATGGACTGGGAAACAGCAGGCAACCCGACTGGCTTGCAGAATTTGGGTTTCTTCGATTGTAAAACAGGATCAAATACCAATTTCAGTTGCAGGCAAGCGATTAGGAAGATATCAGATGGGCATGAACAAATTGCAATCATTAAACACAAACTGTCACTAAAGCAGTAGATTAGAATCTGAGTCTTACTCCAGGTTTAAAACCCAAAGCTAAAGCACAATGAGGAAGGAGGAGAGGATGCCTGATCTATCTCTGCATAGGTCGCAGGGGCTTGCGAAAAGTTTTTACATGTACAGCTCATATGTTCCACTATACAGCTACCCTCAGGACTCTGTTCCATTGTCCATGGAATTAAATTTAAACTTTTAGCTTGTGATTTGCGTTAAGCTTCACTTCTCTTTACAGTGTGATTGCCTGAGGTCGCTACCTTACACCATCTCCAAATGACTCACTGGTTTCTATGAGGATCCATACCCTGGAGCTACGTATATAGGGTGCTTTATCAGGTTTCTCACTTAATGCCCTAACCAGGTTGTGAAAACTCAATCCCTCTTGTTCTTTATCTCACTCTCCTGCTTTTCCGTTTCTATTCCTCTCTCTCTCTCTCTCTCTCTCTCTCTCTCTCTCTCTCTCTCTTATTTATGTTTCCCCTGGTAGTTTTAGTTTCTGCTTCAGCTAATATTATATATCTGCACATTAAGAATCGTGAAGGGTATTTAGTTACTCCTTCTAAGAAAGACCTAGGCATCCTCACTTGTTCTTTCTTCTTCATGAGCTTCATGTCGTCTGGTAGTTGAATCTTTGTTGTTTCAAATTTTTGGGCTAATCTCCGCTTATCAGTGAATAAATACCATGTGTGTTCTTTTGTGATTGGGTTACCTCACTCAGGATGATATTTACTCTCATAGGCATTGTACCAGTATAACACATTTAGGAATACAAAGCTTAGACCCAGTCCTTCTTTAACTTTTTTTAACTGATTTGAGATGGTCAGCCTGTGAGTTAAGGGACTATAGCAAATTCATGACTTGGAGTTTATTATAAGGGTGTTCTCTATGTTTTATGTAGAAATAGCTGAGTGGAGTTAACAGGTAACAGTCAAGATTACCTTACATGGATAGCTGGTTTTCAAAACATCAGAAATCCTTAGAATTGACATGACAAACATTTCTGTATTAATGTTCATTTTCATTAGAGACCTGTCTGCTCCGGACAGCTTCCTATATTGAATTCTAAAAAGAAATTGAGCATCCTTGGAGTTACTCCAGTTGTGGTGAGACAGCCACTAGGCAAGAATTGCCACTTTCCTTCTACAGACAAATTACTGTCCAGAAAGGGACACACTTGCAGAATAGTCGACTGATTATATCTGCCTAGACAGAGTAATCAGTCCTTAATAATTCTGCAGCACTAAGGTCTGTCAGAAGATCCTGGACCAGAAGGCAGAAGAACAGATGCTCCAACGTTTTGAAGTAGAGCGAGTGTCCAGGTGGTCAGAGGTCTCTATAAATTGGCTAAGTTTTAGAAACTATGATTTGTGCTTCCCACAATTATAGTTAACTCAGTCATTCTGGATTTCTGATGGGGTTGAAAACATATAGCTATTGACCTTAAGAGAAAAGATTTGAGTGGATGGTCATCAGCTGACATTCATCCTAAAGCCAGGTTCAGAACTAAATGTTCTAGTTAGAATAGATGACAGAGGAGCTGGTTAGTCAACAAAAGAATGGACTGGGTATTAGGACTATCCTGTACCTCACTGGTACAAATTGGCATAATTATGCTCTAGTTGTATTTTGAGAGAAAAGTTTCATTTTAACAGGAAGGGTGATGTGTAGGAGGAGCTAAGGTAGGAGGAGTACTGAGAGGAAGAAAAGGAGTAAGAAGAGAAGAAGAAGGAGATGAGAAGCTAGGTGATGAAAGAGAGAAAGAGGGGGGAGACAGGGAGGAGGCAGATATTCATGTATCTCCACCAGTTAAAGATAGTTGTTATATCTAGGTCGGTCAGTGGGTTACACCTCTGATTGAACAATTCCAAACTTATAAAGCCTATGATTAACATTTTTTTAAAAGAATGTATAAATGCAAAAAGGAAAAGGGGGCATGGGATAGGGGTTTCCTAAGGGGGGTGGGGGGGAATAGGGATAGGGGATGCCATCTGAAGTATAAATAAAATATCTAATAAAAATTTTTTTAATTAAAAAAAAAAAAAAAGAATCGTGAAGGAATGGGCCTGCATCAAGCATGCATCTTCTCATTATTTTAGAGCCCTACGCATGTATGTGATACATGAGAAGCACATTGTATGATGAGTGAAGAGGTAAGCAGATACATGGAAAGCATCCAAAAGCAGTACTAACTGCATATTTTGACCACCTTTATGTATGCCCATGAACAGTGAACAATTAGAAATATATTATTTCATTAGCTGATGTAACCAATACTATGCTATTTTGCAGGCAAATTTTATCTAGCTTTAAGTATCTGGTCATCCTGATCTTACTCCTCATGACTTAGGACAATGACTGGTTTTCTTAAACATCAAAAATAGAATAAGTGAAGCAAAAAATAAATTTAAATATTTAATAAAAGAACATTTTTCTACATTATAAAAAAAATCTGTGCATAAACTTGAAAGAACATACTGTGTTCCCAGAAACTCCATACCAACCCAGAACATTAAAAATGACCCCGTGATGCCACTGAACTTTTAAGAAAACAAACAGAAGAGATCAGAATTTCTATGTCCTTTCTCTGAATAAAGTTGTATACACCAAGTCTAGTATTCAGTCAGACATTAATGTTACTATTAATGAAGTTAAGATGTTAAACTCTATTGATTTTTCTCATCTTTCAGTACAGAAAGTTAATGTGTTGATGTAAGTAAATACATTGTATGTAAAGCACATATAAACATGTGCCGCTTAATATGATTGTTAGCTACAAAAAAGGCCAACATTAGTTCAAACTTTCCAGAGTTTTTCAAATAAATAGACGTGCCTGTGTACCCCTGTGCTTGTACACATACTCCTGTACATACTCAATAATGGCTACATCAACAACAACCACAACGTGGTAATAGAAAATGGAAATATGTAGTAGATCCATCTTATAATAAGTGAACATAGGTGGATAGTAATTAATACATTTTGCAAGAGTAATGCCCAAAGCAACATGCCTCATAAAATAAATTCTCACAGATCTAGTGTCTATAACCTCTCAGTCTACTGGTTCTCAACCTTTCTACTGCTGTGACTCTTTAATACAGTTCCTCATGTCTGGTGACTCCCAATGATAAAAGTATTTTTTTTTGCTACTTTATAATTTTGTTGCTGCTATGAATGAAATGTAAATATCTGGTATGCAAACCCAAAAGAGTTACAACCCATAGGTTGAGATCCACTGTTCTAGAGGGTATCTGCAAGGTCTTGTTTTCTTTAGTCCACAAAATAGGACCCTGCCCCAACAGGATCCTGCCCCACTGGAAGGCTGTCCCATTTGAAGACACATTAATAAATTAGAAAAAAAAAATGCCATATCTGTATTCTCAGTGGCATCACTGTAGGCCAAGAATGTTACTAAGTATTGATGATGGTGATTCTGGGACAGAGTCATTGGAAGGCTACAGAAACATACTCATATTCTTCAGATTTCTTTTCACATATAATAGACCAAACATGCCTCATCCTCTGTGACATGATTGGCCACACTGGAAAGATTCTTTGACGATATTATTAACATTGCATACAACGTCATGGACTTCATGTGGGAATATTTACTGTGCTGATTCACTATAGCATATTGCTTACTTCCCTAAATGTAAATTGTTCGACTTGAAAACTTTCCTTCATTTCTAATGTCATACCTGCATGTGACATTGACAAACTTACTTTAGGAAAGGCAAAAGGGGATACAAAATTAACTCCAAACCATTTTCCTAAAGGAACAAACAAATTAATCAAGAGAAAAACAGTCTCAAGAGAGATGTAAGAGATATTTCAAAGACTGGATGCTATCTAACACAGGCTCTCCTGCCTTGTTAGCCCTGAGGTTAACTAGCAACTCTGCCCAGACCAGATCCCTAAATCTGTAGCCAAAGCAGTCCCATAACCCCAGCCACCATCAAAACCAACAGAATTAATGATTTGCACTGATGAGGAAAATTCTCAGATAAGAAAAAAGAGGAGGGGAAAGAGAAGGAAGAGGAGGGATGTTCTAGATTGAAGATAATTAATCTTAATAATGTATTAGTTTTTCTCTCAATGTGTTGAATTAAGAAAGATAAAATATAAACTGTCCCAAAGAAAAATGTGCTTCCATGCTGGTCTTGACATTCTATTTCTTTCCCTTTACAAATCTTGGGTCTGAAATATTTCAGTTTTAGTAGTAAGGCAAAGCTTTCAAACACATTTTCTAAACTATTTTTTTTTTTGTCAAAAGCTGTGGCTATTAAAAGATTATAAATCCTGAAAAGAAGTGTGAAGAGTTAAAGATTTCACATTTTATAGTTGCCAAGCTATCTTGTTACAGTTTCAGAATGATATAGAAGCCATGAGACCATTGGGTCAGATACAAAACACAGCTTTACTCATGAAGTGCCAGAATCTAGGTTGCCATTCTTGGCCAGTCCCCAATCCCAGACTTGAGAAGGGGATGTTGAAACCTCCAGGTGGTGTTTGTTTGCATTTGGTACTGTTCCATTATATACATTTTGAACCTAGAAAATGGGAACCCCTTCTAATAATTTCTATAGAAACTTAATTGACATTTGATCCACTATGAGAGATATTTGCTTTACAAACAAGATGAAAAATATGGTTTAAAACAAACATTATCAGTATCATCATTTACAAGATAAACCAAAAGGTAGAAGGTCCATTGTATTTCAACAAGGTCTTCCTCTGTCCATTTTAAGTGTCTTGATTTTAAGTGCCTGACTTCATTCATCACTAGTCACCCCAAATAATCTAGCTGATAGGTGTTATAATCAACTTATCTTACACAACATTCGATTAAGACTACTGTGAATATTTCAATCATCAGAACAAAGTCAATTTGAAGTATTAACCTTATTTCTTCCTCCTCTTTCCTCAGTCTAGAATTTAGACCATTGTAGTCTATCTTTAAAGTCTGGCTTTCCATATTTGTATTTCTTTTTGACCTTTGTATTGATGAAGACAATATTAATGACATTCTGCTTGATGATAGAGATCTAGCTCAAATTTGCTCATCTATATAATTCATCTAAAGACAAGAACAAATTTCATATCAAGTGCTCTAGTGGATGATTTCTACTGCAAGAAAATATACCCTTGATCTCTAAGGATTTATCATTTTGTGTTTTAGTAGTTTCTAGCATCCAGGCAAGAAGTGCCATCTCACAATTTCAAAGATGTGCCTAGTATCACTACAGAAAAATGCTGAAGCTCTTCTATATCTAAAGTATGGCTTGATGGGCCCTCCAGCTGACCTTTGCAGCCAGCTAGAGTTAGGTTCTAAGTTTAATAGAAAGAATCTTCCTTGCCGACATGATCCTGGGAACAGCTGTGAGCTCAGTCTGTCTATAATAACTATCAATGGAATAACTGACAATGAGGCTGAAAAGGCAAAGAGAAATGCTGGTAGAGATGGAGTGGAATACGTCAAAGTACTAAGCCTACATTGCTGTTTCGGCTGAATTTACCAGTAGACTCCTTAGACCACGTCTGGCAGGAGAATGCCAAATCCAAAAGTTAGTGAAATTTAAGTCTTTTACAACAATTTGAGACATAAACATTTAAAAGGAGCTCTAGTAAAAACTCTGAAGAGTCAGGAGTAAATGAAACAAGGTTTGGGGCTGAAGATGTCTCAGTGATTAAGGGCACTGGACGCTATTCCAGAGGATCAGAGTTCAATTCCCAGCCCACACATGACAGCTCACAACTATCCATAACTCTAGTTTTAGGAAATCTGACACTCACACAGATGTAAATTCAAGCAAGTTACCAATGCTCATGAAATAGAAATAAATAAAATTTTAAAAATCATTTGAAAAAATACACAAGGCTTTAATAAAACTCACTCTCATAAATGGCCTGACTATCCTGGTTTTTTTCCTGATTGTACAGTAACCAGAGGATATACCTATCAACCACCCCAACTAAAACAAGTTTCAACATGACCAACAGTATTCAAGAACTTTCAAATATAAATGTGGGAGCAGTATGAGTACATGAATATATATGTCTACACAGATTTCTATAGATGTATATAGATATGTAAATTTAAATCTTTTCGACACTTTAATCCTGATCATCAACCAGGAATCAGTCAAGAGAAAGTTAAATTTCTTTGGGCACTCATTCAGTGGGCAAACTGCCTCCCTCAGATTTGTGGGCCAGGTAAAGATTAGAAATGGAGACTCAGAAATGTTGTTGGGCCAGTATTTGAGGACAGAGTTCTAATATCAATAATATTGGGTTGGATTACTCACTCTAGATGTCCAACAATATGGAAGTTCCATGAGTTGACTTTGTGAGGGTTTGGAGATAAAAGCTAAATTTCTGTTGGGCAAACAATAGCTTGATATAGGCTTTAGAGGTATGATTAATATTGATATTAATCACAAAAGCCTTAATACATATATTGACATTCACTAATGGGATGAGACAGTTTCTCTTCTACCTAAAATTACATGAACCCTGAAGAGACTAAAAGTCTGACATTGCCAATCATCCAGGATCAAGCAAAATACTCCCTACCTGCCATAAGACAATTGGGTAAGGAATAATTAGTTATCTTTGAGAAAATATAGTGTTGATTTTTTTACAGTTGCTATACATATAACACACACATACACAGATACCACCACTACCACAGTACAGTACAGGGGTAAAAATTAGAGGACAACTTGCTAGAATCAGTTCTTCCTTCAGTACATGAGTCTCAGGGAATTGATCTCAAGTTGTTGGGCTTGGTAAAGAAGTATGTTACATGCAGAACCTTCTTATTAAACCAAACATTTACATTTTAAGCTCATTTGCTCTTTCTTTTGAAATTTGCTATGATAGTTCTATAAGATGTTTGAATATTTTAAGCTATCCATTCTGTTCCCTGCTATAAAACTTGTATGGACTCCAACTTTAAGATACTCCCATTGATACCAAAAATAAATGTATCCTCTAGTCATCTGTTCAAAAATATGTAATCTTTCTATTTTCATATCACAAAACAATTTATGCCATGGCTTAATAGATTATTTTCTTGAATATTTCTCTCCCTACCTTTTGTAGAATATTTAAAAGCTAGGTCCAATTTTCTTTAGTGGAATAGCTACAGGAAAGTTTCGCGTGCACCTGTAAATATCTCCTCACCTATGTTTGAGTTGAGTATTTGTGTGAATTGCCTTTCTATTGCTGTGAAAAGACACATGATCAAGACAACTTAGAAAAGAAAATGTTTAATTTGGGCTATGGATTTAGAGGATTGGAGTCCATGAAAATGGAGCAAAGGCATGGTGACATGAACAGCTGAGCACTCACAGCTTGGAAGCAAAGATAGCTTACTGGGAATGGCAAAATTCTTTTGAAACCTAAAATCTCACTCCCAGTAACATACCTTCTTCAATAAGGCCACATCTAATTCCCCCAAGCAGCTTCACCAACTGAGCACAGGTTTCAAGAGTGGAGAAGTAGGAGGCCATCTTATCCTGCAAATGGACAAAGTCATAGAAGTTCCCTGAAAACTACCTTGAATAGAGTTTTAAATATTAAAAGGCAGTTGACAAGATGTAGTTCTTAAACCACAAAGAAGGTCAAAGGAAGATTGTGAGAGAGAGAAATATAAGCAAGGAAAACAGAAACAGGAAAATATTGCTGTATAGACTATGATAGGCAATTGAGTTTGAGTGTGCCTAAAGGGAAAGGCAGATGAACATGTAATAATATAAAAGGGTAGTAAAAGACTTTGCTACACTTTTATTTTGAAGAGGCTTTACTATGCAGCCTAGATTGGACTTGAACTCCTATTAATCCTCCTGTCTCAGACTGCTGAGTGCCAAGGTTACTGCTATGACTCACCACACCCAGCTCTATATTATATTTATGAACAGGACTTGAGGGTCTATTAATAGTTTAAAAGGAGAATTATGCTTCTTTTTTTGAACAAAGTAAAGTAGTACTCAAAGGTACTTTATATGGATAATAAAATAGCTCAAAACAGGCTAAGGTGTGGACAGAGACCCAGTTCAAATGGAATTTAGTAATGGATATAATTTAGACATTGAGCTTAAAGGGAGCTGCTTTCAATCAATACTTAGATGGTAAATTGGCAGCTTCTTAGCAAAGAGAATCAGAGAATATGAAGAGACATACATTGATATATTCCATTTTCTGCTAGCATAATGAAAATCCTAAAGCAAGATAACTTTGTAAAGAAAAGGGCTTTCTAGCTCGCCATTCTGAAGGATATCAATCTCATTTTGGGTCCAGTAAGACCCTCATGAGTAAAGGACAAGGGAGTATATAGGAGAACACATGTCCTAATAGGATGCCAAAGAGGCTAATATTTCTACTACCCTCCAAGGTGATACCTCAAATGACCTAAGGAACTCTCCTTTCTTAAAGTTTTGACAACATCACCCAATACCATTACTCTGAGAATCAGGCTTCTGACACTCAGACCAAAATAAACTCAATCCCACAGTTCTATTAATACAGTGGTTTCAAAAGTGACTGACAAGTTCAGATGGACAGGAAGACAAGGGTGAGTATTCTCTGAAATGTATAAGTCAATCAGAACTTTAACCACAAATACTTACAACTATATCCCTTGACTTACGTGTGGATATCTAGATAATATAATTAGGAAGGTATGGTGGGAAGTACCCTGAAGAGAAATAATATGTAATAGGCTGGAGTGGCAGTGGGGAGCCCATAAAGTAGACTATAGGAGGAAGCAGAAAGCCCAAAAGAAAGCGAGAGAGATTGACTGAGAATGGAGAAAGGACTGGGTGCTGGGATTAGCATGATGAAGATGTAAGAGCAGGAATATGTATGTGGGAAGGATAACAGATACCACAAAGAAGCTGTCAATGATGGAGAAGTGGAGCCAGGAGGATACTGGTGGAAAACTGACCTGCCAGTCTAGACAATTAATGGGAAGTTTGTTGAGAGAACCTGTCTCCAGTAGGAAAAAAAAAGGTAGAGAGTTATAGAAAACATTGATGACAACCTCCAGCTTCTGTGCAAGTTTGATTTGCACACTTGCACATGGGCACACACTTGTAGAAAACAGTCAGACACTAATAAATAGGTAGATAGAAAGAGAGACAGAGACAGACAGAGAGAGGAGAGAGAGAGAGAGAGAGAGAGAGAGAGAGAGAGAGAGAGAGAGAGAACCCCAACTAAGAAATCTTTCATCTGTACAGCTTGAAAACATGGTGGGCTTTGTGCAGCATGCTAAATGGAAGATCACATGGAACATATCCTGGCGGACGGAAGAAGATGACATCTAGAAAGGCAGTTGAAATGGTTGACATTTCATGACTAAAGATTTTGTGGTTTCATTAAAGAGCAAAAAGGAAATGGCATGCGTGCACTACTAAAACTGTATACTAGAGTTAGGACAACACATGTAATCATCCAGAAGCAAACTGTCAACAGTTCCAGCATTCTCACATTAACTAATTCCTTTTTATGTGCATACCCCAAAAAGTATATCTGGAAGAAAGTAGGAAATTTTATCTGCTCAGTTCTATTGAAAGTGAACAGAGAAAAAAATCAAACAAAACCAATACAGACTCATATAGCTAGGTTTATAAATACACCTCAGGCTGTAACATGTGCTAGCCCATTGTCTTCCATGTTGGTCAAGTGTGATGGGGCATTATTTCATCATATAACTATGAGCAAGACAAGGGTACAGCTGCAGCAGGACATGGTGTCCCTCTCTGCACTTCCCAGCATGCCTGTCTCTGCCAGAGCCACCTCAACACCCAGTGTATATTAGCTCTGAGTCGCTCAACAAACTAGTTGCTTCTCTAGACCTCATAGTTTGTATTTTGTTTTTGTTTTCCCTTGACAAAGGAAGTTTAAAAATATTTTTCTAAAAATGCTAATTTTCTAAAAATTACCCTTCAAAACACTCAAATGAGCTTATGAAATACTCGGCCTCTAGGATAATAAGCAAATTCTTCCTGCTTTCGGTCTCTCGCCCTCCCTCTCTCTTTCCCTGCCCACATTCTTCCCAGTAGACACGTGCATCTTCCAATAAAAATCCTGAGGTCTTAATAGTGAAAGTTATCTAAAACTTTAAATTATTTTTATGCTAATAAGCTCCCCCAAATTGTGGAAGGTAACTTGAAAGTGTCCCTAAAGGCAGAGAGGCCTTCAAAGGCCCGGGAGTTTCCTTTGACCTTCACCAGAGACTTGGATACTGCAATAAATTCTCCGGAGTTACAGAATGACTCAGCCTCTGCTAGGGCCGTCTGCACACTTTTCTGTCTCATTAACAAAATGCTTATTCCTCACAAAACCTTGAAGAAAATGAAATTCCCCCCCACAAAACAAAAAACAATCTCTCATTTTCCATCTCTAAAACTGGATTGAACATCACAATACAAAAAGAAAAAAAAATATATCCAGTAAAAATGACTCTGCTCTCCAGACCCAGCAGGAGACAGTATCTTTTTTGGTTCTCCATAACTATTTGGCACTTTTTTACATAAAGGTATAAGCTTTTTTGAGTCATATACAGATGAATAAAAATGCCAGAGAAGAGAGATAAACAGAGTTCAGGCAGAGGAGTTGTATGCCAAAGTTGCTATTACACAAGGAAGAACCTTACCATCCTTTGGTGAAGGGAGCTATCCCCTTAGTGTACTTACCAGAGATTTAAAATAATGTTCAATAACATTTAAATTCATAATAGATAATAAAAAAATTGAAGTAAAAAAGAAAAGGCATAGGCATAAGGCTATATCCAAGAAAAGTGACCTAATGTTTACAAACAAGAGAATAAATGCTGAATATAGAATATAGAGAAAACCAAATGCCATTGCAGTTAAGAAATATGTGCTGAGTGATACTGGAGAATCAGTCCCCTTTAGGTCACCCCTGCACGGTGCAATGAGGATGTAAACCTGAGCAACTAGAGAGCTCTGCAAGTGTTTCCACCCAAAACTGACAACCCTGATGAAGGATCTGACTCTAAGTTAAGTTTCAAGTTCTTGGAATTTCATTCATATGAATCAGATTCATCAACAATATTGGGAAAGGATGTGCTGGAAAAAAGAAGCAGATGAGAGAGATTCAGTAGGAGCTGACATACTTAGAAGACACTTGGATATTATATTACTGCAAACAAATGTCAAATGGTGTCAAGTCAATGATATCCTGATAAAAATTTATTCCTCCCTATGTAGGTTAACAATCCTAGTGCTTTTAGAAAAGAGACAGGGCTTATCTATTTTCATGACTTTAAAAGAAAATCAGTTTATATGAGTATTGTAGATGCAAGGACAAAGGAGACCCTCCACGAACATTCTCCTTGTATCAGCTAAATATTGTAATCCAGATTCTCTGTGCATCTTCCCTCTTCTACCATGCTGTGTCACTACTACATACCACAGAAGGACCAGAGGCTGGGACTCTGATATTAGCATAAATTGTAAACTCTATAAATATTAGCTTGACAAAATGATGAGTCCATATTTTTCTCGAATCTCAGTTACAACTCCTGTCAAACCAGAGACTGCCATTCAAATCTACCTCTGGTTAGTGAAATTGACTTACACAATGACCAGATCCCCTGCACCTGCCATCATTTGGCATAGGTAGCCAATCTCTTTCACCTAATTCAACCAAGCAGGAAAGAAGTAAACGAGGTGTTTAATAATAGGACTAAGTAATAACCTGCATAAAATATTATGGTTCCATGCTTTGTGGTTGGTTGGAAATAGAAATATCAAAAAGGTCTACAGCCAGAATACCTTAAACACACCCTGTCTTGTCTGGTTTTTGAAGATAAACATGGCTGGTCCTGGCTAGCACGTAGATGGGAGAAGTATCAGAAATATATGAAAAGCATTAAGAAATTGGAAATAGCAGCAGGTGTAAACTCTTTCCTAGTGTCTTAATCACACTGGAGCATAGCCGATCTGGGCAATCTCATTGTTATTTTGACTATCTTTTACTCTGTGGCTATCAATCTTTCATCAAACAAACACTACAGCCATGTTCTCCCAACCTGCCAACTGTCTTTTCAGTCTGTCCATACATTGCTGCACAGAAAAAGTTTTATGGTTAGATTTTTCTGTTTATTTGTATTTATTTCTCTTGCTTGTGCTTTTGAGATCAAATCATCCTTTTTTTTCTTTTGCCTATGTCTTAAATCTTTTTCCCCACACAGATACATTTAGAGACACCCATATCCTAAGGAACACTCGCTGTTCTACAGCTGAGACTCTGTGAAGGAGACCTGTGGTTTTCCTGTCTGATTCCGACTATGTGTAATAGGATGCAAGTCATTTACTAAAGATAAAAGAAGTGTTGAAAGACAAAGGAGAAGGGATTAAAGGCATGCATGGCCATGCTCATCTTGAGAGTGTCTAAGCTATTTCAAGACTTAGCAGTTTATAGCAGTTGATGTGCAATTAATGAGGATGAAGAACCTTGTCATTCTGCCTTGTCATTCTGAGCGTGGCCGCCTGAGAGGTATTATCTTGTGGTTATGTGCTGAACTACATCTGCACTTGTTGCATCAGTAGCTGATTCACACTGAGATGACCACCTACCATGCACAACGAGCCACAGCAGAGTATTCCACTGCCTGCCATGCACATCAATGTGAGGGTCCCTGAAAATGAATGACACAGACAGCACTCACTTACATAAATTGCAATAATAGGTGGAGCAATAAGAACCAACTGTTGTAAAATTTTAAAGAGGAAAGAAAATACATCCTCAAGAACATGTGAATATTTTCCTACGAATTGTATCACAGAGGATTTCTAACCACCACATTAAATATATTCAATATGTGCTTTTATAATTTTAAAAATGACTACATAACTCTAGAGTATCAAATGTACTCTGCCAATATATTTCAGCACCTGAGACTTCTTAGAGTTAACAGTCACATATATTAAAAACATCATTAATTCTACAAAAATCAGTAATATTGTGAAAAGAATTTGAATATGATCCAAGTTCATTGATCTGGATCACACTACATAGATATAAATGTTGCCTGTTTGTTCAAAACAGCACATTGTTTTCAGCTAGTATTGTACCATTAATACCTTTAAAAATGTATTGCCAAGCTATTTTCACGAGTCAATAAAAAATTGTTGTGTGTGGGTATGTGTGTGTGGGTGTATGCAACAAAATCATATACGCTAAAATAAACCTTATTTGTTTCAAAAAAAAAAAAAAAAAAAAAAAAAAAAAAAAAAAACTTCCCCCAAGTTTTCTTCTAGTGTCTTCATGATATCAGATCTTGCATTAAGTTCTGACTCAATTTCAGTTAATCTTTACATTGGATGAGGGGGAAAAAAAAGATCATTTCAATTTCAGTCTTTTGAATGTTCACTTTACTCAACATCATCTATTGAAGTTATGCTTTTCTCTAATTCATTATTCTGTTTCTTTTTGTCAAGAATCAATTAGGTATAAAGACATAAGTTTACTTGGAGGAACTCCATTCTATTCACTTGGTCTGTCTACCATTTTTTAAAGTTAGTGCTATGTTGCTTTGATTAGGATACTAATCATATACTAATAGCTTTGTAGTATACTTTATACTTATAGATAATAATGTATTTTATCATGACAGTTTCACACTTGTATATAACTCATTTTGATCATATTCATCCCCAATGATTCTTTCTAGTTTTTTTCCCCTAATTAATCCCACTAGCCCCCTTTCTCTTTCAGAACATCCCCCTTTGGTATATGATGTGCTAACATTTCTCCCTTCCCTTTCCTCTCCTGAAACCTTTCTATACACATCTCCCTGATTTCTTTCAACCTCATGGTCTCTTTTAAGCTAATTGTTACACATGCACATATTCATTTATCTTCTTAAATTCATTCTATATAATGCTATTTGTAGATATGTTTTCAAGACTGATCATTTGGCAGAGGAAAGTCAAGTGGTATGATCTTCCCTAAAGACCATTTCATCCACTACCAGCTTCCCTAAATTGCCTATAGTTTTTTGTTTAGGATTGAGGCCTCATGGGATTTTTCCCATCTATATTGGCATGTCTGCTGCTGTCATCCTTGTTTGCACTGTATTTAGGCAGTTATTGGTGAGACTTTATGAGTGAAGCTTCTGACATCACTAAAAAATGTCAAACTCTCTGCTTCTCTGGATTATACAATCTTTCCACTTCCTCTTCTTCAATGTTCCCTGAGCCTTGTTTGTGGGAGTGTTTTATAAATATGTCTATTGGGACTAGGCTTCACAACTCTGAAGTTTGATTGGTTGCAGTTTTCTGTAGTGGTCTCTGTCTACTGCAAAAAGAAGTTTACTTGATGAGGGGTGGGGACTACACTTCTCAGTGGGTATAAGTGTAGCCTATAGATGTTTATAGATTGTTGTTAGGGATTATGCTACTGTTATAAATCAATGATTGCAAATTTTCCTCCACTAACAAAGACTTCACCAGCACTGAGGAGTTAGTTAGGCTTCCAGTATCAGGCATAGTCTCTCTCTTGTTGAGAATGCCTAATTTCAATTTGAGAGCTGTTTATTAACACCAAGATATGCATGCTGCTGCTGCACTCTTAGAGATGTCCTACCAGGCTGGTCGTTATTGTGGTTCATAGGTGTCAGAGCTGAGATGGACTGTTGACTGATTTTTTCTCCCTTGGAAGCTTTTCTGGTGCCTCTTGGTACCAAGAAAGCTAGGCCTCGGGGAGGAAGCTTTCATTTCATAGCTTAAGAGTCTCTGGGCCCTGTTTCTGAAGTTCATACTGACTCCTGCAATAGGGACTTACCTCCCACCTCTGGAGGACAACTAAGGGTAACAGGAATAGGCTATATGTTTGGGAGTCTCTTGGATAGCCTGGTCAACATCTTAAAAAGGGAATTCTCGTGCCTGGTATTAGTGTTTTTGTTAGGTGGGCTTTGGCAGAGGGAGCATCATTACCTCAGATTGTAAAAGTTCACTAAAACAATATATTAGTATTTATTCCAGAATTATGTGTAATACTATAATTCTTTGTGACCTTTTGAGACATTTTTATTGTCATTTTACTCTCCTTTTAAACTTACCTCCTTCCTCTCCCTAAAGAGCCTCATTTCTCATTTTCCTGATGAAAATCACTTACAACTTATTATTCTCCACTCTATTACTCCCCGACTCTCCTATGCTGGAATTGACCCCATTTTATAATTCTGGTTTCTGTAGCTACTCCAAGATGTGTAATCACATCTAAAGATCTGGAGCTTGGAGCCTTCAGCAAGAGAGAGCATGTGATGTTTGTCTTTATGGATATTAGTTGCCTGGCTCAATATGATCTTTTCTAGTGCCATCCATCTAGCAGCAAAGTTCATGTTTTCATTTTTCTTTACAGCTGAATAGTATCCCATGGTGTATGTGTATCATGCTTTCATTATCCAGTCATTGCTTGTAGGAATTTGTTCCATTCTCTTGTTATTGTGAATACAGCAGTGATGAGCATGGCTAAGCAAGTGGCTGTGAAGTAGGATGTCAAAGCCTTTGGACCTATGCCAAGAAGTAGTATAATGGAATCATAGGGCAGGGTTGTTTTCTTTTTTTTAAAGTATTCTCTATATTGTGTGGTTGCTTCAGTCCTATATAGAAGGGGGTTCAAAATAATCATGGGAGGGAAAGGAAGAAGAGAACTGGAAGGGAAAGAGGAGGGGGAAGAAAAGGGGGACAGGATCAGGGTGGGAAGAGATGAAGGAGATGTACAGAGGGTCAGGAAATTGAACAGAGGTGTGTAACAATGGGGGATGGGGAACTGGGGGTAGCCACCAGAAAGTCCCAGATGCCAGGAAAACAAGAGGCTTCCAGGACCCAATGGGGATGACATTAGCAGAAATACCCAACAAAGGGGAGAGGGAACCTAAAGAGACCATATCCAGAAGTTAGGCACAGCTCCCGGTTGAGGGATAGGGCCACTCCTCGTCCCAAAAGTTTTAAGCCAGAATTGTTCCTGTCTAAAAGAAATGCAGGGACAAAAACTGAAGCAGAGACTGAAGGAAAGACCAAACAGGGACTGCCCCACGTAGGGATCCATCCCATTTGCAGAAACCAAACACAGACACTACCACTGATCCAAGAAGTGCTTGCTGACAGGAGCCTGGTATGGCTGTCCCCTGAGAGGCTCTACCAGAGCCTGACCAATACCGATGTGAAGGCCCACAGCAACCATCAGACTGAGCATGGGAATCCCAATGGAGGAGTTAGGGGAAGGACTGAAGGAGATGAATGGATTTGCAAACCCATTGGAAGAACAACCATATCAACTATCAACCACCCAGATCCCCCAGAGCTCCCAGGAACTAAACCACCAGTCAAAGAGTACACATGGAGTGATTCATGCCTCTAGCTGCATATGTAACAGAGGATTGTTTTATCTGACATCAATAGAAGGGGAGGCCCTTGGTCCTGTGGAGGCTTGATGCCCCAGTGTAGAGTAATGGTAGGGCAGTGAGGTGGGTAGGTGGGGGAGCTCCCTTATAGAAGCAGGCTGGACAGAATAGGGGGTTTGGGGAGGGGAAACCTGGAAGGGTGATATACTTAAAATGTAAAAAAATAAATAAATAAATAAAATAAATAAAAAAGGAAGAAAAAAGGAATTTTCCACAGTTGTTTCTATGGCAGTTACTCCAGTTTGCAATCTCACCAACAGTGAATTAGGGTTACCTTTTTACCCACATACCCTCCAGCATTTGTTTTTGTTGGTTTCATTGACCACTGTCACTATGATTAGAGTAAGATTAAGTCTCAAAGTCACTTTGATTTTCATTTCACTAATTACTAGGGATGATGAATATTGTTTAGATAATTCTTAGCCACTTTTTTTTTTCATTTGAAAACTCTCTATTCACATCCCAGGCTCAGTTTTTGAATGGGTTGTTTTTGTGTTTGTTTTTGTTTTTGTTGTGCTGGTGGTATTTTGGATTTTTTGAATCTTTGTTTTTTGAATTATTTGTATATTCTGAATATTAATCCTCTGTCAGGTGTTCAGCTTGTAAAGAATACTCTCATTCCGTGGGTTTCCTCTTCACCCAGTTAATTGTTTCTAGAAGTTCTCAGGTGCAATATATTGGATCTCTAATGTGTATCACATCATCTGTATTTGTACCCATTTAATTTCCTTCTCTTGCCTTATTGTTTCAGCCACTATTTCTAACACCAAATTGAAATGTACTGGGGATAGTGGCTATCCCTGTCTCATCCCAGCCTTCAATGGTATTGTTTCAAGCTTTCCTCCATCTAAGACTGGATGTTAGCTATGAGTTTTTTATAAAGAGCTTTTAGTGTGCTGAGATATACTCCCTCTAGATCTACTTTCAAAGACTTTTTATCTTGAAGGCATGCTGGACTTTGTCAAATCATGATGTTTGTTCATTTGTTTGGACCTATTAAGATAATCATGACATTTTTGTCTTTAAATCTTTTTCTGTGGTTTATTACACTTATTGACTTGCATATGTTGAACCATCCTTGCATTTCAGAGATAAAACTAACTTGAGTATAGTGTATATCTTTGCTGTATATCTGTATTCTGTTTGCAAGGTTTTTGTTAAGTATTTCTGAGTCTATCAGGGATATTAGCCTGTACTTTTCTCTTTCTGTTGTTTCTTCACCTGGTTTGGTATTAGAGTGATACTTCCTTTATAGAAAAAAATTGAAAGTGCTCCATTTTTTTTCTGTTTCTTTTCCTCCTTTCTTCCTTATTTTTCTTTCTTTCTTTTGAACAGTTAAAGATTTCATGGCTGCAGATCATCATTGAATTACTGGTAGAATTCTGTTGTGGATCTATCTGTTCTTTTACTTCATTTCAGCTGGGAGGATTTTATTACTATTTCAATCTTCTTATTTGTTATGGGTCTGTTTAGGTTGTGGACTTCTTGATTTAATTTTGGTATTTTTGTTGAGTCAAGAAATTAATTTATTTCTTTTTATGTTTTCCAGCTTCATGAGGTAGAGAATTTAAAAATATTCCCTTATATCTGGCTTTCTTTGGGTGTCTGTTGTAATGTATTTTGTTCATTTCAGATTCTGTTGGCTTGGGTTCTCTACTTCTTGTTTTTGTTTAGTAGGGTCAAGGGTCAACTTTGTTTATCTTCTCAAGATATGAAGATATAACTTGTTATTGCCACATTGTGCAAATGAGGAAACAATAAAGACTCACGATCATGAGTGTGACATGTTACTAAAGATCAATCCTAAATAATGGAAAAGTTAGCATTGTTATGTTATTAAGGTCAATCCTAAATAATGGAAAAATTGGCATTTGAGTGTCAGGAGCCATCTAGGAGTGGTAAAAGCTAGCAGACGACTTTCCTGGAGCTGGTCCACCAATTTTGCATAGTCTGTCATGGGTAAAATCTGAATTGCAAGGCCTTTAGAAATCTCATCTCAGGATTGATTCTTGCAGCTGATACGACTTTCCTGTAATTATTAAATATTCTAATAATTTTGGGGACATTATATTTGTCCACTATATTAGGCAGGTTTTTCACATACCAACAAAGATGTGCTGTCTTGTAGTGATGCTGTGTAGACATAATTTCTAATAGTGATTCTATACAATTCCTAAATGTATACAAATAAATTTTTATCCCTTCATAATATAAAGGCTGCATTTAGGGCTTTTTAAATCTTCATGTGTCGTGGGATAATTGCAGTAAGATAGAAAGCATGTTTGAAACAGATTTATAATCAGAGAAATTAAATCTTTCTGGGATGGCTGTGAAACCATTATATGATAACTAAAGGTCATTAAAACTAGGTATTGGTAATTATTGTAGGTAAAAGGACAGAAAATAAAATAGTGTCTGGTTTATCTAAACAAAATTTCAATACTACTGTGATAGAAGGCAGATGATTTGCCTCTTGACAAAGCTAACTCAGACATACGAATTATGGTTTTAAACTTTTTTTTGCAGTTTGTGGAAATGTTTTAATTAAAGGATTTGTAGATACAGTGGTTATTCTATTACCCACAATTGCTTACCAATGAGGTTTCATGCTGGGATACCCTCCTCCCCACCATCTTAACACAGGATGGTCACAGACCACATTCTCATGTTATAAGATTCACATCTCTGGTAATCCAAGGACTGCAGTACTTCATAGCTGGGGATACTACAGTTTGCTAGAAACATCAGTTACTTTACAATACTTTAACTATAAAATATATTGAATTTCCATATATTAACCATATACACATGTACCTATTACTAAATGTAGTCAGTGGTTACAAAATAAGACATTCTGAGAGCGGGCTATACACACACACACACCAGCCCGAACTCCCCAAGTGAGGCTCTGTGCCATTAGCTGCAACTGTCCATCCAAACTCAGTTCCTGACTGTACCCATGGCTAAACATACCCACAAGGCACTGGCAACCCAGCCCATACAGGTGCCACCAGCTGTGAAAGCACAAGTCCCTCTACCTTCAGAGTGAAGATTCCTGGCTGTAGATCCCCCAGTAATTGGTCCCCCACTGGTGACTAGTTCCCCTGCAAAGGTCAGGAAAAAGTCTGATGGAGACTGGTCACTGC
Organism: Arvicanthis niloticus; assembly: GCF_011762505.2. Taxonomy (NCBI): domain Eukaryota; kingdom Metazoa; phylum Chordata; class Mammalia; order Rodentia; family Muridae; genus Arvicanthis; species Arvicanthis niloticus. The sequence continues at coordinate 47,173,817 of NC_047668.1, read as the reverse complement.
CTATGTACTCTGTGTTCTGTAAGCCCCAATATTATAGACCCAGTCCAGCACCGGTTAATGAACCTGTGAAGCTAGTGGTGGATAATGAATAGATAACTAGTCTTATTTTTTTCAAAACAAATTATTTATCAATATTTGTTTAAACATATATACTTATACACATATACATATATAAACAATAATTAAATAATAAGATGTATTTAAAAAGTATGGAGGGTTGGGAAAAGTGGGAGGAAGAAGAGAAAGGGGAAGATTATGCAAATACAGTGTTCATATATGAAATTCTCAAAAAGGAATCCAGTTTTTTTAAATGTTCAACATATCAACTAGCATTTTACAATATGAAAATAAATATGATCTATAATTATGTTAAAGGACATTTTAACTCACTACAAACTTTGAAGTTTAAAATGAGATCAATAAAAATCATTTTACCCAGCACACTAACAAAAACCACAATAACGTTTTATAATTCAAAGTATTTCTGAGAACAAGAAAATAGATTGTCAGGAGCTAAGTCAGCAGAACCAGGGGTACACTGTGTGTGTGTGTGTGTGTGTGTGTGTGTGTGTGTGTGTGTGTGTGTTTTATCAAATCATAATTTTTACTTTTTAAAATGGGGGTCATAAACACAAAAATGCAAGATGTGTGGAAGGGGATGACACAGGAGCATAGGTGTTCAGGGGGAGTACAGATGTCTTTCAGAACAGAGTATCAGCTGGGTGAAGGTTCAGGGGTCAGGTCACTATGACTCTGTGTATGATTCACTTGTCCTTATCTAATTTGGTACTATCTGCCAAAGGCTGCCTATTTACAAGGTCTATGACTACTCAGGCTGGTAGATTTCAACAAAAGCTGCCTGTTTACAATGATAACTAGTCTTAATGAAAACACATGTAACCATTACTTCTGTAACTTTTTATTCAATTCATAATTTGAACTTATGTTTGCACTTGTGAACTTTAAAAAAAAAAAAAGATGCTAGGAATACCATGTGATCGTGTATCCTGAAAAAGTAAAACTAGGAACAATGACAATAAAAAGACAAAGCAGAATAAGAGATCAGAGCAGAGAACACCAGGCCGGCTTTTCTTACCATGAAATGGTTTTCTTAATAGCAGAGCTTTTTCTTACTGACAAAGACAGGGTTTATTTTTTCTTACAGACTAGGGTTTTTTCATTCAGCAATAGAAAGGTAGAAACATTTTTTTCTCTTAGCAATAAAGGTTGGAACTTATTTTCAATCCAGAATGAGTGAGTTCTTTTTGCGCTGGTATTTGCTCAATGTCATAGGGGTTTTGCTCAATCCACCAAGTTTATATACACGGATGTATGTATGTAAGTATGAATGAATACCTGTGGAGTTGATGAAACAGATAGTCAGGCCTGAGATGTCAGTGTGTGTATAAATATATGTATGAAAATGTGTGTGTGTGTGTGTGTGTGTGTGTGTGTGTGTGTGTGTGTGTGTTTGCTTGTGTAAAAGTTTTTCTTTCTGCAAGCATGACTTTCTATTCCTGGTTCACTAAAAGTTAATTGCTCCAAGCCTCCCTCTTGCCTGGCCAATAAGAAGTTGGACATTCAGGAAAGAGAGAAAGGAACCTTAGCAATAAATCCTCTACTGATTCCCCTGCTGCTATACTGCATATATTAATTGCCAGATAATTATAACATTATGTTTACAAAGTAAGAGTTAAGTTTTCTAGCACTTACTCAAGCACAGGAAATTAGAAAGTAAATAATAAGAGAGATAAAGAGTTAAGTTTTCCCAATGCTTAATGAAGCACAGAATAGTAAGAGAGAATTAAGGTTTTAGCACAGAACAGTAAGAAAGAGTTAAGTTTCCAACAAGCCTGAGACCATCAGTCTTTTGACCTGCATCTAACGCTCTGTCTCACTTCAGCATGTTTCCCTACAGCTGGGCATGCCCCTGGCATTTGTGTTTTAAATTGGGCCATATCTGAGTTCAAAACCCATGATCCTAATTCTTATTTCTGACATGTTATGTTTTCTTATTCCCTCCTACACAGTGTTTTTAAAGGATTTTTTGCTTTCCATTTATGGTGTGCCTGTGCCTGTGCCTGTGTCTGTTTATTGCATGTGCCTGTAGAGAATAAGAAGGCATCAGATCCTGGAACTGAAACTATAGGTGATTGGTGCCTGGTTTAGATGCTTAGAACCAAACTTGGGTTCTCTGTAAGAACAGTAAACTTTTAACTGCTGAGCCATCCCGCTAACCCCTATTTCTTTTTCTTTTTTTTTAAATTTTTTTATTTTATATTTTATTTACATTTCAGATGCCATCCCCTTTCCCCATTTCCCCTCCCTAGAAAGCCCTATCCCATTCCCCCTCCTCCTTTTTGCTTTTATACATTTTTAAAATGTTAATCAAGGGCTTTATAAGTTTGATAATGCTCAATCAGAAGTGTAACCCAATACCCAACCTAGATATATAAACTATCTTTGACTGGTGGAGACATGTGACCATCTGCCTCCATGCCCTTCCCCTCTCTTTCTCTCTCTTTCTCTCTCTCATCACCTAGCTTCACCCTTCCTGTTAAAATAAAACTTTTCTCTCAAAATGCAATTAGAGCATAGTTATTCCTAATTGTACCGGTGAGGTACAAGATAGTCCTAATACCCAGTCCATCATTTTGTTGACTAACCAGAACCTCTGTCATCTGTCCTAACTAAAGCACTTAGTTTTGAACCTGGCTTTTTTCTTGGCTTTAGAATGAATGTCAGCTGAAAACCGTCCACTCAGGTCTGTTCTCTCAAAGTAAATAGCCAGGATTGGCTATGAGACTATAGGTCTTCACCCCGTCAGAAATCCAGAATGACTGAGTTAACTGAAATTATGGGAAGCACTAAGCATAGCTTCTAAAACTTAGCCAATTTATAGAGACCGCTGAACACCTGGAAAGCCCCTATACTACTGAACACTGGAGCATCAAATCTTCAGCCTTCTGGCCCAGAATCATTATTGATGCAGAATTATCAAGATAGCCCCTATTTGTTGAACATAATCCTAGTTGGTTTATACTTAAAAATCACACAGAACACAACTTAATACCTGACATCAAATGTGAGTTATTCTTAGAGTAACACTGGATGTTTCACAATATGTTTCTGAACATGCTTTAGTTGCTGTGTAACATAATAATGGAGCAATCTAGAAATTCCCACTTAAAATTAAACCAATATATCATCTGCCCTGTGACTCCAGGAGTAATTCTCACCTTTAGAGCCTGAAGAACTGTCCCAATAGGCTTCGAACAAAATAAAGTCACAATCTGAGAGCATTTGTCTTCTCTATTATTTTACTTCAGACACATAAAACATTAACTACTGACCAGACACATTGCAAACGATGATTTTATCAAGTGACTCAGCAGTGGGAAACAGAATTCTAATAGAAAATTGATTTTACTTTTTATCCTTCAGTAAATATGAAAAGACCCTGTGATGAAAAGAAAATAAATATACATTGAAATTGCACTTTTAGAAAAAAAAAGATAAAACCTGAATTTTGGAAGCATTGAAGTGTAGTGACCACAAGTTATTGTGTATGTTTTTATATATGTGTGAACATGTGAACACATACGTGTGGAGGATGAAAATTTCTCAGGAGCCATAAATTTTGTTTATTGAGACTGGGTGTCTCATTGACCTGGTGCTCACTTATTTGGCTGAGCTGATTTGGAATGACAATTGCATGCCACCATGACCAGATTTTTAGTGACAATGTTCTGGGGATTCAACTCAGGTCCTCATGCAAGTACTTACTAAGCTGTGTCTCTGGTGCAAACTATGTATCATGAAGAGCAGTATAGTTCATATATGCCTATCGGTGAGCTAGTTCACATACAGACTTCTTTAAAATGTGTAATTTTTTCCCTACTGGAACTAGCTTAAACAACAAGTCTGGAAAATAATTTTTACCAATTCTTTCTCTTTCTTGATCACAGCCTATCTGTCAGCAAGCTCCATTTGTCTTGTATTTTCAGCATATCTAAGGTCCAGCAATTATGCCTTTGTTCCTACTTTTCACTAGCTAGTTTTTTTTTTTTTTTTTTTTTTTTAATTTACCATCACCAATTCCTGGGGCCCTTCCTAATGTCAGCTTCTAGCATCAGAATAATACCTCCTTGTGATGTAAAATAATGCCCTCCTTACTTCTCATTCACCATCCAGGTCTCACTTGCTCCCTCTTGCTTCTGGAATATTCTCCTAACTCTGTCATGATCCCAGAAGTCTTTCACTCTGGGAATGTCTTCATCACTCCTACTCTGTGTCATCCAGCTTCCCAACAATGCCACCTTCACCACGCCTCCCACTTCTCTTTCAAGAGCTGGGATTACAGGTGCACACCGCCAGACCTAGTCCCATTTACTATACTCTTAATGAGTCAATAAATGATGAGGGATTTAATTACCAGGTGGGTGAATAGTTGAGATGCACAGAAAGAAGGTTTAGGAATGGAAAGTTTTTAAGAAGAAGTTGAAGCTATGCCAGTCTCTGATTGATACTCTGCCGTTTGCCACAAAAGAAGCTGATTGCAACTGTGATGGTACAAGAGTATATTTATTAGACTTGAACAAGAGACAGACAGAGTGGCGGTGAAAATACATCAAGATGAAAAGATTTTGATCAGAAGAGCTGGGAGACAGGAGGCTTTCATTAAGAACACCCCGCTTGACAGTAGCAATTTTAATCACAATGTTTGCTGACCCAGGGACACATCTGAGTTTTTTTTTTTTTTTTTTTTTTTTTTTTTTTTTTTTTTTTTTTTTTTTTTTGTGAGACTGTATTTTCTTCTCAGTCTGAGGTACTTGACTTTTAAAAATCCTAACTTCTTGCAAAGAAACCCCTCTAGCTAGAACCATAATATATTGGCTTTCCCGCACAAATGGAGTTTTTAATTCAAACCCTACAGGTGAATGTATTGGACATCATTCCACATGCTAGGCGCACTGCTTGGCAATGTTTCTTCATTTGAACCCCACACTCTGTAAGTGTGCGGCTGCTTAAGGGGAGTAAGGATGCTAAATTTCACCTCCTTTTAAAAGCCTCCTTAAGCTCTGAGGACTAAAACGTTGATAGTAAAAGGCAAGGCTGATGTGGTCGAAGCTCTGTAATTGGATCCAGGAAGTGGACTCCCCCGCAGTGGTGGGAGGGGGAAGCATTTTCCTTCATGCTCATTGGACTTCATGGGTTGATGGTTAAAGAATCTATCACAAAATCAAACTAACGTGATAATATCTTATGCTGGTATTTAAGATTGCATAACGAACAATCGGGGAACCTGTGGCTATTTTTTTTTTTTTTTGTAATAAATTTGGTGTGGTAGCTTTAATTGTCAACTTGATGATATGGACTCTATGGAGATGGCTCTCCAAGCGTGCCCAGGGGAGTTTATCTTGGTTTTCTTAATTGAGGGGGAGGACACATCCGCTGTGGAAGGAACCATATGAACCATGGGTCAGTAATTCTGACCCATGTAGGTCAGGAATTCTCAACTGGTGGGTCAAGACCCCTTTGGCAAATTTTTATCTCCAAAAATGCTTACATTATAACTCATTCATAGCAGTAGCAAAATTACAGTTATGAAGTAGCAACAAAAGTAGTTTTATGGTTTGGCATCACCACAACATGAAGATTGTATTGAAGGGTCACAGAATTAGGATGGTTGAGAAGCACTGGTGTAAGTGAAGGAAAGACATGCAGCAGCATGCAAGCAGTCATGGCATTCATTCCTCCTTGTGTCCTGATCGTGGATATGATGTGACCATACCCACATCAAGCTACTTCAAGCTCTTGTGTCCTTGACTTCCACACCTCCAACTGTGAGCTAAAATAAATGCTTCCTTTCTGAAATGTCTTTGTCAGGGTACTTCTTCACAGTAACAGAAAAATAAACTAAGACAGTTGGTAAAGTAGTTGGTTTCAAAACACAAGTGTACCCAAAGTAGCCAGGAGGCACTAGTGGCCCTCCCAGCTATCAGACTATCCAGACAATGATCTAAAGGACTAAAATTTCCTCCAACATGCCCATGCTAGGGGAAGAGAAAAGTCAAAACATTGTGCCAATGAGAGGAAGAGGTGGCTTTGGTTCTTCCTCACAGAAAGAGATTCACACAGTTCCTAGGGTTTAAATTAACATATGAAGATTTCCTGTCTTTTTTTTTTTTTCTTTCCTATGAATCTATATAACACCGCTATAGGGAAGGCAGAGGAAGCTTAGAGTTGTTCACATCCCAGTTTGACCAAACTGAAAACTTGACTCTCCTTTTCTCAATTTCTGTTTCCTAATGTTTTTTTTTTTTTTTGGGGGGGGGGGAAGGACGGGGTTGTTGTTGTTGTTGATGTTGAGCTACAGGAAAAGTATATAGTGGGTGTGTAAATCCAAATGCCCAGCAACTAAAATAAGGTCTGGTCTAATAGTGATGGGGACTTAGCAAGGTCATGTGATTAGATTTTGCCTGGACTCCTCTGAACTTGAGAAATAAGAAGGTCCTTTCCTCTGGATATAGTAGACACTTTTCTCATAGGGGTTTATGAAGATGAGACAAAAATATGAACATAGATGATACTTAAACAAATGTTCCAGTCAGTCTCTGTGGCTGATTTAATGAGCACTAACCAACTAATCTTGATCCTGAGCAGGACACAGTTGTCCAAAATATAAAGTTTGTGACTCTGTAAACTTTCTACTGTTTCAGCATTTAGGTGTCTAGCATTTTAATGGAACATATTTGTCTACCTGGCACTTAATAGTCACCTGATATATATATATAGATATATATAAATATATATAGATATATATAGACATATGTGTGTATATATATGTATATATATGTATATATATGTATATATATGTATATATATGTATATATATACATGTGTATGTATATAAATACATATATATATGCAAAGCTAAAAGTTTGTAGACTGCTTACAACCCTAGCAATGATTATGAAAAATATGTTCAGTAGTATCCCATGACATGTTTATTTGCTGAGCTCATATAAATAAACTGTTACTCATTAAATTATGTTCTTTTATATGATACATAAACAATTTCCTGGAGCACAGTATTTTACACTCATTTTCTATTTGCTTTCACAGCAATTCTATGATGGTAGAGATAGTAATTATATTTCCTGTACTAGACCTAAAGGTTATGCTATCCACAGGCACAAGGTTACACAGTGAACAAGTATGAATTGCAATTTAAAACACAGTATTTTTGTCTCAAATATTAGACTCTTTCTAGTGTGTGACTTTACCTAAGCTTAAGAGGTTGAAGCACCCAAAGCAGGCAGATGCTGCTCTATTTAGTGTTCTGCCTTTGAGTTCTGCATAGAAAACAGTTTCGCATCATAAAGCATACCTAATCCTCTAGAGGTGGCAAATACCCTTGCATATTTATTCATCCGCTCATTTCACACAAAGAGAAGCTTCACTGGAATTCAACCTCTATTTCCAGGAGGTTACAAGAAAAGAGTTGTTGGCTGTTTCAAAACTAAAGTGTTTCAGATGCTCATCCCATCTGCATTTTCAAGAGACTGAACAACTGACTGTCTTGAGTAGGAACTACATTAAACATAGTTAGAAGTGACTATTGATACACCATGGGATATTGGTTGAGTCTCTTTTCTCTAAAGATCTACCTTCATCATTATTCTCTGAGATACCTTCTAATTCCTGGAGTGATGGAAATAGCAGGCCATGTTGACAAAGATGCATCACACATGAAAGGCACATTAGAAATAAGCCACTAGTCAGTTGATAGATGACACATGCCACAGTAGAGCTGAGAATATTTCTACTAAGTCCAGTCCCTTAGCTGTCTTGTGACAAAGACATACAAATTCACACTGGTTTTTATAATTTACCAAAGTTTGCTGGTACAGAAAAAGCATAGGTGTGACACCAAGATCTGCCTCTGACCACCCCTCAGCAGCCCTTGTGATCTCGGACAAATGAATTCAGACAAGAACACAAGAACACTATAATAGACAAGCATGGTTTATTACAGCACATAATGCATACTCAATGATAGAATTGACAACAGTCAAAACAAACACTTTAAAGGACATGATTCTCAAGTTGTAAAAGTAGACAATGACCAAAGGAAAAACTGAACAACATATAAAGTACCAGATATATGTTTCCACCTGTCAAATACAACCAGGAAGCAGTTGACTATCCCTGTAACACTCATGCCACTATTGTGCCAGTGGGCATATTTTACCAGGCAACTCATTATTGTAGCATGTGTCTTATATGGCTTGGTAGACCTATTGATGACTTTTCATCCCTAGCAGTTTGCCATAGTACCTCTCAGCATTATGAAAGTTGACCTGCAGGGATGAAGCTTCTGGCTCAGATACAGCTGGATTTCTTAGTGTCCTGCAAATCAAGTATGTGAAGTCTTTAGTAATGAGTTCTTACACTACCATTTCAAGTGGGCACCCATGGGCACTGGCAATAGCCTGTAATGTTTTAGAGAATCCTCTGTATCCTCCCTGAACAACAGATCAAGGCAGGTACTTCATACCTGGCACTGGATTTTCATTTGTTTCAGCTTCTGGGAAAAGAACTATCTACTCACACAGAGAGTCTCCATTCCAATCTTTTAAACAGTAGTTTAAAATGCTAACAAAATAATTGGCTTCCAGGGTGCTTTTTTAAAATTTGTCTTTAATTTTGGTTAACTCTTCCCCTACCCTGTCTTCTCTCTTCATCTCCATCTTCATTTAAGCTTTTTCACTTTGATATTTCCATCCACTTTCATATTGTGTGGATTCCATTTTCAAACTGTGCATGTGCGTTCTAATGTCCCTTAAGACATCTTTTTTCTCTCCCTCTAATGATCACTTTCTATCTTCCTGGTCTTTATAAGCACTTCAAGTCAAAACACTCCAGTCTCAGAATTCAATGCTGTGGTTCACATATGAGAGTGTATGTGTGTGTGTGTGTTCCATTTGTCTTTATGAGTTACTTTACCTCACTCAGTGTAATTCTTTTTACAATTCTGCCTAATTCTACAAATTTTTTAATTTAAATTTTCTTTAAAGTTGAATCAAATTTTATTGCATGGGTGTATGTGAATATATACCACAAATTTCATTATCTATTCATCAATGGGCAGTCATGCAGCTGGTTCTATTTTCTGGGTACTGAGAATAGAGCAGCAATAACCATAGATGTGCAAGTGTTTCTATAACAGAATATGGTGTCATTTTGGCTATGACCAGGAATGCAAAAGCAAGCTCATAACATAAACCTATTTTAGTTTTGGGGTTTTTTGAGAAATACCCAAACAACAGTTTCATAGTGCCTACACTAGTTTATACCCACTCCCTCTAGCAATAAATATATTTTCTCCTTTCCTTTTTTCCTCACACTCTCACCAGATTTATTATCATTTGGTTTTGTTAAGTTTCCTGTTAATAGCCATTAATAGCAAAAGAAGCCATATTTTATCACATATTAAATACCTCATAGCCAAAAAAATAAAAAAAATCTTTTACCATAGAATTTGTTCTTAAACACGAAAATAGCTTTCAAATGACACAAATCATGGTGACAACAATTTTATTTTATCAGAGTTACTTTACCAATGCAAAACCTGACTCACGGAGAAAATAATTGCTTTGGTATCACACAATAATTTGGTTTGAAATAGCATCTTTGGTTGTACCACCTCCAATCCCATCCTAGCTTATCATGTTCAGATTTGATGCCATGGCCACGATTCACATACCACTTGTCCACTGAAGACCCTTTTCTGATCAAACTTTATCAGACTCCTCCGGATCGTCTTCGCACCTCAACACTGGGCTTCTGTGTCTATCCTAATGAGTTCAGTTTAATGAGTACTATAATAAGTAGGTCTGGACAGAACCCTCACACTCTTCCAACTCACACAGAGCAGAAGACCTCAGGGCTCACAACTTCCTTGCTGGTTACCTAGAGCAACGCAGTGAGATGACTCTCTCTGACAGAACCATGATGTTCTTGAAGTTTCATTCAAATGTCTGCATCTAACCCATTTTTCATGCACGTACTGAACACATTCCACATTCACAATAATGCCTGCTTCTCTCCCTAATTACAATGAATCTCCCAATCTCTCATAATCAGAGATCTTGTAAGGGTCCATTTACAATTCCTTTACAGTAGTTTTCATGCCATGCCTGATTCCACATCATGCTTCATGGGCCTCTATTAACCATACAGAGCATGCTCTATTGATCCCAGGTTCCCCAGCATTTTGGCACCTGACATGTAATTGATTCCTTGTTCATATTAATTTGATTTAACTGAACTGACTTGCACACATAAAAGATAATGTTAAAATAGGCTTTATAGTTAAATGTAACAAAACATTGTAAGTTTGAAGTAAATTTTAACTCAGTTCTGTGATGTGTAGTTTCAACCACGGGTGGGATTGGAAATAAGAGAAAAAATATTCAAAGTGTCATGGGGAAACAATCTAAAAATTTGACCAGTCTATATAGTACCCAGTTCAAAGGAAGTGTTAATTTTTTGAGAAAGTCTCTGGAACATAGTTATTGATTAAATTATCACCCTCTTGACACTGATCATAGAACATAAAAGGTGTTGTTCATCATTTATTCTTTTTATAATAATTATTAAGGGCATATAAAAATATGAGTGGTAAAGAAGGAATTGATTCATGAAGTCAAGAACTCAAAGTCCCAGGATTTATGGATTTGGCTTACTTTTGAAGATATAAATGTGAAGTATCTTCAGGAAGGCTGTAAAGTGTCATTTCTCCCAACCATTTATTCATACATTCCTCCATCCACCTGTCTATCCATATAATGAATAAAAAGAACAGTATATTGATTGGCTGCTTCAGTTGAGTACAGGGTATATGAAGATTCACTGTGCTCATTTCTCTAATTTTACTGCATTTGAAATTTTTATTAATAGAATGTGAAAAAATAAATTGAGTGGTTTTTGAAAAGATAAATGATAAAGAACACCAGTTGGACATATGATTGAAGCAGAGTGCTTAAAGAATGGGATTCTGTGAGTCTTGTAGCAGAGCAGTAAAGAAGAAATGGCCTCTGTGCAACCAGGGAGGAGGAAGGCAATGCATAACACTACAACAGGGTGGTAACTACCCAGAGTGACTTGTCCAACATCAAGGTTTCCATGGAACAGAATGCATGAATGACCTAATAGCCCTCTCAGCATTATGAAGTAGGATGTTGTACTTGCTCCTCCTGAGATGATAGATGTAATAGGGATGATTGATTGATCCAGAAGCATCAAGGGGCACACCTTTCTTTTCTGCAGGTTTTGTTGTAGACACAATAAGAAGTAGGATGAGAAGACAGAGGAGGCCATCCATGGGCATAGAAGTTCTATCTGATTAGACACTATGTGCTGAAGAATTGAAAGAGAATGAGATGTGGAACACTCAGGACACTAGCATACATAGTAGCATTGCAGAAGCCAGGCTCCAGCAGGCAGAAGATAGAGTGTGGCCAGAAATGGCTTCATCTGATTCTGAGCCATCAGTCCCTGGATGAGGGAGTCTACTAAGGAGAAGACCATGGCTTCTGGTGTCTACTAAGTAGGACATGCTGGGGAGTAGACAAGATTGGGAATTGCTCTCATTTGATTTCATGTCCTCTTTCTCCCTTACAATCCTATGACCTCAGCTCCTCTTTTCCACGAGGGCCAAATTAGAATGTGCCTTGACAGAGTGGTGAGTAAGCACAACAACATGTTCAGAGTCACCAAGTGCATAACACATACAGAGCAACTGGCACATGGCTGAACTTAATGATTTAGAAATATCTCTGCCTAAACTGTGCAGGAATAGTAGACTTAAAGCTGAAAAGTGGGAAGAAACCTCCTCCAAAGACCTCCAGTTCTTGTCTCATGGAAATAGAACACTGACAACATAGAGGAGACAGGAGGCACTATTTTGGGGGAACTAGTAATGGGCTTCCTTTCCTGTTCCAACTTCTATATAATGAGAGTCTGGAAAGAGAATTCAGCCATTCCTTTTCCATCACTAAATATTAAACCTTCCTGCAAGTCTAAGAAAGACAGATCATTAAAGTCTGAACAGTATTTTGAACAAACTTAACCATTCCCTATTGTATGTCATTGTATGTCATGTACAGAGACACATGGTTCCAAGAGAGAAGCCATTCTGGTATAGTTAGAAAATGATGAAGTAGAATCAGAGTGCTTAAATTTTATTTCTGATTTCATAAATGGAGATGCTGGTCAATGTATAATTTAATTTAGAGATATAACTAATATATTTAAAATAACAGTATACTTAAGACATAGTTTAGGACTGTCTAAATTCTAACTGAATGACCCACTACCCCAGCTGCTGCAGAGACAACTAGTAAATGAGTTTTTCTGGGGCAAATTGAATAACATATACCAAAGGAAGGGAGAGAGGAAGAAATGAAAGACAGAAATAAAGAACAGCTGGAAAGTGGAAAGAGGATTAACTGCCTCTGAATTAAGGTGGCTGGCCTGAGATAGTAAAGATTTTCAGCAAGAGAGTTCACAGGAAGCCTATAAAGCCTCTGCCCTTGTGTTAGCCTTGCAATCTGATTTCACCATCTGCACAAATATTTTCTGTCTTCAACTCTACAGACAGACTCTAGGAATGCTTTGCTTCCTCCTGCTGTTGGCACATGTTGTACCACTAGCAGCATTCACGTGGCTTATGGCCTGTTGGTCTGCATTTCTTATTTCAGGAATCTCAGATGCCCTCTACACCTCTCAGGGCTCTCCAGCTCTTAGAACTTTCACACTGAACTTCAATGGTCCAATTTCTTGTTTCTCTATCACTAAACTATGAGCCCCTGGAAAAAAAGAGATAGGTGGATTTTACTACCCTTGTTTCTCTAATGCCTGCCCCTTAAAAAGAAAACCCCCTCCTGTGTCTTTAAGTCAATGGGTCGGGCATAAAGGAACACTTAATCTCTGTGAAGTTCTTACTGAGATGCATGTTGATATCTGCATAACTATTTCATCTATAATTTACCACCAATACTTTATGACAGACTTTTTCCAGAAAGCATCTCCACCAAGATCATTCTATTTCATCAAACAGTACTTATACATGCTGAGTAAATGGTGCTCAAAATACTATGAAAGTGTGTGTGTGTGTGTGTGTGTGTGTGTGTGTAGCAGGGTGTTGTAGGAAGTATTCAAATCATGACATGGTGGCATATGCCTTTAATCTCAGTACTTGACAGGAGGCAGAGGCAGGCAGATTCCTGTGAATTCAAGGCCAGCATGGTCTATATAGAGAATTCTAGCATAAACAGGGCTATGTAGAGAGATTGTCTCAAAAAAAAAAAAAAAAAAAAGACTAGATAGTAGTGGCACACATATTTAATCCCCGTACTCAGGAAGCAGAGGCAGGTAGATCTCTGAGTTTAAGGCCAGCTAGGTCTATATACAGAACTCCAGAAATGCTAGGGCTATGTAGAAAAAGCTCTCAAAAACAAAACAAAAAAGGAAGGAAAGAAGGAAGGAAGGAGGGAGGGAGGGAGGGAGGGAAAGAAGGAAAGAAGGAAGGAAGAAACAAGAGACAACTGTAACTACTTCATGAGATTATTGCTCTCCCTCATACATACGTCCTCCCCAGTCTTTTCCTTATGATATTTCTCCCTCCCTCCCTCCTTCTCTGCCGCTTTCATCTTCTCTTTTTTTCCTCCTCTTAGTTTCTCTCTTTCCCATTTATTCCCATATTTCCCACATCCAACCTGAAAGCAGTAGCCACTGTACAAGACAGGGTTGTATCTTGAGTAATTCTGGTTTTTGGTAAGTGGGGGCATCTAGATCACAGAGGAAGTCTCTGAGAAAGATACCTGAGTGTTCCATAAGAGGCACACGCATAATTGCACTATGACCTGATCCTCAAGGCCCAGGGAAAAAAAATGGGCCAAGCAGAAAGGAGCTGCCGACTTCCCAGAGCAGACATGAAGTGAGTATCTGTCTCACAACTTTACCTTTCAGTATTTTAAAATACCCTTTACATGAAAGACACACTTGAAGAAATTTCAGAGTCTATTATCCAAACAGAGCATCTCTCTTCTCCCCTCTACTATTCTTAAGTATCTAGAGTGGAGACTTTAGCTTGATAATCTTTATATAGCATCCATCTGATCATGAACCACTCTTAAACGCATATCTAATGAATGAATGAATGAATGAATGAATGAATGAATGAGAGTGACATGAACTAACCTGATTCACCATCCAATTAACTCAAGCACAACCTAACCCCTAACCTGGTATTCAAGGCCTGCAGTTCACAAGCGTGATAAGTGGGCTCAAACCTTTTTTTGTTTGTTTAATGAGAAAAAGGTTAGGTTTAATTATTCCATGTTTAATGAAATAAGCCCCCCCCCAGAAGAAAGAAGAAGAAAAAGGACAATAATAAATTGTCAATAACAAAACTAAAGAAAATTTTGTATCATTTTATTCTAAATTATACATTTCTGGTTATAGGTTTTGGGGAGATTTCAGTGCTCCCTGCTCTGGCATGCAGTGATGGACTGGCCACACTTGGCTGCTCTTGATGGGTTTGCAGAGCATAGAGTATACCCCACAGGCACTGCACTTGTTCTTTTAGCTCTTGCTGCAGTGATCACTGAGGTTTATTACAGAAAAGATAAAAGAGCACTCAGTGAGGCATGGACTGGACCACATCCTAAGCTACCCAGGCAAACAGACAGATGCATCATGTCCTGCCTCCCTTGGCTTGCTACATTGAATTTCAGAGCTAACAACAGGTTCAGTGTGACTGTGGGGGACTCCTTCAGGCTGTCTGGGAGCTAAGAACATCCTTGCTGGGCCTTGATTGTACATGACACAGGAAGAGCACAACCTCAGGAAGTTTCTAGCCAATAGTGGGGAAGGCAACCTGAAGTTAGACGTTTCATGGTTCCTGAGTTCCTGGGCAGCTCCAGAGTGCCTGCTTTCTTTCAGAACTGAATGGCAGGGTACTAATTATGGGCTCTTTGCAAAGCTCCTGAGACCACACTGTGTCTCTGTAGGCACACACATTTTATTTGACGACAGTGACATTGGTGTATAATAGTCTCCACCTCTGCAAATAATTATGGATTCTGTAACTGATGCAGTTGAGAGAGTTGCTGTAAAATTTAACATTTTACACTAAGTAAGAAGCACTCTCCTATGTGTAAAGTTTCTGTAGTTGTGATCTAATACAGTATAAGTCTCCCTTGTAAAACTACTTGTAAGCAGAGCACATGATTTCTGTTCTGATTCCTCTGCTTTATAACATCCTCTCATTTTGACCCCACTACTTTCTTCTTCTTATGGTGCTTGTGATTTTATTGGCCCTATCCAAAGGATTCAGAATGATTTCATGTCTATATGCTTTTTCACAGAGCTTTTATATGTGTAAATTAGCATCATCACAAATTCTGGAAATTTGGAAAGAACACAGTTCAGCCTCTGTTAATTCATTTATGTTTATAGGCTTTTTTGTCTGTATATCAGTTACATTTTGATGATGTGATAAAATACTGCCATTATCAAGGCAACTTATAGAAGGAAGGGTCAATTTTGGCTTATGATTTCACAGAGGGAGAGGAGAAGTTAGGATGAGAACAAGGGGCCAGATCGGAAAGCTCATATTTTCATCTACACACAGATTGCAGAGAGGGAACTGGAAATAACACAAAATTATTTATTCTCAGAGTCCACCTCCACTGAAGTACTTCTTCCAGCAAAGCTCTACCTTTCAAAGGGTCTATAACCTTGATAAACAGTTCTACCAGCCAGGAGCCAATTGTTCAAATAAGTATGTGAGCCTATGGGAGATACTTCCCATTAAAACCACCATAATTGGTAAACATATAAGATATAAAACAGCCAGCCCTCACACTGGGAAAGGTTGTTGTGAGTACTGAATAGTATCTGTAGTGTAAAAATAGAGATACAAGACCACACAGATATAAGACACAACCAATCTGAGCCACTCCTACTGTTTATTACTATGGCCCAATATGTTTTATACCCAGTTGAATTTGCCAGAGCAGATCAGAAATGCATTCCATATTTAATAACATAAGTTCAAGTTCTTAATATTTTATGGTCTGGTTTGAGCCCTGAAAACAATTTAATAGGGGTGGAGTCTAGAAATTCCATGGACCTTGTCACTTGATTCATGCACTGACTTGTTCATTTGGAAACAGAAGGCACTCTCATTGATGGAACTCAAGTTGCTAGCAAGAGTAGCATCTCTGAACATAGACAAGAATAAAGAAACAGCATCTGGAGAACCACAGCAGATCCTAGTTTCCCATTACTTGACACTGACACTTTTAGCTGTTATCACTTGAGATGCATTTAAGATTATTTTTCTTTTCTTCTTCCTGTTGTTTTGAGAAGCTTTGTTATTATCTATTCTGCTGTGTCTTTGCAATACTGCATAACAAATCCCCATAATATTCAGTGTCTAAAACTGCTGCTTCTCTGAGCTTCTCCATAAATTTATCTGTGGTCAGGCATCTTGGCAGGGTATGCCTGATCAGGCCCATCCCTGGAGAGGTATATTATACTCACAGTGTAGTATTCAACTGGAAACTGAAGTGCTTGGTTGGATTTGTGTTTGCTTCCTTCTCCTACTTGGAGCTAGAGCTAGTTTGGGCTCAGTAGGAACACTTTTCATCTTCTTGTTTCCATCCAATGTTAGAAGTTCTCTCTCATCTCTCCATAGAGATAGGTAAATTTTTTTACCTCCGAGAGAGTGCCTACTCTCTTCTCTATTTGACAGACTAGTCACTGAAACTCTAGATTTACAAGTGGGGACAGATATCAACTTCCTAATGGGCAGAATACCTAAGTGTCACTTACGATACAAATCTATAGTCCAGTCCCACTGTAGTCTCAGATTCTCTCTCTCTCTCTCTCTCTCTCTCTCTCTCTCTCTCTCTCTCTCTCTCTCTCCCTCTCGTGTGTGTGTGTGTGTGTGTGTGTGTGTGTGTATGTGTGCGCTCGCACACGTGTGCACTCATGTGGATGCCATGACATACATGTGGATACATGTGGATGCCAGAGGATAATTTGAAGGAATCAGTTCTCACCTTCTGCCATGTAGGTCCTGGAGTTTGAACTAGGGTCATTGGCCTTGTCCATGACTCTTTTTCCAGCAAGTTATCTTGCTCCAGTGAAGAAGTTCTTTTTAAAGATCTTCATGAAAACAAAATTGAAATATGTGTCTTGAATACAAAAACATTGCAAGGCCAATCAATATGAAACAAAGTAGGAGATTTATTAAGAGGTATTTTTAACAAAGATCTTAGGCAGGAGTTAATAGAAGAGAGAACAGACATGTTTAGGCACTGGTATAAGTTTTTCAAGGGGCCAGGCAGTGGTGGTGCACGACTTTAATCCCAGCACTTGGAAGGCAGAGGCAGGCAGATTGCTGAGTTCGAGGCCAGCCTGGTCTACAGAGTGAGTTGTAGGACAGCCAGGACTACACAGAGAAACCCTGTCTGGAAAAACCAAAAAAAAAAAAAAAGTTTTTCAAGGGGCAATGGCAATTAACTGACTTATTTTCTTCTACAATAGTTACATTTAGTATTTTGGTGGCTCTCAAGTTACATCTCCAAGTGTTGCTAAGAAACTCCACCCCCCCACACATATACACACATACACTTTTTTAAGCTTGCCTCACTGTGTAGTTACAAGATTAAATTTTTAAAGAGTTTTTAAGCAAAGCTACAAGGTGGATTTATGAGTCACAATTCAAGCTCATGAATGAGAGGGAAAGGCTAAAGGATTCAAGGCCATAGATTATTTTGTCCCTAAGAAAGCATTACTCATCACAGTCTTTGACATCTGCTATTAAAATGTCTACAGAAAGACATGAAAAAGTCTTGGTCCATAATTTTGACTTCATCAGTGGTACCTTAAGGTTCCTGATTGAGTGCTATAGGCAAGCCAGTCTCCATGCCAAAAGGTTGTTTTCCTTTGTCGTGCATCATGTTCCCTTCCTTTGTCTTTATGATTTTCTCTATCTTGTTATGCTGCCTCAAAAGTGCTTTCAGCTTTCTGCCATCTGCTGCAAACGCTACCAAATGTGTGTTCCCAGTGTGCTAGCCACGAGAGATCAGACAGTCACAAAAGGAAGAAAAGGATGCCATCCCAGGAAATACTAGGAAATATTTAGATCGTCATCTCTGGCAGGCACACAAACTGAACAGAAATAAGACTTGACTAGAAATAACAAGGACAAGCAAGAAAAATATCAGGTGAAGACGTAGGACTTCAAGATGGTCGCAACCTGCAGCTGACATGTGTATGGTCAGCCAGCCAAAAGTACGTGCAGTTCCTGAGGACATCCATGGTCTCTCTGAAGGTTATCAGAAGGCTCATCCATCTGTCTTTGTATTCAAATTAACATTTCCCTAGCTTCTACTATCAACGAAGCCCCGAGCTGGCTATGGGTGGTATTAACAATGGATGTCTTCTCTTCTAAGAGAGATGGACAAATGTTGAAAAACAACATGCTATGATGCCTAAGACTTGTTCTCTCTGGAATGGTTTGAGCTAGCAAAACTAGGCTACACCAAATTAAAGTACTTAAGAAATTCAAATAAAAAATAGGATCAGACTATATCTATTGAATTATCTTTGTAATTACTGTGTAAAATATATCCCCAATGAAACTTAACTGCTGAATTGTCTTAATATTCTAGAAAGTTCTTAAGTAAATAATTGATCACTTTCAGTGGAATTATAGTTTGTTTCCCAGTCCTGACTCATTCTTTACACAATATTGATTGATATACTTGGCCTTTAGAGATGACACAGCCCTATTCCTGGAGAACTTCTGGCTCTCTCTGGTGAAGGAAACAAGCCACCCCTTACTAGTATCTATATCATGCCACTCAATAGAGAATCCTCTTTATGTGCTAAGTTCTTGCCTAGGTAATAACAAGATGAACTAAAACGTTTCTCTTTCGGACCTGATATTCTCCTGGAGATGTTGAGATTAAAGAAGTAAACAAGTATGTAAATATTACACTCTCAAAGAACTGTATACTGTATGAAAAAGAAAAAGCATGGGAAAAGGCCAAGGTGTCTATCGACAGGGGAGTGAGGAGAGGGGCTCATGCATTTATATTAGTAATCACGTCCCAGGTGATCAGTCTATGAGAGCAGTTCTACACCTGTGGATAGCAACCCCTTGGTGGCTGAACAACGCTTTCACGGGAGCCTTATATCAGATATCTTGCATATCAGATAATTATGATTCTCATAACAGTAGCAAAATTGTAGTTATGAAGTAGCAACATAATTTTACGGTTGGAGTCACCACAACATGAGAAACTGTAATAAAGGGTTACAGCATTAGAAAGGTTGAGAACCACTGGTCTAGGACTTTATTTGGAGGAATTTGGTATTACCTGGCTTGATCTGTATGATCATTTAATCGGTAAGCAATTGTTTATAGTCAGTGGAAGAACAGAAGTTACATGTCTTAACTACATTTTCAAGCCGCAGAAAAGCCAAGAGAAAGAGTAAATACCAGCTGTATTTGGTGCAGTTACAGTCTGCATTAGATGCTTTAGAAACACATCCCTATTAAATTTTCTTGACAGCCCCCAAAGGTACATTTTCCTATGGTCTGAGTAGCAGTGTCCCTTGCTTAAGCTCTTATATCTAGTAATGGCAGGGCTCTGGCTTCTCTTCAGTGCTGCCTGGCTAGTGAGTCTGCATTGTTGCTGTTTGGACTTTTAACAACAGCAAAAATGTTTAGTGTTTATCAAGGCTCATCAATTGGATGCTTTCCAGCTCTCTGAAAATTAGCAGCCCAAGACTGCTTAACTGTTGCTGTTTAATGCAATCCTCCACAACAAAGAAACTCAAACAAGTCCAGTCCCTCCATCTCATGGTGAGTAGCTCGTGGGTTACTCCTGGGATCTGTGACATTCAGGAGTCCAGCCCTGGGTATAAATGTTCCTTTGTCAGGAACATTTGTCCTTCCTTTTAGGACTCCACACATCAGTTAACTCAGAAGTTAACAAGTGTGCTCCTCTGACGCCTTGGAAGACTCAGACGTCCCACGTCCCACCGAAGCAAGAAGGAGAGGCTCGTTCAGTGAGTCACCAAGGCTCAACTATCACACTACTATTGTATAAGCCAGAGCAAGATCCGAAGCCAAAGCCAGGGCCACTGTGAGAAGAGCAAAGCGCAAAGCATGGCATGCCGTTTCCATGGCCATTTACTATGCAACATGGCAGGCTACTCTTGATCAAGCGGTCCTTAATTCATTTACTTGGCCAGCTTCAGCTAAGTACCTCTGTGGCTGAGTTAATCCATGACTGGGGGGGAAAAAAAGCATCAATTTGATCTAGAGTTTCTAACCAAGGAGAAGAGATCAACTACATGAAAATGGGGCCAATGTAGTATTTGATGTGATAGAAATGTCTCAATCGGTTTGGACTGCTCTAACAAAGATTGGATACCTTATGAAGAACATGGTTTGTTTTCTGAGATTCTAGAAGATGGGCAGTATAAGATCAAGACCTTGCCATGTTTGATGTCTAGTCCATATGACGTGGGTGCTGGGAACCAAATTCATGTCCCCTGGAAGAGCAGCAAGTGATCTTAATCACTGAATCATCTCTCTAGGTCAGTGGCTCTCAACCATCCTAAAACTGTACCTTTAGTAAAGTTCCTCATGTTGTGGTGAGCCCCAACCATAAAATTATTTCATTGCTGCTAAATAACTGATTTTGCTACTGTTATAAAGCATTATAAATATCCGAAATGCAGGTTGTCTGATATGCAACCCCCAAAGGGCTCTTGACCTACAGGTTAAAGCCCATTGCTCTAGTCCCTCAGTAAAAATTCTCAAAGTGCTGCTCCCCACAGCCCTCTTCTATGATCGTTTGTCTGCCTTATAACCCTAC